>NC_051270.1:30564222-31184847 GCF_015220745.1 Sebastes umbrosus | reverse complement strand
AGCAAAAGAAAGACAAAGACATCTCTGCTGTGAGTGGTCCAGTTCTCAGAACTGATGAGTCGACATTAGCGGCAGCAGTGATTTGCTAACTAGGAGAAAAGGTTGTGTGCTTTGCGGCTTGGCACTGAGCGTTCTATCAGATGGCTGCCTCTCAGGATGAAGGCAGTCTGGACTGAGCCTCCATGGTGACCTCTGATTGATTAAGAGGCCATTCCTGGCACTTGGCTGGCCCGGGGCACCATTTGTCACCTGACTGTGCAGTCCTGTTGAGAAGCTTCGTCTCCTCCAATCTACACTCAAGACCTTTTTTCTAAATCCTCAGCTCAGCCGGACCCACTAAGGGCCACCCATGTCAAAAATCTGTTCACCCATTCTGGTGCCTTTTGGATTAGAGTAAACACCAAATGGCATGTTAAAACATAACAAAATATTTAACACTTGAAACACTTTCTCTCTAAGTGATACCTTACTACATTTGTCTCAGGCTGCTGATTGGTTTTTTTTAATATATAAAAAGCTGATTTAAAGTCAAACTGAAACACATTTGTGTCAGGAAATCAGTATATAGGCTATATCATTGGTGTTTTGACTTATTTGGTCAAAATTGTAATTATACATTTTTCTGCTGTGATAGCAAGAGATTCTGTATGTTAGTTCCTCTGTGTTGTGATTTGAATTACAGGTACAACCCTGTCTCCTACAAAATACATTCCCATACAACTAAACTGCATTGTCAATGACATTTCGAGGGAAACATATTTTCTCCCGGATTAAGGCCTTTACACACCGGGGCTGTTTTCCCGTGCAATTTATTTGCACGTCAATATATTTTTTCAAACTGTTGTTTTCGTCATGAATACTTTCACACCGAACGTAAATATTACGCGGTGAAAAAGCGACATATTTTTCCTCGGAATAAGGTAGATTTTCTGAGCTCTCACACCGTGAATAAAGGCATCAACCAATCACGTTGTGCAGAGTTGGTCCTATATTTATGATACAACAACACGGAGGCTTCGCAGTTCGAACCAGGATATCAAACTTTATTCCTCCTTTCAACCTTACGTGAACCTTTTCCAGAAGAAAACAAACGACATCTGTTGTGTTTTCCACCGCATTGAACACTTTATACTCATGTGTTACTTTCAGTATCCGCTTCCCCTCATCGTCGGTCCAAGCAAAGAAGTCTTTGGTCTTACTTTTTGCCATTGCGGTTCTTCATTCGTAGTATTTTCTGATACTGAACAACCAACCGTGCTGCTTCCTGTTTACGTGTTTACATACAATGGTCATGTGTCATGCGTTTTCAGGCGCGGTAGTATGGACGGAGATTAATTCTGAAACGGCCCTAAAACGCTCGTCAAACACCACCCTGACGTCTTCCCTATGTGGACATCTGCAGACTATCATTACAAACGTATTTGTGATACGTCAAAAAAACAAACGTAACCCGTGACAAAATACATCATTTTTAGCAGACAGGGCTGACAGGTAACATACAGAGTGCTGAGGTTACACGACTACTCATTGCTGTGAGTTTTGCGAGTTCATTTGGAGGTCAGAAAGTGACAGAAGCTGTTTCCACAAATATGTCCAAAAACGGTTTTATCCCCTTTTAGAAAAATGTGAAAAAATGCAGAACAGCTCTAATATTATTATCATTTATATTTACTTACATGTTGGCTTTAAAGAACAGTTCATAATGGTTTGGATCCACACATCAAAGTTGTGTTATTACTGCTCTTTAGGTGAGCTACATGTCACAGATTGTAGGTTTGACAAATATGCCGACGTCCACTTTACTTCATCTGCTACTTTTACAGAAAATTCATCCTAACCAAAGGTCAGAGAAAGGTGACAAGTTTTATAGCCAACACTTAAATGCGCCGACTGGAGGCAGGACTGAAACATATATCTGTAATTTGCAGTGAAATGACCTGTGCTCTGTTTGCACATATTGCTCCTCCAGCTTTCTTTTTTTATGAGATTATTTTGCAGATGAGGTACCGAGGGAAGCAAATCTATTTTGTCACAACTTGTTTCCTGCTCCAAATTTAAGGAAATTACAGTATCTAGTTTGCTTTGATGCGATCCTGATGATTTTACATTTACTCAAGGAAATGCGCGGAAAGGTATGAAATAAATTCTGATATAATGTAATTGTGTTTATTAGAGTTTTCTCTGGGAAAATGAGAATGCTAATCATATTCATAGCCAGGGCTGTGGGTAATTTGCAGCCTGCGATAAGATGCCATATCAATGTGAACTGCCGATGATTGAGTGACACACGTGACATTTGCGACTCATTATTTATTGATCCCATTGCAGTTCCCATCTAAATGTTTTAATCTGCGTGGCTGTCGCTATTCGCTCACATAGGAGAGCGGTATGAAATGTTCCTGGATTTGAGTTGATGGAGACACAGTTCTCTGTCTCATGTATGAAATGAATGACGACGTGGCTATAAGGCAATGCCACCTTGACACCATTAGGACAACGCTTCCACCAATTAAGGATAGTACTCCTGGCCCAAGCATAGCACTAACATTCACTTGGTGTGGGAGTGGAGGCCATTGTTAGGGGGCAAAAGTTTTATTACTTCTGATAATGATAATAAATGCTTCCTCCCACACACTCTGCCCTTCATTACAGCATTGATCCCATAACATCTCTGCTAAAATCCATCACTGTAGCTCAGTTAATGAATGCTCCAAACATAGCAGTCAACCGCACGGATGATCCAAGACCTTGTCACGTTCCCTGTAATGACGTTAATGAGCTAACGGAGGAGTCGACATTTTGGGGAAGGAAGGATACGACTTTATTTAGGGTGGAAGAGGATAGAAGCGGGATTTAGCAGGCTGAGGCTGAAGTGTGAACAGGAAAGGAAGAGACGCAGAGGTTGCTCCGTTCACACGCTCCGGAGTACGGGTCTATTCCTGTGTGTGTGATCTGGCTGGCACACATACATAGACAGACATGTGCATCGACACACACATGCAGACAGGTGCTGTGTGTGCTACTGACTGTATGGTGAACAGCTGTGTGTGGGAGCTTGTGCTGGGCGCGCTGGGAGGTAGCTGTTGCATTCTCCGACCTTACCACCGGACGCAGCGTTTGTCGCAGACAGACAGACGGACACAGAAGGCAGCTGCAAGGTGCCATTCAAGGGCCGGAAAGCCAACTGCACCCGCCCACACATAGCTCACTGTCTCCAGCATGATAGTTAACGTTTGACCTTACAGCAAGATGACCCTGCCTCTGCTGCACATCCCAACACCTGCAGCTGTATATGTGTAACTGCTCAGGCTGTTGTCATATACCGTTCATAGTTATACCTACGAAAAGTTAATTAACTGTAATTTGTGTAATATCCACAAAATAAATTCTTATCTAATCCATGTAATCGTGAACCAGGAAGTATAAAGAGCAACAAACGCCACGTAGGGAGGATGTCGGGATGGATTGGTGTGTCAAAAAACACAGGAGGTGTTCGTACCCCGTGTGAACCCTGAATTCAGCGTTGATTTATTTGTCATGTAAAGTCCGTACGTAAGTTATGCCACTTCCGGTGTTATTTTAACCCAAACCACGATCTTTTCCTAAACCTAACTAAGTAGTTTTTGTCACGGAACTTCTGTATTTAAGTACGGAAAACTACTTAGTTAGGTTTAGGAAAAGATCGTGGTTTGGGTTAAAATAACACCGCAAGTGCCGTTACTTCCGGTGTTATTTTTAACCAAACCACGATCTTTTGAGCTAATGCCGGACACACACTACACCAAGAACAATCAAGCCAATTTTGGGCCTGATTCCCCCCTCCTGACGATGGTCAGCAAAGCCCTCATTTTTTGATGGTTCTAAAGGTTATCTTTCTAGATATTCTTGTGGTGTGAGGTATTTAAAGAGTGTTTTTTACATCCTCGATCTGCTCAGAAGTCCAACCTGGCCACACTGGATATCCTGTTGTGTGTGGGGAACCCAGAGGATAGCCGATGATGCAGTCACGTGGGAAAGAACAATTGAGAACCAAGCTGAATGAAGAAGGAAGGACAATAACCGCCGTCAAGGCGACCGTGACTAATGCATGAGCTAATGCAAACACAAAGCATGAAGGTGTAGTAAGATGGACCTCAGAAATGGAGGACCAACTTGTTGATCTGTGGCAACAACACAAGTGTTTATTTAACGTGTCTCCATGACTTCTTCCATCAATCCTTCGTGAATATTCAGTACAAAGTAGTGCAATTGCTAATTCTTCCTGCCCGTTGTCTGCCGTGTTTGTTTATACTAAAGTCACGTTTGATCGCGAGATATTTTGCGAGATTTCCATTTTTTTTAGTCGGGACTCTTGTTGTTCATGAATGGGATCTATTAATGTGTGGTGTGCTGTTTAGGCCAAATCGTTGCTCACCACACACTATAGGAACAAAATTGTTAAATTGAATACATGTTGTTAAGCCTGGGGTCTCTCACATTTTCAAAATCCGTTAAGATTTGAAAAATCTTTCCGTGTGGGCCAGCCTTTATTAGTTTTTGTCACGTAACTTCTGTACTTAAGTACGGAAAACTACTTCGTGAGGTTTAGGAAAAGTTTGTGGTTTGGCTTAAAATGACATAAGACAAGATATTACTTGTGTGTTCTTTTTACCTAAACCTAACCAAGTCGATGTTTTCCTAAACCTCACCAAGTAGTTTTGTTGACTAAACATAAGTTGTTTCCTGTGAAGACGGAAGTTTATTTTGAATGACTGTATGCATGTTACAAGCGGAAATTGACACGTGTTGCTGGACATTCGTAGGAAAATGCATGAAAAATGAGGAATACCTTTTTGTAAGATATCACTGTTGTATGAGGATACGTTGAACTGCTCCGCCACTCTGACTCCAACCAGACCCCCAACCTGCCAGAGGGAGCACTTAAACCACAACTGCTGGCCCAAATATTTACCTACCCCCTTACCCAGTCATAAGCTCCGACGTCAAACCCTGTCCCACCTCCCTTCCTGGCTGTCAGTCGCCAGCTAAGTCCTCCTTGGAGCTCGGAGGCTATCAGGGGTTTAAGGGAAAAGCCTTTTATCCAGGGACTTTCTCTACGGGCTGGGGTGAGCAAATGTCTCATGTCAGCAAAACACCGTAAATGCTGCAAATGGCATCTTTTCTGCCTCTCAGAGGTGGCAAACAAACTTTTCTGAGCGAGCAAACACATGGTGTATATTATTATGAGTGAAATGAATCACTGGAAGGACTGTCAAGCGGGTGCTTGATTTATTTATTTTTATTCCACATCTGTGTTTGTAAGCACACATTTTCCTATCCAAGCAGGCGTTTGTACTTGAGTGGGTGTACATAAAGGTTGCGCTGGTGGGATGTGATGCTACATGCTGATTAACCCTTAGGTGGATTGTATTGGCTAATCTGTGGGGAATTAAACTCCCAGCCTTCAGGAATGCTTTAGGCTTCAGACCAGGTGTCCAGTCAGCTGGGGGCCAGGGTGTGTGAGAGAGGAAATGACAAGAATCCTGCTCCATGTCCAGTTGGTTGTGACACTCCTTATTACCAAATGGCCCAATTGTTGATGAGTGAGAGATAGAGCCAGCGTCATCTGTCCCTTTAATAAAGGTGGCATTAGTAGAGGCAACAGGGAGGAGAGCAGCTGGAGGAGGTAATCCCGTCTCTCCAGGTCATCCACCAGACAAGCTGCAGCAGGCCCCACTAACTCCAGCCTAATTAACATACACCAACAGGGAAATCTTCCCTTTTCAGACCCGCACACCCAGTTCTCCAGCCAGCCGTTGCAGGGTTAATGCTTTCCAGGCTCCACACTTGGGGCTTTTGACCGGCTCCAACATGCTTCGTCTGTTGCTTCCCTGCTTCTGTGTCACACCTCCTCAGGGGATCAAGGGATAGATGAGTGGATGGGATTAGATGGGAGGCGGAACCATGCAAGATTGAGTTTTTCTGTGAAATTTCCTTGGAAATGCCAGCGTTTTTACGTCTGTCCTGTTGCGTCAGAGCCAGAGTGAATTCTTTCACGTACGGGGGTGGGCAAAAATGATAAATAAAGCTAGTTCTGAGGAAACAATTGGGAGAGCTGCACTTAGTCAGATAACAACAAAAAAACAGTGACTGTCCAGCTTACTTTGGAAGGAAGTCTTTCGTTTCGGATGACAGTCTGGAAAACATCCGAGGCACTCTGATTGTGAAATAAAAATCCTTTATTAAAGGACCAGTGTGTAACAATTAGGGGATCTATTGGCAGAAATGGAATATAATAATAATAAGTATGTTTTCTTTAGTGTATAATCACCCGATAATAAGAATTGTTGTGTTTTCGTTACCTTAGAATGAGACGTTTATATCTACATAGGGAGCAGGTCCTCTCCACAGAGTCCACAGTATAGCCCAGAACAGACAAACCAAACACTGTTAACTTTTCCTGCTTGGGCAGAGTCGATAACGTTACTCGCGCCCGTCGCCGCCGCTCTCTCTCTCTTGCTTCACCACTCACTTCCCACGTACACACACACTCTACTCACTGGCTCTACTCCAAATGACTCTGGAGAGGGTGATTTGCGTTTTCGAGTCGGCAACCGTATCTCTCCAACACGCTTGGCACACTGGAGAGGCTTCAGTTGGTTGCAAACTCCTCACCTCACTGCTAGATACCACCAGATCCTACATACTGGACCTTAAAGACGTGGATAACACCAACGAGTTTTCGTCAGCACACTGACACACTGACAGCTGTTGTTGCCTGTTGGGCTTGAGTTTGCCATGTTATGATTTGAGGATATGTTTTTATGCTAAATGCAGTACCTGTGACGGTTTCTGGACAATATTTGTCATTGTTTTGTGTTAATTTATTTCCAATAATAAATATATACATACATTTGCATAAAACAAGCATATTTGCCCACTCCCATGTTGATAAGAGTGTTAAATACTTGACAAATCTCCCTTTAAGGTACATTTTGAACAATGAAAAATGTGTGATTAATTGACGATTAATCATGATTAACTATAGACAATCATGCCATTAATAGCGATTAACAATTTTAACTGATTGACAGCACTTATTTTTCTACAACTTTCTACAACTATAACTTTCTTATTTTTAATAGTTCTGGCCCTCATTTCTGTCGGTCATGATAGCATTGTATTCACCAATCTGAGAACACACACAACAAAGTCCAATGAGGTGAGAATTGAGTTGTCCCACCAAGACCATACAGGTTGTAAACAAGCCAACACTTCAGTTAAACCAGAGAGTCAGTCTGTAAGCTGTGCTGGATGTTTACAACAGATAGTTTGGGTAATGATTGTACCATTTGTCTTCATTTTGTCTCCCGAATAACAACGTCTAAACTGGGATTTTGTTTGAAACCGACTGTGTTTCTTGCTGCGTCAGACTACTTTTCAGCATTTTCACTGCGTTCCCAGATCTCAGCATCTAACTTTGTGAGTACAGTGTTATATTTATTGATAGGAATGATGGCCAAAACTACAAAAGACAAGACTCAGGTTGTAATAATAAAAAATAACTATCCTGGTCTGTCTCTGAGGTCTGTGAAAACAAAGTTATGAAATCTATCACTGACGCTATACGCTTTCAGACAGCTCCGCATTGACACTCACCACTTGACTGCTGCTAAAGATTTGGAATATGTGTAAGACTTTCACTGCGACTGTCAGCGACCAGGTGGAATGTGAAACTCACGCTGCCACAAACACTCGGAGACAGTCGTGTGTGGTGGCGGGACAGAGATGTGCAACTCTGGCGCCTGACCCCTCGCACACTCCTCCACAACACCACTCATCCATTTCTCATCCCCCTCCCACGCATGCCCTTCTTCAAGTGTGTCTCCAGCTGAGTGGTGGGAAGGGGGGTGTCAGGGAGGGGGGTGTCAGGGAGGGGGGCGTTAGGGTATCAGGTGTCATTTAAAAAAGCAGTTGTCAGGACTGGCTGAAAATGGAGCATGACTTTATTCAGTCTAAACTGTAGTCTGGTGAAAACAGCGTGGCCTCTCGGTGCCCTCCTGCAGTGGAGTGGCCATTTCTGTTCGGCTCTTAGAGTCGCTTTAATGGAACTCTATTAAGTGCTCTGTTTTTATGGGATTGATTTCTCCTTCCTGTTGCGCCAAATGAATATTTCGATAGATTTCTCTGCTCCTGCTGGATGCTAGCTGTCATTGAATAAAAATAACGTCTTATGTCTGCCATAGGTGGATTCTATTTAATTTAAGTAAACCTAACTCATTTCTCCGGGAAGTCGTCTGGCTTTAGCTGCATCACACGGCTCTACACACACACACACACACACTGACTTCAGCTATTTTTTCTCTCTATTAGCCTCACACACATAAGTGCATGTCCGCACACACAGCTGGTGGGGATTAGAGGAGAGGAAGCGGAGTGAACACACAGGGTTTCAGAGTCAAAACAACGGAGCTGGACTTGACCTTTGACCTGCGTGGCCATTCGTCTGTTGATAACATCAGTCAGTTCCATACGACAGATCCAGAGTGTGTACAGGCCATTAAGTGTGCCCCGGACAGACAGACAGACTTATTACAGAGAATAAAAACCCCATCTTTGACAATACACACTCCCTTCCAAAGGATTTAACTTAGCGATGACTGCAAAGTATAAGGGTATATGATAATTAATGGCTTCCATTAGAGGGAAAACCCTTTCTCTGCACTTTTCCTGCTGGATGGAGTGCCGAAGTAGCTTAGCTGTGTGTTTCTGTCCTACCTGGGGCTATAGACAAGTGGTATCCTGCATGTTAAATAAAGTCTTTCCCCCTCTCTGAGCCTCTCCTCTGTAGTCTCCATTCCTCAAGTTAAATCAAGTCCCATCGCTGCCTGCCCTTCTTTCTGCAGCCAGGCATTGTTAATGGGATCATTTCTTATATTAGAATATCCCAGTGATCTACACCATATTACATTTCCTCCCAGGTGGTTGAGTAAAGGGGTGGAAAGGGATTAGTTAATATTTCCTCTGATGAGGACTGAATTAGGGCTGCACGATTTTGAAAAAATATCTTATTGCGATTATTTTGACTGATATTGCAATTGCGATATGATTTGCGATATTAGAGGGTATGATAAGTTTTACATCATTATCCTCATTTTCATTGAAAAACATGTTAAATGATTATGGTGTGATTTTTGCGGGGCTCTGTGCCAAACAAAGATGTTTTCTTTAAGTCTGTAGAATATGATGTGTAGACCAGGACATCTCTGCAGCACCACAATATTTAATTTAAAATGCTATTTAGACACATTTCACCTTTAATACATACTGCCATTTCCTCCTCATTCTGCCATTTCAAACTTGCAGTAGGCCTTATACACCCTTTTTGTGTCGACATCATGATGACGTCACGGTGTTAGCTGGAGGCAAAACAAAGGAAAGACCGGAGGCAAACACTAGCAGTGGGCTAAAGTTACACATTGAAAATGTCCTCTTGCTGTGTTGTTGGGTGCCAGAATCAAGATATCACATACATTTTAGATGACAAACTGTGATTCGAGGCTCTAGCGAGGCACAATATCGCCAAAAGAGTAAATGTTGCTAATAGTTAGCCTTCTGCTAACTGCAGTTTTGAGCCATTAGCAGAAGACTAAACTATAAGCAGCCCTTTCTCTCCATCTCTGAAACACCTATAGTTAACTATAGGCATCCAAAGATTTATACGCCTTTAATTTAACTTTACAGCGCTGCCGTTGGACACCAGCCCGCTGGTCGGACGGCTGGCTACTTAGCTAACTGAGCTTGCTAATTCTGCCATGCTGTCATGCAACACAGAAAATAAGCTGAGCAAAGTTGTCACTCATCTGATGATAGCACTGTGTTTTCCTACGCTGTGACAAGAGTGTGTGGATGAAGCATTAAGTTGTTCAATTTTACTCCTAAGGAAAATGAGCCCGACAGCGGACAGCGCTGGGTCACGGTCCTTCTGTCTCACTCCTTGCTGCAAGGACACTACTTCGCCGGGAGGAGAGCAGGCGTTAGCTAGCTAGGTTGTCAGTCTCCGGACAAACTAGCTAGCTAACTAGCCAGTTCTGGAGACAGACAATCTAGTTAGCTAACTAACGTTAGCCAGCCGTTTACTCCTCGCGAAATAGTCTGCCAGCTGCGTAGGGGTCGGCTAATCTGGTCCCATTGGTTAATGTTAACTTTCTCAGCTAACACTCGTGATCCTGGAGAGTGAGTGACCGTACATATTGAGAGAAACTAGTATTTTCTTCAGCCAATGTTAAAAAAAACAAGCCAACAATACTTGCTAGCCAGCGTTAACTAATGAGTTCAGAGAGTTATTCTGCCTCCACTTAACGCTCCGTCCACAAAATAATGTCATCATGTTAACTAACAGAAAAGGGGTCTATTGCGATTTTGAGAAAAATTTGTATTAATTGTGCAGCCCTAGCCTGAGTAATGAATATTGTCACCTTGTGTTTTGGTCGTGCGTCTTTATCTCTGCAGAGACACTTAAGAGTGCATGTGTGTATCAGTGTGCTGGCGTTGTTGTGGGATGTTAATTTTATCTCCCATCGGGCTGGAGGCCGTGTCGTGGACTAAGTAGAGTCATTTACCAAAGGTTACAGCTGCAGTCATGGATACCAGCAGATGATAAGTCATACCAATGAGCCTTATCCAGAGTAATTGCACTTTATACTCTCTCCATTTCTGACGTACTTCTTTTGTCTGTCTGCATTTTTTACCTCAGTCTCTCCCCCTGTCTTTTATCTCCCTTATGCTTTTCTTTATAGAGAGGAACTAACAGCATGTAGCCGTCAGAGGGTTATTATACAGTCTGGCATTTTCAGTGGATCATGGTATCCACACTACTATATCATGTCCACTGCGTATGGAGATATGGAAATGAGACAGCGGCTCTCAACAGGGGCTCTCAAAACAATTATCTATAGTTCATAGGCAGCAATGCTGCTGGGCCAGTGGCCAGTGCCCTGGGCTTTCTCATTTCTCTAAGAGCTAAATGTTGCTGACTTGCCTGCTTTCTCACAGCATCAGCCTTGCCCTTGTTACAAAGAGAGCTGAATGGAAGCCTTTTTGTTTTTTTGCTATAGCTTGTCCTTGTGTTTGCAGCCAAATGGCAGAGACAACAGGTATTATGTGACGGTGAGGTTAGAGGGGTTTTAGAGTTGGTTTAACAGAGCGGCACAGAGGAGAGCTCGGAGAGGAGCAGAATGTCTGTCAGGTTGTGAAATTTAATTGCCACTTATAATCACCAGACTCATATCTTCGAGTCTGAATGCATGTAATAAACTTGTTTTTGACGCCGATAGTTTTTTGTTTTTTTTAAATTAGCAGATATGTTTTTGGCAAGGATACGTGTCACTATATTTAAATACTTAAAGGTGCTTATTAACTGCGAGATTGGGAGTTTTTCTATTTAAAGGAAATGCTACTGCGCCTGCTCTATATGCCCAAAGGATGCAGAAGTTCGCCGGATGAACATGCACCAAAAGCATGCGCATCCGGTATGTCAACAAATCATGGAGAAACTCAGATTCCAACACACACAGAGGGAGAGTGACTTTATTCTCTGCTGAAGTGGACATTACTCCTATATATCTGTACATAGACAATAGTTGTTTGCTGCTATATTAATGGTCTGGATATCGTATAGAGAACCTTTACAAAATGTCTCATCTGGAAAAATCACTTCATCTCAATCCCTTTTCCCTTTTTCACACACGCATACTGCAGCTAAATTGTAATTGCATTTAAGTAAAAGCAAAGCATTTTTCTTTGGACAGAACATTATTGACATTTCCTAATTGTTTTTTATCAGAAATTCATCATTTAAACAGCTTTAGTTGCTCTTCGTGAAGTTTCTTCCACTTTTTTTCTGTGTGTAAATTTTTCCTCATCCTATGCTGTACAAATTGTAAAGCACCCTGAACACAGTTTATTCATGTTGCAATTACTGTCTGCCACAAATTTTATTTTATATGCTATATTTTAACATTTTAACTTCTGCATTTCTCTACAAATTCCCAAATTTGTGACACAACCCCAAATTGCCAGTGTTTTCTAATTATAAATTTAAAAAGCTACATCTTAAGGTTTTATATGCGCTCTTGCCAGCTTTATTACTGCAGGCTCTTTGAGCTAGGTGCCAGAGTTTTGAAAAGCGAAAACACTTTCAAATACGTATTTTATTTGTAGTATATCAGTACGAGGGAGCATGTCGAAACTTGGCCTCCTCAGCGCTCTCCTAATGTCTTGGGTGTGTCCTTAAAAGACCTGCGGGGTCTTGATAAGTTAATGCATCACACAGATATTGCTCAGCCCATGTGAACATCAGCAGTAATTCCGTAATCAGCAGTCTTCGTGCGTCTGTATTTGTGTTTGTTTCTGTGTTTGCCCGCCGGTCTGAGCCTGTGTGTACACGTAGGGCCATGACTGATGCACGGCCAATCCCTAGACCTCGGGAAGATGTATGTGGGTGAAAAGTGAACTCTCTAATGAGCACTCTCTGAGCATGTGTATGAGAGAGTTTCTGACTGTACGCTGGCGAATCGGTCTCTTCTCGCCTCAGGGGGATTGGGCTGTGGTTTCAAGCTTTTGAACAGAAAGAGTGATTAGACAGGAGAGGCAGACGCATGTGTGTGTCAGAAGCATGACTCGCTGTGTGTGAGTTTGGGATGAATGTTTTGTGGTGGCTGGAGTTCCCCCTGGATCAAGCGCACACTGTTTTCAGATGACTGTTTTTAGCTGCAGCTGTCAGCTAGCGCTACGGACATGAAAGACTAAAAATGAAGGCAAGAAGGGCGAAACAAATAAGCAGCACAAAGAGACTTCAAGTCATTCAAGCCATCCCGTTCAGCATTGGCACTGTTGATTATCTGGGTAGAGCCGATATTGCTGCCTGAGCATGCCAATGCTTTGGGCTGTAACACACTGACACACCTGGCTGAGTCAGCTGAGTCAGGTCACGCTCTGCTGGGGACATGTGGGTGTGAACATTTTTATTTAATAGGTGTGGGAAAAACATTGATTCACTTATGTATCGCAATTTTTTTTTTTTCTCGCGATTTTGAAATTGATTTTTTAATGCCCGAATCGATATATTTGCTTCATTTGAGTCTATTCGGAGGTAGAAAGAAGTTACCACTTTTATTGTTGTAGTCAGAGTAACGTGACGTCATATCTGTTCTCAAAACAAACCGCAGCCGGCCAAACTGAAACGATGGAGCAGAAAACAGCGGAGGGTCCGCGTGGATACGACTGGCATCCTCATATGTTAAATCCAAAGTGGTAACGCTACACATATAGTAAAGTGTGGAAACACTTTGGGTTTCACACATTACCAGGAAAAGCAGAGCTAGACATCATGGCCAGAGCTGCATGCTAACTCTGTCATGGACAGGAAACGTTATTGTATTGCGGTAACGTGCGGTCAAGCCAGCCGTCACTCGCATCTCCGTGGTCAAATCGGCTAACGCTACAACTGTAGAGCACCCATATACTGACATTTATGTTAAATGTGTTCAAACGGCCCCGATGGAGCTGACCATGGATGTTTAAAGAGAACGGAGCTGATGGGAGAGTTAGAGAAGGACTTGGCGAAGTTAGTGTGTAGTATGCACGTGTGACTACGTCCAGTTTTCAAAATAAGGCATTAACAAAGGGAACTGTATCTACAAAATACTGTATATATACTGTATGTAAATAAGATTGACGGATTATATTCACCAGAAGTATAAAACATGCTACATGTCCCTTATAAATTAAGAAGAAAATACCACTAATTTGTGAGGGAAATGTTTTTATTCTTTGATTTTTGGGTTGCTGGAAAAGATTAAATAAATAATAGCTGACAATGACTGATATATTTGACTTCAGGACATCTCTGACTACATACAGTACATGCTGAATATCAAACATTTTAATGTATTAGTTTAGATATTTTTCAAAGTAAAAGTCCCTAGAAGTGTATGATTTAACTTTTTCCCCATGGCCTAGTGTTAAAAATGTTAACAAAAATCGTAATAAATTGTAATATCGAATCACAATACTTAAAGAGACTATTTGTAACTTTCAGAATTGCTTGTTAACAGCGACACCTGTGGCCGTGAAGTCAACGAAAGTCAGCGTCGGGCTCGCGCTTGCTTGCTCTAAATATACCTGAACGAGCATCGCTCAAAACAGTGAGGCGACACACGTCAGCTAAAACCACAATATCACTCTATATTTCAGCTGCTTAGCAGTAATGTTAGCTGATCAGACGAAAGTCTCTCCATGAATCACTGATGATCCTAGTGTTGTCTTTTCCTGCCTCAGCAAAAGCGGGTCGGTGCCAGGGCTGAAGCAGGAAGTGGAACGTTATCGCCTCCCGACTGCGCCCGCAGGGAGACACCGGCACCCGGTCGGAGGCGATAACGTTTTCTCGCTGCGGAGCCCCGTCACTTCACAAGACACGGGAAACCTCTGTTGGTCTGGAGGAGCTGCAGCAGTTATTCTGCACAAACGTCCACTGTATATTCACTTCAAATGTCGTGATAGTATTGAATCGGGAGATGGTGTATCGTCCCCGCCCTATTATTTACAGGAGGAATATGGGCTCAAAAGACTGTTCTCCTTGCTCCCACTATCTTTCCTCCCCTCTCGGTTGTTGCTATCATTCCTTCCCTCCTCCTCAGGTTGTAATGTGCTTCTTAGGGCTCTGTGGGAGGAGATCAGACCTCCTGTCCTCTCTGTTTTTGTCCTAACAGCCCCATCCTGATCTACACAACTTGCTGGCCACAGGCAGCTAAGGGAGTGCAGCACTAATTGTGCAGGTCACCGGGGTTACGCAGCCTCTCTCCGAGTCTTTCTACTCGTTCTGCCTCCGCCTCCCTCTCTTAGATGTGGTTCAGCCTCCGCTCTCCACTTCAGTTACTGTATAATAATGCATGACATCACAGTTTACATTGCCATGACAAATAAATACTGCACTCTGAAACTGGAAACTTAAAATGCACCGCTGCTGCCGTAGTTTACTTTCTTGTTCGCCTGAGAGGTTAATCATGTTAGGGAATCCTTGAAAGCTTCCACATTTTTCCAGCACAACCTCCGCTCATCTAAAATCATTTAGCGCTTGTTTTGTTTCCTCTCCTTTTTCCCCCTTGCTGTGTGTGATGTAGGAAATGTAGGAGATGTCTGCCTTTTCAGGCGGGTTCCGTCGTCTTTTGTGCGTCTTGTCTGAAACAGCATGTCAGCCAGGCGGGGCGGCTCTGGGAGGATGTGTGTGTGAGAAAAAGAAGAGTGTGTGTGCTGAATGAAATGTAAAAAGCAGCACGCCTGCCTGCACACACACACAACAGCCTTTGGCCTAATGGGAGCTGACACTCTGACAGGCTCTCTGAGCTCTTTATCTGGGCCTCTCGCCTCAGAGTGTGTGTGCATGTTTGCGCCTGTGCATTTGTGTGTTTCTGCTTTGCTTGTGTGTGCGTGCATGTGCGTGTGTGACCCCAGCGGTGGTAGTCGCCAGGCCCCTAGAGAGTTCTTTAACCCCCTAACAGAGTCAGACTCATTTACATTGAAATGGGAGAGTGGCAGGGCCTCTTTATGGACTGTTTGCTTTCGCTCTATAGAAAAGCCTCAACTCCACCTCCCTCTGTCACGCACAAGTTCATGCATGCGTACACGCACACGCACACACACATGCAGAGTCACTCTAGGTACATGGGAATTTGCTCTGCTGCAGGTCACACAGTTGGTTTTCCAAACTGTTGCCCTCTTTAAGGATCTGGATTGTGTGTGTGTGGATGCATGAGTTATGAGGGGTCAGGGCTGTGTGACTGAGGCCATGTGGTTGTTAGCTGAGTGTTTTTCCACCTCTCACTACAGCTCGCCTGCCTTCCTAATGACTGCTGTCCAGAGCTGATCTGGAGTCCCCCAGGTTCCCATCAGCTAGCTGGTCCCACACTCCACATAAACGCTGCCTGAGGCATGAGGCATGAGATACTAGATCAGAGATCCTTCCTCAAAGAACTTCCTCATCCTCTAGAGGGGCGAGCTCTGAATCTGACCCCAGACCAGTGTCTGTGCCGGCTCAAGGCATAGAGGGCTCCCGAAGTTGGTGGCGGCTGCCAGAGAGAGCACAGGTCTAATTATAACAAGCAGGAAGTGAGTGGGAAGGAACCCTTTGATGGTCCATATAGTTATATTTCAGTCTGGGTAGTAGTGTGGCTGAGGAGGGGAGCATCTCTCCTCCTCCTCTTTGTCAAGTCTATTTCACTGCCTATTACATATAGTTAGGATTTCTGCCCTCGTTGCAAAGCTTAATGTACTGTTTCCCCCACTATCTCCCTTCTTATCGCTTAGTGAGGGCGTTCTATAAAAAAAGGAGAGCAGAGTACGCTGTTTGAAGTCAAGTGGCTGCGTAGAGAGCAAATAGAGTCGATGTTTTCCACCTGTCTTCTTCTCTCTTCTCTAATTTCTTCCTGATGAATGTTCACTTATACCAGCTATGTCCCTCTCCGTGGCTGCAACACCACCGTCTGAGCAGAGACAAATGTTTTTGTTAGCGATCACAAAAGGATCTATATTTAGCCACTTTCTGTTTGTGTTGTGCATGCACGTGTACATGTAAGTAGGTATGCATGCTGTGTCTATAATGTAGTGTCTATAGACTGGTGAACATACAGTAAGAGCAAAGCTGCATACATTGTTTTAGATAAGGTTTTCTCTTACAAATATACAGTAGTCTTTCATTAGAATATATGAGATTGTTTATATGCTAGAGCCAGTATACATCTGACCGGCACATACAGGTAGTTCGCAAAAAGTCAAGGCCGCCCCCGCCGTTTTGGGGAAAGAAAACCGAAGATCCCTCAGACTTCAATGCAATTTGATGTATGTTTGGATTGTAATTTTGACAAGTTTGTACACATCTTGTTGATCAAACAGTTGTTTCATACACATGTCTAATAATTATTTTGCGACCTTGCCTGAACTGGAGCGTTTGCGATACTTTAATAAATGAAGGTTGATCGCCGCCATGTCCCTTCAGTCTTCTCCCGTCCAACACAGTGGCCTGATATTTCTTATCCAGACATCTATATATGATTGAATCTAATTAGGCTTAAGTGTTGTCTGTAAATAACCAACTGTTTGATCTATAGGCTGAGATTTATTTGGAGACGACAGTCTGATGCTGCTATAACGGTAATGTATTACTGCAGCAGCCTCACACTCAAGCTATTGTTAGCTAGCCATGCCAGTCACTGTCACCAGCATCATTTATCCACTTAACCACACTGACAGTGAATATTCACGTCACTCTTCATACACCTTTTTTGGCATTTTCTCTGCTGTGACAGCGAGTTTATTTCCCTCAAACGGCAGCGCAGCCTCTGCGATGATGCGATGCTGGTCTGGTCTATAGCTTGGAGCCATAAAGCCCCTCTATTATATATTTTTTAGGACACGGCAGAGGAACAAATCGGAGAGCAGACGTTTTTGGATTTATTGTACGTGCAACCAGCAACACAGCAACTCTACGGTGGCATTATTACTCTTAATGGTTTGTTTAAAGCAGAAGTTTGGAGACATGTTTCACCTTCTTTTCTTTATGCTGTTACCGTCTATGAGGGACACAAGATTGTTTTCCCCCAAAAGGGGGCGTGGTCATGAGAGCCTACTCTGGATGACGGATGTATAAGAGGTGGTTAATACATAGCCGGGTTGCTACAGAGCCATTGGATCTCATGGTTTCAGCTAGCGTGTGGTGGACTTTGGGGATAAAAGTGTGTTTCCTTCCGAGTTTTTTAAATCTTTGCCATAACTGACATGTTCCACAAATCTTTAATGATGATTAGCGTAGATGTAATGCCAGAGGGCGAAAGGAAAGAAGGTTGAAGGATGTAGTGAGACAGTAAAATAGGGACGAGAAAGCTCACAACTTGCCCGAGAAAGATCGAGAAAAGAAATCTAATTTTTCTATCTTTTCCCTTAGCTGCAGATTTTTGGCGGTCTTCTTCCAGCCTAGAGCTAACACATAATTATTATTCATTTTAATTACAACGACGACACAGTGTAAATGTTCCTATCACGGAAGAATGAATGAAGCACTTGTGTGCAGTGGTGTGGGGGTCGTCAATGAGGTGGGCGTACTACTAAGGCTAGGTAGATGGGTCGTAGGTTACTGAGGAGGAAGTGGGTATACTCTTCTTTATATTCCAATGGCTTTTGGCTGATAGGTGGATATATACTGTAAACTGACAGAAAAAGAGGTGGATATACCCCGTATACCTGTGTGTACCCTCCACTACACCAATGCCATGCATGTCACACAATGGCAGGCACGCTGTATATCATTGGGGCCCTACAGAGAAACGTCCATGCGTGGTTAGCTTGACTTTTAAACTATGTTTTTAGGATGCAACAATTCATTTTAGCTACATTTATATATGTTTTAGCTGCACACCACTTCCCTTTCCTGTCGAGGATGAGTCATCGTGTGAGTGTGTATATGTATGTGTGTGTGTGTGTGTGTGTGGTGAGTTCAGTCACCGCACTAAGAGCGAGCCACTCACTGCCTCCCTGTGATGAGATCCAGATGGAAATTTTCAGTGGATTGCCCACTCTGCTAACCATTATGGTTCCTAAAATGTTCCCAAAATGTTTTTTTTTTCTTCTTTCTCCTAAAGTCTCTGTGCTCTAAGATAGTTTTATACGGCAGTGGACACTTTTAGGCTTGCAATTCATGTGCTGTTACTACTGCTGCAGTGAAAAAGTTCAATCCACTACATCAAAGGGTTTGTTTCACTTTGCTGTGTCAAGACCTCTAGTATGCTCCCATTATGCCTGAATTGTCAAGAGCACGGCAAACATTACCTGCACTCACATCAAGAGAAGAAGAGAACTGTTTCTGCCCCCTTTCAGAACCCTGGATGTTTCATTTGTACCGCCACAAACCAGATCAAGAGGATCCCTCTATATGCTCAATCTTTGGTTGTACGGAAACTCGTGCCAGGATCTTAGCATGCACACAAACACTCATTCACACACCCGTACTGTACGTCTAAACAGAGTCAAACAGAGCGTTGTGAGCTGTGACAAACAGACCCATCAGGGTCCAAGAAAGACGCCTTTCAAGTTTGGCCAAGTGGTCTACCACTCATCCCATCCATCAGCTCCCCTCTGGGTATGGGATACAGATCCAGGGTCAGCTTACTGTTCACAAAAACACACTCTCAAACCCGTACACAACACTAGCCTCAAGATGTTGTCCGATCGGTGCGGTGAAGGTTTCCTGCTGGTTTGTGTCTTGGTTTTTGGGATTTGGTATTTTTGACGCCAGTTTAGGAAGACGAATACAGGACGTCCTTCAACTGTGGCTGAATAAAAAAACAAAAACAAGGCGTGGGACAAGGAGTGGCATTCTCTCATCTGTCTGAACATGTTAATACTAGGAATGTCAATAGATTCAAATATTTAATCGTGATTAATCGCATGATTGTCCATAGTTAATCACAATTAACTAAATAAATCACATTTTTTTATCTGTTCAAAATGTACCTTAAAGGGAGATTTTATACTTATTTAATTTTATAGTATTTAATACTCTTATCAACATGGAAGTGGGCAAATAGCCTCACAGGTACTGCATTTAGCATTAAAAATATGCTCAAATCATAACATGGCAAACTGCAGCCCAACAGACAACAACAGCTGTCAGTGTGTCAGTGTGCTGACTTGACTATGACTTGCCCCAAACTGCATGTGATTATCATAAAGTGGGCATGTCTGTAAAGAGGAGACTCGTGGGTACCCATAGAACCCATTTTCATTCACATATCTTGAGGTCAGAGGTCAAGGGACCCCTTTGAAAATGGCCATGACAGCTTTTCCTAGCCAAAATTTAGTGTAAGTTTTGAGCGTTATTATTACATGGTTTGTACCAATGGATTTCTTAGGTTTCCTAGTTTCATATGATACCAGTATCTTCACTTTAGCTTGAGGTTGTGTTAATGTATTAAAGAAATTAGTGGTGCTCAAACAAATTTGCCTTATTGCGTTTACTTTGACTGCCCTAGTTAATATATTTGCATATGTGTGTGTGTGTAAGACAGAAAGGGATGAGAGACAGAAAGATAGCTTGTGTGAGTCTGTTTACAGATAAACATGTAAAGGCCCTGACACACCAAGCTGATGGATGTCGGCCAGTTTGGGCTGTAGTCTGCCCATGTTGGAGGATTTTCAGCCGATTCAGCATGTTGAATCGGCGACGGAGCCCATCGCGGAAAGAAATCACTCTGATTGGCTGTTCAGCTTAAACAAATCAGTGCACGAGAAGCTAAATGGATGTGAGGAAAGCAAGCCAACGAGTTAAGTCAAGAGGAAAAACACACAAGGCTCTTCTCATTTTTCATCTTCATCTCATCTGATCATTCCAAAACACTTCGCCACTCTAGATCCCAGCCGTCCTCCGAGAATACAGACTACCGCCTCCTGCTGGTAGGGAGAGTTATTTCCCCTCGCGTAGGCGTAGATTGGCCGTCAGCTGTAGTCTTTGTGGTGTGTTCAAGTGCAACCTTTTGGCCAAGACAAAGGTGACGTGAGGCAACAGTCGGCCTTCGTTGCCGCTAGGTCTCTGATGTCGGTTTGGTGTGTCTGGGCCTTAATGATTCATATCCAGTGTGTGTATATGTGAGTTAATGAGCCAGTAGTATTGTGTGGCGTGCTGTTTTTTGGGCACACTGCTTCATGTTTGCATAAAAGAAAGCTCATGCTGAGAAAATGCCAACAGCTGATGAATTCTTCCACAGCGCAGCAAGGTCAAGCAGTTACCCTGAGAGCACGCATCTCCCTCTACTGTTGTCCGTTTCTCTGAAGATGAAAATGAATTTTTTAAAATTGAACATTCATTGTTCCAGACAACACATGGGGTCTTAGGGTGGGTTTGTAAAGGGTTTTCATATCAACAGCATCACACGCAGCCACCAACGGTTAAATTCACTGAGAGCAAAGTGAGCCAAACCGAGAAAATGAAAACAAAACATGAATCTGCCTTTTATCTCTCTTTCACAGCCAGACTCACCTGCTTATCTCCAGCTCTGTTTCACCTCTCGCTGCCTTTTACTGCCTACTAAAAACTACAGCTGCAAACTTTGCTCAAAACCACTTTACAGCGATGACCTCAAATCTCAGCAGGCAGCCAGCCAGGCAGCGTACTTGAGTTGAGTTGTTGCGTAAATTTGTGTGTGTGTTTTTTTTGGTGAGACTTCACTTGTATTGAATAATTCACTGGAAGACCTATATATAGGGTTAAGACCACTGGGTTCTGTATTTTTAGCTAGCTCCAAGCTTTATGTAAGGCTCTTTATATAATCCCGAGGTTTAATGGTACAATTCGCTGTTAGGTCGCGCTCATGATGAGCAGATAGAGGCTCAGACGACTCATTATCCAGCACATACATACACATATACACACACAGCTCGGCCCTATTATGTTGTCAGATGTGTGCGAGGACATAATGAGCACAATCTTTTGCATAGGTGCATAATTTGCGCCAAATTTGTCTCCTTTAAAAATGTCACAAAAACCTTCCACCGCTTCCTTTCATTACGGGCTATATATACCAATCTACACACCACTGTAATATCACACCTCCGCCTGGCCTGCGCTGATGAGAATGAGTCACCAGCCAGCAGGCATTAAACAGCCTGAATGGAGGCTGTGAAAGAGTTATTAGTAAACACATTTATCTTCCCGATGTGCCCTCTGTGGAAAAAGGGACTTAAGTGTGCGTGTACCAGCATCCAGCGGTTTCTTATCTGGAGCTAAATGGAAGTCGTGGTGACAACCACAATTAGGCAGGACAGCACAGGATGGGAGAGGGTCACACACATGGTAATTACTCTGTCACTGCAGCGAGGCCAGCGACACTAAAATACTGGCTACAGATCAGCGAACACGCCACTGAGACAAATATACGCATCATTAAGACGAAGGCAAAATACACAGTTTCACATGTGTCATCATTGCGAGGGAGACGGGCATTGTTTGTGTCAGGCATCAGACACCGATCTTGTGTTTATTAAAGGGATTGAATGTAAGTTTTTACGCTTTACGTTTTTATTGCCAATGTGTGAACAGGTTGTAACCTAACCTAAACAATGAGGCCTTCCATGACTCTCTGGGTTTCCTCTCTCAGCCATTAGACTGCTTAATGACTTAATGTTCTTCACTTAATGTGAAGAATGTGGGACGTTTTTTTCTGGGAAAATCCAACGAGTGTGACGTCATGCGCGCTCGCGAGGGGCCTTTACGCTCTTCAGCTCGGTTTGAAATTTCATTCGGTTAGAAAGGAGTTTGCTAACACCAACAAACGACCGGCCCCCACCACAACACAAACTCCACGGAAGCACAAAAAAACAGTTATATCTAGTGAAGCCGTTCTTGCTAAACAGGAATGTGACCGACATCGGGGGAAAACTAGGATCAACATCGGCCGGGCCTTTGATTCATGGAGGGACCTTCGTTTGGTTTTGGGTATCAAAACGGACCCCGAGCTGGCAAAATTCTTATTGGACAGGTAAGCTAACATTACTGCCAAGCATGTGAAATATGTAGTAATATTGTGGTTTTAGCTGTCAATCACGTTCAGTCTCGTGTTTGCCCCTGTTCAGACCTGGTATTAACATGCGTCCTCAGTGATCGGATCCCAAGTGGACAGCTTTAAGTACGTCTGTTCACACCTGGCATTAGAATGTGTCTCCACATGCATCTTCAGTGACCACTTGTGATCCGATCTCACTTCCTTGCTCTATGTGCACGTAAACACGTAGTAAACACATGGCTAATACAGCAGACGCTGTGACGTAATATTACAGTAATGTCATTAGTAATATCCTATATATTTGTGAATTTGGGTAATAATAATATAAGGTTATTGTACCGGTGGACTTTTGTGCCGCTGGCACTGCTGCATTTGCCAGGCAACAGCGGGTATAGAGCTTCAGAGAGCTGGGGAGGAGAGAGAGCGAGCGGGCGGGCAGATGTCAGCTCCGTGCAGAGCATCGGAAAAAAAAACACCAACACATCTCTGACAGTATGATAATAAAGCACTTTGCGGGCCTAGTCTGATAGTCTGTAGATTATGTAGCCTATATTTAAGATACATTTTAATACAATACAGTTGTACCGACAGGATACAGTAGTGCACAGAGGCTGTTTCTATACTGCGAGGCATCTGCCTGTCTATTCACCTGAGGAGCGCAGAGACCCGCAGATACCAGCGGGACGTCAGTTAGGCGGTCCTTAATGTGGCCCAGGACACATTTGCATACACACTGCTAAAAGAATGTGGCCATATACAGCCCAGACCACCTCTGAATGTGGTCTGAGCGTTCGAATCTCAATGTGTCCTCAATGCGTCTTGAGTGCGTTCACACCTGTACTTTGAGCTAACCACTTGTGATCCGATCACTCAGGACGCATGTTAATACCAGGTCTGAACAGAGCCTGTGTCGCCTCACTGTTTTGACCGATGCTTGCAAGCTCAACGTAGCGCGAGCACAAGCTCGAGCAACAGGACGCTGACGGCCACAGGTGTCAATGTTAACGAGCTATTTCTGATTCTTGATGAATATGTACAACGTATTCAATCTGTACATTTTTCCTCAGCGAGCCGCAGAGCAGAGTTTAATGATCGGCTTCAGAAATACATCATGAATGACTTGAATTTAATTAAAACGAGGTCTGAACTCTTGACTTCCAGAGGAGCAGCGGACGGCCAGCGCGCCGTGATACCTTATACATGTCGGCTCCCTCATTTGTTTGCTATTCAACGGCGGAGGTGAAAATATTGAAAGTTATCTCAAGAGTGAGTTATTATTGCAGCATGGGTTCAGGCAGGTCCTCAGAGCCAAAACAACAGTGTTGGCTGGAACGTCCTTTGAAAACAAACCTGAACTCGCTCTGGCACAGGGCGTTTATTTATCCCACAGATACAGGCTCCGCTGCTCCGGGCTGCCTGACACAGCCATGCTCCATATTTCATATATTCACTATGGATAACAACACTGACTCTGACAAGTCCTACTCACACTGAAGTATGTCAAGATGTGTCTGTATACGCGTGTGTGCGAGAGTGTGCATGTACTGTACGTGTGTGATAAATGTTAAATCTGTGACAGAGCAGATCTGCCTACAGCACTCCTTGAGAAGCTGCTACTTTGTTCAATGATTGAACTGTCTGTTTTTCCATATCTGTATCTATCTGTCTCGGTCTCACCCTCTTCCTCGTCCTTATCCTTCGCAGTGGGGTTTGACTTTCTTCTTTTGTCGCCCTCCCCCTTGTTTGTCTGAGACGCTCAGATAGTAAATAAGAAGTACACTGTACCTGCTCAGACGTATTGATCACACACACATCAGTCAGAGGGCAAAAATAGATTGTGATTGATGGTGACTAAAGGACTGGATGCGTTTGATAGACTATGTGAGTGTCTGTGTGTGTGTTTCTGTGACGCGTGCACGCTTCCCCACTGGGCCCAATACGTTCTCCGGGATATTTACACCCTGATGTTGACTGATAACATAATTAAGGTCGCGTAGTGATCTGTGGCGGCTGCGTTCCCACTACACACGGCACCAAACTCGGTCAGTAAATAAAGCCCTGACCCAGGAGGCGATGCTGTGACACAACATATATTCAGCAGAGTTACACTCCCTCACACCCACACACACACACACACACACAAATAAATGAGGAATTCTACAGTCATGTCACAGAGCAGAGAGGTAGCTGTTAGCGGGCGCAATGTTGTTCTGGTGAGAGTACATTGGTGCTACTGTGTGATAAATCACAGCTGATAAAGACTGTTTATTTAACATTGCTCATCCTTGTTATAGCAGGAAGAGTTTTTTTTTCATTAGGCCGAAAAAGTCACAGTTTTATCAACATAGACTGTATATAAGAAGTGGACTTAGCATTTTGGTCATCGCCATCTTAGTTTTTGGTTGTCGCCACCTTGGTTATTTGCAACCAGAAGTGACACAAGAGGGTGGAGCTAAGTACAACCGAATGCTGAATGAGACATTTTTAGGTGACCAAAAAGGTTATAATTAACTTTCATGAACTGAAAACACAAGTGTGAAAGTAGAAGTTAAAGTTGTAAGACTCCCAGGCAGCCACGCCCTAAAGCATCCCCTGCTTTATGGTCTATTTAATTCTAAATGGGACCATAATTTACTAAATAAACATCATGCTGTATTGAAGAAGACTTGAAACTAGAGATTGAGACCATAAACTTTACAATGCTTACTGAGGTAGTAGTAGAAGTAGGGTCATTTTCTCATAGACTTCTATACAATCAGACTTCTTTTTGCAACCTGCTGGCTGTTAGAGAGAATGCAAGTTTAAAGCACTTCAGCATTGGCTTCATTGGTTGCCCACTGTTTACTTTATGACAGATGATAAATTATTCCCTCACGTACATTTCAGCCACATTAGCAATACAGCAGTCCGCTTTATCTCATCAAGCTCTCCATTAATAGTTTCACTTAATGATTAATGCTTTGAGGGACGTAAACAGGAAGTATAATGTTGCAATGGCATCATTAAAAGTTTGCCGAATTAACTATCACCAGTTGTTGTATGCCGTGTACACATGGATGTACAGACAACTATCTTCAGTATTACTTTGATACTGAAGAAAACTTAAAAAAGGTGGTGATTCTCAGGCAAGTTCTGATGTCATAAGGAGCATTTCTTTTAGATTCATTCACGATTTGACTGAGTTATGACCCTGAGAAGGAGTGGGATTTTGATTTTCAGCGTCAATTTATGCAATGGACTGTTTTGTCCTTGGTTTTAACATCATAAAACTCATCTTTATATCCAGGAACAATACAATAGCATCTCCTATTTTGTTTTCTTCTGTCCTGTGTCTCCTTAGTCTGCGTCTTTCACGATCTCTACCGTTGTATCTTTCTACTCAGCCTTGTGACGTCACAGGCTTGGGTACTGCAACATGGCGGCGCTCTTGCAACGAAAGATAAAACATAGCTTCTTTTTTTTTTCTAAAATGCTGACATTTGTCATGTTTGTTATGTAATAGTTAATTAGAGTGGAAATCCATTTAGTAAACCAGCTCATCTTGGTTGACTGCTTCATTTCCACTTTACCTTGTGTCAATATCAGTGAGTATTTGCATGCTCTTTAACTACTTTTCCTTTTTCTGTCTTTGGCTCTTTATTGCGTGTCATTTGTGAATTCATGTGTCAGTCTTTCTGTGTGTGTGGTTTCTCTTGAGACAGAAGATCATCCCTCTTCACATGTTACAGACTGACAGTTCCCTTCACTGGAATGTTAATAGCACAGGTCACTGCAGCTAATTGGGCTCTGTGTGTGTGTCAGACTGTATAAATAAGTGAAGACATCTAAACTTGGTTAACTGACGTAGAGTCTGAATTCACTCAACTTAAATGAGCTGCTTTTGAACTAAGACAGAGAAATATTCGCACTGACCATGTCTGCATCTCAATCAACAGATCAAAACACCATTCTATCATGCAAATGTATGTTTTATAGTGAAGCATATCTTTCCTTTAGAACAGCCTCTTTATGTACATTTCAACCGCCAACCTCTTTATGGTGTACTTACCATTAATCCACATCTATATCTTCAAAGAGGAACAAAGAGACCCTTCATCACATGATCAAGACTGACCAGCCAACTGCTTTCAGACTTGTGAGAGGATTAAAGACACTTTCAAACTCAAAACAAAACCTCCACATCTCCGCTATAGCTGACAGACAAGTAGGATGGGAGCGTGGGCCGAGCTCTGTGAAGAACTCTTGGCTGAGGATGCAAAGGGAAACTAGGCCAGAGAGGCCAGAGGGGTTGTGTGGTCCACTCTCCTTTGTTAACTCAAAGTGATGTTTTTTGCTTATGTGGGCAGTGACATGTCCAGAATGGATTTGTCTGCTTTCCACAAAGGTGTGGATACATAATGGGGTGCCACATAGTGCTGTTGTTACAGTTGTACTCACTGAAAGATGAGCTTTAGCTTACAAAAGCCTTCAAAGGAGAAAGGATTCAAAGCATATCAACAGAAAGGCGGATAAAACTGACAAAAACTGTTTACATGTAAAAAATGCCACAAAAGGATTTTCAGGTCATTTTCATAAATATCTCTCTCTTCTCTTTTGAGTGGCAAACAACAAAGAGAGTAAAGAGAGGGACAGACACAACCAATTCTGCTGAGTTTTAGCAGGTTTCTGTTTCTGTTTTTAGACAAATGAATGAGTATAAAGTAGTGATTCTAATTAGCATGGATATTACCTGTTAATTAGTTGTAACTGAGGTGTCACATAGAGTTTTGGAGGTGGCAGAAAGGTTTGTTCTTACAGTTACTACCACATAGCTGTTCTCGTACACCATTAGTAGCTACACCTTCAAAAATAACTGTAATTTATATCCCACAAAATCAATTTGTATGTAATCCACGTAATTGTGAACCATGAAGTATAAAGAGCGACAAACACCGCGTCGGGAGGAGAAAAGGGGTGGATGGGTGGGTCAGAAAACATTGGACTTTTGCCCATGAGACAGCTGTTAGTATCCCGTGTGAGTCACCTAAGTTCCGTATTTAAGTTATGTCACTTCCGTATTTTAACCCAAACGCGGACTTATTTGTCACGTTACTTCCGTACTTAAGTAACACCACGTCCAAGATTTTTACCTAAACCTAACCAAGTAGTTTTGTCGCCCAAAGCAATCCAAGTTGCTTCCTTTATTGCAAAAACTTGCTGCATGATGACCTATCATAACCTTAACCACTCAAGGTCTTTTGCAATTTGCGCATTACCTTCTAGACACGACCTCTGAGGCCTTTAGAATGTTGAGTGAATCCCTCTGCTGTTGAAGCAAATGGGGACGATGTTGTTGATTGTCATCTTCTGTAACCAATCAGATTTTGAGTTTGCCACGTTGGGCGTTTTCGTTGACACGCCGGAGCCTTCTAGCTTGCCTAACCGCCTACGTCAGCATTTTTCGTGTGTCGTGATCCAAGCGGATTCGAGGCGATCTGGATCTGAGGGCCAGTTAGCAACTGACTGAAGTATAACTAGCTAGCTAGCACATAACATAGCATTAATCCAAGTTCAAGTTTTGAGATTTATTTAATTTTAATTTGTGACGTTTAGATTTTTAGATGTAGTGCTTTAGTGTCTGTTTAGACTTTTACTTATCTCTGTTGTTTTTAATTCACAGGTTTGGTGGCAGATTTCCTGGCAAAAGAAAGGAGGATGGACTTTGTCTTGAAATGATGAGCAGCTTTGGTAAGTTGATTGAATTTTGATGTATCTTAATTAGCTATTGAATATTGCTTGCTTTAGATCGTTGCTGTGGCAGTGGCCTGGCTGTGCCTTTGAGTGTGCATTTTTGCACCGCCGCTGTTGCCTGTTGAATCATGAATGGGTTATTTGTGTTGTACATCATTTTTGCTTGCATGGTGGTCATACATGATAGGGCTCTGATATTTAGCACTATTAGAGCGCTAAATATTTGCAAAGAAACAGCGGTTGTGAGTGCGGCGCACACACAACAAGCCCACATCTCACTCATGCTGACACAACAGCTTGTCACTCTCTGAATGAGCTGCATTCATATTGTAATACACAGCCATGTTATTGACGTTTTTGATTGAATGTCTGTGCGGCTTTGTGTGTGGCAAGCAGGAGAGCAGTTTTTTGGCAGCAGTGAAACTGTTATTTTTGAAAGGCTTTGCGCCAACAAATATGGATTGAAGCAGAATGTATTGTTGGATAAAAACATGTTGTGAATTTTGGAAATGATAACATCTATCTCTTTCAAGAAAGTTTGTCTTTTGGTCTGAAGACAGAACATAATGTGCTGCAGGGATGAGGTATTTTTGGTAGGCCATCCAGGAAGTTAGAATCGCTCAGGTTCCCTCGACAAAAACCCAATGGTATGTTTTCATTGGGTTTTGGATTATTGCAGAAAATAAACTCTGTGGCAAACAAATGTTTATGTAAACAGCTAACGTTAGGCTATAAACGAACTACACCACGTTCACATGAGCACGAGTTTACACAACGAGGCCGTAAAGGCAGACGAGTCATGTGATGACGTTTAGTGGTCTCATTTAGCCACTTATTAGCAACCGCCTTTTTTAAGACACGTAAAAGCTTAAAAATTCACAAGCGCTATATTTATGGATTGTATTTTATATATCGTAGAACAAAACGTTAAAATCTCTTCAGCTTGTGTTAACCACAGACCTTATTTCAGGCATCTAACTAGAAACCCATTCAAAAAACGCATTGACTTCCAGACAAGGGAACCGAAAGTGCTAAAAAGCTAAAATGCAAACTCATTTCTGGTTTTTAGGACTCATTCCTGTAACACTCAATTAGGCTACAGAGATGAGAAATATATCACTTCATTCTACTCGATAAAGGTTACTGTCACTGTGAATAAGAGGTGGTTATATTAAGTGACAATAGCATATAGTCATACCTTTCCTTCAATTGTGTTTATCTTCACAGCAATACAAATCAAGAGAAAGAAGGGAAGTTAATCTGCAAAATAAATCTCACAAATAAATTGTATTTTAAAGTAGCACGCCAGTAACTCTACAACAACAACAACAGCAGCAGTGTTTGACATCAAGAACAGAGAGATATTAGCCTGGTTGCTCACCCCCTGTAGCAAAACATAACCTGCCAAGAAACAAGAAAACACAACCTAACTCAGCTACTTTTACCAGAGTGATGTCTGTAATAAGGACAGCTACAAAACTCACCCCTGGCAAAGGCACCAAACAAGTTGTTTGTGCATGAGACGGAGACTTTATGAGATCATTGAACCCAAAGCTCTCTCTTAAGTTTTAAGTAAATGTGCCTCTTTGTTAAGCACACTTAACTGAAATTTGAAATCTGAATCTTTCTGTCGTCAGTTTAACTCATCACAGCATGAAAAGGGGACAAAAGTTGAATTTGTAATCTCATTACAGCTTCAAACCTCCCAAATGAAGCCTTCAACTGATCCACAACAATACCACATATCCACTGCATTGTTGCCAATCAGAAGTCAAACGGCGGCTTTCTAAAGAAAGACAATAGGCCTGCCAATTGAAAGCAGTCATTCTGCGGCCTTGAAGGAGGCCCTGTGTTACCACATCTAGTTTTGTGAGACCTGTCTGGAGCTCAATTCACAGAGTCTGAGGGTCTTTCATCTCCCCGGGCCTATCACTCTAAGCTGGGAAACAGGAGCTAAGGGACCCTCAACTCGCAGTACCCCGGCCTGGCTTCCCTGCCCTCAAACCCCTCCTACTCCTGCCTGTCGTACTGGCCTCTCAAAGGAGTCTTTCAGTATTGTGTTGAGGCCCAGTTCCAGGTCAATGGGAGCCCAGAGATTTAGAGCTGGAGTCTGAGTGGGAACAAATGGTTTGTTTGGTGAGCGGTCTGAAGTAGCTTTAGAGCTTCCATCAGACTGAAGGTATTGCTGACTTAAGTATTTAGTATTACTGCAGCAGAGCTAATATGACTGTGATGACAGAGGCGCTGGCTCCTGCTTTAAATCCTATCGCTCGGTCACAGGCGGGGGTAGGGGCAAACAAAAGTTCATGTAATCTTTTATTTTTTTATTGATATCACAGAAGTTATTCAACGCATCTCAACAAAATGCCACAAAATGTCCGAGATAAATTAGAGCCGGTGACACCTGCTGTGGCATTTTCAGAAACACAATTATACTGACTTGCGAGGGACTGACATTTAAAAGAAACACATTTGCACCCATCAGTGGAATTACTGCAGCAAATCCGATTTAAGAGACATATGAATATATCCAGCATCGAGTAAAGAAACCAATTTAATTGCCGGCGGCAGCATCAGTCAGTACGTGTCCGTCAGTCTGCTCTTGTTCTGATCTGTGCCATCGGAGGAATGCTTCGGCGTGTGGAAGGTCGTATCCTTGTGCAGGGTGTGCTTTGTCTTGTCCCCCATGTGCCCTGAGTGGCAGCTCAGCATCATTTGGGAGACATCACCCCTGTACTCTATCTCTAGCTGTCTCTGCTCAGGCCTTTGTGTGAGTCCCAGCTGCTGATTGGGCTGTATAATGTGACTGATGTCCTCTGGGCAATCTGCTGTTGGGACAAGGACGTGCTCAGGTGATCCAGAGGCTGATTGGCGCCCGGCTAATGGAGAGGACGCCATGACCTCTGAGGCTGTCAGGTGCCAAACCGGCCTGTTAATTATGCATCCGGACACTCACCTGCCGCTGGAACCAGCCCGCCACCGCCTGCGTGGCGTCTAGACATGCAAACCCCTAAAAATTCACTATCATCACAGCCTCATCAGTCACCGGTTATGTGTTATGTGTGTGTGTGAGTGTGTGTGTGTGTGTGTGTGTGAGTTTTGAACCATCTGGTCTCAGGCTGAAGTGTCTCTCTGCGCTGTGTGAACATCAGAGCAGGGATACTTCACTACTACTCATAGGTGTGTGAAATGTCAATATTTCCCCCAGTTAGGATTTCATGGCTGAGCAATGTTGGACAGCTGACCATAACATTTTTCTCTCTGGCACTTCCCATCTTTTCTTCCTTCCTTCCTTCATCCTACCTTCCTACCTTCCTACCTACCTACCTTTCTTTCTCTCTTTCTTTCTGTCTCTTTGGTAGGGGTGTAAGAAAATATTGATACACATGAGTATTGCGATATTATGTTTTTTGTGATACTATATCGATTCTCCAAAACGCTGCATAGATTCTGAATTAACCTCTTAAAAATCCGCCGACCGCTTTTCTGTCTTTCGGAGGATGTAACGGGCTCAGTTTTAAAGCTAGAGTAGTAGTGGTAGTGAATGGGCTGGCATCATATGAAACTAGAAAAACCCAAGGAATCCATTGGTACCAATCATGTCATACTTGCATGTTGTGACGGAGACGAAATAACTCTCCAAAGTTAAGCTAAATTTTGGCGAGGAGAAACTGGCTTGGCCATTTTCAAAGGGGTCCCTTGCCAGGGATGTGATGGTGAGGAAATTTTCCCACCGGTTAATAAACTTGTGACAACACCGATGTTACCGATTACACCGGACATTTTACAAGAAAAGATGATGGTCAATATCTGTAGAGCACCTACTTTAATCTTTAACGTCGGGAGGCTGTGTGTCTGACCTCTTTAGTCGAGCTTTCACTGAGGTGCTGCAGGTTTCCACCTGGTGCTGCTACGCCGTGCACACTGGCTATGACCATCTCATACTCCTCACAGCGATTACCTCATTAACGTTATGGTTCCCTTTTAGCATTGGGTTTAAATCCAAAGTATTGCCAAATAGGCGCTTTTGCTTTTCGCTTTGACACCAAATCCTCCATCATCGTCTTGTCTGTTAACTCTCTCTCGTCCCGTGTGTGAAAAATCGGACTCCTGCTGCTCTGAGCTGAGACTCCGTACGGAGCAGACACTTTCGCTTTCAGTTGTAGCGTCCGTCGTCTGACTATGTATTGATAACATGGCGCTGATACACGAAAATGGTGGGGGTGATGGATATGTAATATAATCGGTGTGTGCCCGACCACCGTGGCAAGCCTGCTTGACCTCTGACCTCAACATATGTACAGACATGCCCACTTTATGATAATCACATATAGTTTTGAGCAAAACCATGCAGTTTTTTAAACACAGTATAATTGTGTTTTTTATGTCAATATTTTTGCATGCTGGGGTCCCTAAACAGCCTTGGAATTGCATAAATTGGGTATCACTGTAAAGCTAAGACTGTGTTTCCATTGAGTCCAATTGTAATCACGTGTAAAGATGTTAATCATTACCGAGTTTATTCGCTCCAAGCCACATTTATTTTTTGCTACATTTCGAAAGTTCGCTTATAACTCGTTTGACAGTTGAATGGAAACACGGCTTCTGTCTCTCTGTCTCTGTCTTTCCTCGTGTCTTCTTCCTCCTGCTCTGCCCATGCTGATCCCCATTTCTCCTGCCATACTTTATATTGAGCACACATCGTTAATATATGTTTGTTGACCTGCCTTTCACCTTGTCACCTTTGTATAGAGGAGTAAGCAAATATTGATGTTCTCGCTTTATCCTCTCCTCCTCCTCCTCCTCCTCATCACCCACCACCTTCTCCTCATAATCCCACCTTGTCTCTCCTTAATTGGTCTTCTGTATGCTTGATCTCCCCCTCCCCCCTCTGTCTCTGTCCTACATCTCCTTATTTGTTTTAGCTTCTGATGGTCTGGTAGATGGGCTAATTTCTGTCTCTCCTATCACTTGCTTTAATCAGACAGGCCCAGAGGAGCAGTGTTCTGCTCTACTACATGTAGTACGGTATAGACGTGTGTGTTTCTGTGTGTGTGTGTGTGTGTGTGTGTGTGTGTGTGTGTGTGTGGCATATTTGGTTATTGCTTTGTTAGAGGCACTGCCTGCCAACACTATTTCTTTTAGACGGACAAAAGCCTTGTTTTGGATGAGCCATGTTTATTGTTCATGCTGACACTGCTTTTATGACAGAATGACTAATGAGTACACTCTAGTGTGTGTGTGTGTGTGTGTGTGTGTGTGTGTGCATGTGTGAGTGAGTGTACATAAACACTATCAAAAACAATAGCAATTGGCAACATCTAAAATCCTGGCAAGTAAGTTTTATGATTTGAAATGAGTGTGTTGAGCCTGTGAATGAAGGGTAACTGAAGGACACTGGCTACCATCCGCATCCTACAAACCTTTAGGGAAGCCTTCTCTGAAAGAGTTCACTATGCTGCAAAAATTAATTAAAGGTGCCAAATGCGAGATTGGGAGCATTTTCTATTGCCACAACACGGCTGTCAACATGGCGACGGCTGAGCCTGCGGCTCACAGCTAAGGATGCTAACAGTATGAGAGCAGTGCGGAGCAGCGCCCGTGATCTAGCAAGTGGGGCACGCTCACAAACATGCACAGAGCCGGCCTGGCTATGTCAACATACAGGCTGTACTCATACACCGTTTGTAGCTATACCTATGAAAAGTAATGCACTGTAATTCGTGTATATCCCACAAAATCAGTTTGTATGTAATCCAAGTAATTGCGAATCAGGAAATATAAAGAGCGACAAACTCCATGTCGGAAGTAGGTCGGGGTGGATGGGTGTGTCAAAAAACACCGGACTGTCGCCTAGGAGACCGCTGTTCGTACCCCGTGTGAAACCAGAAGTCAACGCTGATTTATTTGTCACGTAACGCCACTTCCGTAGTTATTTTAAGCCAAACCATGATCTTTTCCTAAACCCTAACTAAGTAGTTTTGTTGTCTAAACGTACAAAGCAGAGGATACGTACAAAGCAGAGCAGAGGAAGAGTGACTTCATTCTCTGCTCAGGTAGACATTACTCCTCTATATTTTTACATAACAAATAGTTGTTTGCTGCTATATTAATGCTCTGGATATCACATAGAGCACCTTTAATTTAAGCACCCTGCATCATGTGTTGATAGTGTAAAGTTCCATGGTAATCCACAATAACAATAAAAATGGAACAACTCTTCCCTTTGCCTAAAAGCTTGTTGTTGTATAACAAAAACAAAACCCTGCTTTTATTTCTTGTTCACATCGTTGGGTCTCTCACCCATAAAGATTCAAGTCTAGCTGTCTGTGTGGCACTTAAATCAACAACGCAGACATTTATGTTCTATCGACAGAAGAATATTGAATTCTTAACCAACGTTTCAAGCAATATAAAGCAACAAGTATGAGGGTCAAAGTCACAGCACTCAGACATTACTCTAAATAAAGAAAATATGTCCCTGCGGCTTCACTTTTCAAAACTGTTTATATGGAATATAAATGCACTTCAACAAAATCAATTACAAATGGTGCAGATAGGTTGGTATATGTCTTTGAAGCACTGAGTTTTCAGTTCATAACAGAAGATTGGATTTGTTGGTAACACTTTATAATAACCGTCATTATTAAATGGTAAATTGATAGTTAATTAAACTTAAGTTAATAGTTATTTTACTGTTAACAAACAATTAAATGATAATTAATAATATTTACTAATTATTAGTAATGCTTTATTTATTTATTAGTTATAAAATATTATATTTTAAATTATATATTGTATCATAGCTGATAAGAAACGATAACAATATCATTCTGATTACATTAGTAAACTATTGATTAACAGTTTATATGCAGACATTATAATGTTTTGCTTACTATATTAAGTCATTTGTAAACCTTTAAAAGATTGTCTGTAAAACATCTATAAACGTTACATAGATAGATGGAACAGAAACCAATTATTAACCATTGATAAAGTATTAACTATAGCTAATTAATGTTTATACACCCTTTACAAAGTATTTATTAACCATTTAACAAGGCATTATCAGTTGCAACTTTATAACCATCCAAATAATATATATATTTTTTATTTTACAAATCAATTATTAACCATTAACAAGGTATTATAAATATGTGGTCTATCTATCTATGTAATGTTTATAGACGTTTTACTAATTATTTCTTAAAGGTTTACAAATCATTTGGTAATCATTAACAAATACTATAATAAAATGTCATAATGTGTGCAAAAATAAACTGTTAAAATAACAAATTAAAGCATCACTAATAATTAGTAAGCATTATTAATTATCATTTCATTGTTTGATAACAGTAAAATAGCTAAAGTTAAATTAACTGAGGATCCAGAGAGACAAAAGAGTCGAGGTGGATTGAAAACCACATTGCCTCAAGGAAGACAGAGATATGCGCATGGTAGAAGCACACAGCTCCATGGATTATACAAACATGTCATATGGATTTGTATTATTTGAATGATTGTTTTTTATACTGGTTTGTCTTAGTGGTTGTACTGGAGGCGAGATAAGGGGTATGTTGTAATGTCTGAAGACATCTGAAGGTCAATCACGTAGCTCTCTCCCAGACAGAATGATGTCACAGAGGGGGGAGGTCTGTGAACTGAAACATGGCTCAATTTCCTTCTAGCTTTTTCATTTTATCCTCACAGTCTTAGGCCTGGCATAGCAATAGATTGCAGTTTTATATCTATTGAGTTATCATAAAACTATAAAAAAATATTAACTAGGCTGTGGGAACAGGAAGTGAATGAGTCTCGTAGCTCCTGTTCTGAAAGTTTATACATAATCTCCTAACTACCCTGCCCTTAGGTTTCTAATATTAACCCAAAGCCAGAGCTCACAGAGAGCGGCAGGAAGAGTCTGAAGACAAAAAGGTTTTCCTTTCCAAAAATAATGCACATAAAAATAGTCCAAAACAGCAACGCATTTGTGTACAGTCGCTGTTGCTTCAAGTCGCACGCGAAGATTAGAAGGTAACTGCAACCAAGGGAAAGCAGGAACAACAAAGTCAAAAGAGAGCTACCATAACAATAGCGGCTGAGGTGAAAGAGCAACAAATGCCTCTGAGGGATTTAGAAGCAGTTTATTCATCATAAAGGTGCACATTAACAAGCTTATGCCAACTTAGTGAAAAGACTTATCAAACACTGAGACGTGTGAAACTATTTCCGCCAAGGAGCTCGCTCACACTGCAAAGTTAATGTGTTTGTGTCATCAGTAAACTTATTGGTTTTCTTTACAGTCTTGTTGTGCTGTGATTTTACAACTTGTATGCTGGAGTCTTTAGGCTTTGAAGTGTACACATGCTGCCAGCTCGCAGTTTTCAATACATCTCTGAAGGTCGAATGAGTCAGTCCCTTTCATTGTGCCATTCACACGCTGCCCTTTCCCATCAAATACATCTTCTCCTCTGTCAGTGGCAGCTGTGTGTGGACACAGCTGGATGCTGGTGCACGTAAGAGAACGACGCCTGAAAGTGGAAAGGTAACTTGTTTGGTGATATAAGATCAAAGTGGGGAGTGATGAGATGTTAAATTGGGACAGAGAGAGAGAGAGAGAGAGAAAGAGAGAGAGAGAGTCTGTGAGTGTGTGTCACTGCCCTGCTCATATATCCAATATTTATTTAGACTGTTTTATTTACTGTAGCCTTCATTTAGTGTGTGCTTATAATAACTACCCCTTCACTGAAGCCCTGCAATAACACTTGCAAGCTGCACACCAATGTGGAGTAATTCAACGTATCCTCATACAATGATTCGTATGATATCTTACGAGAAGTTATTCCTCAGTTTTTGTGCATTTTCCTACGAATGTCCAGCAACACGTGTCAATTTCCGCTCCAGTCTTTTCAAAATAAACTTCCGCCTTCACAGGAAACAACTTGGTGAGGATTAGGCAACAAAATTACTTAGTTAGGATTAGGCAACAAAACTACTTAGTTAGGATTAGGCAACAAAACCATTTAGTTAGGATTAGGCAACAAAACCACTTAGTTAGGATTAAGCAAAACAACTACTTGGGTAGGTCTAGGCAACAAAACTACTTAGCTGGGTTTAAGCAACAAAACCACTTAGTTCGGTTTAGGCAACAAAACTAATTAGTTATGGTTAGGAAAAGATCAACTTGGTTAGGTTTAGGGAACAAAACTACTTAGTTAGGTTTATGAAAAGATCGACTTGGTTCGGTTTAGACAACAAATCTACTCTGGTTTAGGAAAAGATCGTGGTCTGAGTTAAAATAACACCGGAGGTGATGTGACTTAAGTACGGAAATTACGTTAGAAATCAACGTTCACTTCTGGATCACACAGGGTATGAACACTGGTCTCCTGGGTGAAAGCCCTGTGTTTTTTGACCTACCCAGCCACCGCCAGCTCCTCCCTACGCAGCATTTGTCGCCCTTTATACTTCATGGTTCACAATTATGTGGATTACATACGAAGTGATTTCATGGGATATTACATGAATTACAGTGCATTACTTTTCGTAGGTATAACAACGAACAGAGTATGAGAACAGACTGGGTTATTCACCTACAGAAGACATGCTTTAATTCTAAAGTTTGTCTTATACACAGGGTGTGTTTTCTTATTTCAGAACAACCTAAATCACAGAGTTCAATGTTCAGTTAATGCTCTGCACCCAGTTCAAGAGTTTACACTCCTTCCCAGTTTCTCTGGTTTAACTGGTTCAATGACACACAGGACTCAACACTGAACTCATTTAACCGTGTTCTGCTATCCATGTGTTGCTAGTGTTAGTGTTATTGCTTAGCCCTGACCTATCTGCTGGATGGAGCTCTCCATTCAGTTAGAAAAACATAGAAAATAGAGATAAACAAACTCCCACACATTGTGAAAAGCATGTCACATATGTCTTGTGTAGTGGGAATGTCAGAAGTATTTCGTGACCCTGCATCTACATTCTTCTCTTATGTCCAATTCTCTGTTGGTTTCCTGCATTTCTGTTCTCCAGCTTGTTGGTTCATATTTCACCCAGATGGAAAGAAATTCTTATAGAAGTTGACACAGAGTTAAGAAGCTTGTGTCAAAAAAGGACACTGTGATAATGTACGTTACCTTTTTGGATGTCTCGCACTTTCAGATATCAGACAGTAGCCTTTTTACTACAAGGGGATAACTGGCATGGTCATTTTCAAAGGAGTCCCTTGACCACTGACCTCAAGATATTTTAATAAAAATGGGATCTATGGGTACCAACGAGTCTCCCCTTTACAGACATGCCCACTTTATGATAATCCCACGTAGTCTTGGACAAAAACCATGCAGTTTTTTAGTATGCAGTACAAATGTGTTATTTTTTTCCTATTCTAAAAATGGTGTGTTTGAATATTTCTGCATGCTGGGGTCCCTAAAGTCTTGAAATTGCATAAATTGGGTATCACAGTAAAGCTGAGACTCTTGTGGAACCAATGAGCCAAACTGTATTCATGTGTGATGATGTGCGTCCCCATAGTAGCCATTTCATATAGTGAGACCATTTTATATAAACATCACTGTATAAAATGACCTGTGGTGACCTCTAGGATAATCACAGCCTCCTGAAACTTTACAACCACAAACTAGAGACCTAGAGCATTCAGAGGATGGATGGCTTTCCTAGGTAGATTGACAATAAGGGGGTTTCTGAGCAGTTTCCAGAACAGAAGTGCTCGCCATCCAATCGCCAAAAAATACAATTCTTGCAGAAATCTCCAAATATTAAAACCAAATCACAGCATGGCTTTTTCTATGGTGTTCCTCAAAGTCTTGGTGTCTTAATGTTGTATTTTGGAGGGATTATTGATCATTTTTATCAATTCTCGAGTGCTAAAAAATGGTTAAATTTAGCACCAAATCTGTGTAACAAATGGTATCAACCCAAAAAATGCTGCAACAACTTATGAGACATAATAGGGAATGGCCATCATATACTGCTATCATAATGTTCTAAGCCCTTATACACTTTCACAAGTTATTTTAATTCATTAATTTGTATTTCTTATTTATGACTAGAACAACTTGACACACAGTGCTTTGAGATCTGCATCTCAAATTAATCTTCATGTTCCCAGCTTTCAGATGATGTACACCACTTCTATGTGACATCTACTGTTGACCTGCTATCTCCCCCTAAAGACCCCTGTATCTCCCTAAAAAATATAAAAATGGATCCATTCGGGACTCTAAGGGTTAACAGCAACATAAAATTCTCAATGCATGTTATTAATGAGCAATGACATGGCTTGTTAAGACCCCCATGACTGGAAGCATTTGTGTTTGACCAGACTGCTAAAACACTTTCTATTGTGCTTCCCCAGCGCTGTCTCCCTCTAAGTGCTCCCACTGTCTCAATATTGACAGATTACTGAGAGGAATGGTCCGCCCAACCCCTTTATATTTCAAATGAGGCTGGATTAATAATATCATCAGATAAATTGGATGCTGCGTGACCAGACGGTTTCAGGGACTTTCTGTATATGGAATCACAAAAAGCAAAAAGGGAAATATAAGGCCATTTCCTTGAAAAAAAGACAATTAATGGAATGGAACAATATTTCCAGAACGTAAGTGAATTTTATTCAGTTGCCTAGAGAGTCTCTTGCTGCTTGTACAAGGGCAGCCCGTTACTAAAACATCCATTTACTATAGCCATTTGTTCCTCTTTAGGGTCATGGTGATCTGACTCTAATTCCAGCATGCATTAGGTGAAATGGAGGTGAATGAAATTTCCTTTGCTCACAGCGTTAAAAGTAGCATTTAAAAATTCAAAAGCAGCATCTCTTTCCAGAAACAGTGGCCCAGTTTCTTTCTGGATAATCCACAGAGCGCACTGTAAGCACTTTTCGTAAGGACTGTTTCCTCAGGAGATCAAATTCAGACTACAAATCCTAAAACATTTTGTACCATTTATATATGAGTAAAATCTTTTTAATTCATGAATTTGTTTTGGCACTGGCAATGAAACTGCTGCTTTGCTTATGGTTTAACAGTTTGTCAGAATATATTGACACACAAGGACCAGATGGTTACAGCTAATTTCTAACTATTACAACGTTATTTAACTTATTAGGTACTATCTAAATAGGATACATAAGATAAAAAACGAAATTGTTATATTCAGGGTCTGAAATTAGCATCTGCCAAATGTGAGTAAATTGTTGGCAGTGGCGGGTAAAATCGTCAGACCATCCGCCACTTAGGCAGGCAGGGAAAAACGCTAGTGATGGGAATAGAGAATCGGTTCCCGTTGAGAACTGGTTGCTAGTTGTCCGATTCCTTGTCATCTCATACCTCCGTGACTATCGATTCCTCTGTATTGATGCTTTCTGACAGTTATGCATTCACAATGATCTAACGCCACAAGCACGCTGTATCATGTTTCACTTTGTTTGGGACCGGAGCCACGGAGGAGAAGAAAAAAACCGTTTAAAAGCATGACACTACTACTACTAAACCTGAGGGCACACACCCTATTTTCTCCTTGATAATGTTACACTGTGAACAACAAATCTGTGTTGAAATCAACAGGAGAAGAGTTAGTAACATTACCTGTTAGAAGCCGCAGGGCAGCACAGTCCTGCTTGGTTAAATAACGGAGCTACTAACGTTAACTGAGGTTACATTGACATTTACATTATAGCGCTTTCATGCCCTGTTCTGTAAAAAATGAGTGTTGGGCGAATGTAAAGTCTAACTTTATCATGATGCGTTCAAATGTAATCTCGTAAAATGTAGTTTTTGGCGAGCAATTTAGAATAGATAGTAGAGAGGGAAATATGAGCTGTTTAACTTCCTAACACTACCTCGAAGCAGCTACATAATTAAAACTAGTGATGCCAAGATTTGTTTTAATCATAGCAAATATTTAAATAAAAAATACAATAAGTTATTTCCTAATCATTTGCATTTTGTTTTTATGCAAATAGCCACTATAGATGACAATAACAAAGTACAGTACTGTGTACAGAACCCTCCCACCCCCCAAAAATAGGGCTCCCCCAGAAGCTACTGTGTAATTCGAACACTGTAATTTACCCTGCATGTAATGTTTTTTGTGTAAAATGTATCAAACATTGAATGACAGCAGTTCTTAAATGTTATTCCTTCATTTAGCGCATAGATTTTAAAAGTGGCAGATAAAATTTCTGATTGGCAGAAAAAAATACTTGCCTGCCACAGTGGCAGGCAGTGAAAAAAGTTAATTTCAGACCCTGGTTTTATTACTGAAAGGTTGATTTGTCTGTATTAATTAGCTGAACTATTTCAGTTATTCCCTATAGCACATACAGTACAGCAGGCATGTTTTACATGCCCCATACTGTATGCATTGTGTAACCATGCATTCTGAATTGCTTTAGCACCACGTCACTACTTGTGTTTTGAAATATACCACTCCGGATGAAACGCTGTTCTTGTGTGCGAAAGCGTGTCCCCTGACGCTGAGAGCTGACGTCACCGGTAGGGACAAAAATAACGTAGATAATCTGATTCAAATATTTGTCCTCAGGGGACTCAGGAGGAAGTGCTTCACTGCTCTCTGGCACCGCTGGAGTCCTGACGATGGCACTCCACCATTCCTCTCTACCCCTCCAACAAGTCTTACCCTTCCCGGATTCATCAGATGTATTTGTTGTAATGACACTGGTGAGCCTCTGCTGGCACATATCTGGGGTTTCCTGACACAGTTTTACATGAAATTGAATCCTAAAAAATGCAAATTAGGATTTTAGATGAATGAAATGATAACTGGTAAGACAATGAGAAATCAGAGGAAAACCCACAAGGTTGCATTCAAGGACGAGTCAGCATCAGGGATGTTGTACATATTTGCCAGGTGTGTCTCTCCCTCTCTCTCTTTCTCCGTCTCACACACACACATACTCACACTCTGCACCTCGTCTCCAAAAGCAGGCCAATCTCCTCCTGTCTGTGGAGATTGAGCTGCTCATCAGAGTCTGTTAATTACACCGTTCTCTAAAGGGATGACAAGTTAAGCCACTCTCTTTTCCTGGTTGGGTCACTCTGAGGCATGGAGGCGGGCCTAAAAACTAATCTCAATAATCCATAGGGTGGAGGGACACGTCTTTGCTGTCATCAGTCGTTGACGATATAACCATGTTCTATATTGGTTAGTGTCTCCTCACAGCTTTCTGCAGGAATAATTAAGCAATAGCTCACGACAGGCCGCGGTGTGTTGTGATTATAGCACAGCTAAGGAAACGCTGCTTGTCGTTTAACAGGTGGATTTTGTTCTGGAGTACTGCTCAGTCCACTCCCCCATATAAGTTAACCTTGAATGTTTCCATTTCTGTAGCAGGTTTTGGCAGCTAACTTTGTTACTTTGTATCTGTAACCTGTGCTGTGTGGCGAAAGTGATCTCCCCCCTTGACGCGTTATTTTTTCTCCCCAAAAGTGTTCCGCCTAGTCCAGCCCAACTGTGCTGTGATTGGTGGATTATCTGGTGATAGCAATGTGCTTTCCTACACTGTGACAAGAGTGTAGACCATAGACTGTAAAGATGGGCAAGAGTGGATGAAGCGATGTTAATAATAAATCATTTAGTGGCTGGCTAGTTAGCTAGCTTGCTTGCTAATTCTACCATGCTTTCAGGCTACAATGGTTACAGAAAAAGAGCCAACAAGATTCTCACTCATCTGGCGGTAGCAATGTGCTTTCCTACGCTGGGACAAGAGTGTGGAAGAAGCATTAAGTTGTTGGATTTTATTCATTTAGCGGCTTGCTAGTTAGCTAGCTAGCTTACTAATTAGTGTTGATTTCGTTAACGAAAACTATGACGAAATATGTTCATCAACGACCTTTTTTCCATGACTAAGACGAGACGATGGCGAGATAGCGACGATGTCATTAAACGCTAACGGTGACGATATCAAACATTCAATATTGTTGATGAAAAAAGACAAGATTAAAATGTAGTTTAAAAACATAAAAACTACCAAAATCTCTCTTTATTTTTGTCACTTTCCACCTTCTCTTCCCCTCTCTCTGTCTCAAACACACACATACAACGCGCGGCGGCGCTCAGTCCTGACAATCGTGCTACTATAATGCATAAAGTTGGCGGTTTGCGGGTAGGGTTGGGTTCGGGTGGTTGAGTATATTTTACATATTTTACATGTTGGGTGGGCGTATTGGCTCTCATAACGGACCGGTGGGTGCAACTGAACCGCGCATTATTAATTAGCGCAGTCAGGAAGAATCAAACGAACTGCAAAGCTGCATTCTTAATCATTCAACCTGTGTTTTTCATCAGATAATGATAACATCAAATTTGATGTGAAATAAGTTTGACTAAAAATATAAGATTTCTAAAACGTTTTGAGTTGTTGTCGACTAAAACTATGAAGGATAAAATGACTAAAATGTGACTAAAACTAATAAGCATATTCGTCCTAAGACTAAATCTAAAATAGCTGCCAAAATGAACACTGTTGCTAATTCCACTTTCATGCTACGCTGATTACAGACATTGAGCGCATATGGGAGAAGTTTTGCCCTCTGCCAGAAACCTTCTCAGGTTTAGGCAACAGATCTACTTGGTTAGGTCTAGGAAAAGTTCATGGTTTAGGTTAAAATAAATCCTTTCTATCAGAAAGCGCTGAAGGCAAACTTCTCCCGTGCGTAAAATTAACCGAACAGTCGAGGAAACGTGTACTAGCAACTCACAGCAGAGTAGGGGGGGGGCTAGGTGGAACACTCTTGAGGAAAAAAAAAATAACGCCCCTGTGACCCTGTCGCTAAGCAACCATGACAACACATTAGTCTAAAAAAATGTTTCTCAGATGCGGAGTGAAAAGGTAGTAGACATCATAGCAGTGGTATGTGGGTATTATATTACGGCTATGAACCAGTTAGATTGCTTGATTTGAGCTACCCGTTTTATAATAGGAAATATAACTGAGTCCCTGCACTGCGCTTCACCTCATGGGTCTTTCCACACCTCCCCCAGCCTCAGCATCCATCCCCCATCCTCCCCTATGCCCTGCTCTATTACAGCATGAACAAGGACATAATTGCAATTTAACACAGTTACAGACAGAGGAGGTACGAGTGTCTTGAGGGAGGCTGATAGCTGTGTTTTCCTGCTCCCTAGTCTTCGAGGCCTCCTCCCCTGGCGAATACAACATACAGTAGTCTACATGGGAGCACTGATCTCTGTATGACTGCATTATCAGTGCTTTTATTCTAAATTATGCTTTGCTAGCTTTTGTGCTGCAAAAAAGGTACATCAGGAGGATTTGTCTGTACTTCCTTTTGCTGAATCTGAGTCAGCACCCAGTTTGTGATTAGCAGTGCCCCACCTCATCCATGTTAGCATCAGAACATGCTAATGTTGCTGTCTGTTTACTCACACTCCCCTTTTTGTTGTTATGTTGTGATGATGTTTGGAAAAGGTCAAGCGATGCATCTGCTTACCCTAACCTTTCACCAAGAGCTTTTAATTAGTGCCAGCATCACTCAGCATATGGCGTAGTTTGGGTGAACGTGTGTGTTGGTGGGTGTGTAAGTCTGTGTACAGATGGGTGCTGAATTAAAGGAGAAGCCCAACAAGAGCCGCCAGGAAAACTTCAATAGTCTTTGGCATTGAGTCTCTGGAGCTCTACAGGAGGGATGAAACAACGTTACTCCAAAAGATATTCCCTCGTTTGGTGTTTTGATGCTTGTGGTGGAGAGCGCTGTCTTACAGATTGGTCCAAAATCTAACATAGGTGTTCAATTGGGTTGAGATGTGGTGACTGCGAAGGCCACACCCTAAAATTTAAATCATCCTCATACCCATCAAACTACTCATTGACCCCTCATGCAACCTCGTATAAATTATGGTTGTTTACAACTAATTTGGAATAGCAAATACGTTTTGAAAGAAATCTAATGCTGTCCAAATTAAATGAAAGATCTTCCAAATGCAAATCAGCCAAATGTTCATTGACAATGTATTCGATTTGTTTTCTTTATCATATCCACATGTATCCGCGTGTATAGCAACTAAAGCATGATTAACATTTGTTAGGCCTCGGCGCCGGCGACAGCACAACTCAATTATGTTCAGTTTACTGTCATAAAGGAGTAAAGAAACCAGGAAATATTCACATTTAAGACGCTGTAATCAGAGACTTGAGTGACTCAAACCGATTATCAAAATAGTTAGCGATTATTATAATAGTTGACAACTAAGTGGTTAATCTTTGCAGCTCTAGCTACCACGCATATCATGACAGCTCAGTTTTACTGTCCAAACTACGTGAGACTTTTCAATTTCATTTAATCTGTAGAAATTGTTTTGTTGTTGTCGGCTCGCAGGCCGTCTATTTTAGCTGTTTTTTCAGTTGCTGGACGCATTATGTTTTCAGGTTGTCCATCCGTAAGTGCGTCTGGTCCATTCTCGTGAACACCCGGAGGCAATTTCTCCAAATTTGGCACAGACGTCCACTTGGACTCAAGTATGAACTGATTTGATTTTGGTTCTCAAAGGCCAAAGGTCAAGGTCACTGTGACCTCACGTCTGTCCCATTCTCATGAACACGATATCTCTGGAACGCCTTGAGGGAATTTCTTCAAATATGGCACAAACGTTCTTTAGGACTCAGGGATGAATTTATTAGATTTTGTTGATCGAAGGTCACTGTGACCTCACAACAAGTTTTTTGGCCATAACTCAGGAATTAATATGCTAATTATGACAATTTCACATAAAATGTTTGGAAGGATAAAATGATGAAGTGATGACATTTTGGACAGAGATGGATGTAAACTGCAACTTGACTAGTTGGCGAAGGCATACCACCGAAAGGCAGTAATTCTAGTTTATAGTTATGGTTAGGCACTCAAAGTACTTGGTTAATGTTAGGGAAACTTTTTGTACACCCATCATCGTCCACGCAGTCCACCTCCCTACAACTTGCCTGCACTTTGCAATTTCATCACTGGAAATAATCATTGCCAGCAAACATAATCCAGACAGCAGTTACTCTAGTTAGCAGTATTGCATATGAACGTATGGCAGCGTTGCTTCATGTCTTGTAAGGAAGCATCTACATCCAATGTTTCTTCACTCCCTTATTTAATTTGTTCCTTGAATTTGTCACCATTCCCTCTTGAGTTTGCCTTTGAGTACTGATCAAACTGTGGGAGTAGCTCTGGATATATAATATGCTCAGCATACACGTTCGTCCATGTGTGCATGTGTTTACATACCCATGAGTCAACTCAACAGTGCTCCTTATCGCCTGGTATCTTAGCAAGCAAGCAAGCCTGTTCACCACTGGTTGGATATTAATTGGTCTAATAAGAACAAGAGCAAACAACCCAACCCAGGTCACTCCTTACTTCAAACATAGTCAGATACCTACACACTTGTCTCGTACCGAGATTTCAGTTTTGTCCTGTGTTTCATTTTGACCAAACAAATCTGCACATGGGACTTTTTTCTAGATTCTTCTACTTTACTGTTTTTCAACTCTAAACCCTCCTCCGATCCTTCCCTACCTTCATTTATTTCTTCAATCCTTCGTTCCGTCCCCTCCTTCCTTCCTCCAACGTCGCCTTACATGATGAAGTTTGTCAACTCCAGCCATTTTCTCTACAGCCCAGTAAATATCAATAGCATCTGGGTGATATTTACTGGTGTGGGGAAGATGAATGCCCTGCTCTAAATGCTTCAACCTCATTGCCTCTTGGAGTATTAGTCATGTAAACAACGTCTGCTTATTAATGGTAAAAGCTTTCCCTAATGATCCACACCTCACATGAGTCTGAAATATCAAGTCAGGGCATAAAAGAGCAGCCATAGATCATCATAATGAATGATGGGAGGCTGGTGGAAGGCTGGGGGAGGAGACCTGTCCCGATGCTAATTCACTCTCTATTTCCCCACCTGATTCATATGCTGTTTGGTCATAATACATCAAGGCCGTATGATTCTTCCATTAAAGCAGCTAGTTTTGCTATGACATCGCTGGAGGTTATTTGTCAGCATTATAGGACACTTATGTATTTGGTAGAGATGCCAGCTTTCCTAAAAAGTCAACAGCAAGAAGATGCACAAGTCAGTGTAATTGCATGCGAAGATGAAATCACAATCTGGCTTCCATTTGCACATCAAGTATCCTGAAGGCAAATCCACGAGGAACGCAAGTAATTTACAAACCTAATCAAATGTGTTCAAAAGAAGTGGTATGTGTCTTTTAACGAGTGTTATGTTATCAGGCTGACGTGATCCGTCCCCCGAGAGAATCCATCAAAGCCCTGTTGTCTTTATCACGCTCGATGGTTTCGAAGAAAATTGGCATGACTGTGAATTTGTTCTTGTCAAATGTTGAGTAATCAAAAGCCAACCAACCGTAAATAAACAAATTCACTTCACTACACTGTGGCATACTAACTAGCTTCACCACGATAATGCTCATAATGGGGTGTGATTATTTTTACGGCGCCGCTGAGCGGTCAATGACAATGATAATTTGGTAATGAATCGTAAGTGTACCTGTGATTTTGCTCTAATTGTCACTTTATTCACCACATCCTCCAGCATGTTAGCTTTAATACGTCCATTCTGTGTAAAACACCAACCTGTTCACATCACATCAATAGGATAATGAAAGTGCCTCAGGGAACAATGGTGAGGGGTCAGGAATAGGGAGCGGTGCATTAACGCTGCTATCATTATCCACCATGCAGGTGGATGTGCCTTCCGAGCCTCTTAACTCTGATTATTTCATTCACCAATTAGCTCGGAAGGTTTAGATGGAGAGGCTAATGGACGGCTGACTTAAGCGGTGTCGAAGCCGCCTGTTGTCTGTGCTGTTTCTTTTCAGCTGATGCTGCCGAAAGACAACTCCACACGGCATGGGGAGGAACATGTAGTGGACATCACAAAGAAATTATCTATTTTAAAGATACAAATGAGGTCAAATCAGAGTGAAATTAATACTTTTGGTTTGTTTTCTGTTTAGTCTGGTTCGGTTTCACAGTGCAACATTTATGCGGATCAAATGTTTAAAAAAATTCCTGAGGGGCGTGTACGAAGGAGCGAATTTATCTTTTTTTGTCTCGAGAGCTGCCACTTCTATACAGGGACTCACAGACTTTGAAATATTGAGGCACTGATCTACCGTGCGTAAGAATCCCTTCTCCTCCAGTTTATCTTGAATACCTTTATAAACGTCACTATTTTTGTGGACCTCTCTTTGACCCAGATGTCAAGCAAACACTGTAAAACCAGAAATCGTACTCTGGTGCGAACCAAAACAAGCAGTCCGAGACCGCGTAAGAGAGGTGGTCTCGGACCAGTTGTTTAGGTCTGCACCAGAATACGATTACTGCGTTCAAAACTGCCCAAACGGATCACACTGGAGTTTGATTAAAACGGACTAAATGTTAGCTTGTGAAAGCGCCCTTAAGCTTTGTTTATACTTGTGAGACACCGTGGCGCGGGCCTCCATAGATGGCACGCGCTACGAGCATGCACAGAGGCGTTTATGCTCAACGCATTGTTCGTGGCAATATGCTCCGAAATGCCAGGGGGCGTACAAATGAAATAATCTGTGGATAAGCAAGAAGTCAACGAGTGTTACCGGAAAGGAAAGTAGGCTACCTGGCAACAGTAATAAACACCGACGTACGTACCGCCAAACGTTGCATTTTTGTACTGTAATTATTACTGTCGCTTACCTAACAAAATTACTTTCTGTCTCCTGGTGCCTCCCCTCGGGTCGCCACTGTTTCCGCGAGACCTTTTTTAACTTTTACAAAACGATCTCTCATATTTTTTCCCAGCCTGTGGCAAAAAGCCTCTTCTTTCCTCCGTGTTTTGCCTATTTCTTTCCAAGAATTTAATGACATTTGACTGTCCCTGTGGTCTTGCAATGAACAGTTGTAGAGATGTTTGCCTTCGCACACCACACGTAAGCTGCGATGATGTAATTTTCTGGCGCACGCACCTCGCGCCGGCTTCATTATGGCGACCGTAAATCCAGTTTTAGTGATGCTACAGTGTCTATAGCACCTGTGCGTGAGAGAGAAAATGTTTGTGTCTTATGAGTCACATCAAGGATTATCCCTGCTGTTTTCTCCTTTCTGTTCATGGCCTCCAACTTGAGCAACCGAGCAGCTCCAGAGCTTACACTGTTTTCAAAGACGAATTGTGTGACTAACCGGTAATGGAGGGGGTGGAGATTTTGTTGTGAGATATTGGTGGGTGGAGCATCGGTGGCATGAGTTGAAACATTATCTGGAGTGGCACAACCTAGGAGTGTTGCCAAGTTTGTTTTTTCAGTGCAAGGTAGTTAACGCTTGCAATAAAAGTTGCAAGAAGCTGCCTAATGCCTTTAAGCACTAAATTGCACACATATTATCATCATCACAGAAAGCTTATGTTATAATCTAGGGGTGTGGGTTTTGAAATATGTGTGCTCACTAAGCAGGGAGGGTCTCATGAAAGACAGAGTTGCATTGTGGGATCCGGTGTTTTTTGAGCTTGACCCATATTAGGAACTAAAACTCAGGATATCTCAGCCTCTGTATTGTGTCTCTTGCAAACCCTCCAACATCATGGAAGTGCAATAACAAATCACTGGAATATTACCTCTATATGTCAAGATCTGTGTAGTGTAGTGTAGTCTCAACAGGATATGAGTGTAAGCAAGTGTAGTCATGACAGTACGTGGATAGGGTGGTGGCAGATAGTAGTAAACAGTAGTTGTCAGTGATTGATGTTGGTAGAGATGCACGATATGGATTTTTTTTTCAGCCGATAACCGATAATTACCTTCTTCTCATGGCCGATACCAATATGATAACCAATGATTTCACATTTTTTGTATTTTTAATAATTAATATAGTTCATAACCTGTAGTTTATGCTCACCTGAGGGTAAGAAAGGCTAAGATGTAGTTAACAAAGATAGATGATTTAATATTCCATAGCTCTGACCTAACCAAACTGAACTGACATCACTATTGTTAACACAATAAGAGTTCTGACTCTTCAAATGCTCATTTATTTTTTTCTAGTTAAATGCATCAAAAAACTTGTATTGCAAATTGCAATTTCGTTATTTTCCTCTAAAACTGTGAAAAACGTCCACACCTGTGGCGAACTGTTTGGTTCTCTATTTAGCGTGCTGCACTTGTTTTCTTCTTCTCTGTATTTATTGGCGGATGGGACATCAGCTTAAGTAGATCGTGCTTGTTGAGTCAATGAAAGCAATTTGGCTTCATATTATCAGCCGATACTTTATCGTCTGTAATTTCATTATCGGAATAATACATAATAATATAAATTTCCCATTATCGGTCGATAATTCATTGATATATATCATGCATCCTTATTTGTTGGTCACGATGGCGTGGACAATCACAGCTTCATGTTACAGTTACACAGCTATTCAGTCCACTGAACCTGGATCTTTTAACTTGCATAATCATCAGCATTTCTGTGGGCTGAAGAGCCATAGTGGGCAGAGAAAATGAGCTGAAATCTGCTCAGAAAACTACTATATATGTTGCTAGGATCATTTTTAAATTATGTGAAAGTCACGAATTTGCTAAGTTGGTAGAGAGCATGTTGTTGTTTATGAAATCTGGTGCACAGAAACAGAAAAACCTTCAGCAAAATGTTGTGGTTTGTAGAGTTAACGGTAGCTTGCAATTTATATCATTTTTCAGTTTAGTTCAATTTCTATCAGCGTCATTTGAGCCTGAGTGGATTCTGAAACACTGCCACCGAATACAAGCCATTCAGTCATAGCTAGGATTCCCACAAGACCTGCAGTCTAGTCGCTTAGACTGGGTCGTTCCTCCTTATGAGGCCACCATTTAACCGTCAACTGCCCAGCAAGCACTGTAAGAGATCAATCACCATTTCCTTTCCGACGAACCCCAGAATCCTGTCCAAGAAGGGCGATCACTCCCATGAGCCCAGATCAAATCTCCCAGTCTCACACACAGTGCATTACTTAGGACCAGAGAGCCACTTGACACAGGAGTGGTCAAGATTATTGCTTTATTGGTGGCGAGAGGATGTCATTTGAGATGCAGCACAAGTAGCCAAGCTCTAAAAGCACAGTGGCTCTCAGATTCCCACTTGTAAAAGTGCTATCAGACCTGTCCAGCCAGCCACGGCGCCTGTGCTAGCCTTGGCACTGGCACTGGGCTGGAACTGGGCCGGGCCTGGGGCCGACTGCACATAAAAACACAGGGACCATATCCTGAGAGGAAATACAATCCCTCGCTCCTTCCACAGCCCCCATCCCCCACTGTCTGCTTCACTGGCCAAGGCCTGGATCTTCTCTAGTGAGAAGTGTGTTTGGGATTGTGCGTATAAGTGCTGGTGTATATGTGACTGTTTATATTATGGGAGGGCAGTGGGTTTTAGGGGTCACTGTGTAAATGTTGTTGAAAAAGGAGGTCTTGTGCCTGCATACCTTCCACGGCTCTCGATAAAACACGCAACACTTTTCTTGTCTGTGTGCATTTCCTTTTTCGTACCTCCACGTCTATATCATCCTGTCAAATGGGGTTTTGTGCAGCTCTTAATTCGAATGTGTCACCGCTACAGCATGCTATTATAGGGAAAAGTGAGGCTGAAAGTGATGACACGGGATCACTTGGTTTCACCCTGGAGCCTCGGCCTGACCCGGGGCTGTATCATAATAATAGCTCTGTGTGACAGCCATACTGCTCCTCTCAAAACAAATGCTAGCTGACAGTTGTTCCTATGTGAGCACCAGTGGACTCTAGCCGCTGCTGGTGGCCTCGCTCCAGCTCCATTGTACTATAGGTAACAATACCACTGAATGCTACAGAGCCAGAGCTGGTGATGCTACGACGCAGTTGTTGTACACGGCAAGCCAGAGCAACACGCGCTATTAATAATGTAGCTGGGTCAAGGCATTGGGGAAAGGATGAAGCCGTATTCAAGGTTGACTTCACATCAGTGAATATCTGTCACACAGCACTGGAATAGCAAGATCCATGAAATATTTCTTTGTGGTTTATGTTTCATTCACACTTTTGACAAGGAGAATGGGTCTCACTCGCCAATATCTTCCAAAGTTTGTCTTAAGAAAGGTCTTAAGAAAAGCCTACGTCAGAATCACGACGCGTTCTTAAACTGCAGAATCAAGTAAAAAAAAAGATAAATTATCTTGAAATAGTGTATGAAAATGAATTTCTGGGCATGATAATTGATCATAAATTATGTTGGAAACCAGACCAAAAATTCAGTTTTTGTTTTTGTAAACCTATTACTAAAAGGGTTAAGGCCTATTGGGTATAAGAAGCTTCAGCCCACACCTTTTGGGTCACTATTTTTTTGTTTTCCCTTTCATTTAATGCTTTATTGTTATTGTTATTATTGTTATTTTTATTCGCATTCTTCTTTGAACATTGTCAATAAGGACCAAAATAAATTACTGCTACTACTACTGCTACTACTACTAATACTACTAAAAACAAAATTTCAATAGTTTTGAAGTGGAGGTACTTCTGCAGGAAGTGAACACCAAACAAGTTGTCATATTTAATACATCAGTAGTGGATATAAAATAACACAAAACTTGTTTAGTGTTGAAGCGTTAGTGTAGTGTTTCTTTATATTAAAAGACTTGTAAAATAATGATAATAGTAGGTCTACAGCAACAACAGCTGTCAGTGTGTCAGTGTGCTGACTTGTCTATAACTTACCCCAAACTGCATGTGTTTATCATAAAGTGGGCATGTTTGTAAAGGGGAGACTCGTGGGTACCCATAGAACCCATTTTCATTCACATATCTTGAGGTCAGAGGTCAAGGGACCCCTTTGAAAATGGCCATGCCAGTTTTTCCTCGCCAAAATTCTGCATAAGTTTGGAGCGTTATTTAGCCTCCTTAGCTAATATGACATGGTTGGTCCCAGTGGATTCCTGAGGTTTTTAGTTTCATATGATATCAGTATTTTTTAACTCTAGCTTCAAAACTGAGCCCGCTACAACCTAAAAATCACAAGTTGCAAGAAATTAGTGGTGTTAAAACAAATTTAAGTTAACGCGTTATTATTGCGCTAACTTTGACAGCCCTAGAAAATATTAATTAAAAATGATAGAAATATGTCTTGAGTATATATAGTATAAGTATAGTATAAGTATATAATATATCCTAAGAACGGATGGTGAATGAGGCCCAATGTTCCCAGGTTTAAAACCTGTCTTGAATAAGAGTGAACCAATGAGATGACACGTTGAGCCAGGTGTCCCATACCCGTACACCGCCTTCAGGATAAGGGGAATCCCCAAGCTTCAAAAGAGCGATCTGGTTCGCTACAGACTGGCCAGGTCTGTTGGGTCATTGTTTGTAATGGCCATTTTGTGGTTTCAGGGGACACGGGGGGGTCGAGTATCAGGCCGCACTGGCCAAACAGTCGCCCCACTGTTCCCCAGCAGAGAACACACAGAGAAGCCTCAATTAGTTTCCCCAGTAATCTCTCTCCCCTGTCACATGATCTGGGCTGCTTGTAATAACACACAGGGGGCCTGGGCCGGCCCGGTCAGGAAATGAGATGATCCACGGATGACAGCTTAGACACACAGCGGCCACTTATCTGTTATTACTATGCCGCAAAAACAATCCCACTGTCCCCTGTGCACGGGTATGTGTGTGCCCACGCATGCATGTGTTTGCACATGATTGAAAGGACACAAACAAAATGAAGTGTGATATCGAAACAAATCAGAGATTAGAAGATTAGGAGATAGTAATCAAAATGGTACGTGTGTGTCAACATGCGGCCAGATTGAAGAATAAATCACAACTTGTTGCTAGGGATGTCAGGGTGAGGACATTTTTTCCACCAGTTAATAAACTCGTGTCAACAATGTTACTGACTACGCCGGATATTTTATAAGGTGTCTGGCCTCTCGCCGGTTTCCACCTGGAGCCGCTGCGCCTTGCACACCGGCTGTGACTGCTCCGTCCTCTGCACAGCGATTATATCATTAACGTTATGGTTCTCTTACAGCATATGGTTTAAATCCGAAGTATTGCCCAATAGGCGCTTTTGCTTTTCGCTTTGACACCAAATCCTCCGCCATCGTCTTGTCTGTCAGCTCTCTCTCGTCCCGTGTGCGAAATCGGACTCCTACGCTTCTCATACGGAGCAGACACCTTCACTTTTAGTTTGCAGCATCCGTCGTCCAACTATGTATTGATCCCACAGCACTGATACACCTAAATTAACTAAATTGATTTTATTTCTATAAAAAAAGCAAAACAACGGTGGGTATGTAATGTAATCGGTGTGTGCCCGACCACTGTGTAACACCGGTAACACCGTCTACCGCGGCAAGCCTACTTGTTTCTGGGTCCGCTTTGATTTCGCCTCTCACTATAACAGGCCTCTGTCAGCCCACCAGAGGCCCAGCGTCTCAAATAATCACTATCAACATCACCTGTGTTATGTTCTCTGTCAGTGATGTGGATATTCTGCTCCGCCCTGCGCTGTATCCATCCTCTCAGTGTCCTGCTGAATATGTAGGCGCTACCAGTGGTGGAGCAGGATTGCAAACGATAACTATGTAGAGTGTACACACAGATCTCCATAAGAGAGAGAGCTCCTGTGAAAAGCCCCAGTTCAAAGGCTGAGTCTTGCTTCTCTCTCTCTCTCTCTCCTTGGCTCTTGGCAGAGTCAGAGATCAAAGCTAAACGCTGAGCAACAAATGTGTGTTTCTGTCACTGGCGATTTGTCTGTGTGTTTGATCAGCGGGCTCCCTTATCTCCCTGCCTCACTCTGCTGCTAATATGCAGTAATGGACTGCCTTTCATGAGACAAGAGACGGGGGCTTGATGTGAAGGATGTGACTGAGGTGAATGGAGCAGATGGGAAGACACTTTGCAGACAAATCGCACAGATTTCTGAAAACTTGACAGTGCATGTTTGAGCCATGTCCATGAAGGTAGATTAGAAATAATTCATGTCCATCTGTAATCGTTCTGACTAGGGCTGTGAAAGTTAATGCGATAGTAACCCGTTAACGGAAATTTGGAAGAGGAATCCATTGGTACCAATCATGTCATATTAGCTTATTGCAAAGGAGGCTAAATAACGCTCCAATGTTATGCTAAATTTTGGCATGGCCATTTCCAAAGGGGTCCCTTGACCTCTGACCTCCAGATATGTGAATGAAAATGGGTTCTATGGGTACCCACGAGTCTCCCCTTTACAGACATGCCCACTTTATGATAATCACATGCAGTTTGGGGGCAAGTCATAGTCAAGTCAGCACACTGACACACTGACAGCTTTTGTTGCCTATTGGACTTGAGTTTACCATGTTATGATTTGAATATATTTTTAATGCTAAATGCAGTACCTGTGAGGGTTTCTGGACAATATTTGTCATTGTTTTGTGTTGTTAATTGATTTCCATTAAAAAAATATATAAATACATTTGCATAAAGTAGCATATTTGCCCACTCCCATGCTGATAAGAGTATTACATAATACTTAAAATGTCCCTTTAAGGTACATTTTCAACAGATAAAAAATGTGCGATTAATATGCGATTAATTGTGATAAACTATGAACAATCATGTGATTAATCCTGATTAAATATTTTAATTGATTGACAGCCCTAGTACCATGTCATGTTAGCTTGTCGGGAAGAGCGCTAAATAAAAATAATAATAAAAAAATCTTATTAGATGAAACAGTTTGTTGCTTGTTGACAAGCTGCATAATTTACAGTAGAAATGGTGAGTCCCACCCTTATTTATTAGAAGAAGAGTAGAATAGTATTAAATACTTGACAAATCTCTATTTAATGTACATTTTGAACAGATAAAAAAATGTGCGATTAATTTGCGATTAATCGTGATTAACTATGGACAATCATGCAGTTAAATATTTTAATTGATTGACAGCCCTAGTTCTGACATTACCGAGGAAGTCATGTAATATGCACTTTTTTGATAAAGCTTATTGAAATCAAGATACACACACCTGATCCTTGCATTTCCCAGATCCCAATCTTCAGCACTGATAACCTCCCTGTTTCTCTCCCTCCTCTGTCTTATTCAGGGCTTTGCATACATTAAGACGGCAGGCAAATAAACTCCCTTCTCTTAGTTATTTGGATAAAAGGAAATCCTGGCTTTGACCTTTTTTATGTTAAAATCCATGTGGTGGTTGGTAAAAGGATAACAATTCCCACAGGATGGACTGAAAGGCCTGTTTATTCTGCCCTTTCTGCCTTTGGTCTGGCAAAGGAGGAAGTAGCTTGGCTTTTCCAGTTGCTATGTAAATACGAGAAGAAGAAGTGTGCCACTGTGCTTTAGAAAAACACAGCGTGGTGGTGTTTTTACAGTGCTTGCTTAACTTCACGAGCGTACGCGGCTAATCCACACACAGGTTTTTTGCCATCACAAAGAATTAAACACTTCTTGCTGGTTATAAGTTCTAAGATTTCACTGATGTTTTTGTAGCTCTGGGCTCAGACGCTTTCACACTTTTGGAAAGAGTGGTGTTTGAAAAGTGTCTGCCGGTCAGACCTACAGGCATAATGGCTCCCTGCCCCATGTCCTCCTAAAAGTGAGAATATGACGCTCTCAGGCTCTCCAGTGAATTACTCTCCTCCTCGACTCCTAACGCTAGTATGATGGGTCTAATTAGAAAGGTCAGATGTAGCTATAGTAGTTTTATGTCTCTGTGTGTGTGTGAGTGTGCCTTTGTGCTGTTCCCGTAACAATGCGTCCACGGACTGTTCCTGAAAGCCCCCTGCTGATAAAATGACTCCAGTAAAGAGCTGTGTTTAAGATACTAGACTATTATCCCAATCCCCGGCCCCTACTGAGCGATCACCTTAGCGGTCCAAGTCAGGAGAGCTCCAATGACACCAGCTGGCTGGCTGGAGCGCAGACCGCAGGGTATACTGAGTCCACCTCCTTCTTCTCCTGCCAGCTCCGCCTCACACTGTGCACAGCTGGACAGGAACTAGATTAATGTTGTTTGTGGGGGCCAGCGTTAAACAAGAGTTCAATGACGCCGTAAAGGAGGATTGGTTTGTTGTTGCTGAACCAAAGAGGTGATGAAAGGCCAAATCTGAATTTGACTGTTGGTTTTGTGCCCTGCATCCGGGGTCACTGCTGGTTAATTACTAGAGATGGTGTATTTTGGCATGCTCATCACCACCCTCCCATGCTTTGCTTCCTTTGTGTTTTTTTCCCCCTGGACAACCATTGAGGTCCTCATCAACGTGTTACATTTCATAATCTTTGGCATCACAACAGTATTCATAAATAAACTCGAATTGGTCTTTGTTAGACTTGACTAGTTAACTTAATTGGACATGAGCCAACTATAAAACGTCATCATCACACAGATATCATTTTCAGGAATATTCACGGTGCTTGTATGGAGGACGAAACCTGCCAAAATCCAAAATAAATGAATGGATAAATAAATAAATGACTTGATAAATAAATAAATATGTCATTGAATGTAGCAAAAATAAATATAGCCATTAATTAATTGATAAAATGTGACATAAATTGATATTTTTGTTTAAATTTGCTTCTTTAAAAATAAATATAAAATAAATAAAAAACATAATAAAAAATGAATGCAAACATAAATAAAGAAATGCAAAATAAATTGAAACATAATAATGTTTATAAATTTGAAAATTAATAAAAATAAATACATAAATAAATAAAATGGAAAATTAAACAGAAGAGTAATTAAATAAGGGAATTAATATAAAGACAAATAAATAAAGAAGAAAATTAAAACAAAAATATTTTAAATTGCTACATTTAATGACATTTATTTATTCATTGAGTCATTTATTTATTTATTCATTTATTTTTTATTTTGTCAGGTTTCGTCCTCCATATTGCTTGGACCTTTGTTACACTGCAGGTATTTTTTTCAGGAGCTGTCAGTGTGTTGTGATATAAATCATTTCCATATTTGTTCAAGTTAGAGAATCTGTTGCTTCCAGCATTCATTACCAGAGTAACAGATGAAGTTTAACTAATTTATTTACCTGTAGTTTACCTGTGCACTGGGCTGGCCAGCAAAACAAAATTCAATAAAATATGCAATTATTGCATTAAATGTTTCAACAGTACATCCCAGATAAGGGTATGCTCATAAATCACAGCCCTATTTGTTTGCGAGGAGCAGCATTTTTCTGGTTTATGGTACAGCTGCTGCATTTTAGAAAGTGTTTTATTCATTTATCCACTATTTACCCTGTAGCTACCCCCTTTAAGGATGAATGCCATTACCTGCAATACACACACATTATCCAGTAATTTGATCTAAACTGATTAATTATGATGCAGAAATCTTTACTGTCATTTTGATCTTGAATATTTTCACGTTGCTGGCTTTTAATTTGCGTCAATCATATGCTCCCCATTGCATTTTACTGTTTAAATATTGTATGCTAATTTTTCTTATCTTGTCTTTTTACCCATGTCAGTCTCTGATTTCTTTTTATGCTGCTTGTAGATTATGTCGTCTTAATTTTACAGTGCACAAGAGAACCTTGTGCTGCATTTTAGATAAAAACAGATGCCTTATAAATGTATTAGTATTACAGTTCTTGAGTAAGGTTCACATTGCATTTTCCTTTCATAACTAAAACAATATTGTTCTTTCTTGTTTACACTGCTAAGTTTTGAATGAATGAATGCTCTGAGCGTGAAAATGGCTGAAACACAGGGATAAGTAGGCTATTGCAGATAAGTGTAATGACAGCAGCCTAATGGCAAATCTTCCAAACAGACTGGAGAGTTGAGTTAAAAGCAGGGGATATATTCTTCTGTAGATAGCCGCAGCTTGTCATCAAAGCAGTGCTGTAGTGCAGAGTATGTATACGCAGGTATATGCAGGTATAGTACGGCGTATACCTACTTATTTTTCAGTCGGCCACCCACTTCTAAATCCCCTCTGTGCATCTTCGTTATACATTGTTTGAGGGGACTTTAACGTTAACGCAACCGTCACTAATGCTAAAATGCTAATGTACAGTAGCTCCTCAGAGCTTGAAGCTGTTATTTTTCTCATTTTAAGGTTGTAAGGACTATGGCTGTTGGTAGTTGTTGTTGGTTTGGTTTATATATGCCCAATTGAAATTTTATGGGTTATTGTTGTTTGGACGATGAAGCTAAGACAGCTAATATGTGCAAACGTCAGTTGTCAATTGTTGCCACGGGAAATATTCACGTACGGTGACTTCAAATGAAACTCGTGAGCTTCATTCGAAGGGAAGTCGTGTACACGATATGCTTGACGTTCAAGTGGTTAAGTCGTGAGAACACCGCTGCTAAGCAACGACAATATGAACGTTACTGTCGGCGTCTAGAAGCCACAGAGGCTAACAATTTAGCAAGCTAGCAAGCAGGTAACATGACGCAGTAAATGCAAAGGCATAACGACAGAGGAAAAAGATGAGGCTGTTGGCAATATCAACATTTTCCACGGACATGCTAAATTGTTAAGAAAAACAATATACGACTAAAATTAAAATATATTAACTTATTATGTGTCGAAAAATTAAATTCCAAGGCCTCCGCCATTTCTGACAATGTCAACAAACACGTCACAAGTCGTGAACACGGAGCTTTCAGAAACTTTCCACTTAGATTATGTGACTATCACAAGAGGGGGGCGTTCATACGGACTCATCTCGTGAACACAGTAAACATGACCCCATTTGAAAGCACCATTATTCTGCAGCCTGATAGAGACCCCTGTGTCAAACTCAGCCATTTATCCGTTTTTTTCCACACTAACTGGCAACTTGATCGCTGACGACACAGAGATACCACGTGATACCAACGTTGTTGACGTTAATGTTTGATTAATGTTTGGTTGTGAGCCCTGTGAGAAGTAGGAACTGAACGTCAGATATTTTCCACAGAGATAAACACAACATGGACTCGTCAAATTTTTTAAAATGATAAATTCACCATCATAATACTTTTTTCTAAGGATACTTTTATTTGGCACCTTTTTAAAAGCTCTGGGGTGTAATGTTTTTTTTTTTATATTCGTCTACATAAAAATGTTATCAATACGACCTTTGTCTGTCGGGGGAATAAGACCAGCATTTTCTTCCTTTGTGAATAATAACCTGTACTTTGAGTCGGTCTTACAACAAGAGGATTAACTATTTATCTGTATGTCTTTGTACGGATATGATCTGTGGCGGACCTCTGCAAGAGAAACTGTAATCACATGCACCGAGTGTCTGGTTCCTGGAGGCTTTAGGGGGCCGAGTGAGTCTCAGGGGGGATAAGGTAACAGGTGGGCTGAGTGCCATTCACAGGGGTCACACTGCACAATGCTAGCATCTCCCTTTGATGCTGATACCATCTTCTGTGTGTCTGCTCAGCCCTGCTCCCTATTTCACTGCTCAGCGACTTTACATCCAGTTGCCTCCAATTGTGTCTGCAGAACTGCCCCCGGGATCCAATAACGCAGCCCCACTGTAAGACAATTACCCGCTTTAATAACGGGCGTCATTACACACCCAGTGGATAGAATATGAAATACGAATTCTGAATGCTGAAGTGTGTTTGTGTGTATGTGAGCAGCATCGAATCCCATCTGCATCCTCGCTGATCATTACAGAAAGTCTTTATGAGTTTAGTTTCATTAGAGCCTTTACAGTTCCCCTTAATGACGATGTTTAGGTCAGAATAATATTCATTATGTGCTGTTACGAAACTAAGCTCCTTTGGATCAGAGAATTTTGACAATGTTTTATTCTTCTTACATCAAAAGTATTTTATTTTTTTTTGTTTATATGCTGGTTTACATCCAATAACTGACTGTGAGGTGTTGTTAACCTCAGTTCTCAAATTAGAAGCAAAACACAAAGATCCCCAGTACAGCTTAATACTAAGAAAATCCTCAAAAAACATGACTATGACTACTTGAACCCCTTAACAATCTGACGGTCTGCCAGTATCTGGCTCAGTTCAAGCAAGAAATGAAACTAGAAAACCTAAGGAATCTGTTGTTACCAACCATGTCATGCTAGGTTTTCAGGAAGAACGCTTAATAACGCTACAAAGTTATGCTAAATTTTGGCAAGGAAAAACTGGCATGAGCATTTTCAAAGGGGTCTCTTGACCTCTGACCTCAAGATATGTGAATGTAAATGGGTTCTATGGGTACCCACGAGTCTCGCCTTTACAGACATGCCTTCTTTATGATAATCCCATGCAGTTTTGCAGTATAAATATCTTATTTTCGCCTATACTAAAACGGTGTGTTTGAATATTTCTGCATACTGGGGTCTTGGAATTACCCCATTTATTTAAATTTGACCTCACTCTATGAAATAACCTGTAACCAGCCACAAACTAGAGACTTAGGGCATTCAGAGGATGGATGGCTTTCCTAGGTAGATTGACAATAAGGGGGTTTCTGAGCAGTTTCCAGAACAGAAGTGCTCGACATCCAATTGGCGAAAAAATGCAATTCTTGCAGAAATCTCCAAATGTCAAAGTTTTTAATACCAAGTCACAGCATCTCTTTTTCTATGGTGTTCCTCAAGGTCTTGGTGTGTTAATGTGGTATTTTGGAGGGATAAGTGATCGTTTTGATCAATTCTTGAGTGGTAAAAAAATGAATGGTATCAACTCCAAAATTGCTGTAACAACTTACGAGACATAATAGAGCATGTGAATGGCCATCATATACTTTCATTACGATGTTCTAAGCCCTGATACACTTTCAAAATGTATTTTAATTAATTAACTAATTAATTAATTCATGTTTATTTCTGATTTCTGACTATAACAACTTGACACAATGTTGAGCTGCATCTCAAATTAATCTTCAGGTTCCCAGCTTTCATATGACGTACACCACTTCTATGTAACATCTACTGTTACCTTTTTATCTCCCCCTGAACATCCCGTTCCCCACCCCTACCCCGCTAAAAAAACAGGGCTGAGTGGTAAAGGGTTAAGCTGCTGCCATCATGAATGTGTTTTAGATCGCTTGTATGTAAAACACATAGGAGGATTTATTCTAGAAGCCATTAGACTTGTGAACAGCCACAGTACAAGAAATGGTCAGTTAACCTTGTGTATAGACTGATAAATGCACTTGCACTTTTGACCTTTTACAGATAGATATTGCTGCTACTAATCCTTGTGTATGTCTTTTTAACATTTGTCATACTTGTATTTTTAGATTTAAATGAATCGCTGTTTGCACGCTCTGCTCGTTTGCCTTGAATTGCCCCTTGAGGGACGAATGCAGTATTTTGAATTGCATTATGTGAGTGATGACTAGTTTGTCAAAGCCCGGTCCTCAATCCCTTGTGTTTCATTATATGCACAGAAAACACATTAGCTGGCTATCTTAAATGTGGCTTTACATAAAAATCCAGGCGTCGTGATCATAGTCAGTCTAACAAAAGCATTACCACAAGAAACAAAACAAACCATTTGTTACCAAGCTGGAACTTTATAGCCGTAGAACAGTCATACATTTTCATTGGCTTAGTGGACTGGTGCCAGCCATCCATAGCGTGCATGGGACCATAACATAGAGAGAAAAGACGAGTGGAGAAGGAGCTGATAAGTCATTTATGAGACATACATTATTAATAAGCATCATGATTGCAGAACAGAGACTGAAAACACACAACGCCATCTGGACTATGAGTACGGTTTGTCAAAACAAAATGGATAAATGAAATTTTGATTAAGTTTATTAGTGGCTCTTGATCTAATTTAAACAGCCATTCATTGCCATTTGCCCGAGAGTGCTCAGGGTCAGGGCGGTGATTATCATCCTGAAAGTATGGCACAGACGTAGGCATCCTCAGATTCTCAGCTAAGTGTAGTCATTACAATATTATGATAATGTGCTCCACTTTTATTATATAGTAAACGTTTAATGGAGTTGGATTAGGTTTATGAGAACAATGAAAGAGCGAGTACCGTCTTTACTAATCTTCTTTTGTAGTTTGATAACAACAGTGCTGGCCAGTGAGTTTGTCCATATTATATCCCAGTGATCCCCAACCAGGGTACTTGTACCCCACTGGGTATTTCTGCAGTAACCAGGGTGCATGTGGAAAGATTGTGGAGTGGCTCAACTAGTTTGAAAAGACAAGAAATTATTCATCCAGTATTAGAAATTGTTGTGATGATGACCTGTAGTAATTTTACCGTCACACTAACCAGTGAGGTACCAGCTATGATAGGCTGACTACACAGTCAAGCATTGACAATGAGAGTGCAAGATCATTAAATAGTTAGCTGAAAGTAATGGATGGTTGCAATGGTTAGCTAGAAGGTTACATAAAGAGCTGAAATAATTAGCTAAAAGTAATCAATAAACAGTTAAAGGTGCAGTGTGTAGGAGGCAGCAGGCTGTTTTAGAACTAGAGCGAAGAAACTAGAAAACCAAATGAATCCATTGGTAACAACCATGTCATGCTAGCTTGTCGGGAAGGAGGTTAAATAATGCTCCAAAAAAAAAACTGTCATGGCCATTTTCAAAGGGGTCCCTTGACCTCTGACCTCAAGATATGTGAATGAAAATGGGTTCTATTGGTACCTATGAGTCTCACCTTTACAGACATGCCCACTTTATGATAATCACATGCAGTTTTGGGCAACAACATGCAGTTTTTTAAATGTAGTATAAATATGTTATTTTTGTCTTTTCTAAAAATGGTGTATTTGAATATTTCTGCATACTGGGGTCCCTAAACAGTCTTGGAATTGCATAAATTGTGTATGACTGGAAATGAGCCCAGTTGTATTCAGCAGGTGAGTTTTAAGGGGTTAACTATGTAAATGCTAAAATAACATTCAATTAGGGGAAATTGGGATCCTAGTACCATTTTCCATTTTAACAATACAATACTATAGGTGTATGCTTTTGGCACGAGGCCCACCATTAAGTTCCAGTTTGGGTACCCTGCCCTAGATGCTACTCAATGTTCCTTTACAATAGATCTCTTAAAATAATAGATTTTGAATAGCTAAAAGTAATGGATAGATATTTGAAATAATTGGATAATAGTAATTTATAAACAACTGAAAGAGTTAGCCAAAAGTAATGTGTAAACAGTTGAAATAGATGGCTAAAACTAATAGATTAGTGATTGGGTCCAGCTCAGGCTGTTCTTATACACCGTTTGTAGCTATACGTACGAAAAGTAATGCACTGTAATTCGTTGATATCCCATGAAATCCTTTTTTTATGTATTCCATGTAATTGTGAACCAGGGAGGATAAAGAGCAACAAACGCCACATAGGGAGGAGGCCGGGGTGGATGGGTGGGTCAAAAAATACCAGACTTTTGTCCAGGAGACCGCCGTTTGTACCCTGTGTGAAACTAGAAGTTAACGTTGATTTATTTGTCACGTAACCAGGGTTGGAAATTAACCTTTTTGTCCACCTGCCACTGTGGCGGTGTTTTTTGGCTTGTCAGTGAAGCAAATCTAGCAGCCACTTGCATATTTTACCAGCATTTGGCTGATGGCTGGTGCTAATTTCCAACCCTGCACGTAATTTACGTACTTAAGTAGCACCATTTCCGTAGTTAGTTGTTTCCTGTGAAGACGGAAGTTTATTTTACAAGACTTTATGCATGTAACGAGTGGATATTGACACGTGTTGTTGGACATTCGTAGGAAAACGCACGAAAAATGAGGAATAGCTTTTCGTTAGATATAATACGAACCGATGTATAAGGATACGTTGCCACTCCAAATGGAAATAATAGAATGCAAACTTGACCAAACCAACCTAAACAATGACAATTCAATAGTGTTAAAAATAAATAAATATATAATATATGTACACTTCTATGTACTGTAGTCACACTTGACATCCACTCTAAAATCAATTGAAATGAACCCAGTTGGAAGATGATGGGTGGAGTAAGATGAAGGGGTGCTTGAGCTGATCTGATAGGAATGCGAGGGTGCTTGAGATAACCACCGCTCTAGCCTCCTCTATATAACTAGTTTCTGGTGTCCATTATTTTGTATTTATTTGTGCTCTTTTGGTTTGTATTTCTGCAGAGTGATGTCATTGTGCCCGAGGTAATACACACAGGCCTGGCACTGTCTCTGCAGCCCAGAGGTCTGTTAGAAGATATCCTTACCTCTACTACGCAGCACCAGCTAGGGGCTCATATCACTCCTTGTTGCTTTAGCAGGTGTTTTACTGCTGTGGGAGGATTGGCACACACCCAGAGATCTAGAGAGAAGAGAGAGAGAGTGAGATATTCTGTCATGCACTGGGTCAGAGGAATGCCTAACTATAATCATCAGTGATGGTATAATCATAGCTCAGTCAAACTCCACTCCAGGCTCATATATCCCCCCCCTCTCTTACCACTGTGCAGCACACTCTCTCTCTGATATGAGTGAAACTGGCAATCTGACTTTAAAGAGCCAAGTCTCAACTTCGTCTGAAGAGTCTTTATCATTCCAAGAGTTTCAGGCTAATCTAGGAGCGCTTTCCCCCATTTTAATCTGCGTCTGTGTATGAAGAGTGTCCCATTGGGGCTGCCATACACTAGAAGATTAATGAACCCAATTTGCAAAAATGACCTTTTGGCTGCTAAAGCACTGGCGCTGCTAAGCCTCTTAATGCCTGCTTTCAAAAAAAAAAAAAATGTTGTTATAGAGAGCAACTGTTCAGATAAGAGCGGGGAAAATAACCATATCAGAAGTTGAAGGAGGAGCCTGGATTAAAGTCAGGCTGATGTGGCAGCCATACCAGCCCTCAGAGGATGGGTTTCAGAAAGAAAATGTAGGATGATCAGAGCATTAAACAACCAAATCAGAAGTTGGGATGATACTGACAAGCACTTCTGACAACGACACTTACACTAACAACAAGCAGGCATCATGAGTTCACGTCATTACGAATACAGCATAGCCTCACAATGGAAAGGACAGAAAGAACCATGTTGTGAACGTTCATAAAAATGATTAAGGTTTCATTAAACTGCCTCCTCTTTAGAAATCCACAGTTCCCTCGGGCATTTAAATCTTTTTGAAATGAACTGACAAATGACTAATAGTATGAATCTGAAGAGATACTTAATGACGCACACTTCAACATTACTTTATGAACAGTTAAGCTCCGTCATTAGCCCATTACGAATGTGTGTTCATCACCAGTCTTTAGATTTTTCTGACAGTTCTTGCCAAAAGAAAATGGCAGAATCCTCATAAAGAAATTGAAAGCGACTGCAGAGAAGACATGGCTAGTTCAAATATTTACTCCAAATCTGATTTATTTTGATATATTATGACTTTCAGACTAATGTAACCCAAAAAGCAAATGAATGGTGTCAATCTAATCTAACTATAAAGCGAGGAATAGGTCCGTTTGTCTGTTTGTCCTTCACATATCTCGAGAACCGTTCTTCCGATCGACTTCACTCTTGGTGGATGTGTTGCTCAGGACCTTAGGGAGTGCAGTGTCGAATGTGGTGCAAGATGGTGGCGCTATAGAGAGGTGAAGTCCCCCCTCTTCCGGTAGACCACCATGTGACCTTATAATATGAACGGTAGTCAACAGCGAGAGAAAAAATATTTTTTTGATCCCATTTGAATTGTGCCATGAATCACACATATGATGTTTGTCAATTCAAAACATAATTATTCAAGGCAAGAAAGTCGCAGTTTGTTGTAAAACTGTTGAAGTATCACACTGTGAAAATACGTAATTATAAAGACTACACTCCCAAAAGTCGCGTAGTGACGTCTCTCTCGCTGAAGCTACGATGCCTGTGGGTTTCATACCGGGATGAACTCAAACTAGTAACTAGTAACTCATTCTTTTGCTTCCTGTCTGATAAAAAGACCAGGAGTCGCTGGATAAAACACATCAGGTAAGATAAGGTTTCATTTGTGCGTGTATCATAGCTAAGTTAGCTAGCTAGCTAGTGTTGGTGACGTATATTGTGCGAGACGAGAGCTGTAGTTCACTGAGCGGTTTCACGCAAAACTAAATGATACTACGACAAATCTACGACAAACTGAGACTTTATTGACTTGTAAAATTGTCTTTTAAATTGACAAACATCATATGTGTGATTCATGGTGCAATTCAAATGGGATTAAAGAAATATTTGTCTCTCGCTGTTGACTACTGTACATATTTTTTCTGAAATAAGGAACCATGGGGACCACTGGAAAAGGAAGGACTCCGCCTCTCTATAACAATGAACTTTATGTTTTGGCCTGTACATTTTTAACCATAAGTCTCAAAAGCAAAAGTCTATTTTTCCTGGATTCTGTGGGTCCAAATGAATCGATCTATACAAGCCACGCCCAGTTGCATCTTGATCGGTTTCCGCCGTTTTGAATTGCGTCCTAATCTGATTTTTTGCTACTCCTCCTACACATTTTGAGCAATCGTCACAAAATGTTTGGCTTCACCCATGGACCATCACCACAGCCACCGCACCACAGCATGGACAGTCCTAATGGCAAGTGAACACTACAGTCTGTGGCAACGAATGGCTCGTAATTAATTATGGACTCATTTTAACACCATTTCTTATGTGCCATTTCAGCTGCAGTCATGAAAATGACTGTAAAAACTGTGGTGAAAATCTAACATGTGGAACAGGCACATCTTGAAATTTGCATACCACACCCTCAGCTGAGTTAAGCCATTAAAATTAAAGATTATTGGCACAAGGCCCAGACAAATTGTAGCTGACAAAATAAACGACTGGACGACGGCGGCGCTATCATCTCAGTGAGACGGAGAAAATAAGAATTCCGGGAACGTTTTTTATGTCACTTTCTGCTCATCAATTTAAAAACGCTTTAGTCTTCATGTCCCGAAACAGAAAAATGTGCACAGTTTCAATTTATTTAGAAATGTTGTCCATTCGCTGTACAGAATCTAAAATGCATTCAATGCATTTTGAAGGTACATTTAACTCAGAAATATGGATGTTAAATTTCTCAGACAGACTTCTGAGCGTTTGCCACAAAAAAAAAGTGATGGCAGAAGCACTTTGAAGGAGCGTTTTAGCGTGAACATCTGGTATTTTAGGTTGGTTTAAAGGTTTGTAACGAGCAGTCTCAAGCTGTTCTTTCTACCCCACGGTCCCGTGAGCCATCACTCTCGCTGCGAGGACATATCACCCAGGCTTTTAGAGGTATTGTAAGTGCACTAAAATATGATTTAGCTCTGGAGCATGGCTCTAATTCTTTAGTCATTTCTCGTATTCCCTGCCATATTTATTCCGTTAAGATGAATTAAATGCATTTAAAGGGAGTAAACTGAGCAGTGGGGCGTCTTGCTATGCTCCAAATTATGAGGCAGAGTGGTTATTTAGCAGTCCCTTTCTCTGACGGTAAATAGTAGAGTTTGAAAGAGACAGTGGATGGTTTTGCCATTGACTTTGACATTGGCAGAGAGATTGATTATAGCGTCGTTCATTTGACACAAATGTATGTTTTAAAGCAAATGGGCGAAACATCAGGCCTGTCAGGAATATAGATGAGGGAGCTTTTGCAGAGGCAGTCGGATAGCAGATATATAACCCACCACACTGACGTTCCTCTCACTGACATTCACTTGTTTTTACTTCTTGGAGTTTCTTTCACAGCCTGTGTATGTCGGCAGTATGTGTGTACAAGGACTGTATGTGCACGCATGTGTGTTTTTGTGTGTGTGTGTGAGTAACCAAATGTTGTCATTGAGGAAAGCCTTTCTGGCAGCACAGTGTTATGTCATATAACTGAACCTCGGTCCACAGACTGCATCCTGTCAAAACAAATTACCACTCTATGCTCCTCTCTGTTTCTCTGCTTCTCCCTTTCAGTTGCTAAAATGTAAACATCTTGTAAAATCTCATTATCTTAAAACAAATGCAAATTCTGTTAATTCTACCAGTTGTGGAAACTGTGTGCCATACGGCCGCGATTATTATAACAAGTATCTGTTGACTGGAAACAACATAATTAGGCTAACCACTCTGTTATATCACTAATAAAAGGACCTTTGATTCTTCTTAAAGGGGACATGCTCATTTTCAGGCTTTATGGCTACATGTTTACATGCTTTAATGTTCAAAAAACACATTATTTTTCTCATCCTGTCTGTCTGAATATACCTGTATTCACCCTCTGTCTGAAACACTCCGTTTTAGTGCCTATCAATTTAAGCCTCCCCTCCCGAAAAAAGCCCAGTCTGCTCTGATTGGCTTGTGAGAAAAATATGGTGCACCTTTACAAAGGTAGTTCTCAAGCTGTGGGCGATGGAGGTTTCATCTGAAATCGTATACTATGCACTACATACCCAATATGTGTACTATCGTTCAACATACTTTTGTGTGAATAAACAGTAGTACTGTATGTATCTTTTCGGACACACTGAGCAGTTATTTACGTCGTCACTTCCTGAGAGCCTCCTTGCTGGTTGGAGATGTGTAACCATGGTAACCCGTACTAACTTCATGTGACCAAAACAACGGTTTGTGAGAATCAAAGTCTGAATTCATTTAAAATTAGAGCTGTCAAAGTTAACGCGATAATCATGCAAGATTAAATAACGCTGCAAACTTAGGCTAAATTTTGGCGAGGAAAAAGCGAGTTACGATTTGAGCATATACTTTATGCTAAATGCAGTACCTGTGAGGGTTTCTGGGCAATATTTTTCATTGTTTTGTGTTGTTAATTGATTTCTAATAATAAAAATATATCATCATTTGCATAAAGCAGCATATTTGCCCACTTCCATGTTGATAAGAGTATTAAATACTTGACAAATCTCCCTTTAAGGTACATTTTGAAGAGATAAAAAATGTGTGATTAATTTGCGATTAATCGTGATTAAATACTTGATTTCATTGCGCGTTCATGTGCTGCTCTTCCCATGTTTAAGGGCCATTGGATGGTTTTTCACTACATCAGACAGCACATGTTGAGTATTAGAGCTTTTCAGCCTGCCCGTTGCATCGTGTTTGAATGTATTGAGGAAGTAGCATAATGTTTTTCTTCTACTGGACAAGAGCAGTCTGTTGAGAGCGTGGTCATTGGGTGAGGACATTAGTTACCCCCTCCTCATTCACACGGCGTGTTCGCGGGCGCTGAAGCCGTCACCTAGCAACCGGCAAAAAGTTTAGGGACATTCCTGTGTGTGGTCATGCTCACTCAAAGCACGGGATGATTCAAATTGTTTAACTGGAGCAACAGAGCCACACTTTTTTATCAGATACAAAAATAGATACTGTACATTTAAACAGGTGTTTTTTCCTCTATTCATGAGGCAATATTCTGCTGTGGGAGGTAAACACAGTCTGCGCTCGGCTTATTATTGAAGTATTTAGCATCTGTCTCTCGATAAAAAAAGCTCAAAACTAATTAATGCCATCTGAGAATAGCGTGCAAAACCGCTCCTGTGTCCTCGCAGTGTGGGACTTGTTCACAGTGGGGAGGGGGGACAGACAGAAAGAAAATTAATTTGAGACAGGAGTGGGCAGTGAAAGATAGAGGAGGGGCGAAGACAGGCAGAGAGAAAGAGTCCAGGGAAGCAGTTGAGTCTGGCCCAGGCAGGGTCCCCGGTTCTCCCCCTCAGTCCTCTGTTTACACACACAGAAATTTCGGACAATTTCACAGCTCCCCTTTCAGCGGCCATTGAAAGGGGACAGATTCCTTCCTGGTTACTCACCCTCTATCCAGTGAGAGTGGTTGCTATCATGGGAAAATCCAAACCTTTGGCATCCTCAGTGGGTTACCGCTCTGCGTCGCGCTATAGCCTCAGTGCAAACAGCAGCCCCGCGTAATGCCTGTGAAATCCGTGTGTGCGTGAGGTTCAGGGCGCATTGCTGGGATTAAATCAAACAGGACCCCTCATTCAGGGGGTCCACTCTGCAGCGCCGGGTCTGTTTGCATTCATGTGGTTCTTTCAGCGAGGTCCAGTAAGAGCGTCTCTCTCTGTTTGCTCTGCGCCGGAGAATGTATACGGCATTGTTTCTCATATGTGGGCTGACCCCGCCAGATGCCACGGCCACAAAAACCTCTTCTCCTTAATCAGACAAGAGTGCTCAGAGGGCAAGGTGGCACGCCGCCATTCATGCCCAGTGGAAGGAGAGAAGAAGACACAATTATGAATGGATGTGGCGGAAAGGGAGATGCATGATAGGACGGAAGGTCTGGCCCAGGGAAAACAAAACAAAACAAGACTGGGCCGGCACCATATTTCAAGTAGATGGAAGAGGCCCAGCTCTCTTTACGATGCCCTTAAATATGCTTAAACTAGCCCTGGTCTCTCTGCCCTCCGTCTCTCAGACAGGAGCTATGGGCCTCTTTATGTCTCGCCCCAGGTGTCTCGTTACACAGCCACCTTAACACACACTCAGAGAGAACAGGCTCATATAGAGTAATGACACTCTCCGCTGGTGTAAGCTGAACTATTAGAATAACATTAGGTCGGAGCACAAAAGCAACCACAGAAATTTTGCAGCTCTCAGTACTTGTTGCAAGGTTATGGAGGCATTTAACTCCTTAAAACTCTGAAGGCCTGCCAGTGGGCCCGACCACTATTCTGTCTGTCAGAGGGTGTAGCGGGCGGAGTTTTCAAGGTGGAGGGGAGATACTGATATCATGTGAAACTAGAAAAAACCCAAGGAATTTGTACCAAACATGTCACACTAGCTTGTCGGGAAGAGCGCTAAATAACGCTACGAAGTTTTAGGCGAGGAAAAACTAGCATGGCGATTTTCAAAGGGGTCCCTTGACCTCTGACCTCAAGATATGTGAATGAAAATGGGTTCTATGTAGGGGTGTAACGACATGTTTTTACAATGATACGATACGATACGATTCAATGATTTGAAATCGATACAGTCACTTTTTTTTTGCCATAAAAGTGACATAAATGTGAAATAAATAGCTGATACTTGACGGAGCAGGTCAGGATTCCTCAAAGTTTTTCTTGTAAGTGAATCAGGGATAAATTAATTATGGATATAAACAAGTAAACAACGATTAATGGCAAATACATACAGCTTTTATTTGAAAATATTAAAAAGTGCAACTGCAGGACCTGCTGATTCAGTTCTCAAGATACAAGGCAGTGCAATATTTAACAAAAAATATAATAAACCAACTTCTATTCAAGTTAAATGAACAGTGGTTTAACCTGCTGCTTCTGTCCTCATTTTCAATATAAACAGTAGAGCAATAATACAGAGATCACCCGCTGATAGTGATCAAACAGCTTGGGGCAGAATCATTCCTACAAACGCTGTTTAAATAATTTGCTTATAGTAATCAAATAGTCCACCCCCAGTGCTCATTTTTTTTTTTTTTTCATACATGAAAACATCTGGGAAAACATTTTAAAACTACGTCAGACTGATGTTAGTTGAGTTTCTGTTTGTTTTTTACTTTACTCCTGTGATAATTCACCTCGTGGACCGTCTGCTCTCCGGCTGGATACATGAGACTGATGCTGCGTTCACATCGATATCATGACGGGGAAAGGAAAGTTATTTTCTCTGAATGAAAAACAGACAGCGCACGGGGAAAGAACCTGTGGGTTAAGCCGCCCCCGTCTCATGCAGAGCGGTGCTCATCTCCCTCCAGCCGCTACCGGGTGAGAGAGGAGGAGTCCAGTGCTCCGTTCGTCTGCATGCACGTCATGGATGCGCGCTTGCGCTGCGGGGGAGCTGAGCTGACGCATGTCTGGAGAACCGGAGTTACGTTTAACATTTCTTTACTAATACAAGTGCTTAAAATCACTTTCATATAACGTTTGTCGTCCTTAAATACAGGGTGCAAATCCTTAATATCGATACAATCGATTTTTGAGTTTCAAATCGATTTTATATCGATATACGTCTCCTGTGAAGGACAACCTGCCAAGTACCTATCGATAGAATCGTTACGCTCCTAGTTCTATGGGTACCGACGAGTCTCCCCTTTACAGACATGCCCACTTTATGATAATCACATGCAGTTTGGGGCAAAAACCATGCAGTTTTTTGCATGCAATATAAATGTGTTATTTTCACCTACAGTATACTAAAATGGTGTGTTTGAATATTTCTGCATACTGGGGTCCCTAAACAGTCTTGGAATTACATAAATTGGGTATCACTGTAAAGCTGAGACTCATGTTGATCCAATGAGCCCAATTGTATTCATGTGTGATGATGTTAGTCCTCATAGTAGACATTATATTATAGTGACCATTTTTTTTTTACTTGACCTCACTGTATAAAATGACCTGTGGTGACCTCTCGGATAATCACAGCCTCATGAAACTTTACAGCCACAAACTAGAGACCTAGAGCATTCAGACGATGGATGGCTTTCCTAGCTAGATTGACAGTAAGGGGGTTTCTGAGCAATTTCCAGAACAGAGGTGCTCACCATCCAATCGCCGAAAAATACAATTCTTGCAGAAATCTCCAAATGTCAAAAGTTTTTGATACCAAATCAAAGCATGGCTTTTTCTATGGTGTTCCTCGAGGTCTTGGTGTGTTAATGTGGTATTTTTGAGGGATTATTATGATATGTGTTACCGGTGTTACACGGTGGTCGGGCACACAACGATTGCATTACATACCCAACGCCCCCACAGTTGTTACAGAATTCAGATTCAAACCCAATGCTATAAGGGAACCATAACGTTAATGAGATAATCACCATTAGGAGTACGGAACGGTCACAGCCGGTGTGCGTGGCAGAGCAGTGCAGGGTGGAAACCTGCAGCTACGAAAGCCACTCAGCGAAAGCTCGACCAGAGAAGCAAGACACACAGCCGTCCAACATTAAAGATCAAAGTAAGCGTGCTACACTTATTGACTGTCATCTTGTCATTGTCATCTTTTCTTGTAAAATGTCCATCATCATGTTCTAACCCTGATACACTTTCACAATTTATTTTAATTAATTTACTAATTTCTGAATACATTTTTATTTCTGATTGATGACTACAACAACTTGACACACACTGCTGAGCTGCATCTCAAATTAATTAAATTAATCTTCAGGTTCCCAGCTTTCAGATGATGTATACCACTTCTATGTGACATCTACTGTGGACTATTTATCTACCCCTAAACATCCCGTCTCCCATCCCTACCCCTCTAGAAAAAGAGGGCTGAATTGAAAGGGGTTAATAATATAATATATACCACTTATATAATAATATAAGTGTGTGTGTGTGTGTAACTTTCAGCTATGAGTCAAAACTGTGTGGATCTTCTCCTACCGATGCAAAAAGAAAGAAAGCACTTGCAGACTCATTCGAGGTGCTTTGTGTGTGAAATTGATATCTCTGAATTGAGGTAACCAGGTGTGGTTGGCTCCTGTTTGCTATTATTGTTGAATCTGGTGAAAGTTGGTGGGTTATGTATGTAGTTAGCGTGAGTAGTGTGAGACAATCTGAGGCGTAGCTCTGAGCGGAGTATATTGATCGCTCTCAGCATCAAACAGAGAAGGCAGCTGGGAGACAGCGGGAGGGCTCAGCGTTGTCGAAGCCCACTAGTGTACTTCCTCTCGTATTCTGCTTTGTTCGCGTACTCCCCCCCCCCTCAAGCACCACCTCCTCCATCCCTCCCTCTCTCAGCAATGAGCACTCAGAAGGCAAAAGAGATGGGCCGAGGAGGGGAGGAGAGAGCAGAAAGAGAGAAAAGGGAGAGCACTTAGTCTGTAGGGCATTAATAAGCATAGCTCTTGGCGGGCAAGCGCTTCCTACATTCCCACACAAAAACGCACACGCACATATTCAGTCACTCGCACACTCAGTGATGGTTGGCCACTTGCCAGCGCCTCCCCGGGGTTGAAAAGAGGGTATGTGTAGTGCAGACTACAGCAGGAGTGGCTGTCTGAGGGAATGGCAAGAGTGTGTGTGGAGCTCTGTGCCACTGTGGGACAGTCCATTATCCATACCCCTCGGTCTGCATTTCAATGGTTCCTGCCAGAAAAGAGAGAGCCAAAGTGTCAAGCAACAGGCAAAGGCTTCCTCTCCTGAGAATCATATGTGTCTGCACATTCACATATCCAAGTTGGCTGCGTGATTCATATTCCGGCTGAGTGAGAGAAGCGATGTTGTTCCTGTTTTAATGACCTCCCTTGTCATCCGTCTTATCGCTAGCCTCATGTAGATGTGGCATGCTTATCTGGCAGGGACTTGACTGGGCTGGGATGGCCTGTTTGACCCGCACGAACAATAAGCTGTTGGCGCGACCACATGCCGAACACCACAGTAATAAATCTGGCAAATAACAGAGCAAGCCTCCCATCTCAGAGATGCTCTTCCCTGCATGTTTGGCCACCTGGCCGCATCCACCTCAACCCGCAAGCCTGTTGTCATCTTTAGGGAGTGACACGTCCTGGGAGGAGGCCGACAGCCAAGACAAGTTACACAAAGACAACAAAATAAACACTCTGCCACAGCAGAAAACAGGCAGGAAGAGAAAGAAACATATTGAAGCAGAATGGTCAGCAGAGACAGTGGCCAAGAACAGGAGTGAGTGAGTCAGGGATTTATTTTGAGGGACTGAAGGAGGAAACATCGAGCTACAGCATGAGGCATTTCCTCTGCTTTTATCCTTTTAATCATCAATCTGAAACAACTCAACGTATCCTCATATAACAGTCCATATGATATCTTACGAAAAGGTTTTCTTCATTTTTTCGTGCGTTTTCCTTCGGATGTCCAGCAAAACATGACGCACGTGTTAATTTCTGCTCCAGTCTTTTCAAAACATACTTCTGTTTAGACAACAAAACTACTTCGTTAGGTTTAGGAAAAGATTGATTTGGTTCAGTTTAGGGAACAAAACTAACTGGGGGGGGGGGGGGGGTTAGGCAGCGAAACTACTTAGTTAGGTTTAGGAAAACATTGACTTGGTTTGGTTTAGGGAACAAAACTACTTAGTTGGGTTTAGGAAATAATCAATTTAGTACGGTTTAGGGAACAAAAGTGCTTGGTTGGGTTTAGGAAAAGATTGTAGTTTGGATTAAAATAACTCTGGAAATGGCGTAACTTTAGTACGGAAGTTACGTGACAAATTAATCACGTTGACTTCTGGTTTCACACGGGGTACAAACAGCCTTTTGCCCCCCATCCACCGCAACCTCCTCCCTATGTTGCTATTGTTGCTCTTTATACTTCCTGGTTCACAATTATGTGGATTACATATGAATAGATTTTCTGGGATACATACGAATTACAGTGCTTAAATTACGTTTTGTCGGTATAGCTACGAACGGTGCATGAGAACAGCCAAAATTTTGAAAGAGAGGACAACATATAACCAAATGATCTGCTTTTTAGTTAAATATTGCTTCCTAAGTGTTTCTAACCAGCCGAGTTCACATGAAGCTTTTAATTCCACCAATAATGTGAATAATTGCTCAATCACTACCAAAATATCTGACTGAAACAGCTCGATCTGAGTAAAATGCTCCATTTCAAAAGAGATTTTATTCTGTTTCATTCCACCCCGTCAAAGAATGAACTTCATGTCATGTCAACACGGTTTTTGATTACTCTCGGTACTCTCTCTGCACATGCTCACTCACTTGACGCTCCCCCGGGACTCACACATCACCTTTTTCTTCCATTGTTTGTCGTTTTCTAGAGCTTTTCCACCACTTTTTCTGAGCCGCGTGTCTTTCTCAGGGGAACCATCTTTGAATAGGTGATGTTTACGGGTTTTTGAGAGATAAAGAACAAGCTTGTATTCTGTTCAATAACTGCAGGAGTAGTAGTACATTCTGATAAACGCTGTCGCCTCAGAACAAAAGCACAGCAGTGAAGATAGTAATGCCACAAGCACTATGCTGGTCAATCTTTCTCAAACATTTGCTGGATTCTGTGTAATGTGCATTTACAAAAATCAGTATTTTTGACTTTTTTTTAGTGTGGAGCAGGTAAATGGGACAACTTATCTGATGATTATATTCAGTGCTCATGTGAATACTACCATGAGAAATGTCAATGAGATTGATTTGAAACAGCATTTGAGTCCCATTACAGTAGAGCATACAGCTTATTGGAAAGAAAGATCAAATCATTCTCATCATAATCATTCTCATGTTGTTAATCTCTGGAAATGTTCACCCAAACCCAGGGCCCGCTATTCATGGTCCCACTGTCTCTAATCTGTCGTTTAATGATTTTTGTGATCGTAAATCATTGGGCTTTCTACATGTCAATATCTGTAGTTTGTTGCCAAAACATGACTATTTAAAAGCTTGGGTGCACACTGCAAACCCTGATGTTCTGGCTGTCTCTGAATCATGGCTTAAGAAAGGTGTCTCGGATCTAGAAATTCGAATACCGGGTTACAACGTCTTTCGTCAGGATAGATCCACCAAGGGTGGCGGCGTGGCTATATTTGTAAAAGATCATTTGCAATGTTCTGTTACGCTGTCTAAATCAGTCCCCAAGCAATTTGAACTGTCACTGTTAAAACTTAAACTGTCTACAAATTTCACTCTGTCTGTTGCTGTTTGCTATAGACCACCCTCTGCTCCAGCATGCACATTAAGAGCTCTCGGTGAACTGTTGGCCCCTCACATTTCCTCTGAGTTTGTCCTTCTGGGTGACCTAAACTGGAATATGATCAACCCCCCTGATTTAGTTACACAGCAATTTGATGCTTTAAACCTCTTTCAAATTGTATCTGAGCCAACCAGACATAATTTGAAATCACCGTCATCTGCCACACTAATCGATATTATTCTCACTAACACTCCATCAAACTACCGATCTGGAGTCTTCAGTCAAGACTTGAGTGACCACTGTGCCATTGCATGCGTTCGCTCCGGCCTCTCTGTCAAACGTCCACCGGTGATTGTGACCAAGCGCTCACTGAAAAACTTTGACAATCAGGCCTTCCTGCAAGATGTTGCAGCTGCAAACTGGGAAAGAATCAATCTTATCCCCTCAGTGGAAGATGCCTGGTCTTATTTCAAAAACACCTTTAGCCTAATCATTGAGAAACACGCCCCATTGAAATGATTCCGGACGAAGAATCGCTACAGCCCCTGGTTCAGTCACGATTTGGCGGCTCTGATCCGCCTAAAAAACACCTCATGGCGGAGAGCGAGGTCTTCTCAGTCTGCTGCCGACTGGCTGGCCTTCAGACAATGTAGGAACAAAACAACACAGGCGATCAGGAAAGCCAAAATCAGTCATTTCAAAGAAGAATTCTCAGCCAGTGGCTCTGATGCCAAGAAATTTTGGAAAACAGTCAAATCCATGGAAAACAAACTTGCTTCTCCGCATCTACCCACTTCTTTGATTTTTGATGACATTGTTGTTACTGATAAACAACGCATGGCCACACACTTTAACCAACATTTCGTGAATTCATCTAATTTCTTTGGTGCAGCTGCCCCTGAAACAGATTCATCTAACATCAGGCCACGGATGTACCACCGCTACACTGAAGGTCCTTGATGACGTCATCACCGCCATGGACAACAAACAGACTTGTGTAGCTGCCTTTATAGACCTAGCCAAGGCTTTTGACTCGGTCAACCATAACATTCTCCTGCAAAGACTTACCAGCATTGGCTTGTCCAGTAGATGTTGCAACTGGTTTGCTAGCTACCTGGCTGATCGTGTCCAGCGGGTGAAGACCGAAAACATCATGTCTGAACCTCTTACCATCTCTAAAGGTGTGCCTCAAGGCTCCATCTTAGGCCCTATTTTGTTCTCCATTTATATTAACGATGTAGCCAAAGCTGCTGGAAATTCCAGGATTCATCTGTATGCTGATGACACCATCATATATTCAGCTGGTCTCTCACTCCACTCTGCTGTGTCCACTCTTCAACAAAGCCTCACCTCCATCCAACAGTCTTTCCACAACCTCCACCTGCTCCTCAACTCCAAAAAGACCAAATGTATGCTGTTTGACCGGAAAAACCTCATCATCCCCAGCCCTCCCAAGATCTACAGTGCTGATGGCTCGGAGCTGGAGTTTGTCAGCTCCTACAAATACCTTGGCTTCTGGTTGGACTCATCTCTCTCATTTAACACACACATCAATAACCTTCTGGCTAAAGTCAAAGCTAGACTGGGTTTCCTGTATCGAAACAAGGCCTCCTTCACACACTCTGCCAAATTCACCCTTGTGAAAATGACCATCCTTCCTCTATTTGACTACGGCGATATAATTTATAAAATGGCATCAAAGACCACCCTCAGAAAACTGGACACACTCCACCACTCAGCAATCCGTTTTGCCACATGTGCACCCTTCACCACCCACCACTGTGATCTTTACAGATTGGTGGATTGGCCCTCCCTTCACACCAGGCGGCTACAACACTGGCTGCTCTTGGTCTACAAATCCATTTTGGGAATGACCCCTCGCTACCTCTCCAATCTTCTGCACATTTCCGACAGCAATCGCCGTTTAAGATCCAGTGATTTCATAAGGCTCATCATTCCAAAAGTCCGTACTGTGTTTGGTCATAACTCCTTTCATTTTGCCGCTGCAAATGACTGGAACTCACTACAGAACACGCTCAAACTAACAGCTCTCACCTCTCTCAACATGTTCAAACAAAAGCTGCAACAAGTCATAGTTGACTGCTGTACTTGCTGACCAGCCCTCACTTCTCTCTCTCTCTTCCATTTTTACAAAGTACATCCAGTAATCCGCCTTTTTTTGTACATAGTGTTTGTTAATTTACCTATGCTGTTTTTAGCCATTTTCTCATGTGTTTGTCATACTGTATTGTATCTGTGCTGTTTGTGTCACTTGTGTGGACTGTGCTACTGCCTCTTGGCCAGGTCATCATTGTAAATGAGAATTGGTTCTCAATTGATTTTACCTGGTTAAATAAAGGTCAAAAAAAAAAAAAAAAAAAAAAAAAAAAAATCAACAGGGTAGCTTCTTAGGAGAGATAAAGAGACTTTGCTGGCATCACCTCCAGGGACTCATTTTAGTGTGAAGTGGCTGAAGCAGTCTTTAATTTATTATTGATCTCCTGGTTCTATCAGACGTGTCTGTTTGTACATTAAGGGGGCTATTACTGTCCCTCAAAGCATCCCCTGTCATTTAAAAGACATTTGGCTTATTTTATTGGTCTGTAGGATAGATTCTCAGCCCTGCGTGGGACAGGCAATGTTAAGCTAAATCAAATGTTAGTGTAGGTCATTTCAGATGAACAGGAAAGGCTTAGACATTTCGTAGTGATAGTAAGCAACACTACTTCTTTTAAAGATTGAACAGGCTGTGTTTGTTTGCCGGTGTAACACAGGTTCCTAATTGCTCTTGCAATATAAATGTGATCTATCTGCTGTATGTTCACACTGTTTTGCCTGTGAATTCTACCAGGGATCATGTCCTATTCTCATTTCCAGCCCCGAGCGCTCATTCCTCAAACGTGGAATATTCAGGAGCTGTGGAGGAAATGTGCACGAGTAAAGGTACACAATGCAACTTTCTGCCTCAAGGCAACAATTGTGTATTTTTAGTCATGACCTCCTCCTCCTCTGGTCAAGTTCATGTACTAATACTTGCCAATCATCTTGATGAGCTGTCTGCCTCGAAGCGGCATCTCGCCTGAGGCTGATTTACCCAGCATACATGCAGCACAGTAGAGCACAGCAGAGCCACAAGTGATGCAGATGTTGAACACACCTGATCTGCAATAAAAAATATCAATGCTGATGATCACCTGTGTTTTGGAAGCGCCGGTTTTATTGGCTGTATATTAGCTTCACTGTTCTATTATTACTTACAGCTCGCTTCTTTCTTGCTACCTTTATTGCTTTTCACCTGATGTAACTTTGCTTGACTTGCCTTAATAACCTTAACCTCATTTACCTTCAGCCACAGCACACAGACAGTAAATATTATACACCTGTTATACTGCACCAGAGGAGGCACGGAGGCGCCACTCCTGAAAAACAACTCTTATCACCAGACAAGAACATTGACATTAGGGGGGAATATGGGCAAAATCTTCTATCCCGATACAGATCATTTCACATCTAAATAACGATATATATCATGAAATAGCATGTTTTCTGGTTATTCAATAAATAAATAGTCCATATGAAAGTAAAGTGTTGTCCAAATGACGTAAATATTGCAGTAATGACCGCTGTTTTTTTTGGCATTGCAATAGAAACGACATAGAAAAATACATATGATAGACATTTTATATTGCTTTGACGATATATCTCGTCATATTGCCCAGCCCTAGTCGACATTAGATTCTGTAAAACCCTGTGTTACATTCAGTGCCAATGCTTTTTCTCATCTAATGTCAATGTTTTCAATAGCTGTGTATGGCAACTACAGTTTGGATCAGGGCAAGATTGTGATGGATAAACTCTGGTCAAGGTATGGTTAGGGTTAGGCAACAACGTTAAGAAGGATGTGAGGAAAAGTTTGTGCCGGAAAGCAAAACTCCTGCATGGAAGTTGGACTCGCTAAACGCCCATCCCTGACGACCGTCACACCCTAAAGGCCGTTAAACACCGGCAGTCTTTATTTCGAGCGATTAATTCGCACGTCAATATATTTTTTCGAGCTGTTATTTTTGTCATGAATATTTTCACACAGGACACAAATATTATGCTGCAAATTTTTCCAGAATGAGGTTAATTTTCTGAGCTTTCGCCTCCTTTCAACCTTGACAAAGGCAGCACAGACCAGATCCACTCCTTACGTTCTTACCTTTCACAATAAATCCCTAGACATATAATATTCGCCGGTGAATATTTCATATTTTCGTGTTGTTTATTCGTCACGCCCCTGGTGCCTTTACACCGCAGACCGCACCAGAGGAGGGCCGGAGGCGTCACTCATGAAAATTAACAACTCTTATCGACAGACAAGAATGCTGACATTACAAAGTTCTGCAAAACCCTGTTTCATATTCAATGCCAACACGTTTTCACATCCAATGTCAATGTTTTCAATATCTGTGCATGGCATCTACAGTTGAGATCAGGGTAATGGTATGGTTAGGGTTAGGCAACCATGTTAAGGGTTAGTAGGGTTGGTAGTGTTGTTCAAATACGTTTTTTGTTTTATTTAATGAAGTTGTCATTTCAGCAATCAATAAATCAAATGCTCTGACAGAAAAAAAACCTGCATCTGTGGCTGTCGCAGGACTGTAATAAGCTCCTCCATTGGACGGGCTGCCTGCCTGTACGCTCTCAATGCGCGTCACCAGAGTCTTCCACAAGCTGCTAGCTTGACAGCTGTGAGAACTAACAATAACCATGTTCATAATGATTTTGGGGGAGTGGCTTTGGAGGGAGGCCTGAAGGGACGGACTGTCAGTGTTGCCGACTTGGCGACTTTCTCTCTATAGATTTAGGGATGTTTGGAGCAAGTGCTGCTAACTACTTTCATTGGAAAAGAGCTGTGCTGGCTTTTCAGTTGGATCATTTTTAAAATCTAGTGTACTCTTGCTCGTTTCTCAACATTATCGACCCAACCTGTAAGACGAATGTTTGTGACAGAAAGCAAAACTCTGGTCAACAGAAAGTTGGACTTGCTAAACTCCCATCCCTGACGACTGCCACAACCTAACTCTGCCTTTCTACACACAGTATAGGGCACACTACTTTCTGCTTTGGCACTGAATCATGAAACACAGGATCGTCCAATATGTACATACTTTCTAGGCCAATTTCAGGCAAACTAGGTAAATTTACACCGTCAAACACACACTGAAAATGCAGTCTATAACATATCCAATGTGTTGTGTTTCTTATTGCGGTGTTAAAAAAAAAAAAAGCACACTGCGGCATAAAGCTGTGTCAGCAAAGCTTCATTGCCAATCGCAGATTACACAGCCAGACTGACAGTTAACAGTATTATTGTCAGGGGAGACATCAGTCTGACTACAGCTGTTGGTGATCCCACTGTTATTCCTCACTTTCACTTAAACATTACATTCAGAGTGGGTTTTATTTGTAGGCAGTATTACATGTTACATGTGATGAACCACATAAGAAGTACCTTATTACTATGTATATCATTGCGTGTGAACAAACATATTCACACATTTTTACATGTTGGAATTATAATTAGCCGTATTCCTCCCACTTCGTTAACATACCGCGCCGTTTCAAAATATCTGCCATGCATTAAACATGGCTCTTAATGAACGTGACCAAAATGGCGCCAGCTTGCTTTGATCTACATGAAGGATCTCTGGATATAATTATTCATAATCTGTGTTTTGTGTGTGTATGGGTATGTTCTGTGTCTCTCTGAGCTCTGGTGCGTAGTAACACAGGGGCCCTCTGTCAGCTCACCTCCCCTCCTCCTCCTCCTCCTCTTCCTCCCTTCGCATTCACATGGAGGGGTGTTTGGAGGCCAAGCCATCTGCCTGCTCCTCATCCACTGTGGAATTCATCATTTGGGCACCTTGAATGACCCAACAGGCCAGGTAGCCACCAGCAAGCCAGCTAACTACCAACTAAACAAGCACATCAGCCAGCGGAGAACACAGTCAGCCAAGTATTTGAGCTGGGGGAAGCAGCTGAATTAGGGATGCACCATACACTCGCTGACTCAGCTGTCTGGGCTGGACGGACCCACGGCGGAGCCGTGGTACTACGATGTTGCGGCCTCGACTTTCTGCTGCACTCTGCTAACCTGGGACTGGATCCCGGTATGAGACACGGACTGCTGCACGGGTTGTATGGCAGGGAGGAAGTTTCCACGGAGATGGTACATGTCCACAGGGGCGTTTTATCGCAAGGGATCGCCTCGCTTCCCAGCATTGGACGCTTGATGGGCTGCTACTAGGCACTCCGCACCTGATTGGATGAACACTTTTCCTCGTGGGCTGATGCTCCCAGCTTTCAAACCGGAACCAACATGGCGGCTCGTTCGGAAACTTTCTTCTCTTCTATCATGAAAATAATTCACCGAAATGTGTTTCTGAAAACATTTGATGCGAGAAATAAGCCATGCAGTTGCTAAATCTGTCTTTATTTTGAATTGACAAGTTAGTGTAAAAGTTTCTGATTTGCATAAAGTAGCCTAGACCTCAACTTTAGGCAAATGAGGAGCAGGCGACGCGACACCCCGTCTCTCGAAACGTGCCACCACGCTACCAGAATGCACGGCACCCGCTGTCAGAGTCATGTCCAGCCAATGGCTTCTTCTCTGAATCAGCCGCTGGTTACTGTTGTCCGAGACCGACCGCAAATTGATGCAACACAACAGATAAACATCGGCCATTGTCATCTTATTTGCCGATAGGCCAACACCCGTCAACAAGGTGAATATTAGCCGATACAGCCCAGTCGCACAGCAGTTTATCAGATAGTCACGAAATTGACTCTGTTTGATTCGTGTACATAAACACAGATTTCAATTTTTTTTCGTGATGGTCAGCACAAAATCAATTCATATGTAATCCACGTAATTGTGAACCGGGAAGTATAAAGAGAACGCCGGCGTAGAGAACAGGTCGTGGTGGATGGGTGGGTCAAAAAACACAGGACTTTTGCCCAGGAGACCGGTGTTCATATCCTGTGTGAAACAACAAGTCAAAGTTGATTTATTTGCCACGTAACTTCCATACTTAAGTTACGGTACTTCCAGAGTTATTTTAAACCAAATCACAGTCTTTTCCTAAACCTAAGTAAGTAGTTTTATTTTGAAAAGACTGGAGCGGAAATTAACACAAACATCACGTGTTGTTGAAAGTCGTGCTGAGCGTCACGTAAAAAAAAGGAAATTCATGTCTATGTACACGAATCAAATAGATTCAATTTCGTGACTATTTCACAAACTGCCGTAAGACTGTGTTGGCCGATACCAATGTTCTGCCGATAAATCAGTGCATCCCTAAGATGAATACGTTTGGAATAGACGAGTTTCAGAATGATAATCACGGTTTTGCTGTGAAAAGGGAGCAGAAGGGCAAGCAGAGGGTCTGTCTGAGAGGGTAATGGGGCTAATAGGACTGCTAAATGAAAAGCCAGATGATGATAACTCTGCAGCTGATTCCATCTACCCTCATACATAAAACCCTCGGTGGATGTGTGTAGAAGAGACCGACAGAGACAGAGAGAGAGAATAGATGCCAGGAACTGAAGAGGAGGGGAGTGGTACGAAGGCCAAAGACCTCCCTCTGGATTTGATGAATCCTTCACAGTTCTGAGAGCTTCATGAAACATTTATGACGGACGTCACTTCTTTCTGTTTCTCTATCATTGTCTCTCTATCCGCCTGACTCGCAGTGTCTCTCTATCAGATGGAAGCATGAATTTAAGTCATCTAAAATTACACACCTGTGTTTTTGTTTTTTTAATCCTTACAGCCAATCAGATTCTCTTTTTTTCTGACTCCTGCAGATAGAAGGCTGCCCGTGGAAGTTAATAATTCATCCATGTATTAACCTCAATTCTTATGAAGTGCTAAGTCTCTCTCCCTCATGCACACAAATATAGAAGTGTGAAGATCTGACTAGTCTTTGGGACTGAGCAACTTGTTTATGATTTATTTACTACTCACCAGAGCTGCTTTATGATGTTGGTTTCACTCATATACGCACACACATGCACATACGTGTGCATTTAAGTGCACTGTCAACAAACAGAGGATCAGTCTCTCTCCCATCTGCTGAGTGTGCCAGTTTGCCGCAGGCATTAAGACACCTTCAGATGCTTCACAGACACACACACACACACACACACACACACACACACACAAGACAGTAGGAAGAAAGTCACACCACAATAGCTTATTCAGTTCAAAACTGGAGCCGACAGCCCGGTAACAAGATGCATAAATTACTCCATCTCCCTATAGGAGACAATCCCAAAGAAATATGTAAATGAGCTTCCATGGAGAGAATAGAGTTTTCAGCGAAATGTGGCGATCATTTCCCCTAAATATTATCATATTATCTCCTGGACTGTCGTTTCCTCTCTAGAAATCCCTCTTCTTTGATGCTGCTGCTGTGTGAATGTCCTTTAATAACAAAACTAAACTAAAAATATTGGGATCTGATGATGTGTTTTTGCAACGATACGATACGTATCACTTTCCATGGTTCCGATACGATTCAAGGACGATATTGGGCTCATCTAGAGCGATACGATACGATGCGATTTAATGACTTCAAATCGATACGGTAACTTTTTTTGCCAAAAATTAAATCAGTGTGACTGAAATAAATAGCTGGATGCTGGACAGCGAAGGTCAGGATTCCTCAAAGTTTGTCTTGTAAGGGAATCAGGGATAAATGAATTATGGATATAAACAAGTAAACATGACGATTAATGGCAAATACATACACCTTTTATTTAAAAATAATAAGAAGTGCAACTTCAGGACCCGCTGCTTCAGTTCTCAAGATACAAGGCAGTGTAATATTTAACAAAAAATAAAAATAAACCCACTTCAAGATTGATCATGTTGCATATTCTGCAAACAGCGAGCGATTTATAAAAGGACATCTCCCTTTTTGCAATAGCCAAAATGTTTCCACGCGCTGGACCTCAAACGCGGCTTGAAAATCTTTCGCTCGTCTGGCTCGTATGGTTCTCATGTCAATGACGTCATACACAGGGAGTATCCGGAGTAATGTTTAACATTTCTGTACTATAAAAAGTGCTAAAAAATACATCCATATAACATTTGTTATGCTTATATACAAGGTGCAAATTCTTAGTATCTATACAATCGATTATTTACCTTGCAAATCAATTTTAGATCGATATACGTCCTCTGTGAAGGACAACTTGCTACTTGAGTATCAATGTAGTTGGATCGTAGGAATATAAATCGATACACCGATGTAGTAGATGAATCGTTACACCCCTATAAAAATTTAAGGTAGCAGAAAAATATGTGAGATATTCCCAGCTGCCATACCTCAAAAAGACTACCTCATTCAATAAATAGTTTCTGGCTTTATGCCTTCCCAGCAAAATGTATTCCACCGTTTGTGCTCAAGCTGCATCAGATGGCACCATAATCATTCGGAGGGATGCCAGCTCAGGCTGTGGTGGTAATTGTGGCTGTTTTTTTTGGTTTGATCTCATTCCAGCTCCTGTGCATTGACACTGTCTCGAGCCTGGATCACCGTGTCTAAATAGGATGGGACATTTCTGGTATCATGACCTCTGTTCAACTCAGTATGACAGCAGAAATGTGGATTGCTGTCAATGCATTCCCCATTAGCTTACCTGCTGTATGGATTTTCCTTTGCACATAGATGGCTTTCGTTCTATGATATTGAGCTCAACCCCCCGTCCTGAAAGCTCGCTCTCTGTTTGATTAGTCCCAACCATTATCCTCCATTTTCAAATCAATATGCTTAACCCGAGACAGGCCCGTCTGTTGGGGTGGCAGAGACATACAGATGGATGCTCGCTGACAGTTTTAGTGAATTGGTCATCATGTATGTTTTCTGATTGCAGCTGGTTAAAGGGTAACTTTGGTATTTTTCAACCTGAACCCTATTTTCTCATGTTTATGTGTCTAAGTGACTAATTTCGGAAATTGGTCCAGTATTGAGAGATAACGCTGTAACCGACAGCTGCGAAACGAGCTGCGAGGGCAAGTGAGCAGTGTCAGCATAATGTTACATCCGCTAAAGTGCTTGTTTTTGCCACTGACAGGCTCAGATTGTTATTTAAAGTGTCTGACAACATTATAGAAAGGACCCTACAGAGAAATAAAATGTTTTTAAAATAATGTGTAATGTGAAATAAAATGTCTGTTTGTTATTGTCTCCAAGTCCTGCTCAAGGAGAAGTCTTGTGAAATCTGAATATCCATATACTCTGGCTCAAATAAGTACGGGCGGCCGTCGGTTTCAAAGACCTCCTCCACATTGTTGGAATAATCTAAATATTCAGCCATGACACTGAAAATATTTTAGATAATTCTAAACTACGCTTTCTGTACTCCAACACAACAAACTCTACCCGGGTGGCACTCACGTTTCCACAATTATTCCACCGCTGTCACGTCACAAGATTCAGAATGAGACTTCTCCTTGAGCGAGACTCTTTCCATAATGTTGTCAGACACTTATAATAACAATCAGAGGCTGTCATGGCAAAAACAAGCACTTTTATTGGACATAAATGACGGTGCCAGCTTGCCCCAATAGCACCATATTGCAGCCTGTGAACGGCTGCCGTCTACAGCGTTCTCCCTCAATACTGGACCAATTTCAGAAATTGTTGTCATTATTAGTCAGTTAGACACAAAAACATTGGAAAAATACTAGTTACCCTTTGAAGTATCAGTGGGTAGAATTGGAGCAAATATGATTAAAAAAAGTTATTTTTATGAAACGGTCATTGATTCATATTTGATCAGCGCTGCCTAGTTTGACCTTTTGATCAGAGTTTGCGAGTGATTGACAGCTGCCTCCGTTGAATGAACAGCCAATAGGAACGCTCTCTCTCTGAAATGACCTGTAATTGGCCAAAGTAGATTTTTTAAAGATAGCAACACAGAGCCATGAGGAGGTGCAGAAGTCTAGTTTTCTCTCAGAACACTTGAATTACAATATGCTGAAAGGTTATTATGGAATTTTTGCCCAATGATGCCAAAAATATTCTGCCTACTGCAGGTTTAAATGTAAGTTTTGTAAAGTAAAAATAGCAAATTCAGACAGTTTTATAACAGTCAAGTCCCAGATATGCAGGGGTTTGGGTTCGAGTCAGCATAAATATATCCAGATAACTCAGTAAACCAGTTTCTTGGAACAGACCCAGGGCCTGTTGATGATAACGCTGATTTCGATCAGCTGACACACAAAATTATTCCTTTAATCTAGGTCTGACTCCTCAGTTGAGTATACTGTATGCCTTTAGCTGAAATTCATCTGGTAAATGGTCTTTTAAGTAGGTCAGTTATGTCTTGTGCTCACATATTGTCTCCCCATGTTTCATTTTGTTATATTGTTTTGTATAATTGATAATTCATGATAGGTCTCTGCAATTATTTCAATTTCAATTACATTTTTTGGCTTCCAACAATTATAAAAACAAGACAATCGACATAAAACGATTTTTGTGCCACATTCCGTTTCGCAATGACGCTCTTGTTTTGTCTTGAGTTATAAATCCAGCGCACCCCTTTCCTTTACAGCAGTGCGCTTTCGCCCAACTCGGCAGGTCAGGGATGGCCGCAGTGTGGAACTCTCTCTGGGGCTGGCTTAGGAACAACTCTCATAGGAAAGAAGGGGAGCCCGCCTCCAACGCTGTATCCAGTTCTCTGTTTACGTCCATGCTTGGAAAGGGTGACGGTGGCGCTTTACAGCACCCCTCGCCCGGTCCATGCCCCATAGTAGGTGCGATGTCGGCAATCCACTCCACCCGTCTTGAAACACAAACTCCCTCTTGTTTACCATCCTTTGTGCGTGTGACTTTTTTGCCGCGTCATCACCATTCATAGCTATACAACCAATGTGTTTATGATTAAATTGTTTATTAGATTACAAAGTTCTTCACAGATCTAGCCTCTTCATTTGCATTTAACTTTAAAGAGGTTCAATGTAAGAATCAGAAATTACTTGTTAACAGCAACACCTGTGGCCATTAAGTCAACGACAGTCAGCATCCTGTTGCTCGCGCTTCTGCTCGCACTACGTAGACGAGAGCTAGCATCGGTCAAAACAGTTAGGCGACACACACGAGACCGAGACTGTGATTGACAGCTAAAACCACAACATCACTATACATTTAACCTGCTTGGCAGTAATGTAGGCTTACCAAACGAAGGTCCATTTAAAATGTAGGCAACAAAATGTTATTCTAAATGCATGACATTTCCAAAGTCGATTGTGTCAAATAATTGTGATCTCAATATTGACCAAAATATTTTACATCCAATATAAAATAATGATTCATATTTTAGATAAATGAATTTAGATTTTGTAATACAGTTAGCATTGTATTTAATTCCATATGACTGTAGGCATTCGTGACATTGTGTCCAACTTTTGCGGCTTTTGAAAGATCCTGAATAATAGAAAGTTTTCTATATTTATTAATCTGCCGCACAAAGCTCACCGGGTGACGTGCTGAGAGGGCTTATCAGCTGTTTAACAGGTCACAGGCGTCCAGCTGGCTAAGCCCCTTAGCTTGTGACCAGAAGCCCCCCTGACGTGATGTGACTCCTGATACTCACACAGATAAAAGCTTACTACACCTACACCTGGCTGTCTGAGCTTACACTACCACTCTCCTGCCAGCGCATGTCTGTCTGCATGTGTGTGTGTGTGTGGACATAATGACAAGCAGGCGAGTTTGCTATAGCGTTATCCATCTGTACTGTATCTGCATGGCTGCCTGCTTAGTATTCCCAGGTGTTGTGCGCTAAGCTGCATACAGAAGAAAAAACAAGGGCGAGTTGGAAAAGAGCTGTGAATAATACATGTGCTGTTGAATTACATCTTGACACAGTTAAGAAAATTTACTATAAAGTTCTGAAATAAACTACAAAGGTCTGTGTGTGTGTGTGTGTGTGTGTGCCGGCATGTGCAGTATGTGTGTGTGTGCGTGTGCAGGCGCGTCTGTGAAATGGTAGCTGGTTGCTGGTAATGGTGTGTGACAGCGGAGCACCTGACAACATGGCAGGGACTGGGAGGGCTACCAGCAGCAGAGCAGAGTAAACAGAGAGAGACCTGCACGCCCCGTCCTGCCGCAGAGCCTCCGAGCATACAACCATTTAATTTACTTACTGCACTAATGCAATTATTGCCACGGTAATTTACAATGTCTAAGAGGGCGCTGGGTGTGTGTGTGTGTATAATTAGTCATGCTGGACCTACTGCCTCTTGAGAGAGATGTTGGTTGTCTATGGATCTGTGTGTGGGTTAGTAAAGCAGTGTGTTTGAATGTGTGAGTGCTTGTGCGTACATGTTGTGTGTGTGTTCTGCAGTCTCTTGAAATGTACCTCTATGCCAGTGAGTGGGGCGCGTGCATGTCTGTGTGTGTGTGTGTGTGTACACAACACCATCTGCCTGTGACTGTGGAGCTAAAATCCCTGATAGCCTCTCGTCCCCATTTCAGAAACAGCTGATCAGTCATCCAACTAGCTGGCTGGCAGCTACATCAAAGACAACGTGGTCTCTGGAGAGCCGTGTGTTACACACTCAGACACATCACCTACAATAACACATTCACTCGTACAATATCATCGGAGTGGCTGTATAGCTGTAACAAAACTGCACTCAGGTGTAGCTTTGAATGGCCAAATGGTGTTTGATGAGATAAAAGGAAGCAGAGAGACTGAGGTCAAATTCAGAACTGGAATATGCCGGCAATCTCTTGGCATAAAACTAGTGAAATAATATGGATAATTTGCTCATCATCACTTATTATTATCACTTACTTAGTAGGGCTGGGACGATTCACCTATCTCCCGATTCGATAGTATCACAATACTTAAGTGCCGATTTGATATGTATTGCGATTTTTAAGTATTGCGATTCGATATTGCGATTTATTGCGATTTTTTAAAAACTTTTTTAACAATAGACTATGGGAAAAAGTTGAATCATACACTTGTAGGGACTTTTACTTTGGAAAATCTCTAAATTAATACAGTAAAAACATTTGATTTTCAGCATTTATGTAGTCAGAGATGTCCAAGTCAAATATATCAGTCATTGTCAGGAATTATTTATTATAATTTTTTTTCCAGCAACCCAAAAAACATTTTTTTATGTGAAAATAAATTGACTAAAAATGACAGAAATGTTCAATTTAATCTGATGACTAAACAGGACTAAGATTAAATAAAAATAGCTGACAAAATTAAGAGAGAAAACATTTTGACAAAAATCTCATTACTTTTCGTTGAATAAACTGGACTAAAACATTTTGAGTTGTCGTCGACTAGACAAACTATGAAGGATAAAAATGTACTAAATAAACTAAAATGTGACTAACACTAGTAAGCATTTTCGTCTTGATACTAAGACTAAGACTAGATCTAAAATAGCTGCCAAAATGAACACTGCTTAGTGACTTGACAGGAATATATATTTATTTGTATTTAATTAATTTGTAAACTTGACTGCCAAAAACAAAATGTACCAATAACTATGTGACCTGCTGCAGTTGGGCTGCTGAGTGACATGATACATTATCTGTCCAAGTTTCATTAAAATGTGACTGGTGGTTTTGCAGTTACAGCATTTCAAAGTTAAACACTTTTTTGTAATATCCCCACTGGGCCAATCTAGTTTCCTCTGAGGCTTTGCCAAAGTGACAGAGCCCTTCAAGATTTCTGGAACAGTGTTGTGTGTATATCTCATTTGACCAAAAAATTGTTTTTATGCCTCTGCGCCGACAAAAGCCGTGGCCGGAGGCATTATGTTTTCGAGTTGTCCATCCGTCCCATTCTGTTCTGTTTGTTTCTTCTTGTTTTTTGGAACCAGAAGTGAGAAGAGGGTGGAGCTAAGTACAACCGAACGCTGATTAAGACATTTTTAGGCGACCAATAAGGTTATAATTAACTTTCATGACCTGAAAACACACTGTGAAAGTTTTAGACGAAAACACAGGCAACTCCCAGACCGGACAACACTGTGGTAGCGACCTCTCAATCACAAGGTAGCCACGCCCTAAAGCATGCCCTGCTTTATGGTCTATTTGACTCTAAATGGGGCCATAATTTACTAAATGAACATCATGCTGTATTGAAGAAGACTTGAAACTAGAGATTGAGATCATAAACTCATGTTTACAATGTTTACTGAGGTAATAAATCAAGTGAGAAGTAGGCTCATTTTCTCAGAGACTTCTATACAATCAGACTTCTTGTTGCAACCAGAGGAGTCGCCCCCTGCTGGCTTTTAGACAGAATGCAAGTTTAAGGCACCTCTGCATTGGCTTCACTTCTCAGACTGGGAGCAAAGAACGTATATTGCCAAGAAATGTTCGTTCCATTGCAACGTCAAAGCCCAGCAGCAAAACTACCCTTCCACCATTTTGGACTGAAAGCGACTACAGGACGTCAGGAAAACGTCCACCTACAAAGTGCCGCAAAAAAAGTAAAACATTATTTCTATTCTATTGTCATATTTTACTGAAATGGCCTGTGTTGAACAATAAAATATTATAAATATAATAAGTGTTTTCAGTCCAAAATGGCGGCAGCGGCTTTCAAAAAAGCACAGGAGTTACGTCCTTTTGCTTCGTTACTCTTTTCTGGGAGGTAGCCCACTGGTCAGTATATAGTATTTTAGAATGTTTTTCTTTCATATCTCTATATGATCTCGCAGAGTATTATCCACCAAGGCTAACACCTTGCCTCTGTCTTTCCTCTCATGAACTATAGATCATCCCTTTTCAGCCACCAGTGGGCTAATAGACATCCGAATTGGGAAAGCGAGGCCAATGTGTCACTGGTAGCTCTCAGCCTTAACCAAGCATGGCTCAGCCCTGGGCCGGCTCCAGTCAGAGACTATATATATATGATATATTATTAGACCCTACTTTACCCCAGCACCTAGCCTGCTTCAGCACGAGGGACTTACCTCACACAGGCTAATTAAATCTCCAAGACTCCCAGGCTCTTAATAAAGCCTGACATGACAGCTTGGCCTGTGCATGTCAGAGTGACCCCATAACCCGGAAGCTGCCTTGTGTGTTTGTATTCATGCATTTGTGTGTGTGTGTGAGTGTGTGTGTGTGTGATTCTCAGGGGGTCTTGCCTTCGGGGGAAGGGGCAGACACCTGTCTCCAGCCGAAAGAGAGGTCAATTTCCGGGGGTATGGGAACGACCGTGTGACTCAGCAGCTCTGCTGCAAAGGGCAGCTACATTAGCAATACAAATCATACCACGGGGGAAAGAGCATCTGATTATCATTTTTTTCTCGTTGGTGCCTACTATGAATGGGAAAATGAATGTGAACATTGATTCTTAATTAATAAATCTGGCATTTCTAACTTGAGCAGTTGCCCTGAAGATCGATTTTGTTCAATTTTCATCCACAGTTTTTTAATGTATCAGATCCACAGTTGAAGAACAGCAATAGAGTGCTCCAGGGATGACGTATTTTTTTAGGCCAACCAGGAAGTTAGCATCCTCCTGGTTCCCTCAACAAAAAGACAATGGGATTTTTCCATTGGATTTTGGAGTATTGCAGAAAATAAACTCTATGGCAAACAAACGTTTATGATACTTACAAGTTTTGTTCAGCAAGATCATCTTCACAAATGAACACTACTTTTATGATTTTTGAAGTGTGAATGCAATAACCAGAAGTAAAAAGCTGACGTTAGGTGGACGAGTTGGCGCGATGACATTTAGTCTCATTTAGCCACTTGTTAGCAACCCCCTTTTTCAGACATGTTAAAGCTTAAGCGTTAACCACAGACCTTATTTCAGGCACCTAACTAAAAACCTATTCAAAAAAACTTATTGACTTCCAGACGAGTGAACCGGAAATGCTAAAATGCTAACTCATTTCAGGGTTTTGGGACTCATTCCTGTAGCACTCTATTGTATTTCCTCATGTGGAAATAGCATACACTTAGCAAATTGTTTTGAACTGCTCAGCCACTGAGATGGAGCCTGCCTGCAGTCATTTGTGCTATCTAGTGTCCACTTTACATGATTTCCTTGTTTTCCGCAAGGTTGACCTCAGTGGAAAGCTTTTGGATGGATGGATGGATGGATGGATGGATGGGTGGACAGGAAACACTGAGTTATGTGGTGACAGTCTTTCAGGCAGAAATATAAACAGGCAGTGTGGTGACATCTGTTAAAAAGAGAAACCCTCTAAACAGCTTTTGTGGATTAACAGTAAACGATTAAACCCTGTTAGCATATGGATAAACAAGTCCAGCTCATGCATCAGCATGTGTTGGTGCTCTCCCTGGTGCTAAAACCTGGCACTCCTCTCCTAAGGCTCTCGGTCAGGTAATAGAACAACAAAAACAAGGGAGATATTCAATAACATGCATTTATCCCTCTGAGACCCGTGATCCTGACCGACTTTACTGTCTTTCAGAGGCTGTAGCAGGTTCAGTTTTAGAGCTAGAGCGAAGGTACAGATATCATATGAAACTAGAAAATGTAATCCATTGGTACCAACCATGTCATGTTAGCTTGTCGGGAAGAAGGCTAAATAACGCTCCAAAGCTTGGCTAAATTTTGCCAAAGTAAAACTCCAAATGTAAAAATGTTTTGATACTAAATCACAGCATGGCTTTTTCTATGGTGTTTCTCAAGGTCTTGGTGTCTTAATGTGGTATTTTGGAGGGATTATTGATCATCTTGATCAATTCTTGATAGGTAAAAAATGGTTAAATTTAGCACCTAATCTGTGTAACAAATTGTATCAACCCAAAAATGGCTGCAGCAAAACATGAGACATAATACAGCACAACGATGGCCATCATATACTTCTGTCATAATGTTCTAAACCTTTATACACTTTACACACAATTTATTTTAAATGATTAATTCATGTTTATTTCTGATTAAGGACTAGAACAATTTGACACACAGTGCTGAGCTGCACCTTAAATTAATCTTCAGGTTCCCAGCTTTCAGATGATATACAACACTTCTATGTGACATCTACTGTTGACCTGCTATCTCCCCCTAAAGATCCCCTCTACCCCCCTAAAAAAGACAACAATGGGTCTATTGTGGGTCTCAGAGGGTTAATGTCCTTCTACAAATGTCACCAACCTCACTAAGTACGTTTCCTTAAATTCATTTTACTCCCACCCTGTTGCGTTTGTGATTGATGTGGGTGGTACCTTTTATTATTGTGCACAATTGAGAGTATCCAGATCCATTTCAGAACAAGCGGTAATAACAGTGATTAGGTATTATCTCTACTGTCTCAGCAGCAGAAGCAGCGTGGAGCAATCTCAGCCTACTGACCTGGATTAGAGGGAATATGATTGCATATTCACTGCTGAGCAAAAAAAACAACTTTAAGTGTCCGGGACAATAAGCAGCGAATCAAGTCTGCATTCTTGATTAGCAAATTAGCTTCATTACAGAATCCTCTTTATGCTCTGTTTGATCTAGTCTGCCTGTGTATTTATAAGTCTGCAGAATTTTTTATAACAAGTGATAATTAGTTGAATCATATTAGAGCGTGCTGTGGAAAAAAAAAAAAAAAACAGGTAAACTGGGTCATGTGCAAGAAGAGCTGCTTTGACCTATATTCACAAGCATTGAGTATCTAACTCTTCGCAAACAGTAGAATTTTTAAATATTTAGTATGCCACCAGTATATGGGCCTATTCCTTCGTCTTCTTCTCAGTGCAATATGATTTTCAGTCACTTCACTTTCTTAAATTCAATGTGCTCCAGACAGCCGAGATGGATTGCTTCGAATGGGCGTCTGTGCCTGCAGTGCCCATTCTAATTCAGCCTAGCTGCCACACCCACAGCTGCTGCCTGGGGCCAGAGCGAGAGCAGCAGGACGGAGCGGCGGTGAACTATGGCTGCATGGGGCCAGACTGAGAATATAGGTCATCCAGCCCCGCAGATGAAAGATGCATAGCGCTGGCTGCTGGGGTGGAAGCGGGGTGGAGAAGGAGTAAATATAGAGATGCTTCCAACTCCTCAGCATGGGCAGTTTAGATGACCACAGGGAGGGGATAGAAAAGGGCATGTGCAGGGTACAGAACGAGAGTGGGAGTGGCACGCAAGCCGGGGAAATTCAGTGTTGGGAGAGGCATGGGTGGGGTATGTGCTGCGGGTGAATGAGACTCACAGGAACAGGAGTGTGTCAGTGTCTGTGGGAACCAGTATCAACTGCTCTTTCTTATACTGATGAAGGGGAAACACAAAAAGCAGGCTCCCCTCCTCGGAGCAGCTGCGGCCGGCGCACAATATCATCCTCTGTTCGCCTGTGGCTGGTGGCGACTGAGGGGCGAGTGTAAAGATCACACTCACAGTGCACATATCCTTTTGTTTTCTTCAAGAGTTGAGATGGATGTGGTCACTTTCAGTGCTCGGAGCAGCGTTGCATCGCTCACTGCAGCGTAATCTCGGTGACACAATTCGAATGCGATCTAAATCAACAGTTTGATTTCATATATTCTACTTTTAAAGGGACAGTTAACCCAAACAAACATATATTCTCAGTTTCTACTAGAGGCTTTTTTGTTTTGTTTTCCAGGTTTTGAGAGATCCGTCTCTAAAATGATTGCTGCCACCTCAATACAATGGAGGTGAATGGAACTTTTGTGGTGCTCGCGGCATTGAAAAAAATGCTTACTTTGGAAAATCCACCAAACACACTTTCAACAGTTTTCTTTAGAAGTACTTTCCACCAAAGAAATAGTCCCCCTGAAAACTTTTGACTGTGTTGTGTGGATTTTCCAGAGGAACAGGGACACTATACCTAGGAAGAGATGTTGCTGTAAATTTTTAAAATATGAATTTTCAATTCTTTGAGCAACACAGATACCATAAACCTACATTGTACTGGGGTGGCAACAGAATCCTCAGAGATGGCTAATAAATAGGGATGGGAATCACAAAAAGCCCAACGATATGATATTATCACGATACTGAAGTCACGATACGATCTTATTGCGATTTTTAACATTTTGCGATATGCTGAGTATTGCAATAAGATATGTTGCGAATTGTTACCTTTTTTCAATTTCAAATTATGCAGTTTAGCAACATCTGTTTTATCTAATAAGATACATTTTTCATGCACATATCTTGAGGTCAGAGGTCAAGGGACCCCTTTGAAAATGGGCAAATTGAAGGTTGCGATAATGCATTAAAGAAATTAAAACAAATGTGCATTAATGCGTTATCGCGTTAAATTTGACAGCCTTACTAATGTTTTCACTTCGTTCATCTCAGAGTCCTCATTCACATATCTTGAGGTCAATATTGCAATACTATGCTGTATCGATTTTTTCCCCCACCCCTACTAACAAAGTCTAATAAAATCAAAACTATCTGCATGCTAGATACCACAAGAGGGAAATTATGAAATGTGTTTTTCTGTAATTTAAGTGAACCAACCCATTGATTCTTTCAAAGACAATTATCACAGAGCAAAAAGACGACATGTGCTGTGTGCTCAGAGAATAGAAGTTCAAAGAATGGCTGTTTGATGTGTGAGAGGAGGTGTAAATGGTTTTGTCAAGCCGGCGGAGAAGTGTCTTTCTTGGTCTCTCGTCTGTCACTCCCTCCCAGCTGCAGCCGAGGTCAAACTCAGGCATGCACTTGTGGTAAGTGGCCTTTTGTTAAGACAAATGTTTCAAGAGGTGTTTGTCATAATGTGTGATTCTAGAGGCAGTGGGTAATATATGTGCATAACAAAAGAGAAGGCAGTGCAATCACTCAACAACCCTACGTGCAGAGTTTCATTATTAAAACATAATTATGCACATTATTCAATCAAATTAGTATCCCTCCATTGCCCGCTGTCTATTAGTCCCATCAGATAAAGTTTTAAATGACCTGTAAATGCAGGACTTGAATTAAGCGTGGTGATTATTCTCCCTCTGGTAGTCAGTCATTCTGTTATTAAGCAACACTTGGTCCTCATCACGCCGTCCCTCCTCCTGCACCCAAAGCCAGTGTGTTACAAGAGCAAAACAAAAAGATTTCTATCACTAATTAGCTCAGTTCTCCACCCCTACAGCCCCAGCGAGCTAATAATGATCATTTACCTTAAAGACAAAGAATAATGAAGGAGCAAAAACTGCATGCGCTGTGACCTTAGCATTTAAAATGAGACTGCGACTAACAATCACACAAATTGAACACTTGAGTGATTTTCTATTTATAAAGATTGAAAGAGTCTGAGGAAGGGATAAACACTGGCTGCTAGTTCTGTTCTGTTTTGGCCAAATGACACCTAATTATGTAGCGAGGGCTACCTGAAGGGAGCGAGGGAGTGAGAGGGGCTGAACAGTGGAGGCAGAAAGAAAGAAACCCAGTAGGGTACCGATGGGGGTGACGGTGAAGGGCGGCGTGACTTTGTGACAGAAAAAGAAAGAGCGAGGCAGCGCGGACAGAGCGGCGACTTGGTGTGGGTGTGTTTGTGGAGGTGAGAGGGGCACAGAGGTAGGAGTCCTGGTGAGGGGCTAAGAAAGGGTCCGTCTAGGGACGACTAAATGTGAAGGGTCATCGCTGAGGGCGTCTGCTGACACAGACAGACTGTCTGTTTCTCCTGCACTAAGGAGTTTAGGGACTCACAGAGACTCAGCTGCTGGTCTAGACGAGATAGAAGAGGCAGTCAAGGAGAAGTCCTTCCAACCCCCCACATCCAGAGTCCTCCTCCCATAATGCTCATGAAGACAATAGGCAACCTTTGAGAACCCTTAAACGCCAAGCCGACCTCAAAGCACTAGTGACACAAAAGCCAACTGATCCAAAGCTTTGCATTGTCCAACCCTGTCGCCTAAAAATCATGTACGTATGCAACTAATTGATGTTGAAGAAGATTAAATGTACGCACATCACGTAGTTTCAGAACAGCGTCAGTAAAAAAAAAAAAGGTAACGCCTACACACTACTCCATGCCACAATATTTTTATTGACTGCGTTTCGATCCTGCTTGGCTCTTCGTCAGTTTTGAATTGAAAAATTGAAAATTGGAAAGCACAACCATATTTATACATACAGCACACCAATAGGCAAACAAGCTCTATGATGGCAGGTGTGGTTCATCCAAATTACCAGCGTGATAAACACATCTGCAAACAATTCACAGTTTGATAAAGTACATAAAAACAACAATACAAAAGCCATACTTCTAATATCATGCTTCTTAATATCAAACATGTTATTTTATGTCATATTCATCATCTCATATATCAGAAAATCCAACACCTACGTTAAAATATATATCATTACATTGAGGTAGAAGGAAAGATGAAAAAATATGTAATACTTTTTCAATAAATTGGGTTTGAAACACCTTTCTACACCAGTCTACCTCGCCTACTGTATCCCACAATACAAAGCGCTGGAACGGTACAGTCTATGGTCACAACAGTGGCCCAAAACAGCAAGTTTTTTTTTTTACATTTTTCGTAGCTACTTCATCACTAAATTCATTCTGAGAAGTTTTGAAGCGAGAAATCAACTGTGTAGATTTTGGATATTGGCAGTTTCACGAAATTTGATGGTGAATCATGCTCATTTAAGAGCTGGTTTAAAAGCTAAAACCTGGCCTAGCATACTGCAAAATAAATCAGTTTAACAGTTTGTATGAAACTGTTAAACTACTGAGGAACACAGAATGCAGTATGTATTGTATTCTGCATACTGCTTGTGTGTTCGTCAGTAGTATGTAGTAGGTGGTTTCAAATACAGAGGACTTGTTGTGTAATAATCCATATCGAATACCAGCGTGAACTAACAAAAAGACACTACAACAAAAGGTGTCACCAGTTTTTGCACATATTATCGGTCACTGTCAGCTGAATGTTAATTAATTTTGTAATGGTGACAACTTCATTAGCAGAGGCGAGGGGACAAAAATGGCACACAGGCAGTAGCCGTTGACTCATCTGCTTTACCCGCTGCCACCTCCGTGACAACAAACATACATTCAACGCTATGGGTCTGGGACAGAAGCCAAGCTGCCATGGGCACTAAAATTCTGTCAACTGGTGTAAATCATAGAGAAAGATTTTGTTATTGTTAAAAGGCGAGTCCATTATTTTAGTTTTTTGAGGTTTTTATATCATTTTGTAGCTTGCCAGTGGTGTTCCTTATGCATTCATATCTGAACATTAAAATTTTGGTCAAAGTATGTATGTTTTGGTGTCACAATGCTATTTCCCCAAGCCCTTCTAAGAACTTTTTTCCCATGTGACCTGACATGTTTCTGCATGATGACGCTGGTACATGTACAGTGTATATACAGCCTTATAATCAGTGTATTAACGTTACATACAGTAGTTTAGATGATGGTCGGCATGCTCCCAGTTTGGAGAAACAGATGGGAGTACCGGCATGGAAACTAAGCAATGTACTGCTGTGTGGACGCCACGTTAGTTCGGATCTGAAAGTTATACAATAACACAAACAAATTAATTGATCAATGCAGTGGTAGACCAGCAACTCACGTGTTCCCCGAGGTAAAATTACTGTTTTTGTGAATGGAGTCTGGTGGCTTTGAAGACAGCAATATAACGGCTTCAGTCCCCCGTCGGAAAGGGCTGTCTGATGGCAGGTAAAGCGTTGAAAATATTCTAAATATAGCGTACATTTAAACTGATATTGTTTTTTTTAGGTGACTAAAATATGTTTTTCTGCTGCTCCAGTCCACAGCCGCTTTACGTCGCCGTCAGACAGACAGTTCTGACGGGGAACTGAAGCCGTTATATCACGGTCTTCAAGACCAGACCAGAGTCCATTTACAAAACAGTAATTTTATCTTGCAGAATGCGGGACTATACGTACAGTACATCCCCACTTTAAAAAAAAAAAAACTAACCCTTTCAGTTATTTCCAAACTTAGCACAGCTTTTGTGCTAAGTTTTTTATGACTCAGCTAGTGCCTGTGTTCACATTATTCAAAACCTTATTGATTAGCTTCCTACGTCCCTTTTTTTGCAACGGCTAAGTGGGCGTTTCCATTTGAAAAGAACAGAACAGAACAGAGATGGACCCGCCCGTTAAGAAAACGCCGGCAAATAGCAATTTTAGCTTAGTTTGCATGCTTTTTGTTCCAATGGAAATAAGAAACAAACAAAAAAAACAGTTGGGATTGATCAGCAATATCACACGTCTCATATGAATGAAAAAAGAGCAAAGAATAAGACAGCGACTCCCCTGCCTGCCAGCTGTTTACCATGGTGACCTGCACCTGCTACACAGTGGGAAGGTCATCGTCAATCGAATCACCGTAATTTGGGTGCTTCTCCCTGCACCCATCCGAGAACAGCTAAACGCATTATGGGCAGAAACCTGCTGGGTGTGTGGGTGGGTCCGCCTGCCTGTCTGTCTACACGTCTCTCTCATTGTGTCAGTCAGTGTGTCTCTCTGTTCGTCTTTGTGTGAGCTGGCGTGATGCGAGTGTGCGAGCCAGCTAGATGCAGAGGCCCACAGCAGATGAGCCATTGCAGTGATTGGCTGGTCCCTGCCGTGTGCTGATAGGTCGCTGTCTCTCTCTGTTCAAACAGGGGTCTAATCAGACACTTTAGCAGGCTGTCTTGTTCAAACACACCATGCTCTGCACTGGGGATCTGGCAAACACAGACTTGTATTTTTGTGTGTGAGTGTGCGTGTGATCGTGCGTGCCGAGGGTCAGTATGATTAGTGTTGGTGAGGAAATGGAAGTGGGATGTAGAAATCTGTCTTGCTCAATTTTCTTGCAGACTGGACCTCATTCTGTCACACCACCCTGTCTGTAATACATTTCAGTCCCTCATCGCCTACTGATGATGAAGTGTATAAATGTGTATGAGTGTGTGTGTGTTGTTTGGCTTATACAGAGGCGAAGTCCCTCCCCTTCTGGTAGGCAACCAGGGGATCTTATTTCGTAAAAAAATATGTATGGTAGTCAACGGCGAGAGACACATAATTTTTTTTTATATCCTGTTTGAATTGTGCCATGAATCACACATATGATGTTTGTAAATTTAAAAGATATTCTTGCAAGTCAAGTTTGTTGTAAACGTGATAACTTTCTCTCTTACTGAAGCTGCGATGCCTGTGTGTTTCGCACTGGGGTGCAGTCACGCGAGCAACGGTTCAAGCTTGTTGTTTTGCCTCCCGGCTGATAAAAAGACCCAAAGGTGGTTATGCTCATTGAACTTTAAACAACCTCAAACCTCTAATTTATGTGAAAATCCTGTCCTATTGGAACATACTTGCACCATCATGGTTGCTAACAGTGTGGTGTAGCACACGTCTCAACATGATAGAATTTCAACACTCAACCCAGTACAGCCACGGTAATTGGCAGTCTAAACCAGACAAAGTGCCTGTCTTTGTCTGTTTGACTCTAAGATAATAGAAAGTCTCTGAGTGATGAGTGCGTTAGGGCAGACTATTTTTTTGTTTTTTAATCCTATATTCAAACAGGTTGTCTCACTGAGATTGGGGTCTCTTTTTTGAAGAGAGACCTGTGTACAAAAAAATAAACTGTTAAAGCATAGACAGACGCACAGTTAATTCACAGACATACATCATACATTTTCACAATTAAGAAAAGCATTTACAAGTGATTGCAAATACATAAGTACAACCTTTTAAAATGTTCAAGTGAAATATGAGAATGTAACTTCATATTTTTGTATGCAGCATAGTACTTGAAGTTGAACCCACTTTTTTTAAGGTGGAGGTAGAAGCATGCATATAAACAATATCTCCATAATCAAGCTTATACAGAATTATAGATTATACAATGGTCTTTCGACCAACAGAAGAGAAACATGATTTGTTTCTATACAAAAATCCAATTTCGACCTTGCTTAATAGTTGTTCCATATGGGTCTTAAAAGTGAGTCTGGTGTCCAGCCAGAGTCGCAAATATCTATTACATTCAACAGTGTCAATGTCAGAACCCTAAAGGGTTTGGATATGTGCAGTAGGCTGGACACTCAGGTAACCTGGTGAATGGCATACATTTAATTTTGTCAGAATTTAAAACAAGCTTATGTTTGATAAGAGAGATACGAAATGTATCAAAAGCAGACTGTATATTTGTAATGGATAAAGAGATTAAGAGAAGAGCCAGTGACGTATAAAGCAGTGTCATCTGCATAAAACTGTGCATTTGGGGTGGCAGAGATGATATTGTTTATATACATATGGCGAATAAAAGAGGACCAAGAATGGACCCTTGTAGTACACCTATACTACCGTTAAGGGGACTTGGAACTGTTGGAAACTACTGCCTGAGTTCTACCTGAGGGATAGTCATAAAACCATTTTATGGACTGTTCATCGACTCCAATCGAACATAGTTTTCAACATTGAACACGTTTCTCCAACGTTACCATGATCGACTGACTCAAATGCTTTTGATGAGAGTTGTTGTTGTGCTATACTTGATCTAAATCCTGACTGCTCTGGCTATAATGTGTTTATTGACTTTAGAAACAGTCTCAATTGAGAATTTAAGTCCAGGAATTTTGCTAAGCAGGACGATTTTGAGATTGATCGGTAGTTATTTAAGTCTCTAGGATCACCACCTTTATGTATACCTGTGCAAACTATCATGCAAACAATCATTTCAAAATGTGAGCTAGATGTGCTGCATTTAAATCAGCACTGAGGCAAAGGAGGGTAGGATCTAAATGATCTTCACCCTTAGATTTGTTAAGGTTTAAACTGACCAGTTTACTGTAAACTCTACCTCGGCGTACTGAGTCTACTGTGGACTCCTCATGTCTGGAGCACTGGAGTCGACCAAACAAATTTCCCCGATCTGAATGTGAATCTGATATAAAAGAATATGTATTGCCAGAGTGGAAAACATTTGATGAATAACCAGCAGATGAAGAGTAGCAGATGGTAAGGTAGTAGTCAACTGTATTCAGGGGGGAGTTTCTTTGAAAGCAGTGCTATCTTTTTCAGGAACGCCCTGATCACATTCACACCTAGAAGCTGTCCAGTACAACCACTGCTCGCCATGGAGTTTAGGTTGCTCAAGGGCACCTCAGTGGTGGAAATAAGGGAGGGGCAAGCATTGCTTTTCACTTTCCCTACAGGGGATTGAACCAACGACCTTCCCCTCACAAGCTCTCTTCTCTAACCTTAAGGTCACCACTGCCTTGTTGAACATATCGCCAGAAGAAATGAAATGATGATTGAATTAAAAGTTTCACACATATTTGTTTATTATGGTTTGATTTTTGTAACAGATTTTAAGGGGGAGCGAGGCAGGGGAATTATATTTTTTTCAAGGATTTGACAATTTTCCAAAACTCAGATGCATTGCCAGAGGTATTTTGCAAGTGAAGACAAGTAGAAGCCAGATTTGGCTTTTCTATTCAGAGCTCCAAAAGCAGCCAGGACATATGGTGCATCAACACCAAGAACGGGTGCTTTTGCTTTGGGCAATGTCATTAAAAGTATTATTTGAATTCTATAAGCATGTAGGTAGTTTTTAAATTCTTCCTTAGATATTAAGTAGAGTGGTACAGGGATGATGTATTTTTGTAGGTCAAACAGGAAGTTAGCATCATCCTGGGTTCCCTCGACAAAAAGCCAATGGGATTTTTCCATTGGGTTTTGGATTATAGAAGAAAATAAACTCTGTGGCAAACAACGTTTTATGACACTTGCACTTTTTGTTCAGCAAGATAATCTCCACAAATTAACATCACTTTTATGATTTTTGAAGTGTGAATGCAATCGCCAGAAATAAAAAGCTAATGTTAGCTTATGATCGAACTACACGACGGTCGCATGAAAGCGAGTATACACAACGAGGCTGTAAAGGCGGACTAGTGTTCGGCGTGATGACGTTTAGTAGTCTCATTTAGACACTTGTTAAGCAACCGCCTTTTAAAGACACGTAAAAGCTACAAAATTCACGAGTGGTATATTTACTGACATTTTATATCGTAGAACAAAACGTTAAAATCTCTTCAGCTTGTGTTAACCACAGACATTATTTTAGGCATCTAACTAAAATCAATTAAAAAAAAACATTGACTTCAAGACGAGGGAACCGGAAGTGCTAAAATGCTAACTGATTTCCCGGTTTTAGGACTCTATAATCTCTGCCGGACAGAAACTAACACAAATATAAAAATATTTAATACAGTACAAATTCGTGGCCCTTGACCATAATGGGCATTAACTTTGTCTTGACTCTCTCAACCTCTCTTTAATTCTACTTGTGAAACTAATTGTCTTGGCACCTGAAGCATTTACTAATTAGAGACAAGACAATGTTAATGCTATAGTGGAGTGTTAAGCCTTTTCTTTTTTCTTTGTTTTTTCACTTGTACGGGTAATTATGGGGACATAATGTGAAGCTTCACACAGTCGTGGGCTTGCTATTTAGAGGCAAAAAGCAGATTCCCGTAAGCTAAACAGTGTGATTAAAGGGGTATGACTTGTTTTTCGGTTAAAGGTTTAAGGTTAGTTTAAGGTAAGGGTCAGTCTCCAGGGAATGAGTGTAAGCTTAAGTATAAATGCAGTATCTTTGCAACTAACAAATCTAGGATTTTATAAAACTAGGATTTTATTATCGGAACAAGGCTTGTTTTTCTATTGAAGCTAGGAAGAGATTGGTTACTTCTACATTTTTTTTTTACCTTTGCTAGATTATGGGGATAAATGCATCTGCCCAGTGTTTACGTATGTTAAATACTGTTTATCATAGTGCACTGAGGTTTGTGACTGGCTGTAAAGTGCTCACACATCACTGTACCCTGTACACCAAGGCTAATTGGCCCTCTTTGTCTATACGGAGGCACACCCATTGGCTCACATGTATTTATAAGTCCATTCTTGGTATACTCCCCTCCTATCTGTGCACTCTCATATCGCGCAACACTGGCAGCTATAGCCTACGCTCATCTGACCTGTACTTATTATCTGTATCTAAGGTTTGCACAGACCTAGGTAAGATGGCCTTTAGCTATTCCGCTCCCTTTTCTTGGAATACACTGCAAGCTAAGTTGAAACTGTAAAATCTGATTACTTTTGATGAATTTAAAACATTAAAGGGACTGTTTGAAACTTCTTACATGTATAAATCACCCGGGTCGGTGTCCCATGCGCGCTCGCGTGTGGCTACGCTGTTCAGACAAGACTCCAACACAAACTACACGGACGCACCAAAACCACAAAGTTATATCTAGTGAAGCCAGTCTTGCAAAACAGTGTTGGCCGCAGTCGGAGACCGTAGCTTTGGTCTGCAGGGCCAGAGTCTCCGCTGTACTCTGCTCCTCTGCTCCTCTGCCTGCCTGCCTTCACTCAGCTCGCTCCACCTCACCTGCATGCGTGCACACTACACACTGCAGACGACTTCGCAGCTCTGAGAAGATCTAGTGAATGTACAGTGGACGTTTGTGCAGAAATAAATGCTGCAGCTCCTCCGGACCAACAGAGGTTTCCCATGTCTTGTGAAGTGACTGGGCTCTGCAGCGAGAAACGTTATCGTCTCTGACCGGGTGCCGGTGTCTTCCCTGTTCCTGTTCGGGAGGCTGTAGCAGGAAAAGCCAACACTAGTATTAGCAGTGATTCATGGAGAGACCTTCGTCTGGTCAGCTAACATTACTGCCAAGCAGGTGAAATATAGTGATATTGTTTTAGCTGACGTGTGTCGCCTCACTGTTTTGAGCGATGCTCGTTCATGTCTATTTAGAGCGAGCAAGCGCGAGCCCGACGCTGACTTTCGTTGACTTAACGGCCACAGGTGTCGCTGTTAACAAGCATTTCTGAATCTTACAAACAGTCCCTTTAATGAAAGACCTAGAAGCAGAGTCAATCAGGACCTGTCTGTGTTTCTGAATATTTTCACTTTACATCATGTGTGATTCATGGCGCAATTCAAACAAAACAAAATCAAAAAAAATATTTGTCTCTCGCCGTTGACTACCGTACATATTATTCTCCTAAAATAAGATCCCATGAGGTCCACTGGAAAGGGCGGGACATCTCCTCTCTATTGTGGGTAGAGAAGACAGCTCAGGTGTGTGTGATGGGCCCGAAGCAGACAAAGTCTGGTACTGTAGGTACTGGGTACTTGAGGGTCGGTGGCTTTTCTCTGAGCCCACACACACACACACACACACACACACACACACATACAGTACACACACGCATACAGTACACACACCCACTAACAGAGATCATGGCTCTGTGCGTTAATCCCTCTGTGCTCGGTGGTTGAATTCCACAGAGGTTAATTAGAGATAATCAGAGGGAACCACTGTTCTGCCACGGAGCAAACTCCTCTAATTTGTTATCACTGAACTCTTCCCTTTGTCTTCCACACAGGCCCTTTTTGCTTGTCTTGTCTTTCTACCTGTGTGTGTGTGTGTGTGTGTGTGTGTGTGTGTGTGTGGCTGCGGGATATGAATATATTTTGGTGACAGTAGTAGCCTTGAAGGTGTTTTTAGTGAAGGGTGCAACTCGCAACTTCTCTTCTCGACTGGAAAATTTCTCTCCTGTCTTTTTCTTACCATGCTTGAAGGAACTACAAAATACAAGTCAATCACAAAATTTCATAAGCAAATTATATCCTTGAAAGCACTTAACATCACAGACTGGTTGATAAACAGGTTTTTGTTTTAAGTTTAGACAACAACAAAGCTCACAAGCTTGCAACCCTGAAGCATGATGGAGGGGGGGGATTTAAAACATGAGTGTTTCTCGGGGCGCTCAACGGCGCTGAGGGAAAATCAGAATCTTACTATGATGATGTCTCTGAGACTTGACATTCACCCAAACACTGTCTCGTAGTATCCTGTCACAACAACGCAGTCCTTTGCATTTTTTTAAACACTGCTATTTTTGGTCTGAACACAGCATTACACCCTCCCAATGAATCTACTCACTGGTAGGTAATAGCCCTGTGACAAAAATGACCTTCACATACAACTAAACTCCATTCTCAATTACGTTTGGAAGGAAATGTATCTTGTCACCAATTACGTTTGTCTTTGACGTATCACAAATACGATTTTAAGTCAGTGGGCGGCCGCAGCAAGTGATGTAGTACAAGAGCGCCACGCAGAGCAGGTGACGTTATCAAGTGACCAAGATAGGGTTGCAGCCGAAGAGAAGTGGCTGGTATGTGTATCAGAGGTGATGAATGGTTGTCCACACGCTCCTCAGGCCAGCAGTGGAAGTTAGCAGTGACCGGGACCCCACTGTATGGGGAGCTGGCCCTTCCAGGTTTAGAGAAGAAAGGGTAAATGTTACTGTTTCTTAGTGTCACTGTCCTTTTATTGGGGGTTATTTGCCCTGGAGCATGGCACGTAATCACAACTGTGAGTTTTATGAATGGGCACAGTCAAAGATGGTGGCGGTGCTCCCAGCTGAGAATCTGTCTAACGATGCACGGTTGGTTTAGGGGTTTAGTAGTGGAATAACAAGGCAGTCAAAGCAGGGTAAATAGAGGTTAAAAATATCCCTGAGCACACTTCTGCTCCGTCATTGCCTCCCCTTTGATTGATGGCAGGAAGTGTCGTTCCCATCATTGTTTTTTTTTTTCTCGTTTTTTTTCTGGATCCCCTCAGCTATTTCATGAGAATATGTTAATTTCACATTCCAATTAAGAGGAAGTCACTCAAAGGAGGTGAGACGAGGTTTAATGAGAAATAATTGAACATTTTTTAGCTTTTTGCTGTTGCACGAAATTGAAGGGCAATATGGTTAGAAGTCTGTGTTCAACCACATTAATTTAATTAATTTCTGCTACAGTAAACAGTAACGAAGAAAGCTGAATTCTTCGAGAAGAATGTGCCTTTTAACAATGGCTTATTAGTTACCGTCCGTGTGAAGCAGCTCATATTCTAAAAAGCATGAAGTGTTAGAGTTGTGCAGCATTTTGCCCCACAAATGGCATTATTGCTTATTTTAGTGCTCATATATAACAGGACCATATACCCTATTTTAAGGGTTTGGTGCCTGACGACAAAGAGAATAAGAGAGCGTGCATTGGCCAGATGCCGCATATACAATAAGCTGGACATTTTTTATTAGGTGTGTACTTGTATGTAAGTGTACATGTGTGTGTGTTTATGGTTTGTAGGTGCATGTGTGTGGGTGGTCATGCAATGCCACGGGTCATTAATAATATATCAGCTCTACTCTCATGCATTTAACACTTGGTTTCACTTGATTTACTCATCGGGCTCCTCCACCACAGGGGAATAAAGTTATCATTAAAACATCTTCCCTCCTTCCCTTCTTGCTCAACAAATTCACCTTTACAGTGAAAAAAAAATAAAATATGGAATAAATCCCTCACTAAGTACCAAAAGGAAATGTAGATAGCGTAACACATACAGTTACCCACTGAGAAATGTTTGACTTTGAGTCATCCATGAAGCAGGGGATATTATAGTCTGGCATGCAGCACAGCTGTGCATTAAACAAATTAAAACTGGAACCAATTTTAATTAAAATGGAAATTAAAAAGCCAATTAAATGCAATTCTGTGACTAGATACAGTGCGCACTATATGGGCTTGTTAGCATATGAAAGGCACCTGGAAATGGGGAGAATTCAAATGAATTCAGTTTTTGAATATGGATAGCCTTGCCTCTGAATGTCAGCCTTGGAAATTTAAGCCTGGGAGCTGGAAGCAATGCCAATCACTGAGATAATGGGAGTGGTTTAGATGACATGACTCGCTGCTCCCATAAAGGTTTTATATACAGGATCCAGAGCATTAATATAACAGCAAACAACTATTTGCTATGTAAAGATATAGAGGAGTAATGTCTACCTGAGCAGAGAATGAAGTTGCACTCCCTCCACGTGTGTTGAAATCTGAACTTCTCTGTGATTTGTTTACGTAGTCGGGCTGGCCTTGCGTGCATTTTAGTGCATGTGAGTCTCTCTGTTGTGCTGCACTGGCTACCTAATCGACGCCACTCTACACTGTGTTCATACGGCGGTTACCGCTGATAACGCCGTCCTGACCCACTGCACCGTCGCGGAAGCATAGCGCCCCCCCCCCTCTCCCCCCCCGGTTCACCCCGCAGGTTAACACTGTTAGCTCTGCTGCCGTTGTTTCGCACTGTTCGCACTGTTAGCACTGTCCATTATGTAATTTGTGTCAGTTTAGGGGTCCTTGACGTGACAACGTTTGGGAACCACTGGTTTAGAGAACCTTTAAACTCCGCAGCTTCATGAACAACTTCTTAAACTAAATGTTGGTCATATAAAATGAAGCATGAGTCTCTCTCTCTGGTCAATGTTCCCAAAACATCCACCATGTTTTTCCACTTTAAAAATGCATCAATGTAGGAAAGTTTCTGAGAAAAGGAGAGCAGTTGTCAGTCATATACTGTATACTTGAAATGACTCCCAGAAATGCTCATTGAGCCTTGCCAGACCGCGAGCAAACTTTGTGGTTATGAGTTCATGCACTGTTAAAGTCTGAAAAGAAAAATGGCTTTTTTCATCCCCGGTCATATTGTGCACCTATTTAACAATATGTAAAAAAAAAAAATTACAAAAAATCTATACCTTCGTATTTTTCTATTATCAAAATCCAATCATCTTTTCTTTCAGTAAAACAAAATGTAAAGTGTGCATATCCGTATCGCACTACATTATAAGCCCTCACACTTTTAAGCGGTCCAATCAAATGCAAGGATTTGATTTAAATCCCTCTTGTAACTTTACACCACTCAAATACTCCGCTTCACTGGCGAATACCTCACAGTACAGAAGCTAAAGATGCTCTAACTTCCAGCTCACTGGGACTTTAATGCCTGACTCATGAAACACCAGTGAAGCTCAGGTCTTCAGTCTTTCAAAAGATGACAGTTTCTCCTGAATAGATTACAGCAGGTGCATTGTTGTAACAGGTCTAATGTAATCCATCATTCACTTTCACAACCATTTCAGTCATGTCTGTCAGTCTGGTTAAAATCATGTTGCTGTAATTTTACATACATATAATGTTTTCTCTTTGACTGCAACACACATGAGCGTTAATTACTGATTCATCATGCTTTTCACTTATACTAGCTAACATCAATCAGGCTTGTTGACAAGAGCGCTGATGTAATTTCTTGTAAGAAATATCACGTTTGAGTCACAAGGTATTGTTGTTGTTCTCACCCACATTCAATCCAGAACTCAGCACAGTTGTCTCCAGATGTGTATGTGCCTCGAGATAAACATGAATGTGAGTTTGATAAGTTATAAAGCTGAACCCACTGCAGTACCTTTTTGTGGTATAAGTAGTTTGCATCCTGAATTTAAAGCCGGGTTTCCACCAAATGTTCCCGGGGCTTTTAGTCCCAGGAACTACTTTTCATGGAATTAAAAGGTTCCTTCAGACCACTGTTGTCTGTGCTTCCACTGCGGTCTAAAGACTTGCGAAGATTAGGCAAATTAGTCCGCTGACGTATGAAAAAGCAAAATGACATGAGACGTGGGCTGCTGGTGATCACAGCGGTAAATACACTCTGCAGCCTGCAGGTCAGCGTATCTGTCCGTTTCATCTAAAAAAACATGTTAAAATAAAATAAAAATAAAACATCACTGCGACGATGTTCCTGCTGCATATTTACTGATAGACATTGGATGTAATGAATGAAATGGAGAGGAGGAAAATGAAACGTGGAGCGTCTCCACAGTAAATCATCTGTTGAGTGATTGATGGTTATTTATTTATGCTTTAGAACATAACCGCCATGAAACAATCAGAAAGTAACTTTCTTTTTCTCTCATTTACTGCACAACCACGCTGTCTGTCTCTTCTAACTTTACGGCTCACCCTTGCAATTTCTCTCTCTCTTTTTCTCTCTGTCTTTTTTATTTTAAAATGAGTCGTGAGGTCGACAGCAGAACCTAACTTTACATTCAATGTTATCAAACCAAGAGAAATGCTCTCCCCTCCATTGATACTAGAGTACTTCCTTGTTTATGAATGAAGCGGTACACGAGTTGAAGCAGCCTGCACACCTAGCCACAAAAGTTCCTGTACTTTCAGAAAGTACTCAGAAAGCCTTTTTTGTGGGTAAAAAGGTCCCGTAAAATGTCCCGGTAACTTAATTTAGACCCTGGTCCCTGCAGTCGGAATGCATTGAGTTCCTGAAAAGGTTCCTAGTTCCGGGGGAAAGTTCTTGCAGTGGAAACAGGGCTTAAGATTGTTATGTCAATCACTTGTGATCTGACTGTACCTTTCACTCTCAATAAATTGGCATGTTCACCCAAATGAGCTGGTTTCGACAGGAGTTAATTATTAGTAATTATAGTCATTATTTTTTTCTATTCATATTGGCTAATGCTTAACATAATCCAACTTTATACAGCTTTAAAGGTCAGGCTGAAGTCACAACCGACATAAGGGGATTTTGTTCGTGTTCTTGTTTGAAAAAGAAAAGCAACAGATAATAAAAAGAATAGCACAGAGTGGGAAATGAAAAGAACAGAAGAGAAAATAGATGATTGAAAGAGTGGAGGAGAAAACAGATGATTGGGAGAAGAGAGGAGAAAAGAAATAGATGGAGTCTGGAGAGAGGGATAGGTGGAGGATGCCTGTTTATGTGCAGCAGCATTAATCTCTGTCAGTCTGTTGGTCAATATTGTCTGTGGTCTCGACCGTTGGATGTCGCTGTAAATGATTGATATGGCAATAACCTGTTTACCCAGGTGGCTTAAAGCAGTGGTATTCTCGGCAATATTGAATAAACAGCACAAATCCACTCTTCTCTGCAATAGTGCAGATTCACATGTATATATGTGTGTGTGTTGAAACACACATGCAGGCACACACTGCTCAGGGGTGCATTAGTGGTGGTGGCAGGACTGCAGGGCAGGGCTGGGAGAAAGCTTCTTTAGCTGGATGAGTTCAAGCATCTGTCCAGCTGAAGTGTCCTTGAACAAGATGTCAAATCCCTATTAATTCACCTTGTTTTATAGTTAAAGCTGCAGTCACAGTCACAGACTCCTTCATCACTTCAGGACAGAACATTAGAGTCACTGTTTATTAATCTCTACGGTGGAATATTGCCCAACTGGCTCTGGATAGAAAGCAGGAACACATCTGAACCATATACTGTATATCAGAAGCGGACATAGTCACCATGATGTCACCCATTGGTTTGTGATACGGTTTTGAAGCCTCGAGTTTGGTGGTTTTGGCCGTCGCCATCTTGTTTTTTTGTAACCAGAAGTGACACGAGACGGTTTAGCTAAGTAAAACCGAACGCTGAATTAAACATTTTTAGGCGACCAAAATTTTACAATTAATTTTCATGAACGGACAACACACTGTGAAAGGGTTAAAGTTGTAAGACGAAAACAGACAACTTCCAGACTGGACAACGCCGTGGTAGCGACCTGTCAATCACAAGGTAGCCACGCCCTAAAGCAGTGGTTCCCAACGTATTTTCCTTGAAGCCCCCCCACTACATGTATCGAAGTAAAGCTGAGCCCCCATGAAAATACAGAGTAAAGATTAAAGTCCACCTTGCAGGTTCAGACTGTTAAAGTAAGCCGGACACGCTCAAACACATTGAAACAGGAAACAATGCCAGATTCTTGTTTCTGTGAATGACATTTTTTAACTATCGAGCCACGCAGCCGCTGCTGACATTTCGCCTTATATAAATCAGTATCTCTGAGGTCACATGAAATTATCCAGGAGACCCGTTGCTTTGATTGAGAGTCGCCCTCGGTGCCCTCTAAATGACCTGCATCTGGATCAGAGTTGAAGGTCTACTGAGAGGCAGCAGGAGATAAGATGTAGTGCTGCTCCCGAGGCCTCAGCCCCCGGCAGAGTCACTTTGACTTTTCCTCTGCTGTCTAAACTGTCTCCACCCACCTCAGGGCCACTGGTGTCTCTCAGTTGGTCATCTTATCGGCCAGACTCTCACACAGGCCACCGACACACACACAGGCCACCGACACACACACACTGAGTAGAGTGCTCTCAATGTAAACATAGATTAGATTTACTATTGACCTGCTTCCAATGTACTATAGGAAACTTCCATCATCTCATCACATGATGCTTTATGCTATTAGGTTGTCTGTGTTTTTACGGCAAAGCTTGCCACAACGTCTCTATGACACGCTGCTTGGAAATATAAAGTGGAATTTTAGTGTTTTAAAGGTTTGTGGAGAGAAAGAATAACACAATCCTCCATGGCTACTAAGGGCTACTAATTGATTTGGGCCCTAGTAGGATTGCCCCCCTCCCTCTCCACTCAGCTTTCACCTTAGTAATGGTCAGTACCAGAGTACTTTTGCGTCATCATCCACGTGTATTTGTTTATGTTGAGATCAGCTGATCTAGTGGCGGAGCATCGTAAAACACTTCATTCAAACTTGACAGAAACAAAATAAAACTCGTCGTTAGTCTTTCCAACAGTCACTAACTCTGGTTTGGTCGAAATAAACTCTTATTTCACAGAGTTTGATGTGAAAATATGCCGACTCTACACTCTGTTTCCCCTCACTGTCTCTCTCTGCCTGCTGAGCAGCTGAGTGGCTCTTGTTCTTCGGAGGCAGACCATTTAATTATTAGCTAGATAAAATAACAAACATCACCCAACCCCATCGCCTACTATTATATGATATTTTAAGGTCCCTCTCGCCTGCCGTCCTGCTTTATCAGTCATGGCCATGCAGTTCAGAGGACAAGATTGACAAGAATTTTATTGGTTAACGGTTAATAATTGGTTAACAAGGGTCGTTATCGGTTACAAAGAAAAATCTAAATTAGCATCCCTATATTCGATTCACAAAGAGTTTCTTATTTAGCAGGTATGTTTGTGATGTCTGTCTCACAAAGGGATGCAAATTAGAAAGCGATCAGACCGGTCGCATCAAAAATGACAGGAAATAGGAAGACCATCATTAGAAATGTGGTCTCCTTGATTGTTTTCACTTCTCACATTGAAAAACAAAGAATTTTATATTTATCAATTTGTTGTGTTTGGCATATTTTCTATTGTTTATGATAACATTTCACTCATTAGATTTATTATACTATAATTCACATATTAGTATTGACGTAAGCATACATTGGCTTAAGGTTGTATATTACTCATTACTTCTGTTGAAATTATTGTTTCCATTTTTTATATTTTCAGATTTAAACTGGATATTCAGTCCCTTTAAATAGAACTGATTCCATCAATGTTCAATGACAATCACATAAGTCAAATATTTCATGCACATATTGCACATCTTGTAAGATCAACAGGTCTTGAGCCTTTTTTCAACACTTGTTTAAAGTACATCCAAAGATTTGCTGATGGGGGTTTAGTTTGTTTGTGAAATAATTCAAATCAATCTTTAAATCAATCTGAAAGTGAACCTTCGCCAAAATGGGCTGATGTTGCAAATGTCTTGACGAGCTGTAGTGTGTCACATCCATAACGTCACGTGTATACAGTGGTATGGTTGTGAATGCTTTATGATATTATTATTTCGCAAGCACAGAGAGTTTAAATATGCTAATGTAATTGTATAGGCTGTGCTACACCACCTCCCATTATATATTTCACGATGTGTGGCTATTAAAGGAGATCTATTGCTGGCAAGCTACCTCATGCAAAAGACATTAATTATACAAGCCCAAGTCCCCAATGCTCTACAGTATTGACTTTTTACCTGCTTTAGCCATTTTCTATTCAAGCTAATTAAAAATGTTGTATGACTTTACCTATTGCACAAGAAAGGAAAGGTTAGACTGCATGAAGCTGCTCTAAAAGGAATAAAGATGTAACTAGAAAAGTCTTCACTAGGTGTGTCTGCAACAACTAATGCTGTAATGTTTGATTGAATGAGTACAAACCACAATTGCCTCCGTCTAGACCACAAGCATATCAGACGCGTTTTTCAGTCGCACGTTTCATGCAGCTAAACTGCTGTGTTACTTTGTAACACTTCATGTTGACTGTTTAACGCTTCCTCTGAACAGACACTGTCAGTCCGGCTATCTGTGTGTTTAGTTCCGTTAGCTGTTAGCTTTGTTAGCCATATTAGCCCCGTTACACACCGCAGGAGTCTGCAGCCCACCGGCTGCTAACAGCTAACTAGCTCTCCTCCTACCAACATGAGAACACGCACTCTGTTGTAGTCAGCGCTCGGTTCTGTTTGTCATTTGCTAAGTGATAGGCTATATATATACATACATACTACTGTCTTACCGAGGCATGCAAATCAAGAGTCAATAAAATATGTTTTCAAAAAGTGTAATTCACTGCAACCATGAGAGATCCTTGAGCCATAAATGAGCACAAGAAATATTAGGCTGATGGATCGCAGTATGTGAGAGCAATAGAGAGGACTGACTGCTCATTTATGACCGTATGCTCAAGGACCTCTCGTGGTTGCAGTGATTCACTCTTTTTAAAAACATTTTATTGACACCATATTTCATTGACTCTTGATTTGCACGCCAAAGACAAGTGTGTGTTTGTTTGTTCATTCAATCAAACATGACAGCAGTGGTCGTTGCAGACACACCTGGCAGAGATCTGCACTCTACTGAGTACACTTTTCTAGTTCTTTATTTGTTCTGTTCATCCTGTCTATTCTTCCTCAACAAGTGAAAGGGTTCAGACTGTTCTCATACACCGTTCATAGCTATACCTTCGAAAATGAATGCACTGTAATTCGTATATATCATGAACCAGGAAGTATAAAGAGCAACAGGAGGTCAGGCTGGAAGGGCGGGTGAATAAAACACCAGACTTTCGCCTGGGAGACCGGCGTTCGTGTCCCGCATGAAACAAGAAGTCAACGTTGATTGACTGTATGTGTCACATAACCTCTGTACTTACAAGTAAGTAACGCCACTTCCATAGTTATTTCAACCCAAACCATTAGATTTTCCTAAACCTAACCAAGTAGTTTTGTTACCTAAACTTAACCAAGTTGTTTCCTGTGAAGACGAATGTTTATTTTGAAAAGACCGTAAAGACTTACAGTAATTGACACGTGTTGCTGGACATTCGTAGGAGAATGCACGAAAAATGAGGAACAACTTTAATAAGATATCATACAAACCGTTGTATGAGGATATGAGGATAGTGCCAGTAATCTCAGGCAATTCAAACACATTCACAGTGGCGTGAGATGATGCCCTTGTTTGCCTTTCTGCTGTGTATTTTGATTACAAATGACTACCTATCATGCTGGTGAATACCATACTTCTAGTACATGTTTTAGTCTTTGTAGTTAAAGTGCAACGTAAGTGGAAGTTGTGACAAAACGTTAATCTCTTCATCAATCAGCCTTTGTAGATGCTCGTTCTTTAAGGTCAGTTTGTTGTGTCAGAGTCCTAAAAGTACGGCTTAAAAGGGCAGGTGCAATCACGAGCCACATTGAGTACTTTTACTGATATGATCCGCAGGTAGTTAATTTAATATACTGTATGAACTAATTCATGTTTTGCAATCTTGGAAAATTATTCCGGGAATGTTTTTGTTTATGTGCACACTTGTATACATTATCTCAGATGCATGCCTGCCTTCCAGGAGTTGCCTTGGGCAAAGGAAATCTATTTCCATTGCTAGCTCTGTAAAGAACTGCCTAAATGAGAGAGTGTATATATCAGTTTATCAGAGTGGCCGGGGGATTTTCAAAAGAACGAATCATAAAATGTATTAAGAGGATGTTATTCTCCTTGAAGAGAAGAAAACCTTGTAGCTGGTATTTTTTATCAGACGAGAGATGGAGCAGAGGAGACCTTCTAACCTCATCTTTGTGTTGATGAGAAGGGGAGGAGATACAAAAACAGTTTTCTTTGTACAGCTAGGAATGAGCGCGGCTTGTTGAAAAAGACCCCGTTGTCAGCCGAAGACCTCGGTTAATGTATTTTGGAGAAAAAGCAGCTCAGCTTGCTATGAAGCAAAGGAGGATAATCAGAATTCTGCCATATATTAAATGAGCATTCGTCTAAATGAAGTTATGCTTGTTTATAATTTGCATTTTAAATGAATTCAAATTTTTTCTTCATGAATATGCACAGCCTTTTTCATCCAAAAGAGGACACTTTTAGCTTCATGTCCTATAGCCTATTTAAGCTTCATCTCTAGTTGTGGGAGGAAGGGCCGTGTGGTTGTGGGTTTTCTTTGCATAAAATGAAAGCCAAATGTGAAGTGGCACGTTAGAGATCCTTGTAGAAGGAAAGCTGGTCTGGTCTGTGCTGAGTGAGCCAGGAAATAAATACAGTGAAAATAGATCCTCTCTATGACTTTTCCGTATGGTTACAGTAAGAAGAATGAATACATCAGTCAGCCGCAGCTTGTGCCCAACAAGAGGAAGAGGGTGTTTTCACTTGTTGAAGAGAGTTCCCTACAGGTGTCTTTCTGTGACTGAATGTGCATTAGCATAAAAAGTAGGGGTGGGAACAAAAATCGATTCACCTTTATATTGAATTATATATTTTTTTTTTTACGATTTTGAAATAGATTTTTTAATGCCAGAATCTATATATTTGCTTCATTTGAGTGTATTCGCAGGTAGAAGGAAGTTACAGCTTTCATTGTTGTAGTCTGAGTGATGTGACGTCATATCATTCTGTCACCAAAACAAACCACAGCGAGCCAACGTCTGGTTTTCAAACTAAGATGTTAACAAAGAGAACTGTATATACAAAATACATATATAGAAATAAGATGGATTATATTCACCAGAAGTATAAAACATTACATGTCCCTTATAAATTAAAAAGAAAATACCACTAAATTGTGAGGGAAAGTCTTTATTCTTTGATTTTTGGGTTGCTGGAAAAAAATGAATAAATAATGCCTGACAATGACTGATATATTTGTCTTCAGGGCATCTCTGACTACGTACATGCTGAAAATCAAACATTTTTTACTGTATTAATTTAGATATTAAGATTTAGATAGTAAAAGTCCCTAGAAGTGTATGATTAAATTTTTCCCCATGGTTGAGTGTTAAAAAAGTAAACAATAAATCGCAATTTCGAATCGCTATATTTGTAGAATCGCGATTCTTAAAAAATCATATTCTCATATTATTGGTAACTTATTTCTACGGTTTCTGTGAAGATGTCTTTGAGTTATTTTAGCATTAATCATATTTATCCTTTCCCTGCCACTATAGCACACGTCAGTAACTATCTATTGATCTGTATTGTGTGTTTGTGTGTGCCAGGGTTGGAAATTAGCATCGGCCACCAGCCAAATGCTATAAAATATGCAAGTAGCTGCTAGATTTGCTTCACACACCAGCCAAAAAAAATCAATGGTAATCTATTGAGTGGCTGGTAGATTTTGGAATTCACCAGCCACAGTTAGCAGGTTGACAAAAAAGTTAATTTCCAACACTGGTGTGTGTATAACCGTGGTTTGTGTCTCACCGTAGGCTACTGTGGTGCTCAAAAATACCACCCAGGTTTGGCAGGTTGCCATGGTGCCGAGCTGGCCCGATATGGTGATGACGCTCCCGTCTATTTATGAACTCTTGATGAATGAAGCTTGCACAGGTTGGAGGGTTTTCATTTTAGTCCTCCCCAAAATGTCTTGAATAGTTGAAGTCCATTTTGAGTTCTACAGTTACTCACTCTACAATTACCTTTCAGTCGTAAAGAGATCATGTTGTACCTCCTAACCCATCAACGTTGTTGTGAGGCTGAAAAGAGATATACATTCAGACAGCATACCAAATATAGATTTAACCAATGCTGCTTTCTTTTTTTACTAAATTTGTTGTACTTTATTTATGTTTTTACTTGTTTGCCCCAAGCCTGTTATTCTTCAATTTTTGGCCCATACATAATGGATGCTGTGTGAGTGAGTCAGGGTGGAGTTTGGTTCTGGGGCTTGCAGGCATTGCAGCGAGATAGAGTAAGGGAAGGAAAGGGAGACATAGAGAGCGGCAGACTGAGCCAAGCCTTGGCAGCTAAGCAAAAAAGGGATTATTTGCCTCAGTGAAAAGGAGAAGAAATCATGGTGGACAGTAGCAAAACCTCTGTTTGTGACCTCTTGTCTGGCACAGAACGATATGCAATACAGTACATTTGGGTTTTTGAAGTGCTTGACATCTAAATGGTTTAGAGAGGTTCACCTGTAGGACGCCGTTCTGATTAACTAACGTGTCCTGTTCCAGCATGTAGTGTCATCTCCATTATTTTTCCTTGATGATTGCCCAACATTACGTGATTTATTGATGGGTAAATGCGTCATCTAGACTCATCATTTTAATCAGGAATAAACTCAGCATAAAAGAAGAATGACAGACTAATAGATCAAACAGGTTTATGGGTTCATAAAGTGCTGCAGGAATGAGTCCTAATACCCGGAAATGAGTTAGCATTTTTGCACCTCTGGTTCCCTCGTCTGGAAGTCAATGGGTTTATTTGAATGGGTTTTTAGTTAGATGCCTGAAATAAGGTCTGTGGTTAACACAAGCTGAAGAGATTTTAACGTTTTGTTCTACAATATAAAATACATCAATAAATACCGACTCGATTTTGAAGCCTTTACGTGTCTTTAAAGAGGCGGTTGCTAACAAGTGGTTAAATGAGACTACTAAACGTCATCACGCCGACTCGTCAGCCTTTACAGCCTCATTTTGTATACTCACGTTCATGCGACCGTGGTGTAGTTCGTTTATAGCCTAACGTTAGCTTTTTACTTCTGGCGATTGCATTTACGCTTCAAAAATCATTTGTCAAGATTATCTTGCTGAACAAAATGAGTAAGTATTATAAACGTTTGTTTGCCATAGAGCTTATTTTCTGCAATAATCCAAAAGCCAATGGAAAAATCCCATTGGTTTTTTGTCGAGGGCACCAGGGTGATGCTAACTTCCTGGTTGGCCTACAGAAATATGTCATCCCTACACCACTCTATTCAGTCTGACATTAACACTGCATGAAGACGACTCCCCGTTTATTTAAATGATAACATTGTGTGGGTGTAAAGGGCTTCAACAAAGAAATGCAGGGTCATCTGGCAAAAGAAGTTGAATAAAGCTGCAAGCACTGCATTGACCAATCGACCAATATATTCTGTTTACCTCGCGGTAGTTGTGACAGAAGATCAAATCATAGCTGCCCTGATAAAATCCTGTTTCACAGTATAACAAACCACTGGGCAGTTTTTTGGCACTTGAAAAATCCTTCAAAATCATGGACCCATCACTCAAAGCAGCCTTTCTGGATCGTATTTCATCATCTCATCAGTAGAGCTGCCTCCTCTTAAGGCCTTTGCACACCAAGTCTGTATTTTATGTCCAAGATTGTTGCACGTTTAAAAATAAATACGACCTCACATTGTGTCAACCACGTGGACACACCGACTCCGAAACTTTCAACATAGATTGTGGCAGGTGATTGCAGAACGGCTTGGAATTGGGAATGGTTGCAAAACAAAGGATGTATGAAAGTAGACAGTAGTGATTGTGCTCTAGGCAGCAAAGTGATAGCTTCTTGCTAATGTCATCCATTGGGACAAGCGCTATCCATCGCACCCACATTATTAATTCAGTTTATTTTTCAGTTTTGCAACTGACTAGAATAATAAAAACATTTTGAACGTGCACGTTTTCTGTGCGAAACGTTTTTTATCAGATGACAGATTAAAAAAAACCCCACATAAGTACAAAATACAGACTTGGTGTGCAAAGACCGTAAGTCGATTAGTCGACTAATCAGTCGTTTTGGTCTTAGTCGACTAACATTTCTGTGGTCAATTAGTCGTTTTTTAAGCTTTTTTCATGCTGAATAACTTATTTCCAAGAATCTTATGAGGACATCTCTGGTAAACACAAGATTTAAAGTGGTGCTTTTGTGTGATTTTTTTTGTGGAGAAACTCAGTTTTACAAATCTGTTGATTAAATCAACTAATCAATTAGTCAACAAAATCACATGAGTGTTAGTTGACTAAGAATTTCTTTGGTCGAGGACAGCCTTACTCACCATTACCTGAAATAACATGCTGACATAGTCCTTAACAAAGGGCTGTTTTTGGTCTGAATGCCTGGTTAAAGTAACCTTTCCTTTAAACAGTTACAGTCACCTCATCATTTGTTACAGTTTACCCTCAAAATCACGACTTCTCTAAATACAGTTTACCTTGTAATAAGGAGCAGCAGGGAGTCATCATGCACGGCTGACATTGCTAACAGGAGGCTGATAGTTTGGGAGTGTCTTTTGCTTGGAACCATTCCTCTTCCAAGTATTGATCGAGGGCAAGGCTAAAGCTGATAGCTGAGCTGCAACCAGCTAGGGAGCTAACTCCCAGTGTTGCTGGTGCTGACAGGCCCAGGCCTGCATCATCATTACAGCACTAAGCATTGGCAGTCAGGCTGCACTCTCCCCTCTCTCACCCCATGATAAACTACTGACGGGACTCTAGGCAGATAGGTTTTTCAGCATACATCAGCTCCAAAAAGCACATCAATTATTCAGCCTCACAGTGGCCTATTGTAATTACTCTGCATTGATAGGCTGCCAGCCATCACGACCATAAGTCAATGAAATAAGCAACGAGATGCAAAAACTGTACTCCTGCGGCACGGCCAGTTGCAACCCGATTAGGTTGCCCTTGTAGCCAGCAGGACACTAAGCCACTGAGACAAAGCCTATATGAAAGAAAAAAGAAAGAAGAAAATGTGCACGCGTCAGTATGACAGCAGTGATAGACAGTGCTCGAAGTAGGCCGGTACTCACTGTTACCGTGAGTATAGTGTCGGCACTTCTTCATTTTACTCTTTGGCGTACCGACACTTCTTACAAGCTGCCGGCACTCTTCTCTGCCCTCTCCATATCAGGTTCTCTGGTAGATTCATAACGACGCAGCACCAGTATATATGCTGTGGAGGGCATCTGGACGAGTCGACCCACATGGGGGTGAGAACGATCAATACAATGTTCATGTCCTTTTTGTAAAATAATTAGTGAACTGTTCTTCAAAAGTTTTGTTATTTGTGAACAAATATAATTAATGAAACATTATTTAAAAGTTTTATGAATCTGTTCTTTTAGGGCAAACGTTTCCAGAAGAATTAAATGTTCAGACGAAGGCTATGATATGTGTTAATAATAATATAATCATTTAACTAGTAATGGTAGTAAGTATAAGTATAGTTTTAAGTCCAAAACCTTTAAATTTTCCTGAGGGAGGATCCCCAAACCCAATATCTGCCAGTACTGTAGAAATTCCGAATGTGTCTCTTTATCCTGCTGCATAATATGTTGCAGCATTCTGATTGGATGCTCCAATAATATTTAGTTGGAATATTATTGTAGTATTATAGGCCTACTATAGAAGATGCATATAATAATATATCAATAAAATCACAGCTGGTTATGACTGACAAAGTATAAGATGCTCAAAGAAATAATGAATAAATAGGAATAAGTCGCAAGAGATTGCTGATACCGGCCAATACACACGCCTACATGTGAATAAGAGGGTACTGGCACTTTTTTTTTCCACGTCAAGCTAGGGCCGTACGATTATGACCAAAATGTTGATCACGGTTATTTTGATCAATATTGAGATCATGATTATTTATTACGATTATTCATTAACTTCAAGGACAAAGTATTTTTACTGTAATTTCACATTTAAATAAACAAAAATTCTAATTGTTATCCTTTTACTTCATTACTGTCATCTATAGTGGTTATTTGCATAAAAATGCGCTATTCAAATGATTTGGGAAAAAAAGTGATTGTATTTTGATGTATGATTGTATTATAATTATATATTATAAGCTGTTGAAAACTAGTGTTAGGAAGTTGAACAGGTTATAATTCCCTCTGTTATCTATTTTATACTGCTGTGAAAACATCTCCTTCAAACGACTGAATTTATTCAAGTGTCTCGCCAAAAACTACATTCTACAAGATTACATTTGAACTCATCAGGATAGCGTTTTAATTCACTACCGCTCAATACTCATTTTACTGAGCAGAGCTTAAATGCACCACACTGTGCTCCGTGCTGTCGGCAGACGAGCCGGTCACTCTGAGCAGCATCATGGGGATGAATTACAACATAGTAAGTGTCCGATTAAGTTAGTTGTTTAAATTTTTAATATTGTTCCTCCCCGGCATATTTCGGAACTTACAGTTGTGACAAATTGCAGCTACGACATGTTGTGTGTGTGTGTGAGCGTGTGACGTTACCGACTTTGCCGCTGTGTGCGTAAAACCATCATGAGGCGGCTGCACATGTGTGTGTGAGCGGCAAAAACGAAAACAGGCCGGCTTCAATCAGCTGTTGATTGACGTTCTTCTCTAGCTGTTAGTTTTGGAAGCTTGTAATTTATGCATATATGAGTGGAGCACACATATTAAACATCAATATCGCAGTCGATCATGTTCGTTTACTTGTGGGAAGCCAAAATCGTGATGGCGATTAATATTCAATTATTTGTGTAGCCCTACTTCAAGCACTGCTGATAGATCCCACGCTTGTCCAGCGGATGTAAATGCTGCTTCTTGTTTCTGGACATCATTTTTTTAATGCAACTAAATCTCATCTGTGACTCGCTGGGCATCTTAACGCACCGTGACTCATAAAGAGTAGAAGTCACGAAACACATTGAGAGAGTCAGTAAAAGTAAGTGAGTGACAAAAGTCATCAACAGACTGATAGACTGACGTGTACACGGAAATACAGAGGCACAGACAAATTGACAAAACCACATGCTGAATCAGAGTTCAGAATGCTAATCAATGTCTTCCTGTTTACATTTCACATGACTTGTCTCCTTGCCTTCACTTTCACAAAGCCCCTGTAATCTCCACAGAATATAGATTGGTTGTTCATCAGTCTGCGCACGAGCTGTAGTCATCATACGAGATAGCAGAGAGGGAGAGTAAAGAGGACAGAGAGGGAGAGAGAGTGACATCCCAGTCTCACCTTTTTAGTTTTATCGGACTAGCAGTAGAGAGAGGGGGAAAGACGAGAGAGAAAGAAAAGTGACTTACTTCTGAGCGAGTGTGACGGCAGACAAAGAGTAGGAGCTCCGGTGCGTCTTTGCGAGCCTGATTGAGATGTAACCGCTGACACAAATGGAGAGAAGGAGGACAGAGAGGGGGAAAAGAGAAGGAGAGTGGCGAGATGAAGAGGGAGACTGGAGAGTGCTGGCTTTGCTTTGTAGTGTACAACGTGGAAGTGTGTGTGTGTGTGTGTGTGTGTGTGTTGGTGCTCTATTTTCTTGTTCCTTGGACGGACTCCGTGCAGATACACTTACTCCTGAACCTCTTGTTCACTCAGCTCAGTGCTCGCGTACAAACACACGCCAGCCTTTCCAAGTCGCCCTATCACACAGCTGGAGTGTTTAGCACCACTCAGATAATGGCATACTCTGTTGGCTCCCTAAATACTGATTCATAGGCAAATAATGAGCGCATCTCTGCCCAGAGAAGGCAGGGAGTTTCAGTGTTTTGAAGAGATAAGGAATTTTGGGCTCCATTCACTTCAGAAACAGACTGAGACAAATTGATCCCCTCATTCTCTCGGTCAGTTGTTTGTAAGTGAGAATAATGCAGAGAGCTGTCGATTCAGTATGTGAAGATACTCACTGATATCCAAACATTATTACAACAGCTAATTTATGGTGTTTTTTTTTTTTTCTTATTCCGTGAAGTCAAATTGAGCATCCTGCCCTCTGAGACACACATAGAAATCTTGAGAGGAGCGGAGGCTTTTTGCAGCATGCAATTAGCCTTTTGTGGGGTTATTGTTGTGGAGAATGTGAGGAAGCTATTGGAAATCAGGAGCATAATGATGGCAGGTGTGGAATTAGCGTTGTCTCGTTGTTTCCACACCGCTGCTGCTGTGGAAAGCTCTTTCAGAACAATCTCCTCTCAAGTTTGGAGCAAATTTTAGCACCCCAATGACAGAAACTTTCAAACAAAGACGTCAGCTGTGACTGCTGCTTGGCATGAACACCGGTGTAATGAATATTAAGCAAGCATGGGTGGATTCTGCAGACTGGCTGGATGCTATTGCCTTCTTGTTCTCCTTCGAGGTCCGTGACAGATTGTCAGAATCACCTTGTTTTTTAAAGCTCCTGGAAAAAATGCTGACTGTAACCTTACATGTCAATGCCTTAAATTAGCCTTTTTTCTCTTCCATTCTCCTCTAAGCTTCTTTGTAGGTAACTCCATGCCACTGCCACACCCAGTTTTATAAAAGCAAAATGCATCTGATAGCTCTGACGATGCCATCTTTTCCTTTTTTTTCTGTCACAAACTCTCTGGGCTGCGGTCCACTAAAGCCTGGACACTGCCCTGTAACAAGACCAGTATTTCCCCCTGGGGTTTAGGGATTTATTGCCTGTAGCATTTATGGAGAGGTCCCAGTTGGAGATGAAAGCACATGCAAACACACACATGCACACACGCAGAGGAAAAGGGGGTTAGAAATGCTAATTCAGACACACAGACGGGGGGTATAAATCCAGTCCTCATTGTGAATTCAGCACGTTGGCTGTATTGTGCAGCGGTGAGCCCCTTTATTCAATTGAGCTGCCATCCATCCTGGCGATGGCATTGAGCAGGCACGTACAGGGAGCTCCCACAGGAACACAAGACTCACTCAAACACACAAGGGCTGTTTGCATACACATCAACAGACAGTGCAGTGATACAAAGACCTATTAGGGCTATAATGGCCTGATGCAACTCTCTGTAGGGTCATTATTATCAGCCGACGAGTCCCAAAATATCACTTTTAGAAGGGAGGGTGTCTGAGTGCATGAGTTTTCTCTGAAGATACCTGCATGTGATTATGAACATCCATGAATCTGATATACTTTGGTATGTTACAAATTCCCTCTGGATTTTCAAATGAGGGAGAGAACAAAAAAAGTATGTTACTGTATGTGTGCACACAGTGAGCCACTGGAACAAGTATTCAGAATAAGTAAAGAGCACAGTGATAGACCGGTGACCTTTCCAGGACGTTCTTCATGGGAGGACAGTCTCTGTAAAGGATAAGTGGGTAAAGACATAATGGATGAGTGGATAGAGTGAGTAAAGGAAGTGAAGGAACTCTGCATTACAGGTAAAATCCTTGCATTCAAATCTTTAGTTAAAAGGGGTGCGGCACTCCAGTGATTTCATACTGCACCTCTGTAAAGTTCACAATCACAAGGGATAGGCTTTTTAAAAAGGAAGGTCAAATGAAAGGTCACAATCTATGCAGCAGAGGCCGAGATATCCCGTCTTTTAGTTCTTAATGTGGGCAAAGAGTATAGACGCAAAGAGAAAAGACTACGGTGTTACAACAGCCGCTGCCACCATTTTGAACTGAAAACCCTTATTATATCTATAATATTTTATTGTTCAGCACAGGCCATTTCAGTAGAATATGACAATAGAGGAAAAATAATTTAGTTTTACTTTTGTGCGGCACTTTTTAGGTGGACATTTTACTGGTGTTCGGTAGTCGCTTTCAGTCCAAAATGGCAGAAGCATAGCTTTGCTGCTGGGCGCTGATGTTGCAATGGAATAAACAATTGACTTTATATATATCTATATTTCCCATAATGCAACCAATAGCTTTTTTTCATTAGTATGTTACGCATGTTTTTACCAGGCTCAGATTCTAAAAAGTGAAGCCAATGTGGAAGTGCCTTAAACTTGCATTTTTTCTAACAGCCAGCAGGGGGCGACTCCTCTGGTTGCAAAAAAAAGTCTGATTGTATAGAAGTCTATGAGAAAATGAGCCTACTTCTCACTTGATTTATTACCTCAGTAAACATTGTAAACATGAGTTTATGGTCTCAATCGCTAGTTTCAAGTCTTCTTCAATACAGCATGATGTTTATTTAGTAAATTATGGTCCCATTTAGAGTCAAATAGACCATAAAGCAGGGGATGCTTTAGGGCGCGGCTACCTTGTGATTGACAGGTCGCTACCACGGCTTTGTACGGTCTGGGAGTTGTCCGTGTTTTTGTTTTCAAACTTTAACCCTTTAACAGTGTAATATCAGTTCATATAAGTTAATTATAACATTTGGATCGTCTTAAAAAAATGTCTTATTCAGCGTTCGGTTGTACTTAGCTCCACCCTGGTTGCAAAAAACTACATGGCGACGGCCAAAATGCCGAACTCGAGCCTTCAAAACCGTAGTCTACAAACCAATGGGTGACGTCATGGTGACTACGTCCACTTCTTATATACAGTCTATGGTTTTTAAAGGAGTTGTACTTCCCATGACTAGTAAACAGCTTTATGTATACAATTTCCCCTTTAAGTAAATCTATGTAAGTGTTTTAAACAGAGTGTATTGAAGTGTATCAAAAGAGCGTACTTGTCAGAGCTTTTGGCATCTCTTTGTACTAGAGTTAGTACAAGACAATATGTGAGGCTGCTCCCAGTGACCTTGTCAAGCAATGGGTGTAAGGGGGTTGGGACTGAATTCGATACTAACCTTCATCATTGTTAGCAGCACTGTTTCCATTATTATGAAAAGACACAACCATGACTTATCTTAACATGTATTAAAGACACACAGAATGTTTCTATCACATATGTTTTCTTCAAACTACAAACAAAGTGTCTCAGGAGAGTTTTAACTCATGCTTCAACTTGAGCATGCTTTTATTTAATGAGTTGGGTATCAGCAGTATATTCATTTTCCTCTTTTAAGTTGAAATAAGTAAAACTTGTATATTTACATTAAACTCGCTATTGATAACATTCAGCCCCTAGATGTTGCATTCTCCCTCCCATGTTCCATTGCATTCACTTCACAACAAGTCGTTACCAGGCGCTTACCGTCAATCTCAACCATTTAGCAGTTTTTTTCCACACTAACTGACGATACAGAGATACCACAAGATACCAACGTTGTTTTTATTATTGGCTCACAAGCCTTGTTAGAAGTGGGAACCAAACCTCAGATATCTTCCACAGAGATAAACAAAACATTCATTTTGGACCCGCCAAAATTTTTAAAATGATGAATTCACAATCATAATATTTTTTTTCAGGAAAAGCCATACTTTTATTTGGCACCTTTCTAAAGTCTCTGTGGATGTATTATTTTTTTTTTTAATATTCGTCTACATAGAGATGTTATCAATAAGACCTTTAAGTTAACAAGACTATATTAGTTGATTCCTCTGAATTCCTGATGTTTTACAGAATAGTGACTAGTAGCTGTAGTTGTCAAATAAATGCACAAGATTCCTCTCTGGAGCAGATAAAGTAACATTAAATGTAAATAATCAAGTAAAGTTCCTCAAAATTATTATTACTATTAACAGCGCTAGAGTAAATTAGCTTAGTTGCTTTTTACCTCTGACCACCACTGCTGTTTAAAATATATTGTTGGATCTTAGTAGTTGCATGTAGCAGCAGCCAAGTGGAAGCTGGCATTGGCCGAATCCCCATTAAGCCTGCGAGAGCGATGGCACATCAACAGCGTATCCCCTCTCATCTGCCCACTGATGGATGGTGAGAACTATAATTGTGATGATTGGTGTGAGGAGCGCACGAGTCCAGAGAGCAGATGAGAGGTGTTTAGCCCGCAAAGGTGGGTTGTGGCAGAGCCGCAGCAAGGTGAGCTATGGTCTCTGGCCTCGGTTATTATCAAGCTGAGTTATAGGCCTCCGCCTCCCCCACCAATCTGCACACATTACAATGCCAAGCCACGACATGCAATCTTTCCTTATGCTCTACCTCGAGGTTCCACCCAGGCAGTCTCTCTCACTCGCTTACGGCCTCTTTAGTTCATCTCTGCACCCACTCTCCATTTATAGGCTACCAATTTAATGAGTTGGAAGTTGTGGGGCAGTTTTTACCAAAGTGTGTGTGTCTGTGTGTGTGTGTTGGAAGAGGATCTGGCATAAATGAAAGTCACGTAACCAAAAGGGAAAAGCTGAAATCTCAGTGGCTAACCATCCTCCCAGGTCCTCATGAAAAGTTTCTGCTTCCAATCAAACACATTAATGTAATGATATCTAAACTAATACCCAGTCATTAACAATCTCTACGCTTTTACTTAAACTTGCCAGCTCTAAACTAATACCTAAATATGTAATTTTAAGTAACCAAGTCGACCTTTTCCTAAACTTGACTAAGTATTAAGTATTTTTGTATGCCTAAACCTAACTAGGTAGTTTTGTTGCCTAACCTATTAGATAACACTTTTTTTTTCAAGAACCAGGCTGTTCTCATACACGATCATATTATTTTAACCCAAACTACGATCTTTTCCTAAACCTAAGTTGATCTTTTCCTACACCAAACAAAGTAGTTTTGTTGCCTAAACCTAACTAAGTAGTTTTGTTGCCTGAACCTAATGAAGGTGATCGTTTCCTAAACCTAACTAAGTAGTTTTGTTGCCTAATCCTAACCAAGTCGACCTTTTCCAAAACCTAACTAAGTAGTTTTGTTGCCTGAACCTTTCTAAGTAGTTTTGTTGCCTAAACCTAACTAGGTAGTTTTGTTGCCTGAACCTAATGAAGGTGATCGTTTCCTAAACCTAACTAAGTAGTTTTGTTGCCTAATCCTAACCAAGTCGACCTTTTCCAAAACCTAACGAAGTAGTTTTGTTGCCTAAATCTAACTAGGTAGTTTTGTTGCCTGAACCTAACCTAAGTCGATCGAACCGTTGTATGCGGATGCGTTACAAGAACAAACAAACAGACCTCTTTCTAACCCCCAAACAACCTTTAGTTACCCTCAGCCCCATATCTTTAATGTAAGCCATGTGATTTTGTGTCACCTTGGTTTGGAAAAGTTTAGTAGATCTAAAAAAAAAAAAAAAGATCATAACTGCACACCAACATCGTTATGAAGACAAAAGAATGGAAAAATGGCTGCATCAAAATGACATCAGCAGTTTGAGACAAAGACAGGTCACCCGTTCTCCCAAATAACGCACCCTGCTCTCTGACAGAAGAAAACAATAAAGCCATTACCATATATAGCAGAGTTACCATATGTGAGTGGCAGAGAGGCATCATTGCTCAGATGACATTCATTGTGTTGCTGCCTGCTGGTGCAGAATGCTGACATGCAATGACTGGCAAAAGTCAGCAGGAGCCCTGCTGTCTCTCACCCTCACCTCCTGCTGGGGAGGCCTGCCTGTGCACCCTGGAGGGGAGTGGTGGGGGAAGAAGAGGAGACAGACGGAGAGGGAGAGAGAGAGATAGTGGGAGAATCAGGTTAGAGCGAAGGGAACATCAGGCCGTATCCATCTTCTCCTTCTCCTTATGAATATGTAAACCAGACAGGTCAATAGGCATCAATGACTCTCCTCCCCCCGGATTTAAAGGCAAGAGGAGAGAAAGGAGCGCTCCCCTCTGATGCTTTCATCCAATAATGGTGGATCTCTCTGTGGCATGTTATAGATACCTCTCTCTCTCTGTGTGTGTGTGTGTGTTTCCTTGGGCTTCCATGTCTGTGTCACAAATGGGAGAGCCTGGCAGACATTTATTAAACACAATTGTTTCCTGAAAATTGCCTTTTCGATAACCTTCCTTTGTCTATGGTTGTGTCACATTATGGAAATTCAGAGGAGGAAATGAATGGAGCCATTTCTTCGTCCCTTTCGGGGCTGAATGTGGTTGGGGTTTCTCTGTTTTTGCCTTCCCGTCTGATGTGGAGGGAGGACTTGAAAGCCTTAATATCACGATGCTTGTGCCAAAACCACTCCCTTCCCCTCGCTTTGCGCCTGGTTTCCCACTCTCGTGCTGCCCTCGGCTGTGTGTGTGTGTGTGTGTGTGTCTTTGAGTGAAACGTTGGCACAGCATCAGTGACGGAACATACCTCACCACAAGGCCGTTTGATGGTCCAAGACGAGAAGGAAGCATTTGGTTTAGATTATTCTCATTTTGTTACTGACACACCGCGCACACATAGCATCCCAGTGTGCCGGATTTAAACGAGAGGTCAAGTGAGGACCATCCTCCGGTGCTCTTATCGCTATCCCGGCCACATTGTCTCTCAATTCCCCCGGATGACTGCCAGGTCTGGTCATGGTTTTCAGACATCTGTCAGTGCAGTGGTCTGCTGCACTTTATAGAACTCTCTATACTACCAGTTATGATCCATTGATCAGTCTTCCTTGCCAACCCTGTCTGCCTACAAAACTAACTTCCCATACATCTAAACTGCATTGTGAATTACGTTTTGAGGGAAACACATTTCCTCCTGGATTACGGTCACAGTTTTAAACATGTAATTAACGTTGTAAATTGCATAAAACAAAATAAAAACTGCAACAAAACTATGTAGTTAGCTTTAGTAAAAAACATCATGGTTTGGCTTAAAATGACACACAAACAGTGGTCTCCTGGGGGAAGGTCCAGTGTTTGTTTGACTTGTCCACCTCTCCTCCCGCCCGCCTGTAGTGGACTTTCTTGTTTGCTATACTCATTATTATACCAATAGCGTCATTACAACACAAAACAGTTGCTCGATATACGTCACCTGCTCTGCAGCGGCCGTCCACGCACTATTTGGGATACGTACAAGACAGTAAGTTCGCTTTTGACGTATCACATTTGTAATGCAAATTCACGTAGGGAGGAGGTTGGTGTGGTGAATGTGTCAAACAAACACAGGGCTCCCCCCACTCGTTCCCTGCTTGCTACATTCCGGCTCCCGTAGCAGCTCTTCTTCTTGCTCCTTTGACAGCTTGACTTCTGATCTCCTACTCACCTCTTGCTGTCGCTGTCACTCATGTGTGTCCATGAATGGACGAGGAGAGACTAGTTGTTGAGGTTGAGAAATATCCTGTGCTATAGTCCGAAAAATGTCCCGGCATCCCGTGACAGCACGTTATCCCAAACAGAAACACATACATGGCTAATTATTATACAAAATGACGTCATTGGACCATCCTGGTCGTGATTTATTTTCCTACCATGGTGAAGGCACGACTTGCTCTACTCTGTCTCTGGTTGGCTTTCCCTGATATTCTTACCCTGAACCTAATTAATCTCATTCCTCATACCTCAACCTAACCAACCCAGCCAATGAAGGTTTTCAAGGCAACGAGACGGGAAGGTCCGATGATGTCATTCTGCATGATATTTAGACATGTGCTTCTGTATGTTGCAGGGAGTGTGGGTATTTTCGGAAGAGATGGGGCATCCAGACAATGGGAAGCCCCCCTGGAGGTGGAGCCTTTTCTGGTGAGAAATTAAGTTTAAGTAGGCCTCGGTGTCCACACATGATTTAAAGCTAATGCAGTGTAAAAACGCTCTAGACAGATCTTCCTATTGGTGCTAGGGCCGACACTTGACGAGCGTCACATGACGCACCGCTGCGCTGCGGCGCCTGTGTGTTTTCAATTCAAGATTACAATCAAAGAAATAAACAGTCTTACTAAACTGTATCCTTTATCACCTATGAATGTTCATCAAATCTTTCCAAAACATCAGAGAAAATTCACAATTAAGATAATCACTGTAATGACTCTACTTCTTTCTTAAAAAATGCGCAGCTATAATTAAACTATTTGATAATCGATTAATTGGTTTAAATTCCAGCTTCTTAAATGTGAATATTTTCTGGTTTCTTTACTCCTCTATGACAGTAAACTGAATATCTTTGAGTTGTGGACAAAACAAGACATTTCAGGAGGTCATCTTGGGCTTTGGGAAACACTGATCAACATTTTTCACCATTTTCTGACATTTTATAGACCAAAAAAACGAATCAATCAATCGTCATTTGTATATTTTACCTACAGTAACTCATTATTATTCACAGTTTACAGGATGATTTAATATTTTGTTTCGATATGACATCTTGTCTTGACTTATTTGTTGCTGCAAATCTCTCAGATCATCGAAGTGTCATATCTCATCAAACTAATGGAAATGCAGTGCTTAGCAGAGCGGCCTTTGAGCCTATCAGTGTGCCTGTACAGGCTCAGAGCTCCTAGGTAATAATAATAGGGGGATCAGTAGCTCCCCTTGTAATAGTTAGCTTAATATAAACCACATCAGAATCAGGCGTGTGACGTCCGCTGTCCCCTTCTCTGTCCTGTGGAGGTCAAAAAACACATTTCATTATTTCCCTCTCATCCTTTAATCCTCTCCTACCTGATGTAAGCACTGGGCTGAGGAGTGCGCACACGCATGGATGGTCAACAAGAGTTTTTTGGGTCATAAATGCTCGGCAGCGAGAGAGTGTTTGTGTGTGTACGACTCCTTGTGGAGGGAGCGAGTTTGGAACGGGGGACAGGAAATGCAGAGTAGAGGACAGACAGGGGCAGATGTGTGAGAAAGAGAGATGGGGGGAGCATGAATTTTGGTAACATTGTCAATATAATCCCTTGTGAGGGACTGAGCCCAGGTTTACACGAGGATTACAGCTCAAGACCAATTATTACCTGAGAGACTGAAGGAGAAACACAATGTCAGACCTCGCATCAGCAACCCAAACGTGATGTGACAGGCATGCAGTAACGTGAGCCACGACAGGTCAGCATATGGTCAAAATGATGGCGAGCTAGCAGTGTGTGTCAGGTGGTGTTAGCTGAGACTTGCTGCTTTAATTCATAATAGTCAGCTCCATCATACCTGTCAACACCTCAGACACCTGCCAATCACAATCAAGCCTCAACCCTCCCACATGATTGTGTTTCTCTTTGTGTGTAGCTGACTGCATAATGTGCACACAACAGGTGACCTTTGTGTCCCTGCTGACAGTATTATTCCCGTGTTGTGTTTGGCTTTGACACCTCATGAAACGTAAATTGGATTGTAAGGAATTTCATAGAGCCTCAGTTGGTGGAGAATACAAGTGGATGTCAGTAGGAGGGAGCCTCTTTTAAATTCCAGCGTTCTGGCTGCCTCGACTCAAGGGTAATGTATGCAGCATCATGGCCGGCCTGGACACATGCAGAGAGAGGGGTCATCTCTACAGCAGCATATCCAACAGCACATTAGGCTGTTCTTTGTCAGACGGAGGCAGTATTATTCACTAAGTGTATTCATCCTTTGTTCCCAGTGTCTCATCCTAGCAATCAGCTAATCACCACTAATCAAGTAATCACGACTTTCCACGTATTAATTAGGCAATTACATATCATAAAATCCAAAGAAATCCACACAAAACAGTTTTCACTGGCTCTGCTTTCATTTGTGAATAAGCAAAAGGCTCCCCTTCAAAACAAAAATAAATGAATCCGAGAGTGCTAATCTGTGCAGATCAACACACACTTCCTGAAGCTGTGTCACTGACGATAAATGGCCATGGAGATTTTATAGGGACTTCTAGTTTATACTTATTAGCCCTGAAATGAAATGACGCCTGTAGTTATGGAAAAACATCCACAAAACCCACAAAAAGCTTTTCAAGTGACATCACAGTGTATTTGGCCTTGATTCACTGTCTACTCTTGTTGTAAATAATTTTACACCTGATTCGACTGTTATCAGGCCATTAAATAGGCGTTATCGGTCGCTATAGAGAGGCGAAGTCCTTCCCCCTCCGGTGGACCCAATGGGACCTTATTTTGGAAAAAATATGAACGGTAGTCAACGGCGAGAGACCTATATTTTTTTTTATCCTGAAGCGCCATGAATTATACATGTGATGTTTGTCAATTTAAAACATAATTTTGCAAGTCAAGAAAGTTGAAGTTTGTCATAGGTTTGTCGTTATATTTACTTTTGTGTGAAACTGCTCAGTGAACTACGTCTCTCGTCTCGCACAATATACGTCACCAACACTAGCTAGCTCACTAACTTAGCTATGACCACGCACAAATGTAATGTTATCTTACCTGATGTGTTTTATCCAGCGACTTGTGTTTTTTTTTCAGCCATGACGCAAAAGAACGATCAGACTCGTTGCTCATGTGAGTACATCCCAGTACGAAACACACAGACATCGTAGCTTCAGAGAGGGAGACGTCACTACGTGACTTTTGGAAGTGTAGTCTTTCTAATTATGTGTTTTCACAGTCTGATACTACAGCAGTTTCACAACAAACTGCGACTTTCTTGACTTGCAAAATAAGATTTTAAATTATTAAAAACATCATATTTGTGATCATGGTGCAATTCAAAAGGTATCAAAAAAATATTTATCCGTTGACTACCATTCATATTTTTTCTGAAATAAGGTCCCATGGTGGTCCACTGGAAGGGGCGAGACTTCGCCTCTCTATAAGCACCATGGATGTGGGTCATTAGGAGACCACTATGTTGTAAAAGTGAAAGCGAAACTTAAAAGCAACACGTTCTTACAACTTCTGTGTTGTAAAAGTGCATGAAACATTACATTTTGCACACAAATAAAAAGGCTTTTTTACTGTAGGTTTAGGCAACAAAAACATGGTGTTTTGATTTAAAATAACTACGTTTCAAGAGTGAAAGGGAAACATAATGTTTCCCTGTCTATACTATAGTCCCTGACGTACGTTTGTCATAATTACTACGGTCGCTAGAGGTCGCTGTCGTTTTCTTTCATTCCTTCTTTTGGCGATCCACCATGTGAATAGATGATAAAAGCATAGACTGTATATAAGAAGTGGACGTAGTCTCTGTGACGTCACCCATTGGTCTGTGGACTGCCATTTTGAAGCCTTCGAGTTCGGCATTTTGTCCGTCGCCATCTTGGTTTTTGGCCAACTTTCTTAAAATGAAAACACACTGTGAAAGGGTTGAAGGTGTAAAAAGAAAACACAGACATCTCCCTGACTGGACAACGCCATGGTAGCGACCTGTCAATCACAAGATAGCCACGCCCTAAAGCATACCCTGCTTCTATACAATCAGACTTCTTTTTGCAACCAGAGGAGTCGCCTCCTGCTGGCTGTTAGAAAGAATGCAAGTTTAAGGCACTTCCGCATTGGCTTCACTTTTGCCACTTGCCCACTGGATAAAACCTAATATATAGTGTAGTAGGCCCGTATTGACCCACATCTATGGTGCTTATAGCAACTGATAACACCTATTTAATGGCCTGACAACAGTCTAATCAGCTTAATATTTAGACCTCTGGGATCACAAGGTTAGTTTTTAATATGATTTTTATTTTGATAATCTGTTATACCCCGCTGGGCTTGAATGATTATCTGCACACCCTTCAGCTCGCTATAGCCCTAAGATTGACGCTCGGCAATTGAGACACTATCCTCAGGGTAATGTGGACATACACAGAGACATTAGCTCCACTGTTTACCGGCGCTATAGATCCCAGGCAATAAGGCTTTACTAATTGCTGCTGTGTGGAAACGGAGTCAGGTAGTCCAGCTCTTGCGATGACTCCTGTGTAGCTGCGAGGGCCGGAGGCAGAGACAGTAATGATTATGGAATTACCATGGCAGAGATTGTGATGGCCATCCTAATGATTTCATGTTACTGTAATTAGCATTACGAGTAGGCTTAGTGGAGGAGTGGGGGCGAGGGGATGGGAAACCAAGAGAGGTAGAGACTCTGAGAGTCGACAGCGAGGAAGGAAAGACAGTGAATTAGTCAGAGAGTGAGAGCGAAGAAGAAAAGAGATGGAAAAAGTGAAGGGTGGAGGGGGCAAGACAAAAGGGATGGGAAGTGTAGGAGGACGTTCATTAACTAAATGAGGATGAATTGTTAGCATGACTGTGGGCTGGTGAGATTCCTTAGCTTCAATTTCAGAAATGCTCATCTCACACAGAGAAGGAAGTTTAACCCCCTCACAGGCTGTCAGCTCCATATCCAGCAGATGAACATCAGCTCATCAACATTTTTCTCTCTCCGGCAACCACGTTAGCCATGAATGTTACATCCTGATGCAATCTATCTTTTAATATTACAGAAAAATCTACGGATAATCGATGATTAATCAACATCGAAGGAAAATGTCATTCTAACATGCAATCCTTGTGGACATTTTGTGGTATTGTGCTGTTTTATTGCTGTGAATAATTGGCAAAACATAAATGGTATGATGAGAATGTCTATGCGCCTACAGTGCAACATATTTGTATACTCATACAACGGCTCGTATGATATCTTAGGAAAAGTTATTCCTTATTTTTTGTGCATTTTCCTAAAATTTCCAGCAACACGTGACAAATGTAAATTTCCGCTTGTAACATGCATACAGTCTTTTTATAATAAACTTTCGTCTTCACAGGAAACTTATTTAGGTTTAGGCAACAAAACTACTTACTTATGTTTAGGAAAAGATTGTGGTTTGGGTTAAAATAACGAAAGTGGCGTAACTTTAGTACGGAAGTTATGTGACAAATAAATAAACGTTGACACGTTACGCTGTCACATAAAACCGACATGTAACACCGTAACGTGACACCGTAACGTGACACCGTAACGTGACACCGTAACGTGACACCGTAACGTGACAGCGTAACGTGACAGCGTAACGTGACAGCGTAACGTGACAACGTGATGTAACAACGTAACATAACGTAACAACAACATACCATAACAAAGTAACGAGCGTAACAACGTAATTAGCATAAATAAATAATAATGGTGCATTACTTTTCGTAGGTATAGCTACGAACGGTGTACGAGAACAGCCTGTACAGTGAACAGCTATCTAAAAACATCAATTAAATGTCCTGCAGAATCAAAGAGCAAGGACTGCGTTGTTTATTTTGGGCCTACTTTCAATCAAAATCAAACACGGTGAAAACCATCACAGAAGAGGAGGAGATTGATAGTAGTCCCAATAAATCAGATTGCAATCAAGGGTAAGACTCACTGATTGGTGGCTGATGCTGTTATCCAGCTGCATGTCCAACAGCTAACACTCACACGTTCATACCTGTTTTCAATCAACTGACGAAAATCCATCTAGCAAACAGGGGAAGTCATAGATACTATAAATGTAGACCGTAGACATTGAGGGGAAATGGAAACACCAAAAAAAGACAACAGCTCCCTTTACAGTGTTATTCCCAGAATAAATCATTGTGTCGTGGAAAGAAGATTAATAAAAGTGTGAAATAATTTCCGTGTTTTATTATTTAATGAGCTGAAATTGAAAGTGATGAGTTATCATTCAGTGTACTGTCGCACAGGAGCCTGTGTGTGTTTGTACTAATGTTTGCATGTACACACACTTTTGTCTTCCTGTTGCGTTCTAATTAGCACCTTATTGTGTGCTGCCAAAGCTGTGATAATATTAGATAATTCTTCCTCCTTTTTCCACCTGCCTCTGAGATGATTTCCACTGTGAAACATTCAAAGATGTGGACAAGTCATTAACTTAAGGTGGACATGCACGTAAAGGAAAAGTTGCACCGTTCATATTATATCGACCTGCTACCCTCGTAAGTCTGGGAAAAAACTGGTCATAATAATGGAGGATTATTAATCGATCGGCGATCCAGAGCTGTACAGCCCAGCCACGAGGAAACAAAAGACGTTAATCATCGCAGTTAATAGGCCATTAAAGAAACTCTTCCACTCCGCCACACAACCCTACGGCAAATTACCGCGTTGCCTGGTCTGGTGTGAATGCAGCCTCCATGGCGTACAAATGACACGCCAAAAGCAAGAACGCCGTTCTTATTGCATGCAAAATGACTTCCGAATTACAGAGTCATTTGTACGGCATTTAGTGCGACCGGGCTGTTCATCTATTGGCACATATACAGTATGTTCTGGTTGTTGTTTATAACTTGATTTTGGATGCACCTCTTCTCTTCTATGAAAGTACATCACTCTAAGTAACAAAAGATAGTCATATCCATCATACCAGTGTTAAGGCTGGCCCACACTAAGAGATTTTTCAAATCTTAACAGATGTTGAAAATGTGAGAGCCCCCACACATAACATGTTATGTTAAATTTAACAGTTATGTTCTTATAGTGTGTGGTGAGCAAGAATTTGGTCCCGGCTAAAAAAACAAAACAGAAATCTCGCAAAATCTCTTGCAATCAAACGTGACTTTGTTGTGAACAAACATGGTGGACGACGGGCAGGAAGAATTATCGGTTAGTTTTTTGCACTACTTTGACTGAAAATTCACGAAGGATGGATGGATGAAGTCATGGAGACACATTAAATAAACACCTGTGTTGCTGCCATGAATGAACAAGTTGGTCTTCCATTACAAAGGTCCGTCTTACTACTACTTTATGCTTTGCGTTTTGCATTAGCTCATGCATTAGCGGCGGACGCAATGACGGCGGTGGTTGTCCTTCCGCTTCGGTCAGCTTGGTTCTCACTTGGCTATCGTCCCATCTAACGTGACTGCGTCATCGGCTGTCCGCGGAGTTCCCCACACACAACAGGATATCCGATCCGATTTACGATTTGAGATTGTGCGACCAAGATGGACACTCTCAACATACCTCACACCGCAAGAATATCTGGCAAGATAATCTTTAGATCCATCAAAAAATCTGTGCTTTGCTGTCCATTGTCATGAGGGGGGGAATCAAGCCCAAAATCGGCTTGATTTTCGTGTAGTGTGTACCCGGCATTAGTTACAAAAACTGGGCAAAGACGAACCCCCTGTCCAAACTTCACAAAATATAGTTTAGTAATTAGTTGCATGAACGTCTATAAGTGTGTGTGAAAACGTTTTTAGAAATGCAACAGTATGCACATACTGTAAGTTTCCTCTATCTCAGTTTCTCTCTCTGAGCCACAGTAACCATTTGAAATGTTTAACACCCTAATTCCTGTTGAGTCACATAAAGCATTTGTCAGATCCTCTCTCCGTATTTGGGATTAACCTAATCCCACCGTTATGAAAATTAAAGTTTGAATCTTCCTGAAACAAGTTTCTGCCTCTTTATTGTCATGTCAGACTGCCCTCGAAGAACCGAGCCGCTCCTTTTTCCTCTCCACACCAGTGAGTGAAGGGATGGTTATTTCACTTAATGAAAGAGAGAAGGATATTTGCGTGAGGGAGAGAGTCGAGGCAGCCAGTTAATCCTCCTCTGTCTGTGTAACTACTGCTCTGGAGACCTCTATATGTCAGTTAGCATTACACTGTAAATACCTTCTCATAAGGCAGAGAGCTGAGCTGCGGACACTTGTGAAAATTCAGCAGCTATAATAATGACCTCCATTAATGTTGTGCTAATTTGGTGCTTATCATTTCCTCCGCCATGGATGAGGTTGTTATTGCTCGGTTTAATCCACAAACTCGTGAGCCAAACTCGGTAGAAGTAAGTTTAAATACCCAGAGTTTCTGTGCCATTTGTAGAGGATTGGACTTTTTAAACATTTTGAAACACCAAGCACAAATTAGTAACTACCATCTCTAGAGTCAACTGCAGGTGTTGGGTAACTCATTACAGGGTGTTCTTTCTCTCTCACCCCCATATTAATAGGCTCCCACAGTCACTTAGCTCCCAATGTTCTCCAGCATGGTGTTACGTTCACTTTCTCGCATGCAGCTCCATGTTTTTCCATGAGTAATTGGTGCACTTGGCAATTTAAATCTGTTTTGTTTGTGTCCACATCTAATCGTAACTTTAGTGGTTTTGCTATGATTTGCCCAGCGCAAGAAAAAAAATAGAAAAGTGTCTGTGTCTGTATGTGTGTGTATTTATGCGGGAGAGTTGTCAGTGGGTGAGAATAGTCTGGCTGCTCAAGGTGACAACATTTGCATCTGAAGAAACTAGTACACCAGTGTCGGAGCAGTTAAAGGGACAGTGTGTAAGATTTGGGGACATCTAGTGGTGTGGTTGCGGATTGCAACCAACTGAGTACCCCTCCGCTCACTCCTCCCTTTCAGAGACTGCGGTAACGTGAGCCGCCGAGTGCAAAACCGTGGTAACGCCATTCACCTCGCTCAGAGGCCATCCATACCATAATACTACGTTTTGTCACGAAAACACATGAGAGAAATATACCGTAAATGACGTGATACCGTACGCAAGACGCAGTGCTGATGTTGTTGTTTGCACGTGTTCACAAAACTGCGACTCAAGTTACCGCAGTTCACAAGCGTGTCGGGGAGCTACGGTGGCCTTCAGGTAACGTGAAAACGCGAAAGGCTGTCTCTAGAGCCAGTGTTTGGTTTGTCCGTTCTGGGCTACTGTAGAAACATGGCGGAGCAACATGGCGGACTCCGTGAAGAGGACCCGCTCCCTATGTAGATATGAAGGGCTCATTCTAAGCTAACAAAAACACAACAACTCTTAGTTTCAGGTGATTATACACTAATGAAAACATAGTTATGAATATTATACTACATTTCTGCTAATAGATCCCTCAAAATGTTACCTACTGTTCCTTTAAGGACACAATCGGAGCGCTGAAGGAGAAAGGTCAGTAGTTTATTGTATGATGGAGCATAACGTAAGCTTTCTTCACATTAAGGGAGGACAGTTCTGTTCAGTCCTCTGTGATTCGCCGTCCATTTTCTATAATCCCGTTCAGTGGATTTGTTTGGAAATAAAAATGCCCACATTGCTGTGTATCAGTGCAAGCTCACATTTCAATGTCCGACTCCCACACACTCTATATGCAGTAAAGGGTTGGGTGCATGCATGATCTGTGCAATAGGGAGAAGTAAATGATGAAACAGGAAAGGAGGGAGACACATACAGAGAGAGGGACAGAACTGTCTTAATGGTGAAAGGTTCTTATTCCTCTGAAAGTGTTTAAAATGTTTAAATACAGAGGCCATGAATCAATGCAACGTCATGCGGAACAAAGCTGGGCTGAGGTAATACAAAGCATTTACTACAGTACCTTGTTGCTCCATGTTCCCAGATGTAAAAGCGTCAGTTTAGTCGAAAAGAAAAATGTTCAACGGCCACTTTAACATCAAGTTGATTGTCTCCACAGGTGGTCAATTTGCTTTGGCTCTGCTGGGAGAGGGGTTTTATAACTTATTGACATTTTGTTAAACAAGCCTTTTAACTGAACTGTGTTCAGGGACTGATGTGTTGTGATGTAGTATTAGCTAATGGTGAAACGCATATAGCTGAAATCATATCATAAAGGCTACATTACAAATTCTGCATTCAATTTGTTTTAACACAGAAACACCACAATTTGAAAAAGTGCATTACACGCAATTATGGAAGCATTAGTGCTGGATTTACAAAGGCGAAAGAAATACACTTTATAAACCATGGCTGAAATACCATGAACATAGAAAAAAAGCCTCAGCCGACTACTAATGTATGGAAGACATAGTTTGTTGTCAGATAGATTATCCATTAGTAATAAAATTCTAAAATAAATCTACCATGAATAACAACACACAGTATATAAGTCAACATGTACAGTGCAAAATGGGCAGTTGAGGCACTTTCAGCCACATTAAGCATCAGCAGCTGCATGAATGTGTAACGGGAACGGATGTGAAGCTTGTCAGGTTAAATAGATTGTCTTATCATCTCCAACTTGCACTTGAACCTATCGCTTGTGTCTTTTATGTACACATTAGGGATCGGATGATAGGCACAGTGACGACATGACTGAGTGTCCTGCCTTTCTTTAATGTGTGTTATACTGATGGAACAGGACAGTCCTGTCACTATAATGCATGGGGAGCTGATTTTCTATAATCTGTACCTGAAAGACCTTGGCTCTACATTGTTATGGCGGGCCAGGTGTCATCAGCTCCGGAGCAGAGAATATACACCCAGTTGGCAGGAAAAGATGTTGGCATTAAGCTTGGGCGTTATGACGAAATTGTCGTTCAACACAATATTGGTTGGTCACAATAATGACAGCGCAGTGGTGGCCTAAAGGTTAGAGAAGCAAGCTTGAGACCGAAAGGTCACCGGTTCAATCCCCCATAAATCTGGGTGGGGAAAGTGAAAACAGTTTGCCCCTCCCTCATTACCACCACTGGTACTTAACCCCAACCGCTCCAGTGGAGCTGCTGATCAGACTGTGGTTGTACTGGGCAGCTTCCAGGTGTGAATGTGTAACTGTGAATGTGATCAGGGCGTTCCTGAGAAAGAGAGCATTGCTCTCAGTGAACTTCCCCCTGTATAAATAAAGGTAAAAAAAAAAAAAAAAAAAGTAGTTTTGTTGCCTAAAATCTAACCAATCGTTTCACAACATTAACCACGTGACATTGTGCATCTCTGCAACTGTGATACACGGCTGATATGAAACGTATTTTTGGTTCAGAAATATAGACATTCAACATATCCCGTGGTTTACAGAAACGTACCATGCCGACATTCTTTTTGGCGACTGGATTGGTATACAACATTTTTGGAAAAAACTCCATGGATTCTTACTTCTTACTTTTCTGACTTTTTGATACAGTAAATCATGTCCACAAATATCGATTATATGTCCTTTAACAACATAATCTCTTGTACATTCTCAAGTAACAGGTATCTTTTGATGTGTGATCATGTTCCTTTAGAGCCTTCGGACCAGATTGAAAAAGATGATGAATCTGACATTTCTATCATTTCCCCTTTATCATTCTGCAGGACTGGAGACTCATTTCAAAGCAATGGACTCATTGTAACGCAAGGCCAACTCCCACACCTGACACACATGCCTCAGACCAGCTTTATGCTGAAAGAACAGAAAAGAGGTAAGACACTAAGTAGGAATGTGATTCTCTTGTCTTTTATCCCGTAGGACAAAGTCTTACTGTGAATCCCAATAGACGAGTCAGAGAGACATGGGAAAATTTTGTCTGCATTGTTAATCTTTAAAAATGTAGTTTTAGGTCTTTAATAGTGGGAACATATGTCAAAGAAATAATCCCGTTGTACAAAATCAAGTCATAGCAGATTGTCCTGGATTAATCTCTGTTGTGAGATCTAATCCACGGGCGTCCCTTGACTGCTAGAGAGCTGTGATAATCCCATATCAGACCGCGGCTGTTAATCTTGTTCCTAACACACGGCCTTTTTCCACTGCGTGATCTCATACAATATAAAACGTTGGTTCAAGGTGACTCAATGTCATGATGCGAAAATGGATTAGCTGAGGCAGGTTGACGACTAACAGAAATGATGAAGGGAGGAAGGTTTTATTTTGAATGATTTCCTTTGATAGTTAATTTGGTCAAATGTTGTGAGAAAAGTAAATGCTCGAATAAAGTAATCCGCATTCAACACACGCTAACATAGAATCACCCCCACTGCTCAGCTGCACTCCTCTGGTATTTCACCACGCTCAGTATTCAAAGCATGAACAGCTTTAGATTACCACTCTTTCTGCATGTGTGTGTGTGTGTGTGTGTGTGTGTGTGCCCTTTTCATCAGCCCTTATTGGTAATCAAGCGACATTGAGATCTCTCTGCCTGCAGAAGGGGGAAATAGCCGACTTCGCTGGGCCTCGACCCAGCCTCGGCTTCACACTGTGATTTATGTGACCTATTAGCGGGCCCCTACTGGCAGGGCCCATCATCTGAATTATAACTAAGGATTAGGCCCCGGGCTAATGACAGGACTGGGAGGGGAAATTGACCATGTGTTTGGCTGTGGCGTGTTTCCTGTAAACCAGATTACAGAGCACATGCAGAGCCACACAAATATGAGAGACAAGCACACATAAAATCATGTCTATAAGCATATAAGATTATAGGCGCACACATCCACACCAGTGTAAAACCAGCGCATGAAAGCATGGGGGTTGCAGCTGTGCTTAGATTATGAATCTCTATTAACCTCGCCAACCCATCAACTCACTCTTAATGAGGCCAAATATAACACTCTCACACACACACACAGATATACTCGCACTCGTGATTTAAATTAGTTTGCCAAATAATATATATTTATTAACCTTGCTTTATCTGGAATTCAAAAATGCCACACTTGGCCTACATATTCAAGGACAACACACACGGATGAAAATGTACTATGGCTGTCAAAGTTAACACGATAATAACTTGTTAATGCAAATTTGTTTTAATGGCATTCATTTCTTTAACACATTAACGCAAGTTGTGACTTTTAGGTTGTAGCAATGCTAGAGTGTAGATACTGGCATCATTTAAAACTAGAAAACTCTAAGGAATCCATTGTAGCATGTCATAATAGCTTGTCGGGAAGGAGGCTAAATAACGCTCCAAACTTGCACTAAATTTTGGCGAAAAAAAACTGGCTTGACCATTTTCAAAGGGGTCCCTTGACCTCTGACCTCAAGATATGTGAATGTAAATGGGTTCTATGGGTACCCACGAGTCTCCCCTTTACAGACATGCCCACTTTATGATAATCACATGCAGTTTTGGGGCAAGTCATAGTCAAGTCAGCACACTGACACACTGACAGCTGTTGTTGCCTGTTGGGCTGCAGTTTGCCATGTTATGATTTGAGCATATTGTTTTATGCTAACTGCAGTACCTGTGAGGGTTTCTGGACAATATTTGTCACTATTTTGTGTTGGTAATTGATTTCTAATAATAAATATATACATACATTTGCATAAAGCAAGCATATTTGCCCACTCCCATGCTGATAAGAGTATTAAATACTTGACAAATCTCCATTTAAGGTACATTTTTAGCAGATAAAAAATTGTGCAATTAATTTGCGATTAATCACGATTAAATATTTGAATCCATTGACAGCCCTAAAATGTACGCAGAGTATTTAAAGAGGCCAACACACTCGTCGTATCCATGTATGGAAAGCCTCGGTGTCACATGAAATTCATGTTTGGTCAATAGTTGGGTAGACGAGACTCGGGGCCGTTTTCATTCACTATGTGCTGCTCATTTCCAGTGTTGTGGAGTAATGGCACAGTTTGACATGGCCTCTGGCATAAAGATAACCCAATATCAGCCAGCAGCCTGACTGCTATTGTTTCATTTATAAGAAAACACTGCACTCTAATATCACATCACATCTGCTCCCTCCTAGGGAATTCTTTTATCCAGCTTGTGTATGTATCTGTGTGAGTGTTTGTGTCTGTACGTACTAAATATTGCACACCGGAAACAAAATAGATCACAGGGTTCCCTCCCTGCAGCTCTCAACCCCTGCCATCCAATCAGAAGAATCAATACACCCCCTGGCCTACTATGGACAATATCAGTGGATCCTCTTTTAAAGTTAAAGAATCTTATAGAGGCAATTCCATGAAACCATTACCAGTTCAAGGGCAGGTGTACCAGGATCAATAAGAGTCGAGTACATGGCGTTAAAGGGGATTCAGGCAAACTACCTTGCCTCTGTCTGTTGTGATTGTCACACAGAAGCAGAATTTGAAACTCAATGTGGATTGATTTTTTTGTCCCTCTGCAAATATGTAACAGCCCCGGGGTTCGAAAGCAATTCCTCTCTGATATTTTTGATCATCATGAGTAAAGGATTTCTTGGATTGTAGCACTGAAAGATGCCCTTTGATTACCAACAGGACTATTTCTTCTCTGGTTAATATGAATACCCGTTGAACTAAGCAGCAATGTTGATGTCAGATCTCCGAGCACGGATCAAAGCAGCCAGACCCTCCTCCTCCTCCTCCCATTCCCTCCCTCTCTTGTGGTAGTCTAATGCTGCTTTGCCCTGCATATTAACACTGCTGTAATTGGACTTGTTGTTTGTTTGTAGCTTCTCTGTTTGTTTGGATTGTGTTTGAAGCCTCGCTTAATTAAATTGCGTCCTTGGCGTCAGAGTCTCAAAGCATGTGGAAAGCACAGTGCTGAGTAAAATGTTGCTAGTTGAGAGTTGGAGAGGAGAGGTGAGAAACGTGCAAAATAATACTGAAATAGGTTAACTTGTGGGTCTATCGCTGCACTGCGGGGAAGTGGCATTTATGCTCATTTTTATGCTTCTGCGCGAGTCATTGTGTTTTCGGGTTTGTGATATCTCAGGAACTCCGGCAGGAAATTTCAGAAAATTTGGCACAAACATCCACTTGGACTCAATGATGAACTGATTACAGGGTTCCCACGCAGTATGGAAGAGTATGGAATTTCATTTTAGTAATTTTTAGGTCTGGATAAGTATGGAAAAAATGAAAAGAGAGTATGGAAAAACTTTTGATAAAAAAAACATTTGGTCCCAAATGATGTGATATTGCATAGTTTTAAGTCAAAAGTCTCGGCCTAATGATTCTTAATTACAAATGTTCTGATCAGTCAGGAATAGGTGTGTTTTTAAATATTAATTTTACAGACTGTGTGGGCTAAAATACACAATAAGCCTGATTTTTCTTTACAATAATTCACTACATGTTTATAATCAGGTAAGAAACTCATTAATATATGCAATAGTCAGTATATATGATGGAATAGTGGCTTTAGAAGGTGCCAGAAGAACCAAATTTGGACCCTCCTAGCTGTCTGGCTACTCCATATCCTTGTGGAAGGCCCTGTTCATCACAGTGGAGTAAACAATTTTGCAAAGCCAGCAGTTGAAGGTGTTTCCCCTCTCTTAAACCTTCCTTGATTCCTTCTTACTCACTACACGGATTTAGTGTTTTTAGAGAGTGGCACGGTTGACATAGCCTACATAGGGGAGCACGAAGATGTCTTGTCCAGCACCTTCAGTCACTTTTCGGTCGCATACACGTGCTTAATGTTGTGAATTAAACAAAAAAACTTGCTTAGGTTCAAGCAACGTAACCACTTAGTTACGTTTAGGAAAAAAACAACACGGTTGGGCTTAAAATAACTACGACGTGACTTGACGTTGTCAACAAGGGACACAAACAAACAGCTGATTGTAACGTGAAAGTGAAACGTAACGCACGGGACACGAACAGCCGTCTCCTGGATGAAAGCCTTGTGTTTGTTGAAGTCTGGAAATTTGAGTCTGGAAAAGTTTGGAATTTTGAAATGGAAAGTGTCTAGGAACCCTGCAATTAGAATTTGGTTGTCAAAGGTCAAGGTCACTGTGACCTCACGTCCGTCCCATTCTCGTGATATCTCAGGAACACGTGGAGAGAATTTGTTCAAATTTGGCACAAACGTCCACTTGGACTCAAAGATGAGCTGATTCGATTTTGGTGGTCAAAGTCAAGCTCACTGTGACCTCACAAAACACATTTTTGGCCATAACTCAAGAATTCAGATGCTAATTATGACAATTTCCCTCAAATGTCTAACAGGATAAAATGATGAACCGACAATATTTTGGACAGACATGGATGTAAACTGTAACTTGACTGGTTGGCGGAGGCATACAACCGCAAGGCGGTAATTCTAGTTAACAGATGACATTTGTGCTGTGTTTAGATAACACGAGTCAAGTAATCTAATGTAATCTTTAGGGCTGTTAATCAATTAAAATATTTAATCGTGATTAATCGCAGTATGGTCCATAGTTAATCCCGATTAATCGCAAATCCTAAGCCTTTTTTATCTGTTTGAAATGTATCTTAAAGGGAGATTTTTCAAGTATTTAATACTGTTATCAACATGGGCGTGGGCAAATATGCTTGCTTTATGCAAATGTATGTATACTGCATATTTATGATCGGAAATTAATTAACAACACAAAACAATGACAAATATTGTCCAGAAACCCTCACAAGTACTGCATTTACCCCTTTGAAAATGGCCATGCCAGTTGTTCCCCGCCAAAATTTAGAGTATGTTTGGATGTTTTATGTTTTAGCCTCCTTCCCGACCAGCTATGACATAGTTGGTACCAATGGATTCCTAAAACTGCGTTAAAGAAATTAGAGGTGTTAAAACAAATTTGCATTAACGCGTTACTAGCGTGTTAACTTTGACAGCCCTAGTAATCTTACTTTCAGTTTCATCAAAGCATAAACTGAAAAAGGAAGTGATTTAATTAAGATTTAGCCAACAATTTGCAAACTTTTACCACCTGGTTAATTTGAATTTACTTTGGATGAACAGAAACCACCAAACCTCATTTGGTCAGTTCTGGTTTTGCTGACTTATTTTCCATCCAGCTGAGCATATTGAACTATAATTGTCCACGTTGCAATTCCAACCAACTGTTGTGGGGACTCTGAAGTGTGTTTATGATTGAGTCTGTGGAACATAAAGGAAGTTACCAGACCATGGAGACTAAATATAACCTTTAAAGGCTGCATTTTCCTTGTAAGCGTCCCTACACTTACACTTTGCTTCACTGAGAGGGGTGTAATGGCTTCCCCATGCAATTTGTATATGCATGCAGGAAATCTATTGACAGGCGGGAGTGCGGCAGAGCCGAGCGTGTCCTGTGAGATGGAGAATAGTCTGATGACTCGTTTAGAAATTTCCCAAATGGCTCCCAGACCTAATCACTGGTCTTGTTTAATGGCCATTGATGTTATTATTGTGGATGACTATTTGATCTCGCTGTGCCGCTTGAGAAGAATTAGGGAAGAGTAATTCACCAACAAACAGTGTAGGCGTGGCGACCCGTCTTAAACACAGACCATATCATCCCTTTGCTGTTTGCTGTTTGCCAGACGCAGCCTTCTTCATCCTCTTCTTCATGAGGTAACAATTTGGATTCTTTATTTTGTTTGCATGCGTGCACACTGCAGAGCTTTGATCCCGCCACTGCACGCGTCGGTAAGGCAAAGGCCACATGTTTGCTCCATGCCAGCACTTGCATGCCCCTTTCCACTGCCCCTCACCCTAGCCAGGCACTAACTAATGCAGATAGTCTGGCTATGATAGATTACATGCTGCCAGCCGGGGTGCTGCCAAACACCCAACCTAGAGTGTGATTTCTAGCCTGCGCTCCCCGACTGAAGCAGTCCTGTGAGATATGTGATGTTTTGTTGTGCTCTATCACAGCACTGCAGTGTTTTTTTGCATAAAAGTCATGTTGAAAAGTGAATGAATAACAGTGCCAAGTATAAGCCAAATGTATGTCTTAGTCGCACCTTATCCTAATTGGCTGAGACAGTTGACTGGCTGTTTAAGGCCAGCTGTCTAGGAAATTGTTTTGGCATGTATTTTTCCATTGCTGTGTCCTCCCTCTGTCCTGCAGCCCAATCAATAAGAGCCTCCACAAGGCCATCTGTGGGTCTATGCGTGCGTGCGTGTGTGCGTGTGTGTGCGTGTGTGTGTGTGTGACACAGAGAGAGGGACTGTGTGTGTTTCCACAATGCATATGTAATGTATACATGTGTGTACACTATGTGTATGACTGCATAACATGTCTATCACTATTCTGCAATGAAAAGCCATCAGTTATCAGGCCATTAAATAGGCATTATCAGTCGCGATAAGCACCATAGATGTAGGTCAATAGGGCAACACGTTCTAACACGTTCTGAACACAAACAAAAAAGGCTTTTTTAGGTTTAGGCAATAAAACTACAACTTCTTTAGCTTTAGGCAATAAAACTACAACTTCACGTCTTTAGGTTTAGGCAATAAAACTACAACTGCTTTAGGTTTAGGCAATAAAACTACAACTTCACGTCTTTAGGTTTAGGCAATAAAACTACAACTGCTTTAGGTTTAGGCAATAAAACTACAACTTCACGTCTTTAGGTTTAGGCAATAAAACTACAACTGCTTTAGGTTTAGGCAAAAAACTTCAACTTCCTTAGCTTAAGGCAACAAAACTACAAATTATTTAAGTTTGGCAACAAAAAACACTTTGTTAAGTTTAGGGAAAAACACTGGGATGCAAATTTCTGTCTCCTGGGTCAATGTCCTGTGTTTATGTCCCATCCATCGTCCTCGACCTCCACCCCTCATGGAGTTTCACACTGTCTACACTACAGCGCCTGACTTCTGCTTCTGCTCCCGTCATAATTACTATGGTCGCTAGAGGTCACTGTCGTCTTCTTTTATATACCTTCTTTTGGTGATCTACCATGTGAATAGATGATAAAACCTACAAGTGGGTGTAGTAGGCCCCTATTCGCCCACATCTATGGGGCTTATAGTGACTGATAACACCTATTTAATAACCTGACAACAGTCTAATGGGCTGGATTTGTGGCTTCTGTAGAGAGTGTTTGGCCTCTTTTCTTAGAGGCTGAAAACAAGGACACATGAGTGAAGAGATTAGAGTTAGAAACAGAGTGAAACATGAGGCTTCTACGCAGTATTCAATCAGGCTAATAAACCGAAACGTCTACTTGCCTGAACGCTATATTGATTGTCCTGTACAATTTAATATTTCAGGTTAATGAGGCAGATATATGCCTGAGGAATATTTTATAAATTTGTTTGTATAACCAATGTGTCATGTTTTATTATTTCAGTTACTGATATTTTGTTGTTTCTATTTTTTGTGTGTGTATGTTTCTAGAAATTGATGTCTGTGGATCCATTCTTAGCTGCTCCATCATGTGTGAACCCACAGGAGGCAGGTAACTTTATATCTAACAGTCTGCTTTTCCTTAATCTTTGTAAGTTGTTTTCTCTTTCTGAGGCGGTGACATCGGAAAAGGTATTTGCAACAAATTCAATACATTTTATTTTTGGCCTGTGTTTATGAGTTGTGCTGCTGCTGGAGTTGTTTACGTTAGTTAGCTCCTTCCATCAGTGAGCTAAAAAAAGCTACATAAGACAACCTCAACCTGTCTCAAATCATAGCAGTTTGTTTGAACAAATGTATCCAGGTCCCCAAAACATGCTATACACAATGCTATAGGCATTTAATCTAATTTAACTCACACAATAGACAGATCCTTAAAGGTATTTGCAAGAATTTCCTAAAAAACAATGTATAGACTGATACAAAAACAATCCCTCTCAATCATCACTTATGCCCCACTAGAAGTGCGTGGTGGTGTGGGTTTCTGCAGAGATCCAGCCCTCTGCCTGTATTTTCTCTTTTCTTCTTATTTTGCTTTGCCAGTAACAGCGAGCAGGGTGTGCAACCCGTTCAGGTCGTCAGATACCGCCGCTTTGTCACGCCCCTCGGTTTCTGACACCGAGGCACAAGTCCCCCCTTTAGCTCTGTCAGATACAACACAGCCTTATTTCACGGATGAGTTTGGGTTTGTTACATAGCGTTACATTGTTTCCCCTTCTCCTCTGTGTCTCCTCTGCCGTGTACAGAGTGCGGTTTGTCAGTATGAGTTTGACCAATGGTAGCACTGAGCGATAGCGATAGCGGACAGGATGAAGCCTGTCCTTTAGCTGTATTCATTCAAAATCCGGCAATGCGGCACCTTCCCGCAGGCTTGTGCAGAGTTAGTTGTGTGTTTATCTGTGCTGTACAATGTAAACGCCGTGAAAAGTTTTATTTCTCTGATTTGCTGCTTTGCTCTCACTAACGCCGCTCCCTCTCTTCATTCATTCTATAGCTCACTTGGCCGTCACTGCTATCTCTCTCTCTTTCGCTCGCTCGTTCATTGAGCTGAGGAGGAGTGACCGACTTTGAATGCCGTGTCTTTACAAACACCAACCGACAACTGTAACATGTTATACCTTTAAAGGTGCTATAACATTGATAACATTCAGCCACTAGATGTCGCATTCTCCCTGCCCCGTTCCTTTTCTTTCACTTCACAACAACCAACGTTGTTATACTATTGGCTCACAAGCCTTGTTAGAAGTGGGAACCAAATGTCAGATATCTTCCACAGAGATAAACAAAACATTCATTTTGGACCCGTCAAAATGTTTAGAATTCACAATCATAATGTTTTTTTTTTAGGAAAAGCCATACTTTTATTCGGCACCTTTCTAAAATCTCTGTGGATGTATTATGGAAGACCTTTAACATATTTAAGCTAAAGATGTCACAGATGTATCTATTGTTTTCTGCTCTTTGTACTAATCTTGTTATGATATCCATGCTCTCTAGGACAACATATTGAATGATGTGACAGTGTTATGGTTAAAGTTTGGTTAAGTTTAGGCAAAAAAGGACTTAAGGAAGATGCTTGGGTTAAAATAACTACTTATTAAGGTTAAAGGCACTTCGTTCTCATGGTTACAATAATAAAAATGCGATAAAGGTTAGGGAGCAATCAATGAACTGTAAATAAATGATGGTTACACCCATCTCTCTTAATGCAGATGGATGTTGGCTTCATACTCCATGTTGCCACAGTTTCTGCCATGTTAAACAACCATTTCCTGTGCATAGCTGTGGTTCTGTAAATAGGGTTTCCAGATCTTAGGGCACGTATGAGAAAAGCAGGTTGTTGTGGCATCAGTCCTTTATATAAAGCTGCGTAATTTTAGCACTGGCTGCTTTTGAGGTATTTTGTGTGTCTGCATCAATGGATCACCATGCATGTTGTTGAACTGTTGCTCGTCTTCCCACTTTACGCGACCAAACACTCCACTAATTGTAGGTTGGATCAGAGAGAAATGTGGGATTGAAATTCCCCGTATTGTTGAGTATGCAAACAGCTCCTCCTCCGCAGAAATTTCAATCCCAGTGTGGTTTTTGAAGAGGATGTAAAGAAATCCAGTCATCTCAACAGGAAGAGAGGGCCCCTTAAAAGACTGTTGTCTAAAAGAGGTGAAGATTTGACCCTAAAGTAAGATTGATTGTTCTTTCTTCTGGTTAGTGATTTGTTTTGTTGCTGTTGTTGGACCTTATTTGCAGTTTGCAGCAGCTCCTCCCTACAAATCCAGATATCAAGTGAGGAGAGGTCTGTCGTTTTGATTTCAAGAGATAACTGCATCTTTCGGCACTCAGCATCCCAGTTCATCCCATTATAGTTCATTGATCTCGCAGTGACATCTTACTGGTGGGGGAAGTGCTCACAAACGCCTCTTTCAATATTAAAGCAACTAGGTCAAATAGATAGCGAAAATAAGATCACGTTTTTTTCACGCTGTGGAATGGCCTGGAAAATTCACATAAATAATTATTCTGTCATAACAAATACTGCAAACTAGCCCATCACTGTCTCAGCTCGACATCATGAAACCACTACAGCACTGTGGAAATGACTGTAGCATTCAATTTCAGCAGGTATTTAGAATCATTTTTAAATTACCTGAGACACCTGGTCTTTTCATTTGACTAACTGCACTATGATAAGAAATTAGAGCCTGATTTCTTCTAATCAAAGATTTGAAATGTTTTGGCACCGGATATGCAGCCTAAAATTGAGACGAAATGTGTAAAAAATGTTATGTGCTCAGTGGCCAATTCAGGCTGTCTGAGGGGCAGGCGCGAAAAAGATAAAAACGGGCACCAGCTGCATGCGGTGGGGCACCAGAGTGCAGAAAGTTTTCTAGCATGTAAGGCAGCCTATGTGGCACTGCATCAAGTTTTCCCCATTTTAAGGCCACCCAAGAGGGCACATTATCACATTTTCTCTACTAGAAAGGCACCCTAGAGGGCACATTATCACATTTTCTCTACTAGAAAGGCACCCTAGAGGGCACTTTATTGTGTTTTCTCTACTAGAAGGGCATCCTAGAGGGCATTTTATTGTGTTTTCTCTACTGGAAAGGCACCCTAGAGGGCACTTTATTGTGTTTTCTCTACTAGAAGGGCACCCTAGAGGGCAATTTATTGTGTTTTCTCTACTAGAAGGGCATCCTAGAGGGCATTTTATTGTGTTTTCTCTACTGGAAAGGCACCCTAGAGGGCACTTTATTGTGTTTTCTCTACTAGAAGGGCACCCTAGAGGGCACTTTATCATGTTTTCTCTACTAGAAGGGCACACTAAAGGGCACTTTATCATGTTTTCTCTACTAGAAGGGCACACTAAAGGGCACTTTATCATGTTTTCTCTACTGTAAGGGCATACTAAAGGGCACTTTATTGTGTTTTCTCTACTAGAAGGGCACACTAAAGGGCACTTTATCATGTTTTCTCTACTAGAAGGGCACCCTAGAGGGCACTTTATCATGTTTTCTCTACTGTAAGGGCATACTAAAGGGCACTTTATCGTGTTTTCTCTACTAGAAAGGCACCCTAGAGGGCACTTTATTGTGATTTCTCTACTGGAAAGGCACCCAGAAGGCACTTTATCACATTTTCGCTACTGGAAGGGCACCCTAGAGGACACTTTATTGTGTTTTATCCACCCTGAGTACACCAGTGTTGCTGCTACAATAATTACAAACTATCGATCACTGTGACATGGGTGAAATTACTCAGTAAGACCCTTACTTTCAAGTAAATCACACAGGACATGTATTTTCTGAAACTATTAGCTGATTTCGGCTGGTATTTTCAACAGGTTATTTTTCTGAGTGAAATGATATTCATAGAGGTGCTCAAATAAGACTAACCCACTAGGTGTCCAGAGAGAGCTTTTGAATGATAATCCAAGAAGTTACTGCTCATAATAAAGCCAATACAGCATACAATAATTACAGAGTGACAGTATATCCTATAAGCCTTCATATCAAACTGAGTTTTTCCTCTGTCTACTCTTCCCTGTTTTCTTAGTCACGGTCATTTCATTGTATCACACCCCCCAAGGTCGTCTGACCACTTCAGTCCCTCAGGCTTTTCTCACCATCTGAGCAGGGCAGAAATCGAAAGTCCTGTTCAGCAAGAACAAAAAAAATGTCAATTTCTCTGTTGATTCAATTAGGGAAAAGGAGTGTGTGAGATAAAGCTAGTGTTATTTATCATGGCTAAGGTAACACTCAATATCGAGCTATGTTAATTAGAGCTCTGTTGCTAAAACCAATGACTGTGGGAAGCTGTGCTTCCACAAATAGTTTCTACCTAACAAGATCAATTGATCTGAAGGAAGCTATACTTGGGCTTTCTTAGTGAAGCATTGTTGGAGGGAATGAATCCCCAACAAGGTAACAGCTTGATTATTAGCAATTGTAAAATATTTAGAGCTGAACAAACTGGTGATATAATAATAATGTAATTTATTTGTCCGCTTGGGGAAATTCATTTTTTCATTCTGTTGTTATTTTTCTTGATTTACACACACACACGCATCCAATGTGGAGAGATTTTCGCAACACAGCGAGCAGTTTAGGGTTCACCTTACTCAAACTCTGGGACTACATTTCGGTTCCAAGCCAAATCCCTACGGACTGACCCACTGCCGCTTGTAAAATTTAACAATCACAGATATATTCTCAAGGCAGCTGAACACATATAACATACCCCAATAATCAGGGTGCTTCTTCCAGTGTAACATGTAAAACAACTTTATTGCAGTGGCTACATGGTTTGAAGAAAAAACAGTGACCTATGTGTGCTGTATTGACCAAGTACTGCTCTATAATAAGAGTCAGAGGTTGCCCTTTAGAGAAACACAGATCCAACTTCTACAGCTCTGAACTTTTTAATGTTAATGCAATAGGATTTTCTTTCTTTTCTTGCAGTTCTTATAACCACCTACAGTAAGAAAGATCACCTGTTTGCATGCATTGGTTTGTGTGTGTGTGTGTGTGTGTGTGCGTGTGTGTGCGTGTGTGTGTGTGTGTGTGTGTGTGTGTGTGTTTGTGGTCTTGTTAAACCATTCTTAATTGCAACAGTATTATGTGTCCATAGAGAGAAACATAAAACATGTGGAGAAGGGATGTGGTGACATATATCAACCAAGCATGTCACCACTCTATTATTTGCACACTATCCAACAAAACAAGTTGCACCATGGAGAGGAAACTATGTAGGAAACACTCAGTATGAATAGGCCATCTGACTGCAGCTCTATCAGCCCTTCTTAGTGTCTGGGATTGAGGGCACAGATTTAAATTAGGCTGCAAAGAAGACTGGTCAAACATCTAAGTGAAAGGAATGAGTTGATATGCTGAGATGAGTGCATTGCTTTATAGGCTTAGTGACAGAAGCATAGCTTTCTCTATTTGTTTTCTAAGGTTTTTGTCTCTTCCTCCAACTCACTGAAACGCTGCCTTTCCCCTACCCATATCTCTCATTCACATTTACCCACCCACATACACAATCTTCTCCTCACTCTTCTTTCCCTATGACCTTGCAAGGTGTGTGTACATTATATTTGTGTGGGAGCCAGTGATGGGAGGTATGAATGGGTGAGATTGGATCCAGAATTGATGGCTCATAATACAGTCGCTGAAAAACACAACACACACATCCACACAGACAACCCATGACAGACTAGCTACTATGCACAATGTATTATACATCTTATTGTATTTTGAACTTTCTTTTGTCATGTTTGCTGATTCAAAACACGGGTATACCATAGGGCTGCTTCCTCTTAGTCCATTAGTCGATTAATCCGTCGTTTGGTCTGAAGGCCCTGACACACCAAGCCGACGGTCGGCTGTCAGCCAGTTTGGGCCGTCGGCCTAGTTTTGTCCCATGTGTCAGAGTTTTTTAGGCCGATTCAGCATGTTGACTCGTCTCAATTAAAGAGAAACGAAAGTGAGGAAAGCAAGCCGACGATTAAAGTCAAAAGGGCAAACAGAAAGCTCTTCCCATTTTTCATCTACATCTCATCTGATCATTCCAACAGACGGATATTTTCACAACGACATGGCCATCTGGAATGAAGCTAAGCGGTGAGTGAGTGGTGTGTAAATGATCGGCAAACGCCGCTTTGTTTCATCTACGTATCATAACAACAGCTTGTATATCCGCTGTCTTTGGTCTTCCGGTTTCCCCTTTTTAAATGACGAATACAGACCACTACAACCTGCTCGTAGGGAAAGTTATTTCCTCTCACGCAGGTGCAGAACGTACGTGGTAGTTGGCCGTTGGCTGTAGGCTTTGCGGTGTGTTTGAGTGCAACTTTTTGGCCAAGACAAAGGCAACGTAAGGCGACTCAAAGGTCTGCCCTCATCGCCGCTAGTTCTTTGTCAGGCTGGTTTGCCTAAGCCTGTAGTTGAACAAGATTTCTTTAGATGATTAGTCATTTGTTTATGCTTTTTCATGCTGAATGATTTATTCCCAATAAACTTATGAGCACGTCTCTGGTAAACACAAGATTTAAAGTGGTCTTTTTGTGTGATTCCTTGTGAAGAAACTCAGTTTTACAGATCTGTCGATTAAATCAACTAATCGGCTAGTCGGCAAAATCATATGAGTATTAGTCGACTAAGAATTTCTTTGGTCAAGGACAGCCCTACTGTGTGGAAAACACACAAAAAGACTTAAAAGCTGAGTCATGTCACAGTTCTTATGGGTGGCAACACATAACTGTACCTAAATGCAGGTGTAAAAGGAGATACAGGGTGAAAGGCAATTTTCTTAATCCAAAGATTTAAAATTAATAAATAAGTATATAAAATAGAGTTAGAGACAGGCAATCAAATTGGGTAAAAAAATCCAAAGAGGGTGAGGCAGGCGAGGCAGGATGGCAGTAGGATGCTGGCAACAAGTGATCAGGCAAGAAACGGCAGATAACAGGCGAACAGGTAAAGGTAGCAGGCATGGCTAGAATGCTATGGCAGCTTAATTGGCCACACAGACCATCTGGCAAAGAGTCTCTGAAAACTGACATCTATGTACTGGGGCTGATGAGGAGCAGCTGGGTAGGCAGGTGACTGAGTCAGATGATCTCTGGAGGAGGGAAAGTCACTGAGGGCAAATAGAGGGCAAGTAAAGCAGGACAGGATATGGAAAATACCTGAATTGACACACTGCGAGTGGAAAGATGGAGGAGATTGAAAACTCAAGGGGATTGATGATCAAGTCTATGTAGTCTGAGCACTGAGCTAGGCGGGTGATGGGAACCGAAGGACAAGCCAAGGCAGGCTTGACCCAGGAGACACAATATCTGGGATGAGTGTGCATGAACCAATACAGATGCAGGAGAATAGGTTGGAAAGAGCCCCAGAAACCGGAGTGCCTGTGGGAGTCATTCTGAAGAGGCGGGCTGTGGGTGAACAACCTATCCTGACGCCCAAGGTTGAAACAATAAGCCAAGGTGCAGTGACTGAAATCACGAGGGCACTGGAGAAGCTGATTGAGAGCTCTATACTGGAGATGGGCAGAGCAGGAGTGTTTGCAAGGGCTGTCAGGGAGTTGAGGATCCAGACAGAAAACCTTTTCTACAGGGCATGAGCGGCAGGTGAAGACCCCAGAAGGGCAAGCTGCAGCAACAGAGACAGTTAACCCAGAGTCAAAATGATGTTGTTGGAGGAGTGGACTTGAAGGGGAACCTCCAGGGTACTGGCTTGTGTGGAGAACTGCTGGAGACAAAATGAAACCAAAGTTCAGCAAAGGCAGGCTCAATATAAGCTGTTTTCGGACCAAACAGTTCTAGGGACACAATGAGAGGAACTGTCCACTGGGGAGCGCCCCCGAGAACTACATAATGTACCTTCAAGGGCTTTTTTTCTGTCTGCATTCGCACCGCCATTAGGAATGCGGAAGTGACGTTAGCCGACCGATGCCGCATGTGCACATCTCCAGTTGACATTTGTATATTTATTACATGAATACAAAGTAATGAAACAGACCGCTTCGCTCTTTACTGTCTTGTTGCCAATTCCCCTGCTTTTTCCCTCACCGAGGTTGCGGTATTGTCGTTTTTGTCTGTCTCTGCAGCGCGAGCGTGCATGCAGAACAACTAAACAGCTAAAAAAATCCCTCAAAACAGCTTTCTAAGAACTAGTTCTTGTGGTGCGGACACAATAAAAAGGGGGGTTCTTAGAACTAAGTTCTTAGAAAAAGTTCCTCCGGTCTAACACAGAGCCATGTTCAGACTGTGGCTGATAGAGATTGCTTTGTGCTCTGACACAAAGACGATGTACTTCAAGGATCTGAATGCTGAAGAACAAAGGAACTGAGCTTTTTGGCATTATAAAGATCTAAATAAACCTGAAAATAAAACCTTTATGGAGGACACATTCGCACATGATCCAGACACAGATTTTTATTTCAGGGCAAAGCTGCATGTTTTACAGGAGCAATACAAATGTATTGCCTCTGTAAAATGCATCAGGTGTGACCCCATGTTTATACAAACTGAGAATTACTCATGCTGCCTTTTAAATGACCTGCCATGTGTCTTCACGGAGGCAGCTTTATAAATGTTGACTACTGTAGGTTCATCTCTGTGATTACCTCTCTCTCTCTCTCTCTCGGTTTACCATGTGTTGCGTTGGCTCAGTCTGAACCCGTTGGGCTCTGCTGTACTTTAATATTTATCAAAACAATTTCAAGTGACATGCTGCCTCTATTTTAACCAAGACGGGATGGCCTCAGGTACAGCCAGACAGATGCATCCAAATATGTTCAAAACAAGCTTACATCAAGTGGAAAGCTGCCCATGTGGGTGCTGTCGGACTGATAAAAGAAACCTCTAGTGAAGGATACTTAAGTAATACTTTCAGTATTCTGGATAATGTTCTTGCAAAGAATAAATGACTGTGTACTTTTGCAATATCCTACCTTCAACACACGATTGAATTGTTCCTGTATGCATTAATATTGTATACTCCCGTCTGCTGACACGTTGCAAACATCAGTAACAAATGATTGTAATTATAAAGCTGCAGCCCGGGTTGTCCATTTTGCATGGGAACCTTGACATGGATCACATGCATGTAATGGTTTTTGTGAATAATTAATCTGGTGGGCTGCGCTGTCTCCAGAATACTAAATATTAACAATCATCTAAAGTGCTATTAACCAGTAGTATCTGCAGCCCAGCCAAATGAATACATAATTACTCAACATTTCAACAGAATCATCCAGGCGTTAGCGTATTCCCCACCTGCATGTTCCGTATGAATCCATCAACAATGACACACACGTATGCGTACGGAGTAGTTAACGCCGGGGCCAGCTGAGTGATCTGTCTTGTGTTGGTGTTGTGGGTAAATGGAGTTCTGTGTTATACAGGCAGGCGTGCTCACTCAATGCTGCCCCCGCGTCTCCCCAGGCTCTGTTTCTAACCACTGCCACAGAAACGCATCAATCATCTCTCATGGCCAGACACTTGGATGGACATGGAATATTGATATGGCTTTTAAGATGTGGGGCACGAATATGATCTCTGACACCTATCAGGCTTGCTTTGCAGCTGCTCTACATATAGCCAGTCAAGTATTGTAGATCTGCGTGCAGAGTATTTATTTAAAGGCAACTTATAGCTGGTGCACTGAAATACTAGAAGGGTAGTTTCGAGTTGGGAGCAGTAAAAGCGTATTTAAGGCAGGGAGTGCAAATAACTCACATGTTCAAGATATTTTTCATTATAGCAAATATTTGCTTTCAACTAGGGCTGTCAAAGTTAACGTGATAATGCGTTAACGCAAGGTCAATTTAACGCCACTAATTTCCTTAAAGCATTAATGCAAGAATTTGATTAATATTAATTAAGATTTGGAGGTTGTAGCGGGCTCAGTTTTAAAGCTAGAGTGAATATACTGGCATCATTTGAAACTAGAAAAAAACATAAGGAATTCATTGGTACCAACCATGTCATAGCTTGTTGCAAAGGAGAGTAAATAACGCTCCAATCTTACACTACATTTTGGTGAGGAAAAACTGTCATAGCCATTTTCAAAGGGGTCCCTTGACCTCTGACCTTAGGATATGTGAATGAAAATGGGTTCTATGGGTACCCACGAGACTCCCCTTTACAGACATGCCCAGTTTATGATAATCACATGCAGTTTGGGGCAAGTCATTGTCAAGTCAGCACACTGACACAATGACAGCTGTTTGCCATGTTAAGATTTTAGCATTTTTTTTTTGTTGCTAAATGCAGTACCTGTGAGGGTTTCTGGACAATATTTGTCATTGTTTTGTGTTGTTCATTGATTTCCAATAATAAATATATTAGGGCTGTCAATCAATTAAAGTATTTAATTGCGATTAATCGCATGATGGTTCATAGATAATCACAATTAATCGCAAATGTTTTATCTTTTATGGGAGTGAGCAAATATGCTGCAAATGTATGTACTGTATATATTTATTATTCCTTAGGTTTTATAGTTTCATATGATGCCAGTATCTTCACTCTAGCTTTAAAACTGAGCTACAACCTAAAAATCGCAAGTTGTGTTAATGTGTTAAAGAAATTAATGGCGTTAAAAATAATTTATGCGTTAACGCATTATTATCATGTTAACTTTGACAGCCCTAAAATATATACATATATTTGCATAAAGCAGCATATTTGCCCACTCCCATGTTGATAAGAGTATTAAATACGTGACAAATCTCCCTTTAAGGTACATTTTGAACTGATACAAAATGTGCGATTAAATTTGTGATTAATCTCAATTAAATATTTTAATCGATTGATAGCCCTAGAATAAATATTTGCTTTCCACATAATTCCTTCTTATTCTTGTTTCCTTGATAATGAAGCAAGTTTCCAGCAGTGTGAGTCGAAGTGTTTGGCTGGTGTCGTTCTCGTTGCATTTGGCCATCGTGTGTGTATTTTTGTATGCGTACAAATGTGTGTCACTGTTCCACAATTAACTGGTGAATGGAAACTTCTCCCTGCAGACGTCTCCTCATTACCTGCTGTGTGTACTGCGAGCTCAACCACCGTCTCCTCAACTGGAAAAAGAAGTGTCATCGTCACCATAAATAACATCGTCTCTCTTTCCCCACCCCCCACCTCTTCTATTTTCACCTGGCACTCCTATAGCGTGCTTTCTGCTGCTCTCCATGCATGAAGATTTACCGCTTTATATATCATTTAAGAATCCATTTAAATCAACTCCCCTTATGTTCAGCCAGAAGAAAGATGCTTTGGTAGATATACTGTATCTCTCTGTGTATCAGCAGGAGGACAGAGATCTTGTCACATAAATAAAAGTTGACTTCTATGCACGAGTGTGAATGTTGGCCAGGTGGCCTTTTGCTAAGGTAACAAGTCTGGTGGTCTAGTTGGACTGAAGATATCGATGTGAAAATAGAATGTAGACTTTGCTATGCTCTCAGTTTTATTTGTTAGTGAAAGACAAAATCCAATGCATTAGACTTTATCAAGGTCCCTGTCACTATAATTCATAATTTAATACTTTAGAACCCTTATCAATGCCATTGATGTGTAGTTAACTACAAAAATTACAAACAATTTTGGGCCATATTAGGAAAGGAATGATTTTTTATATTTGTTTTACCATTGCTTCTCTACTGTAATTGAACCCCCTTTGACCAGCCCTGCTCCATTTTTCTGTCAACGCATGTGTCAGGCAGCCACCACACACTATTTGACCTTTCACCTTTGTGTAGTGCCTGCATATGCAAAAGGGGGGGTATTACGTACAGTAACTTAGATGGTGGTCGGCATGCTCCCAGTTTGGAGAACCAGACAGGAGTACCGGCACGGAAGAAAAGCAATGTACTGCTACGAACGCCACGTTAGTCCGGATCTGAAAGTCACACAATAACACAAATAAACTAACTAACTGATGCAGCGGTAGACCAGCAACTCCCGTGTTCTGCGAGTTAAAATTACTATTTTGTTGAATTGAGTCTGGTGGCTTTGAATAGAGCGATATAATGGCTTCAGTTCTCCACCATAAAGGGCTGTCTGATGGCGAGGTAAAGCGGTGAAAATATTCTAAATATAGCTTGACTGATGTCGATTTTTTTAGGTGGCTAAAATACATTTTTCCAATGGGAAACTGAAGCCGTTATATTTCTCTCTTCAAAGCCACCAGACTCAATTCACAAAAACAGTAATTTAACCTTTGCAGAACAAGGGAGTATACATACAACCTCACTTCAAAAAATCCGAACTAACCCTTTCAGTTATTTCCAAACTTAGCACAGCTAACCTTGGCTCAGCTATGGCCCGCCCTTTAAGCAAATACATGACACTGACTAACTCCACCGACAAAACCTACTTTTTACCTTGTGAGCTATGCAAGCCGAGAGTAAATACACTCTCGACAACAAAGACAAGTTTTGTGTATTTTGTTGTGATTTCGTATCACATGTAGCCCTACATTGTCAATATAATCATGTTTTTACAAAGTAGTTTGAACTATAGTTCTAAGTAGTTTCAGTTAACCAAACTAGATTTCTCCCTCAGGTTGCTTTGCTATAGTTCAACTTCTTCCAATGTGAAGTAATTGGTAGTTTGCAAAGCTATGCTTTCAAAGTGTCTTCCCCAACGCTGGCTGAATCCTAGGATGGCTACCGCCTCTCTCACGATGCCTTCACAATTAGGATTGTGGAACATTTCCTCCTTTGCTTGACAGCCAAAATGGATTCCTTCCAGAAATGTGGTATCTTCCACCATCCTGAGCAGTGAGTTTGCAAAGTTCAAACAATGTGCTCCGGGTGAGAGCGCAGCAGTTAAAGAGGTGAAAATGTGATAGATTTAGGACATAAAGAAATCCATCACATTTCTCAGGAAGACAAACAGAATGTGTCTTGTTAAGGCAATAGAGCCACGTCCTCTAGACATTTAGGTGTAACAATTTCTGTAAAATACACGTCTTAATCTGTCTCAGACATGTCTGGTTCTCTGTTTACAGTACATCTCTTCCTTTGTGACTGGTTTAAATGTCCTCTATTCCAAATTCAGAGCATCAATATACCGGCAAACAACTTTTTGCTATTTCCTTCCATGGTGGCGAGGGGCTGCAGCCTGTCCCAGCTCACATTGGACGAGATGCAAATAAAGACGCTGGAATTAAAAGAAATCCAGAAACTGATCAGTCGGTTAAAAAGCAAAAACTAACTTATCATAAACCCAACTCCCGATGCTCTGCCATCTTTGATATAGTTTAATTTCAAACTTACCTACAAACAGCTCTCACAGCTGGTGGAGGGCGAAGAAACATGCAGATGATGCAGTTGATCAGTTGGCGTAGAACTACAGGAACTGGTGCTTTTCAGTACGCTATCTTATGCCTCCTTGCGTCCTTTCTCATCCCGTGACCCGGAAATCGTTCTAGAGGAGATGAGGTGAGAGGAGGTTTCTGGAAGAGCTGAGAGCGAGGAAACACCGGTATATCCTTTGCGGAAGTTTTTTCGGCACGCGCGACGTAAAACAGGCGTGACACACAGCTGGAATAATCTCAAACCATGGCAGGACTCTACAAATGTAACTGTTCCCTTTGTATTCATAAGTTGTAGTTATTTAAGATAATCAAACTTTCTGCCCTTCACCGTTTGTGTAGCACTTTGTAGGGTGCTGTTCTAACCGCATTCCTTAGTGACATTTCACCTCGATATTACATGTATTTATAGGCTGCGTCCAATTCAATTGCTATAATCATGACATGATGTTTACCTCATTAGTTAGCTTTAGGAAAAGATCAACTTTGTGTGGGTTAAAAAAACTCTGGAAGTGGCGTAACTTAAGTACAGAAGTTATGTGACAAATAAATCAGCGTTGACTTCTGGTTTTACACGAGGTACTTACACCGGTCTCCTGGACGAAAGTCTGGTGTTTTTTTACCCAACCATTCACCCTGACCTCCTCTCTGTGGCATTTGCTATTCTTTATACTTCCTGGTTCACAATTACGTAGATTACATATGGATTGATTTTGTGGGATATATACGAACTGCAAACATGTGTGCGTTAAATAAGACTGTATGACATCCATACATTCTTGTCACATTATGCCACGTTGCGAATTGAATTAGTAGTAAATATATAAGTTGTCATGTACACTGTTCTGCTCATCTGAACAGTGATCATTAATTACAGCGGTGTTACAAAACATTGGACAGCTGATGCAGTCGTGTCACACGTCATATTTGATTGACGTTGCTTTAAAATGACGGCTCCGAGGCAAGGATGTCTCATTTGTTAAATGCCTGTTGCCTCGACTCCTCTCTCTTCTTTGCGTCCTCCCCTTGCATCTCCAGTGGTCGGGACCAAGATGCAAGGAGAGGAGACGAGGAAAGGAATTGAGTAGACACTTCAGCATAATGAGAAGCACCCGGAGGCTTCACATGTGCTGTGTTGACTTTTAAGAGGAACACCATTAGTGGTTGTTTGTGACGTCATCTGCTGGAAAGTGGCATCAATTGTCCACATTTTTTTTTTTTTTTTCATCTTCATCTCTTTCATCCTCGCCTTCACCCAATGTCAGCTGGGATCGGCTCCCCCCGCGATCCCGAATGAGATAAGCAGTTACAGATAATGGCTGGATGGATGGAACTCTTTCATTATGATTGATGTCGATCTAATAATGAAAAATTGAATTATAATTTAGATTTACATGTGACATACAGTATACTGTATGTTTAATGTGTGTCATATAATGTTTTGAATTTGAGCATTTGCTGCCAGTGTATAGGAAGTGTAGATGTGCCTGTTGAGGCGAGAACGGTAAATGGGGAAATGTTCCTGCTGTCGGACAGTCATGGCTGATAGAGTGAGACCATCTGTGTCCTCGCTCGCTCTGAAAAGGGGGATGATGTTGAGGAAAGAGAGATGAAGGTTTGGAGACAGTAAAGGCCTGCACAACTGTTGGTGGTCACAGCCCGGTGCACACATCCCCCTGGCTGCCTTCAGGCTTGACCTGTGTATGAGCTCCGTCTATCCCTCACAGTCTGAGCACCTCTGGACAAACACACACACACACACACACACACACACACAAACAGATCTGCCTGCCCTGCAAATGCAGACAGGTGTGCAGACTCCGTCAACAAGATTCTAACATAGCGCTTTCATGCACACATGCACACACATATACACACGCTTGGCTGCCACCTGGGAAGCAGATTTGACAGACACATCCGGTAGGTCACTTGTGGCGCTGGGGCTTCCTGCTGCTGAAGCTGTAAAAATCATCGCCTGTTCCCACATAATCTCCTCTCTACTCTTTTTCTAAAGGATTGTATTCTGTGGCCAGATTACCTGTCAAACGGCCGTGTTCATAGTCGTAGAGTTTAGTTTTCGCCACATCGATGCACGGTTTCATCCTATCCTACCAGTATTATCAGCCCGTTCTCATTTCCAGGGCGTCAAATACTGAGGCTTTGTGCCGGTCGTTGGCCTGTGATACCAATCCGTTCTCACTCCTAACTTCTCAAATACCGCCATTTGGTAAGAACCCCTCAGCGTCGGAAACCAACGCACAGAGGCACCCTTTAGCAACAGTATGTGACGAACCAGGCTTTCAACTAACTCCAATGTAAACCCGCCCGCGGCGTTATTCGATGGTTGGAGAAAGTGACGTATTATTTATAGTGTGAGAGTCCGTTCAGGGCTGGAGGGAGGGATGGTGGATGGGTCAAACAAACACAAGATCTTCAACCAGGAGATAGGGATGTGACGGTGAGGACATTTTCCCACCGGTTAATAAACTTGTGACAACACCGGTGATACTGATTGCACCGGATATTTTACAAGAAAAGATGACGGTCAATATCTGTAGTGCGCTTACTTAGATTTTTAACGTTGGGTATCTGTGTGTCTGACCTCTCCGGTAGAGCTTTCGCTGAGGGGCCACAGGTTTCCACCATGTGTTGCAACACCGGCCGTGACAGCTCCGTCCTCCTCACGGCGACTACCTCATTAATGTTATGGTTCCCTATTAGCATTGGGTTTAAATCTGAAATATTGCCAAATAGACGCTTTTGCTTTTCTCTTCGCATCGTCTTATCCATCAACTCTCTCTCGCCCTGTGTGTCTGAAATATGACACCTGCTACTTTGAGCTGAGACTCCGTATGGAGCAGATGCATTCACTGTCAGTTTGTAGCGTCCGTCGTCCGACTTTGTGTTGATAACATGGAGCTGATACGCCAAAATAAAAAAACGATTGTGGGGGCGGTAATGTAATCGGTATGTGCCCGATCACCGTGTAACACCGGTAACACCGACTAACGCGACAAGCCTACCAGGAGACCGCTGTCTGTGTCCCGTGTGAAACTAAAAGTAACGTCGACATATTTTGTCACGTCAGTCTTTCGTCACGTATCGTCAGCTCCGTGAGTCACTAGTCAGTGAAGTTAACGTCAACCCCGACCGCTTCTTGACCCTAACTAAGTGGTTGTGTTACCTAAACCTAACTTCCTTTGATAACGGAAGTTTATTTTGAAAGGACACTATGCATGTAACAAGTGTATATTGATACATTGGTCTCCGATGCCGAGGGGCACTGACCAAGCGCCACTATTTGACGAGTTGGGAGTGAGAATATATTGTGATAGTGATATCGCTGCAAAAGGTACCCTTTAGCGCCTGCATGAGACGCCCTGGGCTTTCCATTAACTACAATGCAACAGTCAACGATCAGAGAAAGTGCGCCGGGAGTGTGGTGACGTAGTTTAAAGAGCGGAAAGACGGACGGTGGATGGGTCGAACGAACACAAGACTTTCATTAAGAAGACCGCTGTTCATGTCCTGTGCGTTAAGTTTCACTTTCATGTTACAATCAGCTATTTGCTCGTGTCTCGTGTTCACAACGTTCAGTTTCATTTTCACTTTAAAACGTAGTAGTTTTAAGCCCAAACATTTAGTTATTTCTGAAACCTAACTTAGTGGTTTTATTATTCCGTTAACTTTGACAGCCCTAAAAACGTCCTATCGGCTACCTCTAGTCCATATACCGAGGACTGATTCTCCCCCTGTGGCACTTTACAAAATGTGTTACCAGTTGATGTGCAAGACGGATTGGCCTAGCGAGACAATGTCTCACCACATGATCAATATCCATCTCTGTCTCCCAGTTAAATGAAAAAAAGACAATCTTCTGCTAATGTATCTCCTTTATTACTCGTATTTATCACCAAGTGAGATGAGAAAGAGAAGGAGGGCGGGTGGCAGCAGCTCGGCGTGTTGAATATGAACATCGTGAGTCACACATAACAGCCTGTCAGCTACAAACAGGGCAACCAAGCTTTCTCCCACCATATGTGGATTTCCATCTCCTCCATCTTGCATCTGCAGCGTGAATCCCGCTTCAGGAGTCTCGTGTTCCCCTACAGCCTTCCTTGACTGCTGCTTTAATTTTTGATGAATCCTGTAATAGCTGGAATATATTGAGGAAAGTGGCCTTTGTGTGTGTGTGTGTTGGAGGGAGGGCGGCACCATATGTTGCAAAGTGGAGTTGAAATTGGCTTTGTCTAAAATGGAGAGAAATCTAGAGAATGTGCCGGAGTCCCGGAGGGAAGAGGGAAAAAAAACCTCCCCCTCATTTCCTCATCACCTCCAACAAAGCAAGGTATTAAAGAAACACCTGTGGTTTGAGCAATGAGAGATCCAGAGCTTTCCCCCCCTCCTCGTCCTCCTCTTCCTCTCACCATCGACTCATCCTCCATTTCTCTTTCACCCCCCCTGCTGCTGCATCCCTTTCTGGCCTGGGGCATAATCTCTTCCCCAGACAAAAAAACGAAGGGAAGAGCTGCTGACATGTAATAAAGCAGGACTGATTCTGGTTGGGGCTGGCCGCGGCTGCCGTTCCTGCTTTTGGAGAGCAGAGTGGAGAGCGAGAGAGGTTGTGTATTTCCACTGCAGAAAGATGAGATTAGTTACTAGCAGATGCCTACTAATGAAGTGTTGACAGGCAGGGTGAAGGGCCAGGCCAAGCTACTACTGTATGGGAAATGATTGAAAGAGGAGGGCGAAAATGGACGGTGAAAAGAGTAATGAGGGCAGAGGAGGAGAGTGTATGGGCGAGTGTGTGCCAGCCTATCTTAAGCTTCTGTTCTCCAGCCTCAGAAGTTCTGCTGTGCTCGGTCACCAGGGGAACAGATAGCTTTTAGCAGGCTACCCCGAGGTGGAAAACACTGCTCAGCCTCTCCCACTTTCTTGTTCTCTCTTCGTTTCATCTTTCTCCTTCGAAGCATTTTGTTTTCCTTTGGTACCCCTGTGACACTTCTTTTTTTTTTTTTTAGAGGCAGGTTTGAATTGAAATAAATGTATTTCTTCTCACGCTGCTGCTGCTGCTGTGGACATAAACCTTCTCTATCCAGAACAGTCGGTGCTGTCATTGAAACATATTACCTCTGTTTCCTGCTCTCCTCACACAGGTGGTATTGTTTTTTTTCAAGGCTGTAGATGAATAAGGGGGATCATTTCACGTCAACGTCTTTTTTTTATGAAAACGTATCAGCTTTGTTTACCATTTCTGTTGTTTCCCCCTGCGAGCAGATCTGAGCCGGATGGCAAACATTGGAGACAAACCCGGTGGGTGATGAAACACAAGGACACGCACGGTGGGGAGGTGGGGAGTTGGGACGGCGTGGGGTCTGGCGAGCTGTAGTCTGACAGAGCAGGTGAAAGAGGGTTTTTTATGAAACAGGAGAGAGGTAGCTGATAGGAAATTCAGCTCCCTGGACCTGCACATTTGACACAGGAGCAGCCACTTTTTAAAACTTTTTTATAGCTTCCACCTACCTGCCCAGCTTGCTCACCTTCCAGTCCAACATATGCACATCACAGGAAGCTCATGATCCCCCCAGAAAGTCGTTTCTAACTCCGTCTCCCTCTGCTCCCTTTGTTCTCCGCAAATGAGCACCTATGATCTGCTGCCTCCTCCTCCGTTAGCGAACGAATGTACCGAGCAACAGCAATTTCTTTGAGCAGGCATTGCCTCCTGCTGCTCCAGATTACAGCTCATTAGTAGCGGCGTCAGAGAGCCAGCCCACACCATGCCTCCCCTCTGATTCCCACATTGTTTCCTGTGATTCTGGTGCGGCGCGCAACGGTGACAAAAATGGTGGAGGAGGTGGTTATGAAGGTTAGGGGGTCGGGAGGGAGACAAAGACAGCAGCGAGGCACAAGTTGTTCCCAGTTTGTCAGCTGCTGTTGAAGATGTGAAGAAGCAATTTGGGGGAATGAAATGGCAGTTGAAGTGAACAGGGTTGGTAGAAAATGTATGTCATGACAGAAGACAGTATGTTGTGTTGCTGGATTGAGGTGAAAGTGACCTTCAGGTAGCTGTCAAGGCATGGATGCAATTTGACTTGGAGGGAGAGCAAGGACAGTGCCTGAAAGTACCTGAAAGCCACATTTGAGTAAAAGTACAGATATCTAACCAGAAAATGACTTTAAGTCACCTATTAGAATATTACTAAAGTAAGTCTTAAAGTATCTGATATTTCAGCCAATTAGACTGTTGTCAGGCTATTAAATAGTCGCTATAAGCCCCGTAGATGTGGGACTATAGGGACCTACTACACCCACTAGTAGGTTTTATCATCTATTAACATGGTAGATCATCGAAAGAAAGTATAAAAGAACACAACAGCGACCTCTAGCGACCAGAGTAATTATGACAGGAGCAGAAAGGAGACCGGAGTTTGCATCCTGTTTGAAATCAATAATGTGTAGGTGTCTTTGTGTTCATAGTTATTTTAACCCAAAACAAAATGTTTTTTGCCTAAACTTAATTTTAGGGGAAACTAAAGTTGTTGTTTTTTTGCCTAAACCTAAAAAAGTTGTAGTTTTGTTGCGTAAACCTAAAGAAGCCTTTCTGTTTGTGATCAAAATGTAACGTTGCATTCAGTTTAACATATTAAAACGTGTGACTTTTAAGTTTTGCTTTCACTTTTACAATGTAGTAGGCGTAGTAGGTCCCTAATGACCTACATCTATGGTGCTTATAGCGGCTAATAAAACCTATTTAATGGCCTGATAACAGTCTAATCGGGTGCATATTTTCTGTACTTAAGTCATTTTCTAATATTAAATGTTTTTAAGTATTGAAGGTAAAAGTACAAGTAATTGCTGTTAATAAAAAAGCAAGCAAGTCAGAATTTGGAGATTTATGAAGTTTGTTCCTCTTATTATGTACAACAACTTAAAAATGGAGGCTACATTACACTTTAAGAAAAACGAGGTCTTCACAACTTAAAGGATTTAAAGAACAAAATCCATTTTTTCCTACCCTCATAGTAGCAAGTAGCATGTAGCATGAGCTGACATGCAGCCTGCCTTGACTTGAGCGGAAATCAAAACTTAACTACTTAGCTCTCTTTGAGAGCACTTTGTTTGCACCTGCCCATCACGTGAATGATGTAACTTGCAAGCTAGGACCACTGATTCACCAAACCTGCTTGTTTGCAATAGCAACGAAGATGCTAAGGGGAAATGTATTAGAGTAAAAGTATGCATTTTATTTAGGAAATGTAGTGGAGTGAAAGGGAAAGTTGACAGAAATATAAAAACTCAAGTAAAGTACAGATACTCTCAGAAAATACTTAAGTACTGTAACAGAGTATCCTACTTCGTTACATTACACCACTGAGCGAGGACGAGTATTTGTGTCTCTAGGTTTGACTTACAATGACAACATCTCCTGGGGAAGTATTGGAGGTTATGAGGAGGTTATAGGGGTCATGTACAGGGTCAGCAGCTAGATCTATTTTGCATGAATAGGCTACAGTGTGTGTGCTGCTTTGGCAGTGGAGCTCTTGTACATGTCGCTCTTGTCTTTTGTCTTTTGTTTGCGAGAATAAAACACGTTGAGAGCGCTTCTCTCAAACTGTCAGCTGTGCCAGGCAGCGCGTGGTAATTGCCATTGAACAGCTTTGTGTTTCTGCGCATTCACATCTATTATCTGTTTTTTTCTCTTCCTTCCTGTTTCAGAGAGGACCGGTGGAGCTTGAGCGCATCCCTCCAAAGTTTTCCTTCTCAGTATCCTTGGAAAAGTTTTGGCCAAGTTGCAGAAGGAAACAGATGCCAGATGTGTGCGGTGCTGTATGTTGAGTGTCTCAAACTAAACCCTTTCCTCTGCTTTTGTTTTGGTGTTTCCTGGGAAAGAAATGTGCACATAGGCTTATAAATTTCCATGTGAATCAGGACACAATAATTATTGTCATTATTAGAAAGGAATTTAAATGTGGTTGGAGTTAATAGAGTTTATTTTTCAAAAGGAAGCAAAAGAAAAGATGCAGTCTGTGTAATTTAGTCTGGTATTAATTCCATTCACCGCCTTATATCAAAGAAAAATACCCAGTATTTCACATAATTATCACTCGCAGCACAAACATTGGGTTGATCTTACACTGCTGCACAGTAAAGCAATACGTCAGTCGTTGGAAAATCACGAAGAGTAAGAATCGACTGCTCAGATCGGGTCAGTTTCAGTTTACATCTTCTGCATCTCCTCAAGGGCTAGGCCTCCGTTCATACACGGTTGGATGATTTGCATCCACTCTATCCACTGTGGCCCCATTCAGACTGAATAAGCCAGGATGATAACAGTCTCGTGGGCAGTGGGGAGCAATAAAAAAACAAGCAAAAGAAGACAGTCAGTATGCCCCGTCTTCCGCCCACAAACACAGTGGTGAGTCTTGCCGCAGAACTGTACAGTACGCCGCTGCCTGGAGCTGCTCTCTTTCCACTATCCATATCCCAACGTGACCTCTGACCCTACAGTCATCCTGACGGGCGGAGCCTCAGACAGCCTGAACTCATTCTGACTCCATGAACACTGGAGCATGAAGCATGCAATACGTCTGAACTGGGATGCTGAGATTCTCAATGTCAACAGACATCAACTAAACCTTCATTACATTATACTGACTGGCTCGGATTGTTTGAAATGTACTGCAGTCTTTCTTTTACAGTAGCTGTCTTCTGTCTCCTTAACCCTCTGAGACCCACAATAGACCTGTTTTGCCTTTTTTGAGGGGGAACAGGGGTCTTTAGGGGGAGACAGCATGTCAGCAGTAGATGTCACATAGAAGTGGTGTACATCATCTGAAAGCTGGGAACCTGAAGATTAATTTGAAATGCAGCTCAGCATTGTGTGTCAAGTTGTTCTAGTCATTAATAAGAAAAGAAAACTGAATTAATAAATACATTCATTAATTAAAATAAATTGTGAAAGTGTATGAGCATAGAACATGATAATAGAAGTATTTGATGGCCATCCACATGCTCTATTATGTCTCATAAGTTGTTGCAGGAATTTTTGGGTTGATACCATTTGTTACACAGATTTGGTGCCAAATTTAACCAGCTTTTACCACCAGAGAATTGATAAAAAATGATCAATAATCTCTCCAAAATACCACATTAAAACACCAGGACCTTGAGGAACACCATAGAAAAAGCCATGCTGGGATTTGGTTTCAAAAACGTTTTGAGATTTTTGCAAGAATTGCATTTTTTGTCGATTGGATGGTGAGCACTTCTGTTTTGTAAACTGCTCAGAAATCCCCTTATTGTCATTCTACCTAGGAAAGCCATCCATCTTCTGAATGCCCTAGGTCTCTAGTTTGTGTTTGTGGCTGTAAAGTTTCACCATTTTAAAATAGGCTAAAATAACACATTTTTACTGCATTCATTCATTCTTTAACAGTAGACTCGGCTGTCTTCTGTCTGCTGCACAATTGATCGAAATTGTATCGAAATCGCAATATGGCCTACAGAAATTTTCAAATCGCAGGAGGCGCTGTATTTGTTAAAGGCGTTGTTATTGTCGTTCTGTAGAGATGTCCTGGCCTACGCATCATATTCTACAGACTTAAAAAAACATCTTTGTTTGGTACAGATCCCCGCAAAAATCACACCATAATCATTTTAATGTCTTTCAATGAAAAAGAGAATAATAATGTAAAAATGATCATTCCCTCTAATATTGCAAATCACATAGGTTAGGTTACAACCTGTTCACACATTGGCAATAATAAACAATTTATATGTGTAAAAAGTTACATACAATACCTTTAATAAGCGCAAACTATGTGTATTTATATGAAAACAAATTTATATTATTTGTAGCACAGAGGGGGCTGAATAAGTTTGAACATTTTGATTCTGGCAGTGAAAAGCACAAATAAATCTTCAGTGTGTGTGACTTCAATTTCTCTGTGTGTCCACACAGAGCCAGAGCTATGAAATATGCTGCTTGTGTCTCTGCTCTTTGGGTCACATTCAGCTGTTATGGGATGAATATTTTTTTTCCTCCTTCCGCTCTTTTGTTCGGCTCTCCTCTCAGGCGAGGCTGACCACTCCTTCACCACGCGCCCTCAGCTCGGTTGACCCTGAAACAGCGAGCCTCACCTCAGACCGGCTTTGGGGTCAACCCATTTTCAGCCAGCGCTGCGCAGACTGCCTAATGCTGCGCTTGTGAACCAAAACAATTCCACTTAATTCCTTACTGTTATAGTTGGAAAAACTCTTGCTTCTATGGTTGGTGCAAGGTCAGATAATAAAAATTTGAACTGGGGGCCTTCACGAGGAAGCGGCGCCAATCTTAAGAAGCTCGATGGCAGGCCGTCACTCTGTCAGTTTTTCATTTTCTTGACTGGTAATCCAGTTCCAAAATGTATCTGCCATGTAGCAGTGCTCGTCTCTGAGGTTCCACCTCATCCCCCCCCTCCCCGCCGGTGACATCCCTTACCCCACACTGTGTCAGCATGCCTGGGACGCTCACTCGGTCACAATCTCGACATCTCCCATCTAAACAATGCTGTCGTCATTTGTCAAACCCCCTCTATCTGTCTCCTCTCGCTGCATCTGCAGGAGTGAAGCTGAGGTGTGATGGGTGCCTGTCAGGGCTCGTGCATTTGAGTGCACCCGCATATACACTGCTTGGCGTTGATAGAGACGGATGCCCTGTGCGCTTCAGCATTCGGAGAGAGTGAGTGCATGTGACAGACAGTCAATCAGTCCGTGATGAGAGGTAATCGCACAGTGGACAGATCAATTAGTTATTTTCTCAGGAGACAAATAGAAGAAAAAACACCGCTGTTCTCCAGGTAAATGATTTGCATTTCGCCGCTCTTTCATCCCTCTCATCCTTCTTGTATCTTTCGGTTTTCTTCTAAACCCCCATTTGCGCATCTCCCTCTCTCCCGCTCCACTTTGAATTCGGTTGTTTATCTCAGCTCATTTCTCCTCCTGCCTCTCTCATAGGAAGGGAGGTGGAGATCCAGCTGATCAGGGCTGAGTGATGGTGTATGAGCTCAGCCTGTGAGCGATGAGCGCTCCGCTTGGCTGGATCATTTATACTGGGCCTCGCGGAGAACAAACATATGTGTCTCAAAGCCATCAGAGACACTCCAAGGCTGGTTTGAGCCTACACAGAGGTAAACAGCAAGCACACTTTAGGACGTGCTCTGACATCCTGAAGGACAAAACTCACCTGTTTTTTCTGTCGGACATGTGGAGGAAGAGCTAGTAACATGTGACCTGACATGACTAAAGAGTCGTCTGCTTCAAAGATCCCTTTTCTTGCTTTCCCTTCTTGTTTTGCTGCTGCCCATTCAGCCGCTGTCAGCTTATATCAGCAGCTAGAATTGGTGGATTTAGGGTAGTTATGCATGTAGGTCATGAGTTGTTTTTTTTGCTGTTGTTGTTGTGTTTGCTAGCCGTTGCAGTGGACGTTCCCTGAGGTTGCAGAAATGTGGTACAGTCTCGGCTCTCACTGGAGTTCGCTCTGTCCTTCACAGCCACTTAGAGACGGATTCAGTCAGTGCTTGTCAGAGCAATTTTACACAGCAATCTCTATTTACAGGAATACCAGGCTGCACACACACACGCACACACACGCACACACACACACACACACACACTCAAAAAAGTGCATATTTTTTCTTGGGAAGGTGATGCAACCAAAAAATGTTGCCCTACTCCTTGCACATTTTCACATGCACACACAAACCCTGCATATATATTCACTAGGATAAAACATGGATTCACCTATGTATCGCGATTTTGTTTGTTTTACGATTTTGAAATACATTTTTTAATGTCAGAATCGATATATTTGCCCTAGCCTATGTGGAGGTAAAAGGAAGTTACCGCTTTTATTGCTGTAGTCTGAGTAATGCGACGTCATATCCGTTCTGTATCCGTCAAAAACCAAAACAAAACGCAGCCGACTGGGTCCACGTGGATACGACCTGTACCTTCACATTTAAATCCAGAGTGGTAAACACTACACATCCAGTAAAGTATGGAAACACTTTGGGTTTCACACATTGACAGAAAAAGCAGAGCTAGACATCGTGACTAAAGCTGCATGCTAACACTGTCATGGACAGCTAACAATAACGTGCGGTCAAGCCAGCCGTCAGTCGCATCTAGTCCAAGCTACAACTGTAGAGCACCCATATACTAACATTTATGTTAAATGCATTCAAACGGCCCCGATGGAGCTGACCATGGATGTATAAAGAGAACGGAGCTGGCGGTAAGAGCTAGCAATGGATTTGGAGAAGTTAGCGGAAGTACCGTGGTTTTCAAAATAAGATGTTAACAAAGGGAACTGTATATACAAAATACATATATGGAAATAAGATTGATTGGATTATATTCACCAGAAGTATAAAACATTACATATCTCTTATAAATTAAATAGAAAATACCACTAAATTGTGAGGGAAATGTCTTTATTCTTTGATTTTTGTGTTGCTGAAAAAAAATAAATAAATAATGCCTGACAATGACTGATATATTTGACTTCAGGACATCTCTAACTACATACATGCTGAAAATCAAACCTTTTTACTGTATCAATTTAGAGATTTTCCAAAGTAAAAGTCCCTAGAAGTGTATGATTCAACTTTTTCCCATGGCCTAGTGTTAAAAAAGTTAACAAAAATTGCGATAAATTGTAATATCGAATCGCAATATTTGAAGAATCACACTACTTAAAAATCGTGATACTTATCGAATCGGCACCCAAGTATCATGATAGTATCGAATCGGGAGATAGGTGTATCGTCCCATCCCTGATATTCTCACACATAACTATGACCATATGCTTCTCAATAGTACAAAAAAATATGCGCCATTCCATTTTACAGTTAACCGCCACACATCAGTCTGATGTTTCTCCAACATCCTCAGTCCTCCGGGGCTGACCCAGCATGCTTTATTCCTGTTTTCAGTCCATCTTCTTCTTCTGTGCGTTGACAGGACCACCTGGTGCCGCTACTGGTTGCCAGATTCTGGATTATCCTGCATAACAATGGGCCAAAGGACTGTTTGGACCAGTTCCGCTCCCGAGCTGCCAGGGAGCGCTCTGCCTCTTGCCCTTCAGAGACAGCGGCTCCCCCTCGCCATCGTGCACACATGGACGCATGGCCACTCTGGGATGACGCTCCCCCTCACACTCATTCAAACTGTTAATTAACGTGTCCTTGTGTTTATGGCCATCCAGTGGCCCACAAGGGAGTCAGTGAGGTCTAGTTTTGTGTACGCACACACAAACATGCAGACACATTGGTAAGCTCATGCCATTTGCACACTTAACAAGCAACAAAACAGATGAATTTCGGCGATAATAAAAAACGCACAATAAAAAACTCAAACAAGGGAAATGTCTGAAAGGAATAATAGCCTAATTTCAATTTGGCGTGGGCTGAATAAGTACATGTGTGTGTCTGTGTTTGTGTGCACGTAACGATGAGCTCTTGTGTAAAATGAAAAGAAGAGAGTTGGTGATGCTCTTTTTCCCCACGGTGACTATTATTAACTATAATAGGCTGTACACTGTGTGTCTGCAGAACCTCTCTTTGCATATGCTGTGACATCTCTACAGCCTGGAGCGACACCTGAATATATGGCCCTTGGGCGTCCAGACAGACTCCTACTGTATGATTGTCTAAAACAACATCACCAAGGTGGAGTAGACGTTCAGATCACGCTGCAACTGTCAGAGTCATGACCCAACTGGAATAGACTGAAACCTATGAAATAGAACCAGCCTCTCGCCGTCTGAACCCCGAACTAAATCTGTCACTCAAACTGCAAACGGAGACCTCAGAGAGGTACGAGGAGAGAAAGAGATTCCTAGATAGAGAAATGAGGTGAGAGACAGGGAGCAAGAAAGGAACACAGACAGAGGGAGACGAACAGCTGCAAGTATTCAAAGTGTATTTTACAGAAGCTGTTTGTGTTGATACTCCATCACTGAGTTACACTCTGTTGCGTGTTGTTTTTCACGGCAGCTCCACATGGTGCAGAGCTGAAAAGGCGCTTTACATGCCGCCCTCACACACACACACACACACACAGCTATCCTGTATGACCATTACTAAAAGGCAAAATGAGTCGCTCTCTCGTAAAATAGCCATTTGAAATTAAACTTTCATGAAAAAAAAAGTTGGTTTCAGCGGATTGAACTGGAGATGGTGCTGCTGGTATTGATATTCAGCCCTTCCCCTTGTAATTGCAGTATCAAGAGGGAGCAGCTTGTGGCCAGATGTCATGGGAAGACACTATTTCCCATTTGCTATTCACACACGGAATAGAAACTGCAGGAATTAGAGGTTAATTATGATGGGGAAAGTTTGGGAGGTTGAGACAGAGGAATGGAGGAGGGTGGCGGGGAAAGTTAATTTTCATCGCTGTTGTTACTGTGTTGTTCTGCAGCTGGTGATGAATGACAGACAGAGAGCTCTCAGCTGGAGGAGGACGGCTAATGGAATTGTACTGCATCAGCCTCGAGATTCACGAGGAGAACACACTGGGTTGCTATTATTCTTCCTAAATGCCATGCCTTGTTAGGGACATCCTGCTCCACACACAGTGTGCTGGAAAAAGCCCTCTGAAAAAAGATTTCATATTGTCTGACTCCTTTTGTTTTGATTCATTGTGAAATGTGCTGCAAAAGAAGAGAAGATATCTAGCCTGGATCATACATCAGACCGGCACATACAGGTACTTCGCAAAAAGTCAAGGCCGCGCCTCCTTTGGGGGATAGAAAACCAAAGATCTCATAGACTTCAAGGCAATTCAACGTGTGTTTGGATTGTAAATTTGACAAGTTTGTATGCATTCATCGCATCGTTTGTTTTATACACATCTAATAATTATTTTGCGACCTTGCCTGAACCTGAGCGTTCGTGATACCTTAATAAATTAAGGTTGATCGCCGCCATGTCCCTTCAGTCTTCCCCCGTCCAACACAGTGGCCTGATATTGCTTATCCAGACATCTATACATATTTGATTGTTAGGCTAAGTGTTGTCCAACGTGTTAATAGCCAACTGTTTGATCTATAGGCTGAGATTTAGTTGGAGACGACAGTCTGATGCCGCTATAACATTAATGTATGACTCAAGCTAATGTTAGCTAGCCATGCTAATCACTTTCACCAAATGGTAAATGGACTTGCATTTATATAGCGCCCTTCTAGTCTTCCGACCACTCAAAGCACTTTATACTACATGTCAGCATTCACCCATTCACACACACATTCATACACTGATGGCAGAGGCTGCCATGCAAGGTGCCAACCTGCCCATCAGGATCTAATCTAAACACTCATTCACACACCGATGGCACAGCCTTCCGGAGCTATTTGGGGTTAGGTATCTTACTCAAGGACACTTCGACATGTGGACTGGAGGAGCCGGGGATCGATGCGCCGAACTTCTGATTGGTGGGCGACCCGCTCTACCTCTGAGCCACCGCCACCATCAGCATCATTTAGCGATTTTCCACAATGACACTGAATATCAACGCATCGTATGTGCCTCAAATCTCAGTGTGAAAGCCTTGGTTAACCCGCTACACAACAGCTTTTCGTCATTTTCTCTCCTGTGACAGCGAGTTTCTTTCCCTCAAATGGGAGCGCAGCCTCGGCGATGATGCCATGCTGGTCTGGTCTATAGCTTGGAGACATAAAGCCCCTCTATTATATATTTTTTAAGGTCATGGCAGAGGAACAAGTCGGAGATTTGGGGATTTATTTTTGGTGCAACCAACTACAACTCTTCGGCATAGCGTAATTACTGGTGTATTTAAAGTAGAAGTTTGGAGACATGTTTCAACTTCTTCTCTTTACTCTGTTACCGTCTATGAGGGACACAGGATTGTTTTCCCTCAAAAGGGGACGTGGTCATGCGAGCCTACTCTGGATGACGTATTGCCGGTCTGATGTATGCTTCATTTCCAGCATAAAAATATGTTTCAGAATGTCGTTTGGTCAGGCCGGCGAGTTTTCATTTGGATGGTGTAACTCATCTCCCGCAGATGAGTTTCATTCTGTTCTGTGATAATGACAAATATTGCAGCTACATAGCGGGCAGGTGGAAAGAGGAGCTGAAGAGTGTGCTGTGTGTTGATTCAGTTTGAGGTGTAATTCGACACTGATGATGTTCATCGGAGCGTGAGACCGGCTGAGATGAGAATGCCTTCATATATCGCTCTCTCCTCCTGGCTGCCTGCACTTGTATCCTTCAAGTCTACACTGTGCCCAAGTGTACCCTTCAACTGACCACAGAGCTCTCCTCAACATGCTTTATGGTCTTATTGATTCTCTGTTGTATTTACTGTATTCACTGCAGGAATTATGAACTGTTAAATCAAAGCAAACAGGCAGAGTGGATGAAGTCATCAAATATAGTAGCATTGATTATTCCCATCAGATTTCTCCCTCCCTCCCTCCCTCCCTTCCTCCTGCGTCCCACTGTTTCTCCAGTTGAATGAGTTGTGGCCAGTGGCCGAGCAATGATAGACAGATCATTACTCTGCGCTGAGTATGCCAAGCGAGCTGCCTTTTTACAGGCAAGGACACAGAAAGCAGAGAAGGAAAGTAACAGCAACAAGGAGAAAATGAAGACAAAGACGTCAATTTATCATAAATGCTAAACTGAAGCCAGTCTCTGGGTGTTTCACAGTCTGTCTCGGTATTTCACATCCCCCCACACTGCACTATATTCTTCATTCTCCAGTCTGCAGCTCTAACCTCTTTAGAGGATATTATGGTCCCTTGCCATCAGGAAAGCCCATTACTCCATCGACAAAGCTTTATCCATGGAGGTATAGCTTTACTTTTCCACTTGTGTGTGTGTGTGTGTGTGTGCCCATGATAATGTAACCAGAACCTCTACAGTTGTGAAGGGTAATGCCTGTAACAGCATCAGGTCTTGTTTGCCGGAATGGAAGCTCAAGACGGTGAGACAGGATCAATGTCAAGATGAAAAGTTGATCTGTCATGTTGTCTGCCCATGAATAATTGTTGTCGCACCAATTTGCAAGCTCCCAAAGAAAAATGCTTTATTGATGCAACGTTTCAACCTACTGGTCAGGCATGTAAAACATTTTTAGGGAGTTTGCAAATAACCTCTTCTTTTCCAAGGTAGATCTTGTTTCACGGATAAAAGGCCAATTCATACTTTCTTCAGCCGCGAAGGTCTGTTTTGGTCCGTGTGACGTAAATGCGTCATACGTCCATGTCCACGCAGCCCAAAATTTGTGACCATTCGGAAATGCACCTGTGCGTTCCAATACCCATACTACTATACAATTTAGTATGCCAGAAAAAGATTTAGTATGTCCCAATACATAGTATGTCAAATGCAGTATGCCAAAACTACCAGGATGTCCTCTTACGTCATTGCTTTTCTGGCTATCCTGACCCACAATCCTCTGTGCAGCTGATATATGAGCAAGAGGGTCAAAGTTCAAGGCGCAATGTTATGACGAAGTAGTATGTCCCATTTGTATGCATACTGCATGCAACAGTACGTAGTTTGTAAGGGCAGTTGCCGTACGTACTAAAAGTAAAAAGAAAAAGTAATTCGTATAAATCCACAGATTCATTTGTATGTAATCCACGTAACGGTGAACCGGGAAGTATAAAAAACAACAAATGCCACGTAAGAAGGAGGTCGTGATGGATGGGTGTGTCAAAAAACACCAGACCTTTGCCCAAGAGACCGGCGTTCGTGTCCTGTATGAAACTAGAAGTCAACGTTGATTTAGCTATCACGTATTCGCCATTTCCTGAGTTATTTTAACCCAAACCATGATCCTTTCCTAAACCTAACTAAGTAGTTTTGTTGCCTAAATCTAACCAAGTTGTTTCCTGTTAAGACGGAAGTTTATTTTGAAAAGACTATGCATGTAACAAGAGCAAACCGACATATGTTAGCCACGTGAGATATCATTCAAACCGCTGTATGAGGATATGTTGGATGGTTAGTCGGCTGTTTAATTTGGCCTCTTATCCACAATGGAGTCATACAGATCACATCTATTGGGAGCTGTACTGATATACTCTCCTCTCTTCTTTTCTTTCCTTCTCTCTTTCTCTCTCTCTCTACATGAAGCCAGATTGCCCTTCACTTGAGGTAATGAAGCCACTCTATCAAAGGCCTGCACCTCCACCCGCCTGCCGCCCACCTCCCAGTTCCTCCTTAAAAGGACGATGGAACACAGTTGTGGTCGAGCTACACTGCACAGCTTAAGGACAACATTCGATCTTACTGTATCTTTTGTCTTGAGCTCGTTGTTTACACAATAGCTCACAGTAGCTCATAACCAGCATTGTGAAAAATACACATCACGTGTCACTGATGCTGATGCTCTGTCACTTTGTATTCTGTTGTCTTCAGTTATGTTGTATTGTTCTCCACTGAATGACCTTGAGATCCGTCAGCCTCAAAGTCAGACTGAGGGGTCCTCTGGGGAGCCTCTCTGTCTCTCACTACAGCACCTCACCAAGCAAGTCAGCCATATGGCCGTGGCTCCGTAGACCAGCACTCCACCACTGAGGAGCTTTATGGGCATAAACGACAGCAAGACAAATTCCTTTTCGGGGGCTGATAAAATCTCTCTAGTCATCCATTTACTATACGGCCAAAGCTGCTGGTGCTCCAACTGTCTCCCTGTCCCTCCACATGTCTGTTTTTTTTTCTCTCCAGAAGTGTGCCGAGTGGGGTCGTGGCATTGGCGGTGGCAGCATCTGCCAGCGAGGAAGGGGCCAAGGAGAGTGAGTGCCTCCTGTTTGTCTCCGCTGTCTCCAAGCCCCCAACCATATTCTTCCTGCTAATTAACCTGCTGACGCCTCCTTACTGTTTACATTTTGGGGGTAGGTGGATGGAGGGTGTGCAGAAAGTGGGAAAGAAAGGACAGCTGACGACTTGAGCTCTGAAGCTTGAGGATTAATTATGCTCTGCCTCGTTTTCTGGCCACACGTATGCAAACACCGGCCCGTTCGCACAAAAAGGTGTATGAATGCCATGATAATATGCAAGGCATTTAGCGTGCAATAAGAACTCCTTTCTTGTTTTTGGCGTGTCATTTGTAGTCTGCACTGAGCCCAATGTAAACGCATCTGCGTAAATATGCCACGCTCAGAGCTAGCGACGGCGAATAAAAAGGGAGAAAGACAACTTATGTAGGCGGGGGGTTAGGTGGATGGGTCTAACAAACACAGGACTTTTAACCAGAAGACCGCTGTTTTGTTTTGTAAGTTATGTTAGTGACGTTTGTGAGGTGTTTTCCGTACTTCTGTTATGTTGTTTCCATGCGTATTTTACTTTGTTAAAGTCAAGTTCACACTACACGACTTTCAAGTCGTCAGATGGCTGTACTGTTCACACTACACAACTTCCTGTCTTGTAATCAGGAGTCTTTAAGTCATTGTGGTTTTCACACTATGACTGACCAGAGACGGGGGGTCACACGCTATAAGATCTTTCACCGGAAGGAATCCCCGATAAGGTCGAAATGGCGTGATAGCAGACGTGAGACACATTGCTGATGTTGTTGTTGGCACGTGTTCACAAAATAGCCAGTTTCCACCAGTTTTTCTCACTCTTTTTTACTATGTATTCCTCTAGGTGCAACAACAACTTTGCTCCGTGTTGAAAATGCAGCACATACAGTAAGTTTCTATTGTTACAGGCGACCCTTCATTCCCCCACGTTTCCCCTCAACCCGTGCCTCGTGCTCTCATTGGCTGTAGGTCGTGGCAGGAGTCCCCGACAGGTCCAGATATTTACCATGCTAGATACAGTATCTGGAATGTGTCTGCGAGGCATCAGCAAGGCATCGGCGAGCCTCTCGGCTCACGTCTTTGAGCAGCTCACACATGATGCTTGAGCGCCAATGTTCAAGCGGCGAGCCAACGCCAATTTGCCTCTGATCTGGGGTTTTTGTCGGGGAGTGGAAAATCAGGGCTAAAGTTGTGTAGTGTTAACTAAGCATTACGTACTTATTTTAAGCCCAACCATGACGTTTTTCCTAAACCTAACTAAGTGGTTTTGTTGCCTCAACCTAACTGTGGACATTATTGTAGTTTTGTTGTGTGGCGTACAAATAACATGCGAAAAGCCAAAAATGTCAGTGTAATGTTTTTGCCATTTATACGCCTTCCCATGAGACCAGGTTGGACACACACATGCACACCTACCTGGCCGGCAGTTCATTCTGCATGTTGCCAGATTTGAACCTGTTCTAATGTCAGGTGAGTTTTCTTTCTGTCTGATCCAACATGGAACAGGAAACATAGGAGAGCTTGAGAAATTAGAAGAGGGAGTAAAAGTGATTTAACCAATTTACAAACCCTCCGTGAAAAAAAACATGAGTACTTGATCAAATCACATGAGATAATGCAAGAGGTAACATGGCAATGATGGTGGAGCCAGGGAGGGAGGTGCAAACCTGCCTGCTGACACACACCGCGAGGTTAGAGATGCAGATGGCAAAACTGGCTGTGACTCCCTCAGCTTCAGGTTGCCAGGCTTGGAGCCGGAGACTAGCAAATGCTCCACAGTCCAAGTGCTAGCCTCTTTAGCATGGAAGCTCAATTTCCTATAATTTTTTTTGCCAAGGGCCCATTAGCATCCATTCTGACTTTTCCACTTTGTGGTGAGAGCAAGTACTTTTGTTCATCCTTATGAAAATGAGTTCCTGAAGGTAATTGCATCCGTGTTGCATTCGGCGTGTTGTTCATTAGGAGAATGAGTTATAAATGGGAGCTCTCACAGCGTATGTTCACGTCAGGCTCTGCTGCTCCCTCCGCCACCACGGGCGACACGCACATCGCTCACTCCCTCGCAGGAACAGGCGAATATATGGATGCACCCTGCCAGAGGGAACGCAAATGGGAAGGAGGGGGATGGAGCCAGAACGAGGAAACAGAAGCGGGAGAAGGCCACAGAGAGATAGAAATAAGAACAGGATCAGAGATGACGACTCGGAAGATGAAACAAAGTAAAGAAAAAGTTATTTTGACTGGAGATGGGGGAAGATGAAGAGGTGGAATAGGGAGAAGGAGGGGGAGGTGTAGCAGAGGAAGCAGACGGGCAGGAGAAGTTTCCAGCCCTCCACCCATCAGAGAGTTCGGCTGTTCAGATGTTTGGTTGGCGGTAAAGGCAGACAGACAGATTGCAGCCAATGATATGTGTTGGGAACATCTCATAGATGGGCTAATGACAGGAGGAGAGAAGCAGGCAGATGGCTCCCGTCAGGGAGATGCGCTTGCAGTGCCGTCCCAGTGGTCTGGGCTGAGACTGCGTGAACATTTGGGATTGAATGGATAAGTAATGGTTAGGGAGAAACTGATCAGGGAAGGTGGGGACAGACTGTCCTCTGCTAGACCTCCTGTTTCAGAGAAAAGAACCGAGTTTATGATCCTCATACAATGTGTTTGAATGGGTGCATGTTAATTAGTGAAGAGGCAGAGATCAGATGGTTGTGTTGGGTGAGTGTGTGGGTGAAAGGTTTGGCATGGGCATGTTACATGGAAAATTTTATGAATTACTCATTATTCACCATCACAATACATTCCTAAAGTAATTAGTCATATTACTCATTACATTACTTCCCTCACTCAGTCCAGCGCTGTCAAAGCGTGCCTTTTCACAACTTCAAAGTCACTTCAGAGCCACCAGGTTGACAACTTAACCTAAAAATATGACAACTTTGGAGTCACCAAAGGTCGTATTTCTCCTCTCTTGATGGAGACTAGTGACCTTCCCCTGTCTCAAGCCCCCGCGCCAAGCTAAAGGCAGGGATATGTGACTATATGTCACACAACATGTCCTGTGAAACACGTTTATGATGTATGTTCTGAAAAGACACACTTGAAGCTGGGGTGAAAAACGTGGGGATAAAATCCCACACTTTTGGACAATATTTCAAAGGCATTCATGGTGTTGCACCTGGTTGTACGCACAAAAAGTGACGGAATTAGTTTGAAAAAAATGAGCTCAATAGAGATGTTTAAACCAAATGTGGAAAGATGTTGGGAGAGGAGGTTTCAGAGAAGCATACTGACGCCTTAACATGTGTCGTCAGTCTCTCCACTGAACGCACAGAAGTGAAATTGATGTGTCTCCTCCCCCCAACTCCCTGTAAGACATCAGTCCTTTCCCCAAGATGTGGGGGTAATGGAGTGTTACTGGAATTAGTAGCTATAATGCAATTGTTGGATTTGAAATTGTAAACACTACTTTGTTGATGAAAAAAGAAAGCTGTCTCTCTGTTGTCTTTCGCACTCATCAGTCCCTAGCTTGGTCTTCTTTGCTTCTCCGTTCTTCCCTCAGCCGGTCTCTACGTAGTATTAGCCAATAAAGGGGTCCTTCCTTAGTAGTAGTAGTACGTATGTGTCATCTACTCATGTGGGCCCGCCTGTATCCCCCTGAGTAGCAGCTAAACAGATCAGAATGGACTTATCTGTTTCCGGCTCCTCTTGTCTGCTCTACTAGCTCTGACAATCTGCGTCGCTTTTAGTCGCGTGTTGTGTGAATGTCGACGTCTGTGATGCTCAAGGAGTCTGGATGAGAGGGCTGTCAATATGGCAAGGAGACTGAGAGACCAGTAACTGATTGATGGTGACATATACAATCCACGAATCACAGACAGCACCAACGCTGAAACTGAACCTATTGTTTATTTACACAGTGATGAATCACATCAAATAGTTCATGTGTCAGTATCTGCCTCCTCCAGCTTGCCATTGTGTTATGTGCAGTAGGCAACTCCGTGGTCTGAAAAGTGAAGCCAATGCTGAAGTGCCTTAAACTGTCATTATTTCTAACAGCCAGCAGGGGGCGACTCCTCTGGTTGCAAAAAGAAGTCTGTTTGTATAGAAGTCTATGAGAAAATGAGCCTACTTCTCACTTGATTTATTACCTCAGTAAATATTGTAAACATGAGTTTATGGTCTCAAACGCTAGTTTCAAGTTTTCTTCAATACAGCATGAAGTTCATTTAGTAAATTATGGTCCCATTTAGAGTCAAATAGATCATAAAGCAGAGTATGCTTTAGGGCGTGGCTACCTTGTGATTGACAGGTCGCTACCATGGCGTTGTCCAGTCTGGGAGTTGTCCGTGTTTTCGTCTTAGAACTTTAACCCTTTCACAGTGTGTTTCAGTTCATGAAAGTTAATTATAACATTTTTGGTTGCCTAAAAATGTCTTATTCAGCGTTTGGTTGTACTGAGCTCCATCCTCTCGTATGACTTCTGGTTGCAATAAACCAAGATGGCAACGGCCAAAATGCCAAACTCAAGGCTTCAAAACAGCAACCCACAAACCAATGGGTGACGTCACGGTGACTACGTTCACGTCTTATATGCAGTCTTCCTTTGTAATGCGTGCTCGGTTGGAGTTAGCATGCTACATAGAATGAAGAGAAGGAGACAAGAAACAACACAAGAGACGTCTTCTTTCCTCCAGCTATCACCCTCTTATCCTCTCAATCTCTTTCTAGTCTTGGTGTTCGCTCTGTTATCGGAAATATGAAGTGTTTTTTTGGCCCAAGACGAGAAGTCTGCAGAGCAGGATGTACAGTAAGATGAGAGAGTGGATAATCTGCGTTCATTACATTTAAAATGTGGCCCTCTCGCTGCGCCCTGCCGGGCTGTGTGGGTGGATGACTCTGACTGTGTCAGACAACTGCTGCTGGCTTCTGCATTTAGCCGACGCCGTTGCACCACAATGAGAGGAAGTACTTTCTAATGCAATGGGGAAATGGTCATTAGTTTGGCAGCTTCATCATCATTATGAGGCTTAAATAGGTCAGCCACTGGCTTCAGGAGCGCTAAGAAGCTCTTGTTTCTGGGAAAGACGGAGGAGGTTTTTGTGGTCATTGGTTTATAATTATTCATTTGCAATCATTTAAAAGTGAATTTGTCAATTAAACTTTGATCAGTTATAGCTGAAGTAGGTTGGAGTAAATATGATTAAAAAAAAAGTTATTTTTATAAAACGGTCACTATATCCTAACAGTAGAGCATGAGACAGGTAATCTGAAAAAAAAGCATGTGCCTCTGTGTCCTCTGGTGCTCCTAATGGCATCTGCAAAATTTCACAGACCTGAGGAAAACAACCAATCAGAGCCGAGCTGGAGTCTGGGAGACTTTGGCCGATCACAGGTCATTTCAATGAGAGAGCGTTACTATTGGCTGTTCATTCAACGGAGGCAGCTGTCAATCACTCGCAAACTCTGATCAAAAGGTCAAACTAGGCAGCGCTGATCAAATGTGAATCAATATTCTGTTACTGTAATGTCTATTTCTCGCCTCGGATGTTTTCAGAAACATCTTGTAGTGTACTGTTTAGCTGTAGAATGAGAAAGTTTGCTCCGGCTGGTGGGCGGTGATTGGTATTTCCTCAACAGATCTCAGCATGGCTGCCGGGTCACAAACTTTCTCATTTTACAGCTAAACAGCACACTACAAGATGTTTCTGAAAACATCCGAGGCGAGAAATAGACATTACAGTAACAGAATATTGATTCACATTTGATCAGCGCTGCCTAGTTTGACCTTTTGATCAGAGTTTGCGAGTGATTGACAGCTGCCTCCGTTGAATGAACAGCCAATAGTAACGCTCTCTCATTGAAATGACCTGTGATCGGCCAAAGTCTCCCGTCAGATTTTCTAAAGCCTGAAAACAGCCAAGAAGAGGTACAAAAGTGTAGTTTCTCCCAGAACACTTGAATTATAATATGCTGAAAGGTTATTATGGAATTTTTGCCTAATGATGTCCAAAATATTCTGCAGCTTTAAATCACTGGACACATTTTAGATGCATAGTTAGTTGTTGTATAGCAGCTCGTGACCCAGTGTTTGTGTATTGCAGCTTGCTTGCTGAGATGACAAAGGACCATAAGAAAACTAAGATATGATAAAAGTCCATTTATATGCAACCACCATCGCGTACCCACACAAACAATTCCCCTCTGGCTAAACACCGCCCGGGATATGCTATGTTCTCCGAGACAGTAAAGGTGCTGAGGGAGCAAACATAAATTTCATTTCACACACCAATCATAGCTTTATTTGACTCCACCTGTTTGATAATGCTCACACTGTGGCTTATTTCCTGGGCTGAATAGCATTCTTTATGGCCTAAACAATAATAGAGACAAAATATGGATTAGATGTAAATTCATCTTACACTGTACGGAAATGTGCATATAAATATGTATTTTCTTCAGCCATGGGGATAAACAGGTCTGTATATTTAGAAAAATGTGTTTATTATTACCCAAGCATGGGATTCATCTCTGGGTGCTTCACCCTGATAGAAGGCATTGTTCTTTGATGTTCAGAGTCAAGATAAAAGAGTCATTGTTTTATGTTTGTGCCTATCAAAAATATCTGTAATTCAGTGTCTGCCAATTATGCTTTGTTTTTTCTTTAAAGGTGGATGTTTAAGAGCCTCTTCGGCACATTGAATGAAAGTATGTGGAGCTGAAGAAAGAAGCAGCCAGTTAAATCTTTGTTTTCTTTTGTTGAATGTTAGAATAAGTTGAAATTCTCATATTCAGGCACCACTTTGCTTTTTCCATATTTGAGCTAAGCAATATAGTAATATTCTGTAGCATTTTTCCAGCATTTCTGCCAGACATAATTTCCTGACTATTTTTAGTTATATTATTGTGAGATGTATTTTTAGTTCTCATCTCATCCCTACATGGTTAATGAATGTCAGTCACTCTGTCTTTGCTTTCAAGGGTCTTCTGGATGAGTATGTTTCCTGAAAAAGTAAAGCATCAGCATGATATCTTTAAATATATGATAATTGATAATTATGTATATTTATACAACAGAGTCATGTGTCCTTCCAAAGTGCGGCGTACAGAAAGGCAGAAGGCGTGTCAGAGAGTAAGAAAGGTACAGAGGCTAATTCACTGTTATTAGTCTAAACACACACACTCTGCATATTGCAATGGCTTATTTATGCACATACCTTTATACTGAACAATGATTGCATATGGTGTACACATACACAAATCCCAGAGGCAAAGATAGGGAAAGATAGGGAAAGCCGACCTTGAGGTTTAAGTCCCAAGGACACTGCCATTGATCTTCTGGTGGAGGCGGTGTGTCTGGAGGTGTATACTGGATTAGTCTGAAAGGGATGGGAAAGACAGCGTCAGAGAGAGTGTGTGTTTGTGTGCTGTATGTACAGTAGCTCCTTATTCATTCCTGCATGTGTCTTTGTCTCCATTATAGAGGAGACAAAAGGACATTGAGAGCTCATGACACAATAGTGCACACTTGTTGTACACCAATCAGCTATCGGTCTGACGACGGAGAAGCCTCCGGGGGCAAGGGGCTGTATTTCTGGGGTTCCGGTGTAGCCAGCAGATAACCGGGCCAAATCTTTCTTTTCCGTGCGCTGCTCATTGTTTAGAGTCCGATTACTTGAGATGCGAGACCGGAGTTGGAGTTGAGAGACGACGTGTACGACCGGATTGTTTCACAAGTAGCCAGTTCACAAGCTAATTTTCAACCAATAAAAAGCTAAATCATCATCAGACGATAGCCAGCGGTTTCGCAGATTGCATTTCGTCCAATGTGTTCTGCCTCTATCCCTCTCCGCACGGACTGTTTACCTGCATTCAACAAAAAGGCCCAGACACACCAAACCAACATCAAAGAACTAGCAGCGACGAAGGCCGACCGTTACATCGCCTCATGTTGCCTTTATCTTGACCAAAAAACCACACTCGAGCGCACCGCAGAGACTACAGACAAAATTAGTAGAGCCTTCCGTGTTTTTCCTCTTGACTTTACTCGTTGGCTCGCTTTCCTCACTTCCGTTTCTCTTCTCGTGCACTGATTCCTTTAAGCTGAACAGCCAATCAGAGTGATTTCTCTCACCGACGGGCTCCGCCGCCAATTCAACATGATGAATCCTCCGAAAAACCTCCGTCACAGGCAGCCTAGAGCTGACAGTGCGGGACACACCGCAAAAACTAGGCCGACAGACACTCACCGACGGCCCCAAACAGTCCGACGACCGACCGTCGGCTTGGTGTGTCAGGACCCAAAGCCTGTTCAAACGTGATTGGTCCACACTACTCTGACTATAAATGGAAACCAGAACGCTTCCGATGCCGTCAATCTTGTCCCGTTGCCAACAGATTCCACATGTAAATGCAGAATCTGTTTATAGAGATTACACAGACTCACTTCTGCACACTAATGAACATTAAAATGCAGAAGTCTGAGACTGCAGTATCTACTTTTTGGTATTAGTGTTGCCTTCAGGGTAACGAGAATCCCCCTTTGTTCTAGCAATGGGACATTTCCTCATGTAATATTCAGTAGAGCAGAATATTGAGCAGCAGTGTGACTACTGTCTCAAAATGAACAGTAAACCAGAAAGCGTTGATTACACACATCATTTCTACTAGTGATTTATGATGGGCTGCAGTGCAGGGTGTGGCATCCCACCTCAATTTGTGATCTAAAAGAATAAAGTGTGATAGCGAGTGTCATTGTGCCCCTCTGTCTCTTGAGCTGTGAAGTAGCGCCTTGGGGCGAACTCTCTGAAATATGTCCCTGTGACAGTGCAAACCTTCTCCTCGGCTCAGATCTGCCTAAATGATTTCAGCTGTAGGTGAGGAATCCCAGCCTTTGATTTAGAAAGGGGGCACGCAGGTGCAGATTTCCCAGAGGAGGGCGAGTTCACAGATATATATCCAGAGAGGTAAATGTCTCGCTCATTTCCAATTATGGTTTAACGAGACGGATTGAGGTCAGAGCCAGAGAGCGGGGCCGCAGGAACCAGCCATGAGGCGAACATTGTGGGAACGCCAGCGGAGGGAAGGGGGCACGAGGGGTGGCAGGAATATTGGAAGTCCTAGCACGCCACCCTGAGTGAGAGGGATGATTTTCCCTCCGCCGCCCACCCTTTCTCTCATCCACTCAGTCGCGGAGCAGTCGGAGGCAGGGGGCTGAGATGGTGCCAGCCGCCCATAAAGGCCCCAGTGTGGGGAATGAACCTAGCAACCACGGAGAGAAAGTGAAGCAGCCAGCTCCTTTCTCTCAAGTCCACTTTAAGACTGTGTTTCAGGAGAATATTGTCCACTATGATAACTCCTCCAGCACAATGCATCATTTCAGAGGGGCTTGGCAAAAGTGCGTTTAAGTCAGTGGCAAGTCAATGATATGGAGAGGGGGGAGGTGACGGGCTAGTTGGGACTGACAGCTCGGAGACTAGCTGAGAGAGGTGTCACTGCCACTCTGTCTGAAAGGCTGCCCGTTGTCTCGGCCTGTTTGTTCACTTGGTCTTTTCACTTTGGCTTCCTGTAGACGGGACAGAACAGAGCCTCATTCTCAACGCAAATCCCTGTTTAAACATCTTGTATTTGCTAGTTTCTGATTTTACCTGCAAACAAACATCTATTTTTGTCTTAGCAGATGTAATCCCCGAGGTGGCGTTCTAATTGAAAAACACATAAAAGATTAAAGACCTACAAGTTTAAAGCTTTTACTAACTATATGCAAGCAAGCATACGCTCACACACAAGCACAGCCAAGCTCACACACACAATGTAAACAGTGTAAGCAGCTGTAGATGCAGCTGTATAACCAAATTTTGATTTAACATGACTTCAGATCTGTCATCTAACACACACACACCAACAAGATTTATGCTATATTTTGCAGCATGTCTCGTCTTTTCAACACTCCCTCAATCATTCAGAAAAAGAAAAAATATAGTTTGGTCTATGCAGTTGCTGAACTGGCGATCTCATTGTCCATATAGGGAATGGGAATGTGACGTCACCGACAGCAAGGCCTTTTGAAAGAGGCTGGGTCAGACGTCATCAACTCGTTATATCTTCGGGGTACAACACATGCATAGTATTATCTGGTGTGCACTCGCCGAAATTGAGCTAATCACAACGCACGACCGCAGCTTCAGTTACACTCTGCATATGCTATACCCCATACCCCAAGACCCGTGTCCGCCCGTGTCCCAGTCTCCTCCAATAGGCCTTGACCGACAGCAAGTCCGCCATTTTTGGAGGATAAGGGTTAAGAGTGCCATCCGCTGGCTGTTTACTGCAAGTGCCAAACGATAACACAAAACACTGCACAGTGAATAAGATTCAAAAGCCGGACATAAACGTAGGCTAACGTTAGGGATTCATTTTGCAAGATACCGGTTGACTCAATGGGCAGTGTTAGCCAAAGCTTTCGTAGTATTCGGTTAACAAAACATTAGCTTATCTTTGTCCGGATGATTGTGTAGTTGGCATTTGGCTGGTAGATCTTAATGTCATATACCTACCTGTTTGTAAATTGAACATCGGCCTACAAAGATGAACATATTTGAACTGCTGACAGGTGTTCACTAACGCCAAAACACATCAGTGACTGTAATGGGTGGCAAACTGTCATGGTCCTCTTTATATGGGTATTTGTCTTTCGGACGTACTTAGTACATTTCTGATGATGAGCGATGAATACACCGGTGATATACAGTGACAGTCTACCGTAGCTCCGTACGCTGCCCTCCAAAAATGGCAGCACGCCCCACAATGCTCTGCGATTCCCATTCCCTATAGTAACTGTCTGATTCGATCTACTAACCAAATGGAAAGCAACTCCTGGATTGCACTTCAAATTTCCCTTGTACTGTATTTTTTGTTCAGCCTGCCAAATGGAATGGTAAATGGAGAAGAAACAAAAGCGCTTTGATGAAAAAAGACGAATCTTTGCAAAGGTCAGAGCGTTTGGTCCTCCAGGATACTGCTCATGTTTTTGCTTGCAGTTCTGTGTGGCCAAATCACGTGTATGTGTTGTGCAAGGAGTATGTGTGCACACAAAGGGTGTTCTTCGGGAAGATTGTGTGTGCGTTTAAGGGCTGTATCAGTTTACGACAGCCCCACAGCTAATGCGATTCAGAGCAGAAAATAAGGCTGAGCATTCTAACAGCTTGGCCAGTGGCGCACGGTGGCCAGCAGTGCACGGAGGAGCGACAGTAGCTGAGCTATATGTCTGTGCCAGATAGTCTACCAGTGCTGCTTAGGAAGGGACTGCAGTTCCAGCTCGTCTCTATGAGGACCGGGCTGGGCTGAGAGATGAGGAAACAATCTGAGGGGGAGCAGAAAATCATTCACCTGTTTATATCTTGGTAGCTCGCAGGTTGCCTTCTGCTCCAATCTCTTTTGCCTTTCGTCCTCCCTCCATTCCCAGGCTTCCTTTCAGGCTCACCCATCTCTCCAACTGTCAGTGTGTGTGTGTGTGTGTGTGTGTGTGTGTGTGCGCGCGTGTGCATGTGTCCATGCGTGCATGCTCATAAATCTCTATGAAAGCTACTATCTGGAGTAAAACCATTTCATCCATCAGGGAGTAGAAACAATCCTGCTTGATGTACATGTGCATAACCATGGACGTGCACATACACACAAATGCAAAGAGACGCACTATGATAGATGCCTCACACACAGCATAAAATCACATGACAGACAGTCAGGGTAATTAATGCAGACAGAAGGACTGATATTTTCAGACAGGACATATCATATCAGAAGCGTAGAGAGGGAAGTCGTACATCATGTCTAAAACGCTCCACTTACTTTGTCAGTATGTTGGACACCATTGTAGTCAAAAACAAACGCAGCCAGGACAAACATTTAACAGCATAAATAAAGGACTTGCTGATACATTATGACATGATACCTCTACAGTAGTAGTAGAACACATCAGATCTTTTACTTATACTGGAAGTGAATGTAGCACAAGTACAGGCCTGTAGCCTATTCACATTTTTAAAGGTGTTAGCAGCAAATGTATTTTAGTGTCAGAAGTAGTAGAAGTACTCATGGTTAAAAACAACAACAAAGAAAATGTTTCCTTCAGAGGGTTAAATCATTGGCAAGATCTTTATTTATTCATTAATTTATTTATTTATCAGTCTAATTGTTTATTGTATTTTCCCACTTTAGTCTGACTTTTAACTGAGCTTTATTTATGTATTTATTTATTTATCACTCTAATTATTTATTGTATTTTACCTTTTTAGTCTGGCATTTAACTGAGCTTTATTTATTTATTCATCTGGCTAGTTATTTGTTGTATTACACCGTTTTAGTATTGCCTTCGCCATTCGTTTTTCGGGACGGTTCTGGGAGGATGGCGGAGAAAGTTAGTTTAGAGCCCTGAGTACAGCAGTCAAATTCACCCAAATGGTGCGGGGTGAAAACTATAGATTGTGAGAAGGGACACCGAGTTTTATATTGATTTTGTTATAGTATTCTTACTGTCATTGTCAGAGAAAATCAACATCACCTATGGATGAGCACTTAGCAAAAGCAACAAATGTACAGACTCTCGAACAACATCAGGAGGAAAGAAAAAGATAGTCTTGGATGGGCAGGAGGGCAACAACAGCTGATAATGAACCCAATACTCTCAATTAGTGTACATTTGTAGAGTTTAAGGGCGTTTTCACATTAGGTACGATTGATCCGTACCTTGCCCCCCCCTCTCCGCTCAGCTTTCACATTAGTAAAGTTGTTCTGTACCCGAGTACACTTGCGTCATCATCCACCTGTATTTGTTTATGTTGAGATCAAGATCAGCTGTTCTGTGGCATCGCAAAACACTTCATTCAAACTTGTCAGAAACAAAATAAAACTCACCAAAACCATCGTCGTTAGTTTTTCCAACAATCACTAACTCTAGTTTGGTCAAAATAAACTCTCTTTACAGAGTTTAATGTGAAAATATGCAGACTCTACACGTTGAGATAGATATGAAACAGTTTTATATCTATGTATACAGATTTTGGCCGGCAGCGTTGAAAAAAGCCTGCCCTTTCAAAACTACGTACGGTACGGAACATTCACACTAATTAAACAAAGTGGATTGTCCCTAATGTGAAAGCACCCTAGGGCGTTTTCCCATTAGGTACGATTGATCCGTACCGTGCCCGAGTACGATTGCACCCCCTCTCTGGTCAGCTTTCACATTAGTGAAGTTGTTCCTTACCCGAGTACACTTGCGTCATCATCCAAATGTATTTTTTTAAGTTGAGATCAGCTGTACGTAGCGCAGCATCGTAAAACACTTCATTCAAACTCGACAGAAACAAAATAAAACTCACCAATATTGTCGTCGTTAGTCTTTCCAACAATCACTAACTCTGGTTTGGTCGAAATAAACTCTTATTCCACGGAGTTTGATGTGAAAATAGGCCGACTCTACACGTTGTCCCCCCTCCACCCCGTCTCTCTCTCTCTCTGCCCGCTGAGCACCTGAGCAGCTCTCGTTCTTCGCAGACAGACCATTAAACCAGCTAAATAAAATAACAAACATCACTCAACCCCATCGCCTGTTGTCTATATTTTAAGGAACCTCTCGCCGGCCTTCCTGCTGTATCATCCACGGGCGTGCGGTTCAGAGGATGAGATCCTCTGAACTGCACGCTGCGCGCAGATACAGACATAGATATGAAACTGTTTTATGTATACAGATTTCGGAGGTGACCGGCGGCGTTGAAAAAAGATTCTGATGACCATTTTAATTTTGTGTTTCATCAAATAGACGGTTGCAGGTGGACTGGTGTTTATACGGCCTGTGGGAACTATGGAAGAGTCTTCAGGATTGTCCAAATCTTCTTCATTTTATTCATTCATTATGCAAGTCTCCACTTTCCAGTGTTAATGTTAACTATATAACTATCAATTCTATAAAAGTGTATTATGTATGGTTTTTCCATTTAACTGTCAGTTGTGTTGCATGTTAAGACAGGTGCTTTTATTTGTCACACACTTGTAGATATGCGTCCTCAATGGATGACATCAGGGAGGAAGAGGAACGTTAAACAGAGCAACTGACACAACATCTTCTCTGTGCTGAAGCTCTGAGGTAGGATATTTGTTCTCATTACCAGCGTTAGGTTTAATGTTGTTGAATATTGAAAGCAAACAAAAAATTTTAAATGCAGTGGCTTCTTTAACTTCGTTATGAACTTCTTGAAAATTCATGAATTTATAGGATATAGTCTGCAATAGACATGGACATTCAGACATCATTCAGTGTGATTTACACTTCCCAAGAATATCATTATCTCTGATGTCCAGAGCTTCAGAATACCTGGAGCGGAAATTACAGCCCATTTAAGGAGCTCATTTTCTTTTTTGGTTCTCAGAGAAAAGACACAAGGTGCTGGGGAAAGAGCAGCAGACTGGATGGAGATGAGGACATCAAGGTGAGGAGAGGCGGACCTGAAAAACACTACCGTCTGTACACAGCTGGAAACTGCAATAGTCAAATGACATGATATTTATATTTGAATGATTGTCTATAATATGTTTTTATTATGGTATATCAAAAAATAGTGATGAAAAAAAGTCATACTATAGTATGTCGAAAAAATAAAAAAGTCATAGTATAGTATGTCGAAAAAATGTTTAAAAAGTCATAGTGCAGTATGTTGAAAAAAGTCATAGTATAGTATTTTGAAAAAAGCCATAGTATAGTATTTTGACAAAATAAAAAAAAGCCATAGTATAGTATGTCGAAAAAAAGTCATAGTATAGTATTTTGAAAAAATATAAAAGTCATAGTATGTCGAAAAATGTTGCAAAAAAAAGTCTATATACAGAGCTATACGACAAATGGGTGCCTCAATATAGAGAGCTGATATTGTTCTATACAATTTGATATGAAACACATCCTGTTATATGCAAGTACCTTTTAAAAAGGTTAATTTAAGATGCGTAAAAACCGAGAAAATGTCTTAATGTATTCTATGTTGACAACAAGAAACAAACACATTTGAAATGCAAGTTATATTTAATGGGAGATTCAGTGATATGTAAGCCACAGTGTGGCGACGTACATGAAACCTACCTTGGCGGAGGTCTGCACTCTCCGAGTGCACTTCTAGTTTGTCTATGTATTTGAATGATCTAAATCTTATTTTGTGACTTGAACTGCCTATGTTTGTGTAAACCTAATTAATCAGATGTTTTTATAGTGGAGTCACAACTCCTATAGGTAGCATTGCCCACCATGGAACAGCACAAACGTTTAGTATGTAAACCGTATTGTGGAATATTTTAATTACCGAGCATATGCATTTCAAACCACTGAAGTCCATCAACACGTTGTTGATGGACTTCAGTGGTTTGAAATACCTATTCAATTTGTTACAGACAAGCGGCACACAAAGCACTACAGAGGAGATCAAAGACGTCTCCTCCCCGTGAAGCAGGATTCTGGCTTCAGTCGATTCATTTGCAGGGTCTCTCTGAGACGAACCGGTCGCTCCAGGTCGTACTAAATGAAGGGCGACCAGAGAAGAGGTGAGTATTTGTTTAAGACTGACTTTTGTCAGCGAGCCGGCGGTTGCATTTAACTGTTAGCTGCTGAAATAATCATGCAGCTTAAACATTGACACATTTGCTATGTTGTATTACCAGAACGAGCGTTAGAGCACTTTTTACCTCTGTAACACTGGCTTTTATGTCTCTCTGTGAAAGCAGTAACACTCAAATAGCATCTCTTTTGGCTGCTGTGATTTTATAATGTGACACGGTACTATGATGCGTCAGCTCTGTTTAAAACATTTCTTATGAATCCTTCTAGTGCACCAGCACTCTAACATACATACACTCAGTGGCCAGTTTATTACAGCGAGCTAAAACTAATACAACAGTCCTGTAATAAATCCTACCTTCATGAAGTTTATGATCAGTTTTTGGTGAAGCTATTTCAGAGAGGTGTTGATTCAACTTTGCAGTGCTTTATACAGAGAGGTGTTTGTTATCTACCTAACCCTCATTGATATAATGGGGTGGACAAAATAATAAAACCACAAACTGCAGATAATAAAGTTGAATAAACATGCTGTAAAACAGTATAACCTTCATGAAGGAAGGATTTATTGCATGACTGTTGTAGACTGCATTAGCTAGCTGTACCTAATGCACTGGCCACATAGTATTGGTGCTGCTGATTAAGCTAGTAGGAATCATATTTCATTACGATTCATTTGGTCATTTTAATTACAGCAGCCCTAAGAGTTTCTCTGTCTGTTACTGTTTTCAGAGAGACATAAAAGGCATTGTTACAGAGGTAAAACGTGCTCTAACACATAAATAATGGTGCCATTGTTTAAGATGCATGATTAGCTATGGTATGGGTAGCAATTATATTTAGTAAGAATTATTAGTAATGCTAATTTGTTATTGTATCATAGCTGAAAAGAGACAATGGTTAGCAAATGTTTGTCAACATTTCTAACCATTACATAGATAGATGAACTAAAAAAACAATTATTAACTATTAACATTTTATTATAATTGTCAGTTCCAACTTTATAATAGTCATCCAAATAATGTTTATAGACGGTTTACAAATCATCTGGTAATCATTAAATACTTAATATCGATCATTTCGGTTTGTTTACACTACAATAACTATTGACTATCAAATACCATTTATCAATGATGGTATTCATATTTAGCAACCTCTGACTCGCTGTGTACACTTTAATTACAAAATGTCCTTATTCATCACAATGTAAGGTCTCAACCTGGGTACATGGGGCGCCCGCTCTACCAGGTGAGCTAGCAGGACACCCCATCCACCACAGTTCTGAACCTTACTGTAACTTGCTTGTGAGTTAAAGGACTAGTCTGACATTTTGCACTCCGATATCGGGCCAATACTGACTCAACTAGTTGGATTAGGTATTGGTGACAATAGTGCCGATCTATTCAATTCAATTCTATGTTCATATAACACATACATTATATACTGGAATTTTAAATCCTGTTTAAGTTTGGACAACTTTGTTGCTGCATTGAAAGGGTTTACACTTGAATTGTAATTCCTGTTAATTTTGAAGATTTGTTTTACCAAGTTGCTGGTGTACGATTTATTATTTTAATAATAAATAACAAATCAGTACATTTTTATCTATGTATTTCTTTTTTAAATTTCGTTTTACAAAGTTAGCAAAACAAAGTTTAAGTCAAGCCTGATGTTGCACACAGTGAAACATAAAGCGTATTAATTAAACACTGCTATCAGATCAGTACCCCAAAGCCCAGGTATCACTATCAGGACTGAAAAAGTTGAATCGTGCATCCCTGATGCACTCCAGCTATGTATCAGTGGTACTGCCAAGCAACTACCAGAGCAGCTGATTCTTTCTGTTACACAGCAAAGCAAAATTTAAGGAAAAGTTATAGGAGTTGAGAAAACAGCTCGAGAAAGCAACTTAAAAAGGCAGAATAAAATATAAACGGAAATGAAAAAAGGTAACAAATAAGAAAAGCTTGAAGAAGGGATAGAGAATATCAAGGGGAAGTGTGTAAGGAAAGATTGCAGAATAAAAGAACGATTACGTGCCGCAGATCAGGAAACGAGACGAGAGAATAAAATGCAGCAGGGAGACAGAAAATAGAGAGGGAGAGGCTGGCGAACAGCGAAGAGCGAAAGCTTAGAGCGAGGGATGGAGAAGGGTGTATTAGCAACGTAGATTAGCGTGGCAGCAAAGGGGATTGTTGACAGCGTCTTTCATCACAGAAGGGGGCGGTGACAGTGTGACGGTTCGCTCCCACTCAGGTCCTGACCCGTGTTATTACAGAGCAGCTCTCAGCAGATCGGCAGGCTAAATGAAGCCATTGTGCTGGATGGTGCACAGCCTGATGTTGCTCTAATGAAGACAAAGCCGCGTGTCACATGCCAACCTGCAACTATTAACTACACGCTCATATGCACACACACCGTCAGACGCAGGCAAGGTCACATCAGCATTTCATAAACACCGTATTTACAGACAGATCCAGGATTTTAGTATCAAATTCTGCATTTATATTCATACAAAGTAGTGGTGTTATCTGTAAAGAGCCTGATATTAGGCTTTAAAATCAGGGATAGGAAAGTCATTCAGGTATGCAGATTGTGTTGCATTTCAATATTTCAAGGTCCTTCTTACTTATACACAACCCGCATGCCCCACGTCCTCCAACACATGCAGGCCAGTGATGTTTGAGAAAGGTCCGGTGGGTTACTCTGGTCATGTTGACTCATCCTGTGAGAAGCAGAGAGACCAAACATTTGCTCTGCATGGCTTCAGTTCCTCGGCACACCTGCTGCCTCTGACCCCCGAGGCCATCAGCGCTGCAATAATCGGCACATTCATTAGATTTCATCATGCTCAGCATCTGGACTAAGAACACCTGAGCCAGGGGGGTGCAGGATGGGTTTGTCAGTGACGACACATTTAGACATTGTGACTAGGGAATTAATGAAGTGATCCACCTTTTGATAATGGTATATTTCTGTCCTTTAATCACATGGTTAGGTTAGGTTAGTTGAAGGCTCTCTGAAAGAGCCCAAACCAACCAAGATTAAAGGAACAGTGTGTAACAATTGGGGGGTGGAGGGAGGTCTATTGGAAGAAATGGAATATAATATTAATAAGTGTGTTTTCTTTAGTGTAAAATCACCTGAAAATAAGAATCGTTGTGTTTTTGTTACCTTAGAATGAGCCGTTTATATCTACATGGGGAGCGGGTCCTCTCCACGGAGTCCGCCACGTTGCACCGCCATGTTTCTACTGTAGCCCAGAACGGACAAACCAAACTTTGTTAACTTTTCCAGCATGGGCCGGAGTCGATAACGTTACTCACTCCTGTCGCCGCCGCTCACTCTCTCTTTTTTCACCACTCAGGTACACACACACTCTACGCGCTGGCTCTGCTCCAAATGACCAAAGCTACTTGCTCTAGATAGGAACATTCGTAGCTCTCCAACACGCTTGGCACACATGAGAGGCTTCAGTTGGTTGCAATCTGCAACCTCACCGCTAGATACAGCCAGATCCTACTCACTGCTCCTTTAAGGGTTTACTTAACAACAAAGATAAACTATTGAACTGCATCTCTAAATTAAACAGTAATAAAGCTTGTGATATGGTCCACATAATAACTACTAAACAATGGTGGGAAAGAAATCTAGACCTTCGTTTAAACGATGAGGAATGGTCCCTTTTCTTGTCAAAATTAATTAAATACATCAAATGAAGGATATTGACAAATATTGTATGAATGAAATACCTGACTGAAATATACTGACAATTAAGACACAAATTGGCACATACTTTTGTATAGACATTCATGGTCCCCAGAGGATGAATCCTACTGACTTGTTATTTCCTCACCACAAACAGGTTGATACTATTTTGGTTCAGAGTAAAATATTGCTACAAATATTCAGAGGCTTTGTCATGGCCGTCTGCCGGTGATACCGCTGCACAAGGCACCCTTTAGCACCAGTATGAGATGCACCGGGCTTTCCATTAAATACAATGTAAACCCATCCGCAGCAACAATAATGGCTCAGAGAAAGTGCGCCGGGAGTGTGGTGACGTAGTTTAAAGAGTGAAAAGACACTCAGGGAGCACGGGAGGGGAGGTGGATGGGTCCAACAAACACAAGGCTTTTATCCAGGAGACCGCTGGTCACGTCCCGTGTGTTTAGTTTCACCTTCACGTTACAATCAGCTGTTCGTTTGTGTCCTGTATTCACAAAGTTCAGTCACATTTTCAATTTACAATCGCAGCAGTTTCAAGCCCAACCATGTCGTTTTTACCTAAACCTAACTGTAGTGGTTTTGTCGGCTAAACATAAAGGGACGCCGAGGGGCGTGACAAAGCGGCAGTATGTGACGAGTTGGGATGAGAATGTGTTGAAATACTGGATTGATTGTCCTGAACAGTAATAACTTTGGTGATTAGTTAACTTTTCTTCCAACAGCTCAAAATACTTAGACATTTAAATTAGCCTATACACATCAGCACTTAGCATGCCTACATTACCCAATAAACATTAGCATGTTAAAATTGTCATTATCAGCATGTTACAGTACAGTAGCATTACACAGTTAGCATTTAGCTCAAAAGGCTCAACAGTGAGCCTACGTACAGCCTCACAGAGCTGCGAGTGTGGCTGTAGGCTTAGTCTTGTTTGTGTGAGCACTGAAATTGACTGCATGTGCCTGTGTGTATATCTGTGCTTTCAGTGGAATGTGTGTCGCTAAGTGATCCAGCTGTGATACGAGGGGGCTCAGTGAGGCTGTCAGACACCCTCTGCATGGTGGCAATGCTCCCGGGTCAAACTAAGGGCATCTTTGCCTGTCGCTGCTTCTCCAGTGTGTGTGTGTTTGTGTGTGTGTGTGTGTGTGTGTGTGTGTGTGTGTGTGTGTGTGCGTGCGTGTGCGTGCGTGCGTGCGTGCGTGTGTGTGTGTGTGTGTGTGTGTGTAACCCAAGGTAGCTTTACCCATGAACCACTGAGACTAACCTTAGGGAAACAGTGTCAGCTGCTGAACTGTTTCTCCTCCACAAACCACAAAGCAGGAGTTAAGACAGATGCAGTCTGGAGAGGTGACCTCAGTCAGACCTTATGCTAACAGACCAGACTTATTTTCCTTATTTTCCTCTGCCAGAAAAAAAAATGACACACAGGCTAAACATAAACTCAAAAAACAACTCAAAAAATTAAATAAAATTAAATAAAAATGTATTTATTATACATTATATTTCTAGGGCTGTCAGTCGGTTAAAATATTTAATCGTGATTAATCGCAAATTAATCATACATTTTTTTTATCTGTTCAAAATGTAACTTAAAGGGAGATTTGTCAAGTATTTAATACTCTTATCAACATGGGAGTGGACAAATATGCTGCTTTATGCAAATGTATGTATATATTTATTATTGTAAATCAATTAACAACACAAAACAATGATAAATATTGTCCAGAAACCCTCACAGGTGCTGCATTGAGCATTGCCCCAAACTGCCTGTGATTATCATAAAGTGGGCATGTCTGTAAAGGGAAGACTTGTGGGGACCTATAGAACCCATTTTCATTCACATATCTTGAGGTCAGAGGTCAAGGGACCCCTTTGAATATGGCCATGACAGTTTTGCCTCACCAAAATTTAGTGCAAGTTTGGAGTGTTATTTGCCCTCCTTCGCAACGAGCAAAGTATGACAGCATAGTATGGTACCAATAGTACCAATGCATTCATTAGGTTTTCTAGTTTCATATGATGTCAGTATCTTCCCTCTAGCTTTAAAACTGAACCTGCTATAACCTCCGAAAGATCGATTGCGTTAATGCGTTAAAGAAATTAGATAAAGAAAATTATACATATAAATCTGCCAGCACTGTCATCAGCTTAAGCACTCCTCTTTTGCTTGTGAGAATACGCTAATATAAACACATCAGTTGTGTTAACTGTTCTGCAATAATTAAACTGAATTACTGGAGCTAACATAGAAAACATGATGTAGCATCACGGCCGAGATGTTGTGTGTGACACGCAGAATTAACAACAACATTGTTTTTCTTTACTGGGTTGATATAAATGTTTAATCACGCTTCAGTGGGAGTTTTTCGATAATGAATTGGGTCTTTTTCGATCATAAAATCTGAGATGCTTGTTTGAAAAGGGTGTTGTTTCAATCCAAATTATTTATGAGAGAATTTAAGCTTGCTCTGAGGTGAAATGAGCAACCCTGTATGTGCTCATGCTGTTCGCTTTGGTCCAAAAACAACCACCTGAAGTCATAATATAATATTCTTCCCATCATACTCATTAGATGATATTATGAGTGCATTATATTCAACTCAGGGAGACACAGAACAGGAGTGTGCCAGTCAGGACCTCACACACACACACACACACACGCACACACGCACACACACACACACACACACACACACACACACACAGTCTCGTTGACTGTAATGATGTTCTCTGATAGCATCTCTTTCCTCTGTGCTCCATCTCGGCTGTGTTAGATCCTTGAATCCCGGACTTAATGGACGATAACTGAAGCCATGCAGCCTCTCACAGCCACTGTGGAAACACTGTTAGAGACTTCAAGATTCTCATCGGACCCATTGAGGTGAGACGGCACATTCTTCACAGATTCAATGTGCAGTATGATCTCACCAAAATATACTTGCTCATTAGAGCTTGTGATGAGAAGAAGCACCAACTACACCTGATGTTATGCTATTAAAAGAGCACCACCTAGATTGATTTTAGAGCAGGTGCTACGGGCGAACATAAGAAATGCTATTTGTTCTTTTCAGTCCTCCAGGCTTCTCAGTTCACAAACAGAGGATATGAGCATGTTTATGTGTTTCTACAAAACACCAATCCTCTGATTTCTTCCCTTCAGGATGCACATTTCTTCAGCTCTTTAGAGACATGATATTTTTGTCTGGACCGCAGAGGGCCAGCCCTACAAACGCAAAAGTCTGTCATTGAGTGACTGACTGACTGGTGAGTGATTAAAGCTTCAGAAGGTAGAATGTTTTTGGCATCATTGGGCAAAAAATCCATAATAACCTTTCAGCATATTGTAATTCAAGTGTTCTGGGAGACACCTAGACTTCTGCACCTCCTCATGGCTCTATTTTCAGGCTTTAAAAAAATCTAGCCTGTGACGAGAGACTTTGACCAATCACAGGTCATTTAAGAAAGAGAGCATCCCTATTGAGTGTTCCTATTGGCTGTGCTCCAGCTGGTGGGCGGTTCAAGTTATTTCCTCAACTGATCTCAACATGGCTGCCGGGTCACAAACTTTCGATTTTTTTAACAGCTAAACAGTACACTACAAGATGTCTCTGACGTCTCATGCACAACTGTCTGGATATAGTGACCGTTGTATAAAAATAACTTTTTTTTAATCACATTTGCTCCAATTCTACCCACTGCTGCTTTAAGTTACACGACTGGTCGGCCGGGTGTTGGAGTTTCCTCATTGGCCGTTGCTCTTTCAAATGAAAAAGGCGGAGGACGGTCCTTTATGCAAATGAGCCCGTCCAGCACGACGCGTCCGGCTCATGAAACTTGGACCAAGCTGTCAAACTAGGCGATCTAGTTCTAAAGTGAAACGAGATTCAGCAGCGGCATAGCCTATTTCTCGCTTAAAATGCTTTCAGAAGTAGATTTTGGTGGATTGTTTAGACGGAATAATAGAAAGTTTACGAGCAGGCTGCCATGTTGTTTCCAGGGACCAATCAGGTGCATTCAACAATAGGGTACAGCACTACTTGAACGGCCAGTTGAGCGGAGCAGCGCGTCCCCTAGTGTCCTCACTGGACCTGATGGACATGTACCACTGGATTTAGCATTATAGAACACAATAAGCCACAAATTCACAGACTTGACCATACACGGTCCAGCCATATACTCGGTTTTGACAGAATCTTGTTAATCAGAATCGGGGAGCTGAATCCTCTCCTGCTGACACAAACCTCTATCTGCTGACCTCGTCTTCCTCTCCTCCTCATTTGCCTGGAAGCAGAGATGCAAATGCTGTAGCTGACAAGTAATGTATGTGGCTTGGTGACATTTCATGTTTTTTTTTTAACCTGAGGGCCAAATCATGCACTCATCAACTGTTCCTCAGCATCAGTGAGTAGCCTGCCTGAGCTGGACTGTATGTAAATCCAACGCGTGACTCCCCTGAGTGTCACTCTTCCCGTATAAGCACCCTGATCCAGGAGCAGCTGCAGCAGAGCCTTTAAAAGTTTGCAGCAGTGGCTGAAGGGTTTCACACTAACAATATCAGCTGTCTGCTGCTCCAGAGAAGACGACAACTTCTTTGCAGACCACAACTTCTGTCTTTTTTTATGGATGGAAGGATGGATGAATGAATGGGGTGCATGGATGGGTGTGTAGATGGGGGCATAAACAGGAGAAGCAGGAGGCTGTTTGGCTGCAGCAGATGGAGGAGCAGCAGGTGTCGGGGTGGGGAGGGACCGAGGTTCCCATCGTCAGCGTTCCACTATGATGCTCCTTGACAGCACGGGGAATGGATGTGTGGGAGAATGTACTCTCTCCCCATTAGCACATCTTCAGCCCATAGCCGCCTCCACTTCAGACTCTCCCCGCTCTCCTGCTTCCATCACAAGTAGAGGGAAATAGAAACAGGTGAGGATGGTGTCTCTGTCTCGGAGTCGGCGGCAGAACCGTGTCCTGGAGGTGATGGATAGATGTGTGGTCGGACTGCGCTTGTCTTAATGCAACATTTGTCATCTGATCACACCAGACTGACAGGTGGGGAAATTGGATTTTGCTCACATTTCTATCAGGTTTTCAAAAACAGATAGAGGGTTTGGATTCTTATTTCAAATTTAGTGATCTGGTTTAGCCTCCCAGCTTGGGGCCCTTCTGTGTGGAGTTTGCATTGTTCTCCCCGTGTTAGCGTGGGTTTTCTCCGGGTTCTACGGCTTCCTCCTACAGTCCAAAGACATGCAGGTTCATTGTTGGCTGCGACCTGTTCAGGGCTAGAGTGAAGACACAGATATCATATGAAACTAGAAAACCCAAGGGATCCATTGGTGTCATGCTACCATGTCGGGAAGGAGGCTAAATAATGCTCCAAAGTTGGGCTATAGTTTTGCGAGGAAAAACTGGCTTGGCCATTTTCAAAGGTGTCCCTTGTCTGACCTCAAGATATGTCAATGAAAATTGGTTCTATGGTTATCCATAGAACCAATTTTCTCCCCAAGTCTTCCCTTTACAGACATGCCCACTTTATGATAATCACATGCAGTTTTGGGCAAAAACCATATTGTTTTTTTCATGCTGTATAAATGTGTTATTTTCGCCTATTCTAAAATGGTATGTTTGAATATTTCTGCATACTGGGGTCCCTAAACAGTCTTGAATTACATAAATTGGGTATCACTGTAAAGCTGAGCCTTTTGTGGATTCAATGAGCCTGATTGTATTCATGTGTGATGATGTTAGTCCTCATAGCAGACATTTCATTGTAGTGAGATCATTTTTTAAAACTTGACCTCACTGCATAAAATGACCTCTGGTGTCTCACAGCCTCGTGAAACTTTACAGCCACAAACTACTGACCTAGAGCATTCAGAGGATGGATGACTTTCCTAGGTAGATCGACAATAAGGGGGTTTTGAGCAGTTTCCAGAACAGAAGTGCTCGCCATCCAATCGCTGAAAAATACAATTCTTACAGAAATCTCCAAATGTCAAATGTTTTTGAAACCAAATCACAGCATGGTTTTTTCTATGGTGTTCCTCAAGGTCTTGGTGTCTTAATGAGGTATTTTGGAGGGATTATTGGTAATTTTTATCAATTCTCGAGTGGAAAAAAAAATTGGTTAAATTTAGCAGCAAATCTGTGTAACAACCCAAAAATTACTGCAACAATTTATAAGACATAATAGAGCATGGGAATGGCCATCATATACTTCTATCATAATGTTCTAAACCCTTATAAACTTTACAATAATTTTAAATAATTAATTAATTAATTAATTCCTGTTTATTTCTGATTTATGACTAGAACAACTTGACACAGTGCTGAGCTGCATCTCAAATTAATCTCCAGGTTCCCAGCTTTCAGATGATGTACACCACTTCTGTGTGACATCTACTGTTGACCTTTTATCTCAAAAAACCAGACTGGCCAAGTGAGTCCAAAATGAAGGTGTCATTACCAGCTCGTGGCTTTGTGTGAGTATAATAACGTTGCTCCGTGGACAGCGTATGAGTCTGGTTCAGGAAATCACAGGCTGTAGTAAAGACGGCACAGAAAGCGCAGTGAAACTGCTTCAAATGAGGCTAGGGAACCTTTGCTCTGGGGAACCAATAAACACCCAGGCTGGTGCCTCAGCAGGACACACATAAACACACACAACTCACGCATGCACACAAACCCGCTTGCCACGGGGAAAATGAGGGCTGATGAATAGTGTTGCGCGGCACATTACCGGAGACAAACAAATAAGCAGCCATGTGTCACGGCTGATAACACATATCCCTCAGTGTGGTGTGTATGTGTCTGAGGACATCTTGTGTATATGAGGTGGCATCTGTCTTTCATTAATCCCAAACTACTTCAGTTTATATAAAGAGTCCAGCAACGTGATGCATGCTGCCTCCGTGACACGTTCGTCACCTTCCTCAAGGCAGAAGACTGCTTACTGCTCTATTAAATCATTTCCTATACACTGCACTGTGACTTTTATTCTTATATTCTATACCTGTCTTATTCTATTTAGCTTGTTTTTAGTTTTTATATTATATTGGATTTTTAATGACTGTTTTAATTGTATTTAAATGTCCTTTTATAATGTGTTTCTTTTGCACTTCGTCTCAATGCTTTTGATGTTTTATGTAAAGTGCTTTGAATTGTCTCATTGCTGCCTCTATGTTCTGAATTATATGGACTCAATAAATACAAAAAAGCCACATCTGACTTCAGAATGACTCTCACTATGCTTCCTCTTGGCCTCCAAAAAAAATGATTTATATTCCATTTTATCATTTCTGGAAGGCATCTGCAGTTTTTCTTGTTTCTGAAACTGAATGCCCTTTTTTACTAACTGCATCACACTGAACTATTTCAACCAAAAATGTTGTGAAAATATCAGATCTTTCGCTGCAAAAAGATCAGACATGTCTTGATCCCACTGGCCCGACTACACTGTATGAAGTGAAGAATGTGTTTGTGATGGGTTCTGTTATCTCAACACCATTCATAAGTTTTTCCACATTGGACTCTGATCTGACCAGCGAGAGTAATTAAATCATTCCTAATCACCAACTATTCAAGGCACGAATGCAGGAAAATACTTGAGTAACAGCTGTCCTCTTCATCAACTTCAGTGATTGACAAAATCATACATGAGGTGAGAGTTTTAATGGATGCAATAGAGAGGCGAAGTCCCGCCACCATGGGACCTCATTTTGGAAAAAATATAAACGGTAGCAAATTGTGAGAGACTAATTGTTTTTTATCCCGTTTGATTTGCACCATGGATCACGCATATGATGTTCGTCAATTTAAAAACATAATTTTTTTATCAAATCAAGTTTGTTGTAAAACTGACTACTAACGTAATTAGAAAGACTACACACCCAAAAGTCGCGTTGTGACGTCTCTCTCGCTGAAGCTACGATGTCTTTGTGTTTCGTACTGGGATGAACTCACACCAGCAACGGTTCTCGCTCGTTCTTTTACGTCCCGGCCAAAAAAAAATACCAGGAGTCGCTGGATAAAACACATCAACATAACATTGATGTTTGGAACATACAGTAGCTGTTAGCTAGCTAGCGTTGGTGACGTATATTGCACAAGACGAGAGACGTAGTTCACTGAGTGGTCTCACACAAAACTAAATGATACTACGACTAACTGAGACTTTCTTGACTTGTAAAATTATGTTTTAAATTGACAAAAATCATATGTGTGATTAATGGTGCGATTCAAACGGGATCCAAAAAATATTTGTCTCTCGCCGTTGACTACTGTACATATTTTTTCCCAAATAAGGTCCCATGGGGTCCACCGGAAGTGGAGGGACTTTGCCTCTTTGTAATTGTTGGACGGTCGTAAGTTTCAGGAAGTGTATTAGTGGAAGCCCATTTAGGGTCAAAATATATTCATGGAAACATTGGGTATGATGACAAAGATGATTTGTTAGACTGTGTCGTTTCTGGAAACAGAATGCTAAGCTAATCGTGGTACGAATATATTCTGGTTGTTAAAGGTATGTTGCTATCACGCTCTCTATATTTCTTTCTGTCTGTTTCTCTCTCCCTCACATTTCCACACAGATATTCCAGTGTTTGTATTCATATCTCACACTATATTCATGAGATATTACTGAACCAAAGCATGAGATCCAAATGAATGGACAATTTATTCAATATGCAGTGAGACTAGGCATCATTAATGAAAATTACCATTCTAATTGATGAATGACTATCTTCCTGTAATGAAATTATGGGGTGAAAAGCTAAAGAGTTATTTTAGGAGAGGAGGATAAGGTGCTTTTGTGGTAATACCCTTTTTTTATCATAAAAGATAATAGGCGAGCTCTAATTGGAGTGTTGATGAGGACCATACAATAGGTCCTCCCTCGAGAAGGGATTTCTGGGGTCTATCGTTTAAAGATAGGCCCACCATTTCGCACAGCTTTTAATTGAAATCCTGTGCAAAAAAATAGAAAGGAAAACTTAATAGCTTTCGCCTGAGCACTCAACCAATCACAGAGATAGTGGCACCCATTGACTTGGGTAATTATTTCTGAGTTTAACTCTTGTGGGCAGTGAGTGATTGTACTTAGGAGCCTCTGCTAAATAGTGGAATACGTCATGTTTGGAGGCTTGAGGCCGCGGTGCCGGGTGGAGTTTTATTTTAATGAATGCTAATTCATGTTGATATTTGAGCTGATTTGATTGGAGGGTTTCCACCAAGCTGGCACATGAAAATACAAGAAACTGCACAGTGAGGCTATAGCTCTCCTCTGACAGGGTTTCACTAAGATGGATGACAGTGATCTATGTCTGGATGTGTAATTTAATCACAGGTCTTCTCTAGCTGGGGGAGTACAGTATAACCATTATGAGGATATTAATGTATGCAGATTGTTGGCTGGATGTCTGCAGCTGGTTGCCTTGACGAAAGCCACCAGGGATTCACAGCTGTGGCTTTGTGAGCCGACCAGAGCCCACTGTGATCTGGGAGCTTCAAGGGACTGTCACTGACTGACAGGTGAGGTGGGGGTGGATAGATGCTATTTGTGTATTCTGACAGTACCTGGCTGTACCATATACTTCACACCGGTTACTGTACATCAAGCAAGCAGCAAGCTATACCACCTGTACCAGCTAAATCTGTCTGTATCATCACTAGTTCAAATATAGCTGCACTCAGAACTGACACATTGAGCTTATAAACCGGAAAGGGAAATCAAATAAGTGTCGGCCTTTAGGTCAATCAGTTGGTCCGCCATTTCAACGTATCATCATACAACAGTTTGTATATCTTATGAAATGTTATTCCTCATTTTTTTGTGCGTTTCCCTACGAATGTCCAGAAACACGTGACAATTTCTGTTCGTTACATGCATACAGTCTTTTCAAAATAAACTTCTTCACGTCTTCACAGGAAACAACTTCTTTAGGTTTAGGCAACAAAACTACTCGGTTAGGTTTAGGAAAAAAATATGGTTTGGGTTAGAATAACTACACTTGAAATACCTGGTTAGGTTTAGGCAACAAAATGATTTAGGTTTAGGAAAAGATCCTGATTTGGGTTAAAATAACTTCGCAAGTGGTGTAACTTAAGAACGGAGGTTACGTGACAAATAAATCAATGTTTACTTCTGGTTTCACACGGGGTAAGAACACTGGTCTCCTGGGCAAAAGTCTGAAAGTCTGGTCCATCCATTGACCTTGAATAGTTAAGGTTAGACATTGACCTTGAATAGTTAAGGTTAGGTATTGACCTTGAATACTTAAGGTTAGGATAGATCGTCGGGCAGCGAGTTTTGTGCGAGTTTTTGCAAGTTTCTGCAGAGCTCAGATCACATTTCGCAATTTGCAGGTTACCTTCTAGACACAACCAGCATTTGTTGCTCTTTATACTTCCTGGTTCACGATCACATGGATTACATTCAAATTTATTTTGTGGGATATATACGAATAACAATGCATTACCTTTCGTAGGCATAGCTCCGAGCGGTGTATGAGAACAGCCTGACTTTGGTCTAGATTGAAATATCTCTTCAACTTTTGGATGGACTGCTATGAGACATTAATGGTCCCCACAGGATGAATCCTAATGACTTTGGTGATCACCATCAAGAACAAGTTTCCCTTATCCAATAAAAAACTCAACATTTACAAGATGGATTGGCACACAATTTTGTGCAAACATTAACGGTTCCAGGTCGATGAATCCTGATTACTTTGGTGATCACTTGACCTTCTATTAGTATTAGACTTATTATTAGACTATTTAGACAGGCAGGCAGGCCGGCCATCATTACATTCGGGCTGAATGAAATGACTGAACAGGCTTATTACAGTCCTGTGACAGCAAGAAGTATCACATTGTTTTCTCTTTTTTTGTCAGAGCATTTGATTCATAGATTGCTGTCAGGATGTAATGAGAATTTCGACTCATATAACAACAAATGTATTTGAACAGCACTACCATCCCTCCCTTTAAGTACAGCCTCAAAGAACTGCTAGTGTGACTGTAGACTTTTAGTGTTGTTTCTAAATTTGATTTCATTCTACACTGTTAAATGGTAACATAACTTAGAAATGGTATTTAATTTAGATCTGTTTTCAGCTTTTGTCTGCTAAAAAGGCATTTGGAATGATAATTAGTGTTCAAAACCTGCAGCTTTACAACCTGAAAATGACAACTCTTGAATTGCGCTCCCTATAATGAACAATTTCACAACAAGGTACCTCAAAAGTGATATAAAAAAAAAAATCATGACTCTCGTAATTTCATCATTATTTCCCCTTGGAACAAATCCCCCTCATCACCAGCTGCTCCACCCACCACCACCACCCCTATCCTCAACCCGCTCATTCTTGCTCTCTGAGTACTTATTAGAAGAACAATCATAGTTATATTTAGCCTGCTGTTGAGAATATTCTCAGGGAACGTCATTCTCCAGTGAATTCGAGGAAAACCTTAATATAGGACAGGAGGTGAAGGCTATTCATTTCTAACTCAACTGAGTCTTCATAGCCTCTGATGGCTAACAGGCTGCAGGAAAGCAAGTATGGGATAAGAGGAACAGGTAGAGTCTGACAGACAATAATTATTCATTTTTAGTTAGGCAACTCCCTGCAGTGAGAAGGTCTAAAATACAACACATGAAACAGAAGAGAGAGCAAAGCAGATTTTAAAAATCTCCTGAGGCTGCCAACAACATTGTAATTGATTTAGTATGAAATAAAAAGATACACTGTCTGCTCTTTGTGGTTAATTTCAATGTAAAAGCATTTCGCTGTGTTTTTAATGTGATGTTTCCCTCAGTAGGCGTTCGAGTAGAAAAGGGGACAGTGAAATGTCAAATTCTTATTCTAATCTTCTTTCCATTTCCACATTTCCACATTTTCACGCACCTGGGAATACCAGTGCACAGCTCACCTCTTCGTCATCTCATCCCTCTGTTCTCTCAACAGTTTCATCCCATTTTCAGATTCCCTTTTTCTCTAATCAGAAAATGTGTGTTGTGTTTGTGTTCCACTGAAAGAGATTGTGTGTCTGTGGGTTTTTATAGAGCAGGTGATCCCTCCGGGTAGCTCCCCGTCTCCAAGCCAGGAGATGAGGCTTCAGTGGCCTTCAACTGTTACAGCGGATCCCTCACACACAAAAACACACATTAAAGGGCATGTGCACACAAGCAACATACACTCATGCACACATACGGTATAGGATTAACACACACATACACAATTTAAATGGAGGCATACCCCAGCTACTGTATAGCATGCTTACGGCACATAGCAAACATATACACTTGTACTGTACACATGAACTGCATGAGAACCAATGTATGACATTAAATGGGGAATTGGTGCTCTCTTTCTCATTCATAAAGTACCTCACACGCAGCGTATATATATCACTAGTAATACTCACAAACACACAAAGAATATACACGCGCAGGAATATAATTAACAACATTACATACGGTATGTATTAGAATCTGTGTATAACCTGAGATGAATAGGTGCTTTTCTGTATAAGAAGTGGGCGTAGTCAACTGAGCATAGTGTGTTCAGTGTGTATTTATCACATTTACTGTGAATAGTGTGACAATTCATATCTTGTAAATGCCTTCTTTGAGGGTGGTTTAGTGGATGTACAGAGCGTCATGTTTACTGTATGCATCTATGTCTGTCTGCTACTGTACACATCCTGATTGTACATTTCTCTGTGACATTTTGTCTCCGTCTCTGAAGGGGCTAATCAAGCCATCATGTGTCTCTGCTCTCTCTCTTTTGCTTCACCCCATGATGTTTATATTTGGTGCTTCCTCTCCTCTTCCAGGCTTCTCCACATGCATTTCTGAATGCAGTGTCCAGTTGTTTATCTGCTTCTGACTGAAGGTAGGTATTTGTCTTTCTCCGCTAGATTCAGCCTGTCAGGGGGTTGTTGTCTCAACTGGGCAGCTCGCCTCAGACAGACAAAACAATAATTCTCTCAGAGGAAGCAGCATCCTTGCCAAAGGCATTTGGACGGCCCCGTTGTTCTGCCTCCCTTCTTGTTTGTCACACTGGACTAGAATTTTATGTCATTTTGAATGTATAATCGTATTTATTTGAACACAAAAGACAACAAGGTGGTTATATTAATTTGTTGTGTGTGTGTTTGTAAGTAGTCTGCAAGTAGGGCTGCTCGATTATGGCAAAAATCACAATCACGATTATTCTGGTCAATAATGAGATCGCGATTATTTAACACGATTACTCATTGACTTTGGAAACATCATGCATTTATAAATTCTGTAGCTACATTTTAAAGTTAAATGCATCAATCTGGTGCACTTTGAGAAAAAAATTAAGAGGCTAGATCTGTGAAGAACTTTGTGGTCTTGTAAACAATTTAATCATAAGCACATTGGTTGTATAGATATGAATGGTAATGACAAAAAAAGTCACACCCACAAAGCATGGTAAACGAGACGGGGTCCGTGTTTCAAGACGGGTCGGGTGGGTTGCCAACATCGCCGCACAGCGAGCACTATGCAGCGTGGTCTGGGTGAGGGGTGCTGTAAAGCGCCACCGTCACCCAGGGTCGCTGCACAGCGAGCACTATGCAGCGTGGTCTGGGTGAGGGGTGCTGTAAAGCGCCACCGTCACCCAGGGCCTTTCCAAGCCAACCTAGAGCTGGTTGCAGCGCACCACCACGGAGGAAATATGCACGGCAAGGGCCATCCAGAGTTCCCACAAGGGGATCCTCCCACACTGAGGACAGTTTGCCCCCGGTTGACAGCCACGCCGGAGCAGGGAGCTCGGTCCCTCCCACAGAGAAAGAGGGCACAGCGAGCACTAAGCTGCAAGGTCCAGTGAGGGGGCCTTTCCAAGCTGACCTAGATACGCCCGGCGAGAAACAACTAGTGCAGGGGAGAGTTCCCATGAGGGGATTCCTTCCACACTGAGTGCGGCCATCCCTGACCCGCCAAGTGAGGTGAAAGTGCACCGCTGAAAGGGATGCGCCGGATTCACATCACGAGACAAAGCGAGAGTGTCATTGCGAAACAGAATGGTAAATGCATTATATACTATGTTCAATACATAGTGCTTTTCTAGTCTTCTGACCACTCAAAGCGCCTTACACTACATGTCAACATTCACACACACATTCATACGATGGCAGAGGCTGCCATGCAAAGTGCCAACTTTCAACGTTGCCCATCAGGATCTAATCTAAATACTCATTCACACACCGATGGCACAATTTGGGGTTCAGTATCTTGCTCAAGGACACCTCAACATGTGACTGGAGGAGCCGGGGATCGAACTGTCGACCTTCCGATTGGTGGGCGACCCGTTCTACCTCTGAGCCACAGCCGCCCCAAATGCGGCACAATAATTGTTTTATGTTGATTATCTTTTTTTCATAATTATTGAAAGCCAAATTCGTAATTGAAATTCAGTTAATTGGAACTGGAAGGATAAAAGAAATTTGAAGTAGTGAACTCTTCTCCTGTTGCTGCTGCTGTCCCTATCTTCCCCTATCTAGTGTTGTTTGACTAAACACTCTGACTCATCCACTAATGCAGAAAGCCATTATGTGACTGTATTGATCATGCTAATGAAGCAAAAGAGCAGCGTATGCAAGCTGACGTGGAGGTCAAGCAATGACACAATTGACAGCAATGTGACAAGGACAGGAGGGATTGCGATTGTGTGTGTGTGTGTGTGTGTCACACATGCTTGCTTCTTTTAAAGAGGGTATCTGGGGGATAAAACACACACTGATTGGTGTGATAGGTCAAATTCAGCGCAATTATGCACACACACACATACACACTCATAAAGTTTTGAATCTAATTCCTGGGAATTAATGTGACTTTTATTTAAGACTCTTTGTTCTGAGACGGCAGTCAGCAGATGATATGTGATGGTTGACGGGTGATGGATGCTGTCACCTTGTGGCGTCCCTGCTGGGATGGAGGGAAGGTGGGAGGGAAAGAGAGCGAGAATTATCTCCACTGAGTTCAGCAAATGCAAAACAGCGGAAACAAAATGTCAGAGCTGGGAATTGTGAACAGACGGCAGAGCATGCACGTGGTGGTGTGCGTGTTTTGTACAAGTGTGGTGGGTGTGAATGTCAGAGGGGAGAAGTGTTCTTCCCCCACGCTGCAGATAAATCACATCTATCAGGCAGATCGCCGTAGAAGACATGAGATACGACAGAGAAGCGCCTCACATCTGCTTTTGCTTCCCTACGCTCGGGAACATTACCCTCCTGGAGCTACAAAACTGTAATTAGAATCATAAAACTTACTCCAAGTCCGTTAGCATGACCCCCCTGGTGATACAGATCTGTAATCAGCATTTATATACCTGACTTTATATGCCTGACTGTATTACTGTTGGCAAATAATGAAGTGATAGTTTGTTCTATATACGGTGCAACTCAAACTGTGACAGCGAGGTTTGACATAGTTATAAAACAAGTGCTGAATTATCATAAGACCATGACACTGATTTACCAGCTGAGCGCGGCTGCACATTTCTTTTCAGTGCAACTCTTGTCATCTAATCATAACAATACGTATCGAGTTGTTTGACGCCAAACTGGGATCGAGCCAGAGCGGGCAGCAGATTGAAAATACACCGGATGGTTGTAAAATCAAGTTTTCTTCCAGTATTTCCTTTGTTATGTTGTGGCACAATTTTTGGATAATTCTTTGTGCACAACATTTTTGTAGCCTCTAATGAATAATTTGCATGCACAAATTAGTCAGCTGAATAAATAATTCATATCTAATTACTTAATTTGCTCCTTGAATTAATAATTGTGCCCTTGAACTACTCGTGGCTTAAAATTAGATAAATAATTACTCTGTTTTTTTTTTTTTTTTGGCCTCTTGGGGGCAGTGGAAACAAACTCTAAACACAACACTGACTTATTATCTTATCACTTTTTAAGTTTACATGACAAACTTGTCAGCAAATAGTTGCCTGTTTACACATTCAGCAGATACAGAGCAACATTATAATTTATATGGAGTCGTGATTGTGTCCACCTAATAAACGTTTCATCATACAACGGTTTGAATGATGTCTTAACAAAAGTTATTTTGTTCATTTGTGCGTTTTCCCATGAATGTCCAGCAACACGACTGGTCAACAAAACTACTTAGTTAGGTTTAGGAAAAGATCGTGGTTTGGGTTCAAATAAGTACTTAAGTACGGAAGTTACATGACAAATCAATCAACGTTGACATCTGGTTTCACACAGGACACGAACAGCCGTCTTTTGGGTCCGGTGTTTGTTTGATCCATCCGTCCACCCGATCTCCTCCATACACGACTTAATCGCTATAGCCGTAGAGCCGAGGGGAACTGCAGAGTCATGTGTTAATTCTCTGTGGTTTCATCACTACGAGCAGCTTCTTTCACATACAGGTAGTCATACGATCCATATCCATATGCCATATATCAAAATATTGATTATAGCCGCTATAATTTAGAAAAAAAGTTGTCATGTCTGCATGGGACAATCTGAATGAACCGCTTTGGGTTTTATGCGGTTATATTTGGATTGTCTTACTGAGATACTTCTGTTAATTTGTGCTTAAAAATGAATACAAATTCCCAATTGATTAAAAGTCCAGCGTGTAGGGTTTAGTGGCATCTAGCGATGAGGTTGCAGATTGAAAACCAACTGAATACCCCTCCACTCATCCCTCCCTTTCTAAGCTTGTCGGAGAACTACGGTGGCCTTCAGGTAACGTAAAAATGTGAAAGGCTCTCTCTAGAGCCAGTGTTTGATTTGTCCGTTTTGGGCTACTGTAGAAACATGGTGTACACCGAGAAGAGGACCCCCTCCCTTTGTAGATATAAACGGCTCAATCTAAGCTAATGAAAACACAACAATTCTTAGTTTCAGATGAATATACACTAATGAAACCATATTTATGAATATTATATTCCATTGCTGCTAATAGATCCCCCATAATCGTACACACTGGACCTTTAACATGGTCCCATACTATTCCCAGTACCGATAGTAGTAGTAGTAGTTTTAAAAGTAAATCAAACGACCGCACAGGGACAATAATATCTGAACATTCGTGGATGTTGTCCTTACATGCCCACATGGTATGAATGAGAGAGGGGAGAAGCTCAGTGAGAGCGGAGGGAGCTGCTGCTGGATTCCTGCTGACTAGCAACACGAACAATAAAGGGCTCATTGCTGAGAACAACTCCTCACTTTACAACACTCACGCTGGGCCGCTTTCACACCAATAGTTTGGTTCAGACCAAAGGGAGAAATAGACTCATTGTTGCCTTTCGCTTTTAGTTTATGTAGTCTTCACCCTGACTCATGACAAATGAATCAAGTGACCTGAAGTCACATGAACTGAAAAGTAACACGTTTTGTTGACCTATTCTGCCTCATCAGCAATACACAGATCCACAGAGAGCAGATAGAGCTGCTAGTTGAATTTATCACATCAGCTATTTAGTCATAGCATAACTTTAATAAACTGGTGCAACTTCATTCCACAACTAAGGAATGTTTACTGACACTGACAAGAAAAATCCACCATAAAAAAGTTTAAATATTATTACTGTGATCACATATTTTACACAGGAAATCCAACACTAACTTCTGCCCTCTTTTATGTGAGCATGATTGGCGTTGGTGGAGTTGAGGAGGCTGAACTGCGAGGCCCGCTCTGTATTAAAGCAAAGACAGGAGGCTCTGTGAGATTTCATCAGATCCTTTGGATGAAAGAGTCCGTTTGACAGAGAGACTTAAGAAACCTCCCTAATTTAACACAACTTGCAAAACTAAAGTGAAACTTGATAGCTATTTACCGATTCTGTTTAGGCATAACATTCCCATAAAATCCCTGCTGCCCCAGATTGGAGAGCAATAATTTAACGTTCAAAGGATTAAATGTCTAATTGATTCACTTTTTAGCTCTGTGATTTATGGTTTCCAATGACAACACTTAATATTCCCCACAGATAAAATACCTAAACGCCCTGTGACTTATCTTAGAAGTAATAAAGCTATTGATTAGTGTGGCAGTGAAATCCTTCCTAACAGCATATTTTTAGTTTTCCACTTAAATCACAGAATCACTTTGTTGTAGAGCTGAAGAAGAGAGCCTTGCATCTATTTAATTGCAATGCCTGTTAACTACAACTTTCTCTAAATGGTGAACACTTACACTCTCTTGATATTTATTTGCAATCAAAGGATCAGTTCTCTGATAAAGCAATTAATGTATCTTTTGGCAAAGATGTTGATCTTTTACACAGAAACGCTGCTCTAAACTGTACAAATAAATTAATCACACATTTTTAAACCTTAAAGGGAGATTTGTCAAGTATTTAATACTCTTATCAACATGGGAGTGGGCAGATATGCTTGCTTTATGCAAATGTATGTATATATTTATTATTGGAAATCAATTAACAACATCAAACAATGACAAATATTGTCCAGAAACCCTCACAGGTACTGCATTTAGCATAAAACAATATGCTCAAATCATAACATGGCAAACTGCAGCCCAACAGGCAACAACAGCTGTCAGTGTGTCAGTGTGCTGACTTGACCATGACTTGTCCCAAACTGCATGTGATTATCATAAAGTGGGCATGTCTGTAAAGGGGAGACTCGTGGGTACCCATAGAACCCATTTTCATTCACATATCTTGAGGTCAGAGATCATGGGACACCTTTGAAAATGGCCATGTCAGTTTAGCGCAAGTTATTTAACCTCCTTATCAACAAGCTAGTATGACAATGAATTTACAAATTTGCGTTAAATGCGTTATTATCGCATAACTTTGACAGTCCTAATAATTTTATTTTCATTCTTTAAAAAAGATCATTAACATAAGTTTATATGATTATTTGATTTCAGTTTAACCAATAATTATGAGCTCATTTAGTAGTTAGTTCATTTAAAGGTACAGCGTATCGGATTTGGCGGCATCTAGTGGTGTGGTTGCAGATTACAACCAGGGGGGTTAGGGTTCTGGGGGGCTTGAACCCTAACCCAATAGCGGCGGGGGTGGGTGGATGCCTTTTTGCCTATAGGGCACCAAAAAGGGTGGTGGAAGTCAGACAGCAGCTGGCAGTACCACGGTTTTGCACTCTGCGGCTCACGCTCACGTTACCGCAGTTTCACAAGGTGGAGAACTACGGTGGCCTTCAGGTAACATAAAAAAGTAAAAGCCGAGTGCAAAATGTGGGACGCTGTTCACCTCCCCCAGAGGCTATCCATACCATAATAACACTACTTCAGGAGCAACGGATGTCAGACGGCAGCTGGCGGTACCACGGTTTTGCACTCTGCAGCTCACAAGCAAGTCAGAAAACTACGGTGGCTTTCAGGTAACATAATCGTGAAAGAGCCAGTGTTTCGTTTGTCCGTTCTGCGCTACTGTAGAAACATGGCGGAGCAACATGGCGGAGTCCATGAAGAGGACCCGCTCCCTATGAAGATATGAAGGGCTCATGCTAAGCGAAATACAATGATTCTTATTTTCAAGTGATTAAACACTAATGAAAACACAGTTATGAATATTAAATTCCATTTCTGCTAACAGAATCCATGAAATGTTACACACTGTTCCTTTAAAACATTAGAGCATTTAGATGATAATTGACTCTTTATTTTGACAATAGCATTAGTAGCGCTATATTACTATGTTTCAGATAGATCTAATATGCTGAGTTTGCCTCACCAATAATAATCCTCTGCAGTCAGAACTGAATTTAAATGGAGAGAAAGGTGGGGAGAGTCTGAAGGAAAGCCTGACAGTGTGTGGCACCCTAAGGGACTCCAAGCTATCTTTTATTCATACTAATTAGCTTCTAACTAAATTAACTTCCTCCTCCATAATTTGCAGAGAAAGACATTTCTAATGTGCACCCTCCCTGACTGCGTGCAGACACTCATACACACACACACACACACACACACACACACACACACACACACACACGCACGCACACACGCACACACACACACACGCACACACACACACACACACACACACACTACTGGGAGAAATATAATTTAGGTGTATACATGTGTGCATATGGGGCAAAAACAATGATTATGTATAACAGCAGTCCATTATTGTTCTGCCATACCCAGTTTGCACTGATTTACAAACACAATCTTGTAGATGAGTAGTATTTACACAAATGTGTTATCACCTTATAGTAATGCTTCCTGATGACTGTGTTCATTTCCTACCTTATTATGGATGAGATGTTAAAAACTGTTGTATGAAAAGACATTTTACTTAATACGACATAATCAAGTGAATGCTTATGTTTGCACTATTATATTTTATCGTTATTTTAGTGGTATTTTTATTTGTAAAACAGCCATCTAATTTAATATGTAGCTGAACAGAAACAACATTATATATACCAAATACATAACAAAGTATCTCTGTCTTATATGTATCAACTTATTATTTATGTTAATTTGATATACTATTAATAAGACCTATCTGTAAACAGAGGTGGAAGAAGTGCTCAGATCCTTTACATAAATAGCAGTAGAAATGCCCTTTATTCCAATTTCCACCAATCTGGTGAAACAGCAACTTTACACCAGGCACCAGACCGGAGCTTTAAGCTGTGGGCGAAAAAGTCACAGATTTATACAATAATGAGAGTCTTTTAAGTTTTGAAGATTAAGAAAAAATGTTTGGAATTGATCCAAAGCACTTTTCTTAAGTACCTCTAAATTAGGAACTTCATAACAAAGACAGAAAACTCCCTAGGTCTGCCAACACTTGCCTCAAGCCATCATGAGGCAGGTGGCCAAATCTCCCGATTTTACCAAATTATTGTAGCTGCAGCAAATGGATCATCAGAGGATAAAAGGCTTGCTTGGTGTCCAGATCTTGATGAGGAAATTACAGTAGAAAAATGGTAGGATATTTGTTTATAATCTCAAATTCTTTTCCATTGCCACAAAAGAGGAGCTTCCACTTTGCCCTAAATTGTGTATTTTTGGATGCTTCCCAGTAAACTGTATGCTCAATAATACAAATAAGAAGATGGTTATATCTGTTTACTTGAAGCTAAATATAAAATTGCCTCATCATGAATAGTAGGTTGGGTTGATGGAATGTTGTATTGTCTGACTATGGAGGAAGTTACATTTTGAGTAAAAGGGAAATACAACACCTGATACAACTGTTATCAGGCCATTAAACAGGCGTTATCAGTCGCTATAAGCAGCATAGATATGGGTAATTAGGGGCCTACTACGCCTACTACATTTTAAAGTGAAAGGGATACTTAAAGGCAACACGTTCTAACATGTTGTAAAATTGAATGAAACGTGATGTTTTGAACTCAAACAAAAAGGCTTCTTTAGGTTTAGGCAATACAACTACAACTTCTTTTGGTTTAGGCAATAAAACTACAACTTCTTTAGGTTTAGGCAATAGAACTAAAACTTTAGGTTTAGGAAATAAAACTACAACATCTTTAGGTCTAGGAAAAAAAACAGTTAGGTTTAGGCAATAAAATTACAACTTCTTTAGGTTAGGCATAAAATTAACACTGAGTTAAGTTTAGGAGAAATTATCGTGTCTTGGGTTAAAATAACTAGAAACAACTACACATTTTTTCACATGGGATGTGAACTTTGTTCTTCTGGGTTAAAGTTCTGTGTTTGGTGTCCCATCCATCTTCATCAACCTCTACCCCATATGAACATTTCACACTGTCTATACTCATCACGTAACTTCCGCTTCTGCTCCTGTCATAATTACTACGGTCGCTAGAGGTCGCTGTCATGTTCTTTTATACCTTCTTTAGGTGATCGACCATGTGAATAGATGATAAAAACCTACTAGTTGGTGTAGTAGGCCCCTATTGACCCACATCTATGGGGCTTATAGTAACTGATAACGCCTAATTAATAGCCTGACAACAGAATTTCTGGAGGGGGAAGATTTTGCAAAGACCTTGTAGTGAACTACTGTTAATTTTGATTTACCTTTTTTACTTCTGAGCGGTAAAGTGACAAATTCTTAAAATGAGAAAATACTCATTACTTTTCATTTGTCAAGTATCTAATTCATACAGGAGTATACAAAAATAGGCTTTGCCATGTGTTTATTCATATAGACTATTTATTTATTGAATTACCAGAAAACATGCTATATCATATTATTATCGAGATATGAAATTAACTATATCGTGATAGAAGATTTGGGCTGTATTGCCCAGCCCTAAGTACAAGTATGTCAAAATTTTACTTAATTATAGTACTTGAGTAAATGTACTAAGTTACAGTCCACCACAATCTGCAGCAATGAGATTTGTTTGTATTCAAGGAAACAAATCAAATAAAGATGTCAGAATCTGAATCTGAATCTGAATCCGGTGTCAGAAAACAGCCACGAGGGAGCTGATAGCCAGTAAGAAAATACATGAATAAGAAACTGGTGAATCAAAATAAGTGCATGTGCAAAACGTTGAACATACAGTAGCTAAACAAGATGTCAGGCAAGTTAGAGAGCCAAAAAGAAGAGTCTGAAATCAAGACCAGGTAGAGGGCTGAGAAGATCAGAGAGAATAAAGAGGGAATCTAATCCCGTTGGTGGGGGGGCTTTCTGGAAGGAAGACACAGTCAGGGTCTCACCTGTTTGGAGGACAAAAGCAGGATCGGAGTTGCCCTCGAGAATGATTTGAAAAAGTGAAAAGAAAGACAATGTGAGACAGAAAGTGAGCCAGCTGGAAGAGCAGCTAATGGAAAAAGACAACGTGATCCCCAGCATGAGGCATGAAATACAAGAAATATTAACATACAGTAAGGAAGCTTTGACCAAGAGGTGTCAGAAAAAGACTGAAGTGAATAAAAGAGAGTGAGTGGCCATGAAAGTGCAGTGATCTGGATGAAGAAGGCCAGCACAGCAGAGGAGCTCAAAACCAATCACCAGCCGAGCATGGCCGCTCGGAGCTTGTTAGTTTGAGCCACCTAGCTGCTACGTTAGCACCACAGTAGCTGTTTGGCTAGAAAGACACAACAACTAACCATAATATCTCTATAAATACATTTATTATCAAATTGACACATGATCTATTACAAAGACTAGTGACAGTTATGGAAAATTAAAGTTACATCTCCTCTCTCGTACAATTCCCGAGCCTCCGCCTCCGCGACTACTTCACTCAGAAATTTTAACACTTGAACATACATCAGCGTGATAAGAACTATCTAAAAAGACAGAAACCATCTTTGGGAAAAATGTATTAGATGTGTACTTTGACTTTTTAGTTTGGCCCATGTCCCATCCGCTAGATTTATGACCTATACTGCAGCCAGCCACCAGGGGGCGATCAATATGTTTTGGCTTCACTTTTGGGGAGCTGTCATGTCGTTCATCTTTATATACAGTCTATGGTCAACACCACAACCTCACAGAATAAAGGTCCTGGCCTCCAACCCGGCCAGCTGAATTCTGTCTGTGTAGATTTACAATATTACTGTGTAGTAATATTGTAAATAATTCACTGAATTTCAAATAAAGAACTATCTCTATTAATATATTACGGATAATACAAACTATATTAAATAACACTGTTTAGAAGCACATGGATAGTGTGCAAAAAGTAAAATAACTGAATACCGATTTATATACAGTATTTGTTTAATCAATGCTGATTACAGTATTGTATATACACACAGGGTTAAAGGGATAGTTCATTTTTAATTCAAAACATCCTCATGTTTACTTTACAAATACCGTAGAGGGCACAGTATTTTTACAATCGTAACTTTAAAAAGCAATATTTGGTGACAGACTATAGTGAATTAGCAGATACAGTGGTTATTAAAGATTTAATTAAAATAATCTGTATTGTGTCAGACCTAAGGAATCCACTGTAGAGCTGTAAATGCACTGTACAACTTATACTGGTGAATGTTCTTGCTGAGAAAGAAGTTGCAGAAAGTTTAAGAGAAATCAGTAAAATAATGAGAATTCATCCTCTATCTGCTGTACTGATGACCTCAGCTGACCCTGAGGTGTACAGGACATGTACTAGAAGTACATTTACAAATACCTGTTATACCACAGTTTCTAAAGTATCCTGGAAATATGCAGGACACGTCATACATTCAGAACTGGAGAAAACGTTTTAGCTTTCTTAAAGGAACAGTGTGTAACATTTCGGGGGATCTATTAGCAGAAATGGATTATAATATTCATAACTTTGTTTTCATTAGTGTATAATCACCTGAAACTAAGAATCATTGTGTTTTCGTTAGCTTAGAATGATTCCTTTATATCTACATAGGACGTGGGTCCTCTTCACAGAGTCACCTATGTTGCTCCGCCATGTTTCTACAGTAGCAGAGAATGGACAAACCAAAACACTGGCTCTAGAGAGAGCCTTTCACGTTTTACGTAACCTAAAGGCCACTGTAGTTCTCTAACATCTTGTGAAACTGTGAAAACGTGAGCCGCAGAGTGCAAAACTGTGGTACCGCCATCCGCCGTCTGACTTCCATTGCTCTTAAAGTAGTGTTGTTATGGTATGGATGGCCTCTGAGCGAGGCGAACACCGTTACCATGGTTTTGCATTCAGCGGCTCACACTACCTCAGTCTTGGAAAGGGAGGAATGAGCAGAGGGGTACTCAGTTGGTTGCAATCTGCAATCACACCACTAGATGCCACCAAATCCTACAAACTGTACCTTTAAACATTAACAGGTAACTTCAGGTTTAGGTGTTAGTGGCTTTGAATCAAGAGTACTGCAGTCGTGAAGTATCAACAAAATGAAAACTTAGCCGGTCAGATGCCTGTCACTTATTTCACTGTAGTTACTTTCAATTTGCTAAAAAGAGCAGCCAGGTTCAAGCTCCACTGCCTTAAGATCCATAATGTAGGAAGAAAAACGAGACCTCCACCACTATAAATGTTAATTTTAGATGGTGTAGTTCTGTGCCCCATCACTGTGTAAAATTAGCAAAGGGTTTATTCTCTCTTCCACATGGCCCAGACTCAGACCCCCTCCTCTCTTCCGTTCTTCACACCCACTGTCTCGCATTTTTCAAAATCGTATCATACTGTGGGTGGAAAGAGGCTCAGAATGGATGTTAGATAACGCCAGGCATCTGCTCCATGATTTTTACAGTAAGACTTACACGGTCTAAAATGTCACACCTAGTAAAAACACCAGCTGGTAAACATGCTGACCTCTGTCTTACAGATGTTGATGACACAGAGCAACACTGTTGTGATGAAGCTGTATTGGCTCATCATTCTGTAAATGAGCTTACGGTGCACACATGATCACATCCACGCTGGTGTGTCATGCCTCCTCTCCCCCTCTCAGACACCCTCACTCATCCAGACACCCAACCCCAACACCGGCTATCCATCAAACCACATGAGCCACATGCATACACACACAGACCTTGGCTGGCGACCAGTAGCCACAGGTCACAGATGTCTGTGTGTGGGGGGATGACAGTAATGAATATTGAATAACGGGAGTGATATCTTCGCCATTCCACTCTTACCCTCCAGCCCTTTACCCCCGTGTCAAAGCCAGCCCCATCCGTTTCCTCCAGATGGCAACCTTCGGTCCCTCAGGGACGCCAGAGTCATCACACAGGAAGGATTCCCCAATTATTAGCATCACTGTTGAGAAAATGACTTTTGCTGTTATTACCCAACCCACTCACCAGAAAAAAATGTTGGCACTGTAAGTTTCTGCCACCACGGGATACGTTGAATGAAGACGTTTCAGAAACAAAAATACGTTTCATAAATACGGTTTATATCAATCTTGTATCATGCTTGCAGAAACCATAGGCTGTGTCTAAGAAGTGGGCGTAGTCACCCGTGACCCATTGGTTTGCGGACTGCTGTTCTGCCATCATGGTTTCGTGCCGAGACCAAAATGTTACAATTAACTGTCATGAACTGAAAACACCGTGGTAGCGACCTGTCAATCACAAGGTAGCCACGCCTAAAGCATCCCCTGCTTTATGATCTATTTGACTCTAAATGGGACCATAATTTACTAAATGAACATCATGCTGCATTGAAGAAGACTTGAAACTAGAGATTGAGACCATAAACTCATGTTTACAATGTTTACTGAGGTAATAAATCAAGTGAGAAGTAGGGTCATTTTCTCATAGACTTCATACAATCAGACTTCTTCTTGCAACCAGAGGAGTCGCCCCCTGCTGGCTGTTAGAAAGAATGCAAATGTAAGGCACTTCAGCATTGGCTTCACTTCTCAAACCCAGAGGTAGCCCCACTGGCAGAAACACACAATACCTCTCGGTTAACATTGTGAAACGATTGGGTAGGCTACAAAACTACTTGGTTAAGGTTAGAAAAAACATCAGGGTTTGTGTTTAAATAATAATGTAACAACATAATGTAACGACCATAATAACGTTACTAGTGTAAATAAATAACAGCCGACTTAGCAGACTTTGTTAACCTTGTTAAGGACGTTTACTTTTGGTTTCACACGGGACACGAACAGCGATCTCCTGTGTTTGCTTGACCCCTAAACCACCTCATTTGTGGACTTTCTCGCTTGCCATACTCGTTATTAGAACATGTCATTTTCAATATCTGTCGCTCCATATGCTACGTCACGACGCTCTGCCCGAACGCAAAAACGTCCATATTAAAAACAACAAAAACATCCCCGTTCAGTGTATCCATGATATTCAGAACCATACAATGGTGACTAGGCTGTATTACCAGCAAGAACAACAGATTGAAAACATTACAGTTTTCTGCTACTTGGCAGAAGTCGTGGTTCCTGTTGCTATGAAATTATAAAAACTAATAATGATTGCAAGCCAACATCACAGTGATCATCAATGTGACTGCTAATTATGGTAATCTGTGATGATGTGTGAATTTGTGATCTGTAAGGACTGTAAGGATCGTAAGTTTTAAACAACCCTGGTGGCATATTCTATAGGGCTGTGTATTGGTAAGGATCTGGCAATACCATACATATCATGATACAGAGGTTACGATTCAATATATTACCATTTATTATGATACTGTAAGCAAGGCAATTGCGATTTTTTAAGTCTAATTTTAGGAAAATGTCATAGAATAAAGAACACGCCACCATAAAATCTGAATAAAAAAAGTTTACTTTTTTATGCATTCATCAGAGAGATGAGATCTATTGATGGACTTAATCTTACATGTAAACTATTAATTAAAATCAATAGCGTTTTTGAGGATCTATACAGTATCACAAAACATAACATCACAGTAGTCAACATTTTCTTACACCCCTAATGTTTCACAAGGCCTCGGATTATTTGCAGTAAACTATTCAGAATAGATATATTCTACAGATGTCATTTGAGTACACAGACCTTTTCTGGGGTCATGACCTCCATAAATCCACTGCCCTCCATAAGCATTAACCTCATTCAAAGATCTGCAGTAAATGGATGTAGTTTCGTGATTCAGCTTTGTTGATTATATTCTGTAATAACCTCAGCCATCTGCTGTAAATAATGCTAGTATCACTTTGAAAGATGCAGGGCAGGAAAAAATGATCAAAACCCTGGAAACTACACAAGTTTGACTTGGTTACGCAACACAAGGTTGCTGGTTTCTGGTGCTGTTTTTATGCAGAAATCCTTTGGGTCTGTACAAGGCTTTTCCACTCCCGTCGGACTGCAATTAGGCTGGTTGGAGTGATGTGGTGCCAGAGGCCTTAGTATGAGCTACTTCACACAGGTCCTCAGAGAAATAACAGAGCTTACCTCTCTCTAACTCTTTCTGTCTCACTCAACATGCTGTCAGCCCCTCTCTTGACTTTCTCTCTTTTCTGTCTCATTCATTTTCTGTCTCTCTGTTGTGCTCTTTCTTATTCTGGTCCGTCTATCCCCGTCTCTCCCTCAGTCTCTCTCTCTCTCTCTCTGGTTCCCCCTTTTTTTGTTTATGTTGTTTTTCCAAGCTGACTGATTTGAATAAACTGCCAGGGTTGGAATGAATTATTGATTATGGTGCAGACTTTTAGAGGATGGGTAAAGTCCTGTTAATCACGCCTTGCAGTAGGTTACAGTTATCTTTTAATTAGCAAAGGAAAGTACCACAGCAAATCATTAATGCTCCATTTCCTGTCATGACAGCTTCAGTAAAATACAAAATCAACTTTATCTCACACTTTTAAGTCCATGCTTCCTTGCTTGTTTGAATAGATCTTTGACCTGTATCTTTGTTCTTCACACATAACACGTCAATACGAGTTTTTCTTTTATTTTCATTTTCGTGTTCTGCTCTTGAAGAGATGTCAAGCTGCACCTCCATCATACTAATAGAATCCCGGAGGGAGTTATTTTTTCTTTTATAACACACTTTTTCTTTTTTATAAAGGGGAGTCTGAATTGCCAGTAAAACAGGTCAACCCTGTCTCCTACAAAATTACGTTCTCATACAACTAAACTGCATTACCAATCACCATTTCGGGGCTGCGCATTTTCTCCCGGAAACAGTATTAAACACTTGGTTAATGTTGTAAACAAAACAAAAAGCGCAACAACACTACCTCCGTAGGTTAAGACAACAGAAAACTACTGGTTAGGATTAGTTGATCAAAATGTACCTTAAAGGGAGATTTGTCAAGTATTTAATACTCTTATCAACATGGGAGTGGACAAATATGCTGCAAATGTATGTATATATTTATTATGGGAAATCAATTAAAGACACAAAACAATGACAAATATTGTCCAGAAACCCTCACAGGTACTGCATTTAGCATTAACATATGCTACTATCGTAACATGGCAAACTGCAGCCCAACAGGCAACAACAGCTGTCAGTGTGTCAGTGTGCTGATTTGACTATGACTTGACCCCAAACTGCATGTGATTATCATAAAGTGGGCATGTCTGTAAAGGGGAGACTCGTGGGTACACAGAGAACCCATTTTCATTCACATATTTTGAGGTCAGAGGTCAAGGGACCCCTTTGAAAATGGAAATGACAGTCTTGGCGTAAGTTTGGAACGTTATTTAGCCTTTGTGATGAGCTGGTATGATACAGTATGGTTGGTATGAATGGATTCGTTAGGGTTTCACTCTGGCTCACTCACTCTAGCTTTAAAACTGCGCCCGCTACAACCTCCAAAAGATCGATTGCGTTAATGAGTTAAAGAAATTAGTGCCATTAACTTGGACAGCCCAAGTAAAAAAACAATCATGGTTTAGCTTGAAACGGCTACGTAAGTGGACGTTGACTTTTAGTTTCAAATGGGACACGAACAGCAGTCTCCTGGGGAATGTCCTGTGTAATTTGCCTGGACGACGTTGTAGGCAGTAAAAAACGTAAACTAAGAACCCATAATTGTACATAACATGCTTTGGCGTTGTCAGTGTAACATGATATGTCACTGCAAAGTGCTGTCCCATTCATATTTATACCATTTCAAGCACTTGCAGCCTCTCCCACTCAAGCATTTACCAGGTGACGTCAGTTAGGTCCCTGAGGGTTCAAGGCTAAAAGCTTTAGGGGGGACATTGGATTGGGCCATACACGTTATTTTACAACGTAACTTTCATTAACAGTTGCTTGATATACTACGTCACCTGCTGCAGCTGGCCGGACGGACGCCGACTGTCATTACAAACGTTCCTTCTGAACAGAGAAATGCAGTTTAGTTGTTTGGGAATGTAATGTTCAGGAGACAGGGCTGAACAGGTGAGAAAGGGTTAGTCCCAACACAATGCTGTCTTCTTTATTAGCTTCTTCTCTGCACAAATTCCCTCTCTTAGCGGGCATATATTACCCGTATTGTCAAAACATGGCCTCATGTATACTATAAAGTACATTAGATTCTTTCAGCTCTCTCCTCTTGGAGACTGGTTATCATTTCATTCAGGACACCAGCATTACAAAGGCCTTAGTATCTCTCCTCAGACAGTATGCAGAAGAAAATAGAGTTCTGGGGACTCAAAGTATTACCAGAGCGCAGCCTAACAAACACCTTTTACATTTTAATCTGACCAGGTTTACTCTTTTGCACCGAGCTGTTTTGTTGCATGCTCCAGTGTCTTCAATTTATTCAAAGACTACAGCTTAATTTCCCGTTGTCATTGATTTCTAGCCCTGCCACAAGGCAGAGTAAAGAGCCTATTGATTCATGCTCTTCCTTCCTTTCTTCACCCTCCTCTCTGACCAGCTGATGCAAACTAGTGGTACGTTGGAGGGCAGGAGAAAGAGATTAAGGAGACATGGCAGGAAGTAACATGGAGAGGGAGCAGCAGGAATGGTGGGAAATGAGTGTGATTAGGTGGGAAATATGGTGTGGAAGATTGAGGAAGTTTGTGAAGGAGTGGGAAAACAGAGGGTTGACGAGCCACAGATGTGGTTGTGTATGTTTGTGTGGTACTTAAGGTTTCCACCAAGAAGTTCCCAGTAATTTAGTTCCGGGACGACTTTTCAAGGAACTAAAAGGTTCCTTCAGACCACTGTTGTCTGCGTTTCCACCGCGGTCTAAAGACCTGCGAAGATTAGGCAAATTAGTCAGCTGACATACGAAGAAGCATCATGACATGGGACGAGGGCTGCTGGTGGTCACAGCAGTAACCACACTCTGCAGCCTTTAGTTCAGTGTCTTTGCACGTTTCATCTAAAAAACACATTGAAAAAATAAACCTTTTTTCTCACTGTAACAAGATTTACTGCTGCATAGTATTTATGATGCACGTTGGATGTAATGAATGAAATACAGCGAAGGAAAATGAAAGTGAAACGTCTGTCTCCACAGTAAATCATCTGTTGAGTGTTTGATGGTTATTTATTTGTGCTTTAGAACATAACCGGAAAGTTTTTCTCTCTTTCACAGCACAAACGTGCTGTCTGTCTCTTTCTTCTACCGCTCGCACTCATCTTGCTCATGCGATCTCTCTCATTTTCTCTGTCTTATTTTAAATGAGTCAGGAAGACCGACGTCTAACTTTACTTTCAATGTTATCAATCAAAGAGAATTGCTCTCTCCTCAGCCTAAAATGGTCCTAAATCGATACTAGAGTGCTTCCTTGTTAATGAATGAAGCGGTACACGAGTTGAAGCTGTTGAAGCAGCGGTGCTTTGTGTGTGTTTTAACAATCAGCAATGGTCATCCCTACAAAATCTACCCCGAATGTATCTGTACTTTCAGAAAGTACTAACCCCCGGACCAGGGCCTTATTTGGGGGTAAAAAGGCCCCATAAAATATCCCTGGAACTTAATTTAGACCCTGGTCCCTGCGGTCGAAACGCAATGAGTTCCTTGAAAGGTTCCTAGTTCCGGGGGAAAGTTCATGTGTTTGAAACAAGGCTTTTGTATCTGTACAGGTCTGTATTTGTATAATGAAAATTAGTTACAATTTCACTTATGTGACAAATATCTTTAGTAAATGTACAACTATATAGTATATTGAGCATTTATTTGAGCAAGTGATCCATATCATTCTATTTCTGTTGAACTCCAAAGTCATGAACCTTCTTCCTAGAAAGTTACAAAGTCATCCTCTTCCACATAAAAAATATGATCTAAACCAACTACAGAAACAGACCCTAACATACAATAATGCAAGGACATATGCAGTATGGGTGTAAAGATGTATTCCACGTTCAAGGTTGTGATGCTGATGCAGATAATGTATGTTGATCCACTGAGCTTGACTCCAGAATCATTCCGTATGCTGGGGCAGCCCTATCTCCCAAAAAGGACGTTCCCATACAACTAAACTGCATTCTCAATTACGTTTGGAAGGAAACCTATTTTGTTGCGGATTATGCTTGTCTTTGACATAACACAAATACACACAGACGGACGCACTAAGTGACGTAGTGCTACGAGTTAATGAAAGTTATGTGGAATAATCTCTGGTATAATAATGAGTATAACAAGCGTGAAAGTCCACTACGAATGAGTGGGTGGGAGGGGTTCATGTCCCGTGTGAATCGTAGTCATTTTAAGCCATACCATGATGTTTTTTCACTAAACCTAACCCAGTGGTTTTGTTGCCTAAACATAACTAAGTAGCGCTGTTGCCTTTTTTTGTTTTGTTTTGTTTCACTTTACAACGTTAACCATGTGTTTAAAACTGTTTAAAACTGCTGCTGTATTCTGGGTTTCCCCTCAAAATGTAATTGAGAATGCAGTTTAGTTGTATGGGAATGTAATTTTGTGGGGACACGAGAACGTGAAATAAAGGTGAAAGTACTCATACAGAGAACGTGCATGAAAATCAAGAACCTACATTTGCTTATAATTATCAACACAGATACAGACTTAAGGTCAGGACCCACCTACCTAATATGCCATATATCCTATGCCTAAACCAAAAGGCTGCAGGTAAAATTTAAATAAATATATAAATATTCAAAAAGAGATTACTATAGTCATATCCCCCCTCTGGTATTTAAACAAGGATAGAAAGTTTAGTAATATAGATTTGTTGAGGTAACCCAGGATGTGATGATTGGCGCACAAAATATCATAAATCTTTTTTAATAAATTAATAAAATTTTAATTAATCTATTAATAAAATCACGCAACAGTCTGGAATAATGTTCCTTACTGTATGTCATTAAAGGCTGTGAACAAGCAGAACATTGCAAAGAGCACATAAAAACCAACCAGGCTCGACTGGATTTAAAGAGATTTTCTGTTTATTTCCTACTCCCACAAAGTGTGTGACGACGTTGTGGTTCCTTAATTGGATGTGGAGGTAAATCATTCAAATATATGTGCAGCAATATAAGGTATTTCCATCCTGGTTTAGACCAAAGGAAATGTAATGGCAGCTATAAAACAGAGATAAACCAAACAAAGGTTCACTCCTTTTGATATTTTGAAGTGAAAACTATAGTCTGACTTACTCAAAGATGTTTCTGTTTGTGACTTCCTTCTTGAGCTGTGTGCTAAGTCTCTGTGTGTGTGACTAAAAGTGAGTCAGACCCTACACAGTCAAGTCCAGGTACTCACCCATTAATGGGAAACTTATCTCTCCCCAACACACGCTGACCTTCACTGACCTTCACCGCCAGCTAATTGGCGTAGGCAGGCTTTTGCTTTTACAAGCCTGTAGTCAAGTGTGTGTGCATGTGTGTGTGTGTGTGTCTGAGCTTTCAAGTTGAGAAGCTGAGAAAACACCTGCACCTGCATCCTGTGCCAATTACCTCACTTAACCCTCTCCTGACCTCGTTCCCCACCTCCTCTGTGCAGGAGCACCACTTACTGTGAAGCCTCCTCCTCCTCTTTTTTCTTTTATCCCCAGTCCTGTCAACCCTGCCAGCTCTAGCCCCTCATACCTCCAGTTCATTCATTCACCTTTTTTTTTCTTTCTTGTGTGTGTTAAGGATACTTGTGAGTTTGAGTGCATCTGTGTGTAAGTTTTGGGGTCAGATATTAACAGGAACTAAAGGCGTAAAGACACTTGAAAGGCCATCAAAACAGAATTCTAATGCAGCCAGGAGAGACATTTTTTTGCATCTTCCTCTTGATGAAAGTTTTTGTCAAATATTCATGCGTATGCATCTGCCATCCCTCGTAGGCCACTATTTTATGGGAGCCAATGGCTGGGGATTGTTTCCAGTGTTCTGGGTGAGGAAGACTGAACCGTTTTGAAGCAGATCAAACAATGGAGTTCTCCGCCTGAAGCGGTAGAAAGTGTTGGCTTCATGCAGCCAGCAGTAGAACAAAATGCTGACCCGATGCAAACACAAACTGCTGTCATCAAAAAATAGAACAACTACTGTTGTGAAAAAAAGAGAAGATGGACTGGTTGGGAACACAGTGTGAGGAAGAGCGTCATCCTGTCCTCCGACGCCTGTTTCCAGAAGTGGGTTGTAATGATTTTCAAAGAGGCTACAACAAGTCTTAAAAAAAACAAAATGTAAGTTAAGAAGAACAGAGCTTTTTAGCAAGTTAGAAAGCAACTATGCATTCACTGTGCTCATAATCAGTCACGCCCTCCTCACTTTCAACCTCAAGGTGGAGACCTTCTGACAATAGGTAATGGGAATGTGAGGTCACCGACAGCAAGTCGGCTATTTATGGAGGATAAAGGGTGAGAGTGCCATCCGCTGGCTGTTTACTTGCAAGTGTCAAAAGATAACACAAAACACTACACAGTGAAGAAGATTCAAAGCTGAATTGTATTATACAGTATACAGTCAGGCACAAAGGTAGGCTAACGTTATGGGTTTCCTTTTGCAAGCTAGCGTTAGATTAAATATGCAGAATTAGCCGAGGTTTTCTTAGTATTCAGCTAGCATAACATTAGCTAGCTTATCTTTGTCCTGATGAGTGTGTAGTTGGCATTTGGCTTGTAGATCTTAATGTCATATACCTACCTGTTTGTAAACTGAACATCGGCCTACAAAGATTTACATATTTTGAACTGCTGACAGGTGTTCACTAACGCCAAAACACATCAGTGACTGTAATGGGTGGCAAACTGTCCAGGTCCTCCTAATTCGTAAGGATCAATATCATTAACTTCAGTTTTGTAATATATCGCCCGTTTTCCTCTGTCAGCTTCTCTTTATACTGTATGAGTATTTCTTTCGCACATACTGTGTACATTTCTGATGATGATTGATTGATAGATGACAGATGATGATGAATACACCGGTGACAGATAATGACAGTCCTACCATAGCTACCCTCCAAAAATGGCGGCGCGCCCAGAATGCTCTGCGATTCCCATTCCCTATTCCTCATATGTTATTCACAGTTTTGAAAATAGTTTTGGCTCTTTTGTTATTTTTGTTCTACCATACTGTTTTTAGTTATGCCACATACAAAAAACATACAGTTGAAAAGCTTATTTTCTGGCCTGGCACTTGATGCTAGTGATAGCTGTCTGAAGTTTGTTGGTGGTTAGTACAGGAGTCTAAAGCATGTTTGCTCTCCCGAGGGCGGTTGGGAGAGTTACCCGAGGGCGGTTGGGAGAGTTACCCGAGGGCGGTTGGGATAGTTACCCGAGGGAGGTTGGGACAGTGACCCGGGGGGCGGTTGGGACAGTGACCCGGGGGGCGGTTGGGACAGTGACCCGGGGGCGGTTGGGACAGTGACCCGGGGGCGGTTGGGACAGTGACCCGGGGGCGGTTGGGACAGTGACCCGGGGGCGGTTGGGACAGTGACCCGAGGGCAGTTGGGAGAGTTACCCGGAGGGCGGTTGGGAGAGTTTACCCGAGGGCGGTTGGGATAGTTACCCGAGGGAGGTTGGGACAGTGGCCCGGGGGCGGTTGGGACAGTGACCCCGAGGGCAGTTGGGACAGTGACCCGAGGGCGGTTGGGACAGTGACCCGAGGGCGGTTGGGACAGTGACCCGGGGGCGGTTGGGACAGTGACCCGGGGGCGGTTGGGACAGTGACCCGGGGGCGGTTGGGACAGTGACCCGGGGGCGGTTGGGACAGTGACCCGGGGGCGGTTGGGAGAGTTACCCCGGGGGCGGTTGGGAGAGTTACCCGAGGGCGGTTGGGATAGTTACCCGAGGGAGGTTGGGACAGTGGCCCGGGGGCGGTTGGGACAGTGACCCGAGGGCAGTTGGGACAGTGACCCGAGGGCGGTTGGGACAGTGACCCGAGGGCGGTTGGGACAGTGACCCGGGGGCGGTTGGGACAGTGACCCGAGGGCGGTTGGGACAGTGACCCGAGGGCGGTTGGGACTGTGACCTGAGGGCGGTTGGGACAGTTACCCGAGGGCGGTTGGGGACAGCGACCCGAGGGCGGTTGGGGACTGTGACCCGAGGGCGGGTTGGGACAGTTACCCGAGGGCGGTTGGGACAGCGACCCGAGGGCGGTTGGGACAGTGACCCGAGGGCAGGTTTTTACAAAGGTTTTTTCTAATTGAATAACACCCACTGTGAATGTTTACTCAAGTGGCAGCCAGTCAGAAACCCCTTTTTTTAAAAAAATTCCATATTTCAGTAATTTATGAATATATAATAATTTTACAAAGGTTTTCTTTTTCTCACAGAAATGTGTGAACAAGTGGTATTGTAAATATAATGTCTTCAAATTTATAATTAAATTTCTTCATTTTAAATGATGTATTTTTATTCCCAGTGTCCCAACAGACCCGGGGAGGCAGAATATCAGGGAAATACAGTCCTTGTACATTTAACAAAATTGTACCTTTCAAGTTTGGGGTTGGCTCTAAAAAAGCTTGATAAATTGTTAACAGACACCTGTATCTGTTCAGGGATCAAATTATTTTCATTACTGTTCAAGCAGTCTGTGAGTAATGGAAGGTTATTTGGTGTCAATACAAATACAAGTGTCCCCACTCTCCACTGTAAACCTTGAAATGTCCAATTTGTCCAGCTAGTCTTTGTCAATGTGTTCCATTTTAAGTGTAACCCCTCAGCATTCAAATTATCCAACAGGAATAAAAAGCGTGAATCACTCCAGTGGACAGACGTCATGTTAATTAATTGTATTAATTGTTTTCCCTTCAGAAACAGGAAATGATCAAAGTCAGCTGAGCTCTTGCCGCATTGTGTGTCTCCCTAATGGGGAGAGAGAAAACACTACACGTCTCTTCAGCACATTGTGAATTATTCAGCCTCACCTCGGGCCATTGTCTATTGATGTTCCTACAAACTTACCCCAATGCACAACTGACAATCCTGACACTAGCCACATCTAACAGCCCCCCTCAATCATCACTATTTTATCATGTGGATGTGTCTGTTTTAATATTCATACCAGTGAAAGCTGATCAAAGTGGGATGTGCAGTGATATAATTTGATATTCTTCCCCCAGATGTTGTTAAACATTGCGGGGTGATTAGCATACTCTGGAAGGATCTAAACATAATAATCATTTTATGAGGCTAATACATCAGCGCTTCACTATAACAGCATATTAAAAGATACAGCTACTGGCGAAACATATGTCCCATTTACATATGCAAAAGGTGATTGAGAGACCTGAGAAAATCTTAAACATTTTAATGATGTAAGTTACCCGGCCCATTCTAATTAGACAAAAAGCACTGAGGGCCCACTCTCCTGCTATTCAGCTTGGAGTATCCTTTTATTTGATTTCACCAGATCATTTCTCTGACGCTCAAATGGTCAGGCCCGGTCATTAGTATTCTCTCCAGACTGTGATCGGTTTCTTTTTCGCTGCCTGTTCAAAGCATTTGCTTAATGATCAGCAAAAGGCCGATGTGTCTCTGCTATTTAGTATAAACGCAACATTTAATCTGGCAGGCTCTTTCTCTGCCTCCTGCTCTGAACAGCTCACTATCAGTATAATGCAGAGCAACTGGAAACAGTTTGGTTCTGCAGTTCAGATGAAAAGCACAGATTGAAGCTAAATATGTGAGTGCGTGAGTTAGTCATACTGTTTGCATCTTTATTACCTAACTGGGCCTGTGCCTCTCTGAGGGCGAGCAGCTGTGTTTCAGGATGTCTCTCCGCAGGTGCAAAGCCCACACACACTACACGGACAGGAAATTACAGCTTCACCTGGGCCAGCAATCACCTGTGCTCCGTCCTGACTCAGCCCCTGCTGCCCTGTGGGGGAGAAACCCTCCACAACGGCTCTCACACAAAGCTCCTCTACTTTCTCTATTATTCCAGTTGTTTTGCCATATAAACTCAATTTCTCTCTTCTTCCCTCCTGATGCTTTTTCTTAGCATCCCAATTTCCCCACATTTTTAACCAACGTCTGCAGGTCTCAACAGGCCTCCTTTGTTGGAGGTCAGCACTTATAAATGTTGGTGCAAACACACACGCTCACAAACACAGCACACACAGCATCCAGGTATTCTGGATATGATATATAGATAACCTTGGCGCTGTGTGAGCTGTGTGGAGTCCACGCCTCTCAGTTTGAGAGCAGAAGAAAGCCAACTCCTGAAATCTGCCTCATCCTGGATGTTAGATACACAGATACTCTGAAGCCTGTCCACCCTCTATAGTCAGTCTGCAAAACAGAAACAAGATAAAGTTCCAAAGCCTAAATAAATACTGTATGTTGCTTTGTGTGGACCATAAACATTTCCCATTTTTTGCCATTGTAATCAATAGTCATTATTGTCATCACCACACAGGGCCCTATCTATTAATACAGAGGTTGTAAATGTTTTTCTTAGCCACAGGACCCCTTACAAGATAGAGAATATACCGGGGAAGCCTCATGTATGTCCTCTGAATAATTTGACATATACAGTCTCAGTTATTTGAAGGAACAACGCAAAAGAAACGTACTAGAAAGATATTAGACATGTATTAATAAACATGTATATCGCGGTAGTCGGTGTTACCGGTGTTACATGGTGGTCGGGCACACAATGATTACAATACTCACCCACCGTTGTCTTGCTTTTTTTTACAGAAATAAAAACCCATTTAATTAATTTTTCGCGTATCAGCGGCGTGTTATCAATTCATAGTTGGACGAAGGACGCTACAATCTGAAAATGAAAGTGTCTGCTCCGTAAGGAGTCTGCTCAGAGTGGCAGGAGTCATATTTCACACATACGGGACGAGAGAGTTGTCAGACAAGATGAAGGCAAAGGATTTGGTGTCAAAGCAAAAAGCAATAGCGCCTCTTTCGGCAATATATCAGATTTAAACCCAATGCTATAAGGGGAGCCATAACGTTAATGAGGCAATCGCTACGAGGAGGACGAAGCGGTCACAGCCAGTGTGAGCGGCTGCGCGGCGACATATTGAGCGCCATCTTTCCTTGTAAAATGTCCGGTGTAATTGGTACACCAGTGTTGTACCTATATTCTATAGGCTGATCTTGAGACTCAATATTCATATTTAAATGTCACTACTTTTGGACCACATAAATAAATGCACTAATAAATGGATAGATGGATGGGATACATGTTTTGGTGTTAGTGGGAGAAACAGGGGACCCCGGAGGAAACCTACGCGAACACGGGGGCGAACATGCAAACTCCACACAACACCTGCCAACAACCCAATCGCTGCTATTGATTCAATATCAACTACTTGTAGATGTTCAACATTATGGTCATTCGGTGCAGTGGGAACGATAAAGGGATTATTTAATGCTCCCATGAGAAGTTATTCACACTAAAAGTTGATAATACAACTTTGTTGGTAGTTCTAAAGTCTAGGAGCCCCAAAGGCAAAGCTTCAACTCAGCCTCTTCTTTGTAATCTATATTTCTGAACAGCCTACAGCAAACTACCCCTGGGCTTCACACTGCAACCTCACGACCAGTAAACTGTTGCATTTTGGACACAGACAAAAACTTGTAACCGAGGCAGGTTTTCAGGGACTTGAAGGAGAAAAGATCACTAGTTTCTTTTAAATCACCGGGGAGGAAAAAAACTGCTTTAATTCTGGAGACATTCCCGCGGCTGAAACATCCTCTCCTCCTGAAAGCTTAAATAAGCATAAAAATACACCTGTTACTTCTGCGGCTTCATGTTGAGAGAGGCAATGAGCCAGCTCACTCACACTCATCTTAACTAAGTTACTAATTAAGTTGGGTGGGCCGTAGCAGCGGGTTTAAGGATTCCTCTAGTGTTAATGGAAGTTTGCCTCTCTTTCTTGCTTCTATATAACTGCTATGAATGTTCACATGGCATTATCAAACAGTTAGCTAAAATGACTTTGGGTGCTGCATACGCCATTGTGTTCCATTATTCACAATATCAAATCAAAAGTTAAATTATCCACGGGGGGAAGATTTATGGATTGAAGATGAAATCAAACAGCGTATGATATTTTAGTTAAAAGTGCAGTTCTGATAGCAGATGTCTAAAGGCCCCGACACACCGAGGTGGCGGTCGGGCTGTCGGGCAGTTTAGGGCCGTTGGTGAGCGTCTGTTGGCCTAGTGTGCGGTGTGTCCCGCACCGTCAGCTCTAGTCTGCCCGTGTCGGAGGTTTTTTAGGCCGAGCATGTGACACGGCGGCTCAGCCGGTCGGTGAGAGAAATCACTGACATTGAAATCACTCTGATTGGCTGTTCAGCTTAACGAATCAGTGCACGAGAAGAGAAACGGACTTCAGGAAAGCAATCCCAACGAGATAAGTCATTTTTCATCTTCATCTCATCTGATCATTCCAATGCACAGATATTTTGACAACAACATGGCCGTCTGGAATGAAGCTAAGTGGTGAGTGAGAGTGGTGTGAAAATGGTCGGTAAACGCTGCTTTGTTTCATGTATGTATCATAACAACAGCTTGTATATCCGCCGTCCTCGGTCCTTCCCTTTTTGAATGACGAACACAGAACTACCGCTACCTGCTGGTGTGGAGAGTTGTTTTCTCTCACGCAGGTACAGAACGTACGTGCTAACTTTCGCCGTCGGCTGTAGTCTTTGCGGTGTGTTCAAGTGCAACTTGTCGGTCAAGACAAAGGTGACGTGAGGTGACTCAACGATCAGCCTTCATCACCTCTAGTCTTTGATGTTGGCTTGGTGTGTCTGGGTCTTTAGAGACAAGTTCATTTCTCAAAAAAAAAAACCTTCACCTGAGAAGTTTTGGTTTGTCTACATAGGAACTTCATGTGCTTATGTCACCATATTGTGCAATCCTGTTGTGTAACCTCAAGTTGCTCCGTTATAAAAGTGTATTTATCTGCTTGGAAATAGCTCCTTGGAATAAGCTAAACTTTATCATTTGGACAATTTATCCTAGAAATTATTTGGAGCTACCGGGTAACAATATTTTTTTCATGCTGTTATGCTGTTTTCAAAAGTTAGGACAGTTACATCATACAATCTGTCTGTCGCAAAACAGAAATACAGTCATTTCAACAAGGCTGACCTGAAAAATGAGACTAATGTTGCCCAGAAATGGAGGAAGTATTGAAGAAAACAAAGCAATCATTATCAAAACTATGTGTGAGTACACAGCTAACAATGCCACACTGTGTGTGTGTGTTAATGGATTGAGCTACAGTTCACGTCTTGAGGCTGCAGAGGATGAGCTCTAACAGTCTGTCAGCGACCTTTCTTGGCTTTCCGTCTGATCAAAGCCTCACTCAGCAGCACTCCCTGCTGCAGGTCCCAACCCTCTGTCCTTCTCGCTTGATGTGGAGGAGAACAAAGGCGAGCCGGAGAAGGACAGACAGAGGAGAGGAGGAGAGGGAAGAAAGTGAGGGAGAGAACAGGGGGAGGCCGTGCTGAGAGGTGATGTTTGATGAGAACTCTAGATCTCCTGCAGATAGACAAAGAGAGAAAGGTCGGCTCAACTCAGCCAAAATAGAAACACAGAGGAGGAGGGTAGAGGACAAGAGATGAGGCATAAGTGTTGGGAAGACTGAGGAGGAGGAAGAAGAGGAGGAAGAGGGGAGGGATGAGACAGGAGGGAGGACCCATCGGACAGGAATAGCAGCTCCAATTAAGAATTGGTCACCAGATAAACAGATGCCCTGTGTTTGTGTGTGTGTGTGTGTCCGTGGTTGTGAGTGTGTGAGATGAGTCAGTGAAAGTGGGAGTATGTGTGCTAGTAGTATATGAGTTTACGAGCATCCGCGCATGCATTTGTACATTTGTGAGCGTTCATACAGTTGTTTGTTTGTGTATGTTTACATGTGTATGTGTGAACTTCATCCATGCACATACAGTATGTGCATCAGAGGAGGAAATCACCAGAGGCCCCCCCGATTTTAAACATTTTGCAATATTATTGCGCTGAAATATATTGCAATATATTGTGATCTATTATCTTTTTTCAACTGCAAATTAATGCAGTTTGTCAACATTTATTTTATTAATAAAATAAATTTTTAACTCTGTTCATCTCAAAGGTTTCATTCACATATCTTGAGGTCGGAGGTCAAGGGACAACTTTGAAAATGGCCATGCCAGTTTTTCCTCACCAAAATTTAACGTAACTTTGGAGCACTATTTAGCATTCTTCCCAACAAGCTAACATGACATGGTTGGTAATCGATTCCTCTAGTTTCATATGATACCAGTATCTTCACTGTAGCTTTAGGACTGAGCTACAACCTCTGAAAGACAGAATAGCAACCCGGGGCTGCTGGCCGGCCGACAGATTGTTAAGAGGTTAATAGTTAATATAAATAAAAGATCGATACTTGACGTCTGTGCATCGATACAATACTGCCGGGGAAAATATCATGATACTAATGTACATAATTGTGTGAATATATTCTAGCTGTTATTTCTATTTCTGTATAAGTACATTGAGAGATGCATAAAACCGAAGTCAAATTCCCTTGTATGTATGTACTTGGCGAATAAAAAACTGATTCTGATTAACGTACCTGTGTTTTGCACATTTTCTGCATGCATCCATGAAGGTTCCTATAACTTATACTATGCTGGTACATGAATATGTACAGTATGTGCGCCACGTATCCTTATACAAACAGTTCGTATGATATCTTACGAAAGTTATTCCTCATTTTTCATGTGTTTTCCTACAAATGTCCAGCAACACGTGACAATCCCAATCTCTTCAAAATAAACTTCACAGTGAAAACTAAAACTACCTAGTTTGGTTCAGGAAATTATTGACTTGGTTAGGTTGAGGCAACAAAATTACGTAGTTAATTTCTGGTCTAAATCAACGTTGACTGGTTTCACACATGGTACGAACACCGGTCTCCTGGGTGAAAGTCCGTTTTTTTTGACCTACCCATCCACTACGACCTCCTCCCTACGTGGCGTTTGTTGCTCTTGATACTTCCTGCTTCATGATTACGTGGAATACATACGAATTGATTCTCGTGGGATATATACAAACTATATTTTCGTAGGTATATCTACCAAAACAGTGTATGAGAACAGCCTGATGTGTGTTACTGAAAGGTAGATACAGGCGAGTGAGTGAGTGAGTGAGTGTGTGCTGATTAGCTTTGCAGTAATTAAATCCACATTCAGCATGTCTACTTCGACCTGGTTGCCATGGTGGTCACCGTGGGATAGTGTCAAGACAGATCTTGCTAGCATGGAGGCTGTGAGTGAACCGTACATCAGCAGACCAAGTGGATATCAAGATGATCAACTGAGCATTTTATGTCTGTGGGATGATGATGATGAAGTGCGATGCTTGTACTGTACGTGAGTAAGTGCAGATGATAGAATGGGTGCAAAGGATGAAGAATAGCTCCTCATCTGTTGCTACTGGATACGGATGATCTTTCAGCCTCATGCAAGGGCGGCGGGGCAGAGTGACAACCCCCCACCTGTGGCTCCATCTTGTCCTTCTCCAGTGTCCTCTGTCTATTGTTGTCACTGTCCTTGTCTGTTTGCCTTTCTCCTTCCATGTTGCTTAGTATAACCAGTAAACCACAGAAGACGTGCTAAAGTATCAAGATACGACTGTGAACAAACAACATAAACTATTTATGCTTTCTTACCAAACTTTGGAATGAGTAACCTGGGCAACTATACAGAATTGAATTGTGTATTATGATTAACAGGGCCACCTTAAGGCAAGGCCATATAGGCGGTCCGCCTAGGGCGCCACCTTCTGGGTATATATATATATATATATATATATATATAAAAATGCCAGTGGGCACCTTTCCTTATTTTCTGCATTGAGGTAACAAATGGGGGGCTCCAAATCCAAATTTCACCTAGGGCATCAAAACGGCTAGAGCCGGCCCTGTCAATTAATTACTTATATCTATAAAGTGATCCGTTAAATTTACAGAGCATTAAAAATTATAGTATTTTAAAAAAATGAATGGGAAAAAAAATAAAACAAATTCATGATTAAATGCACCAAATAAAAATTCTGTTACAATATTATGTTTTCATACAAAGACAAAACAAATGCATTTTAAACATGCAAAAATAGTTCAACTTAAAGGTGCAGTGTTTTAGGAATTTGGCGGCAACTAGCGTCAAGGTGCAGAACGCAAATCAACTGAAACTGATCCTGTGTGCCAAGCGTGTAGGAGAACTACAATGTCCAACGCGAAAACGTGATCTAGAGCCCAGTATTTGGTTTGTCCGTTCTGGGCTCCCTGTAGAAACATGGCTCCATGAGGAGGACGCGCTCCTTATGTAGATAAACGGCTCATTCTAAGCTAATGAAAACACAACAATTCTTATTTTCATGTGATTATACACTAAAGAAAACATGCTTATAAATATTATATTCCATTTCTGGCCGTATCTAAAATGTAACCCACAAGTTGTGAAAATGTGCAAAAACTCTTGTGAGACTTGCTGCCCGACGCACCTATCAAAACCTTAACCATTCAAGGTCAATGCCTAAACCCTAACAATCTAGTGAGAGTTTTGTGGGTTACCTTCTCGACACAACCTCCAATTTCTACCAATAGCTCCCCCTAAATGTTACACACTGCTCCATTAAATGTTTAAAAACTCACAAGAAACTTATAGTTTTGTGCATCTGCCACAAAGCTTCTCCTCAGAGAAAACCGATGTCGTCCATCGTAAGTAAATCTGCAGTACTTTACTATGAATTACCAAGGGAAGAGAAAAACACATTTGGTTACCAAGATGTTTTGGTCCCCACGTGAATGGTTGTCCAGTGTCAGAAGATTTCTATAATGCTAAAATAACGAGCAAAACAGAAGAAGTAGTGGTCCACAGGGATTGCTTAAATATGGGAGGGTGTACGTCCATCATGCAGTCTAACATGTGCATCTGATACGGTGACAGTTAAATTTGTGCACATCCTCAGTTAAGCAAGAATATTGCACAGAAAATGATTCCAAAATATCAGTGTGCTGCTTTGTCACTGGAACACCTGGCACTGTGTCTCCCCTCAAACAACTAAAGCATAGATAAGTTGGACTGTGTATCTGAAACTGATCCTTCCCGAAAGTGCCACTTTTCCTGGAGCAAAACCTCACAATAAACCATCATAATAACGGAGCAAAAATATCCTTAGGGCAGCAAACATCGGAAGAAAATATTCTACCGGGGGAAACACTAGCTTGTGTTTGACAAGATTAAAGGAAAGCGCTGCAGCAATTATGAGGACGTCCATCTGTGCTGGTGGTCTGCAGCATGTTGGTCATTAAAACTACATGTCCCACATCGCCTGGAGTTGCCTACAATTCATTGTGTGTGACATTCTCAGCTGCAAATTCTTAAGACCAGACCAGCCTCCTCCCTCACATCCACCTGCTGAATGAAAGCTTTTCTGCAGGCCAGATTGAACAAATGTTCATCTTGACTCTTCAGTTTGTGAACTATTTCTTACCTGAAACTAACTGGCATGTTGTTTCTTTGCTTTGACAGTTCCAGCTGTAGCTCTACAACTTCAGAAGACAAACAGGTTGGAGGTTTGATGTGCACCACCAGGTGGACAACTTCTAGGGAGACTGGGTATGGTAGGGGTGGGAATCACCAAAGGACCCTCAATACGATATTATCGTATACTCCTTAACATTCCGACAGCTGCCGGCAGGCCCCGGTTGCTATTCTGTCTTTCAGAAGTTGTTGGGGGCTGAGTTTTCCAACCATTGGTACCAACCATGTCATGCTATCTTGTTCGGGAAGATTGCTAAATAACGCTACAAAGTAAGGCTACATCTTGGCGAGGAAAAACTGGCATGGCCATTTTCAAAGGGGTCCCTTGACATCTGACCTCAAGATATGTGAATGAAAATGGTTTCTATGGGTACCCACGAGTGTCCCCTTAACTGACATGCCCACTTTATGATATCACATGCAGTTTGGGCAAAAACCATGCCGTTTTTTGAATGCAGTATAAATGTGTTATTTTCACTTATTCTAAAAATGATGTGTTTGAATATTTCTGCATACTGGGGTCCCTAAACAGTCTTGGAATAAAGTGGGGTGTCAATGTAAAGCTGAGATTTTTTGTGGATCCAATGAGCCCAACTGTATTCATGTTTGATGATGTTAGTCCCCATAGTAGCCATTTCATTGTATTGAGACCATTCCTTGAAACTTGACCTCACTGCATAAAATGACCTGTGGTGACCTCTAGGATAATCACAGCCTCATGAAACTTTACAATCACAGACTAAAGACCTAGAGCATTCAGAGGATGGATGGCTTTCTAGGTAGATTGACAATAAGAAGGTGTCTGAGCAGTTTCCAGAAAAAGAAGTGCTCGCCATCCAATCGCTAAAAAAATGCAATTCTTGCAGAAATCTCCAAATTGTCCAAAAGTTTTTTTATACCAAATCACAGCATGGCTTTTTCTATGTGTTCCTCAAGGTCTTGGTGTCTTAATGTGGTATTTTGGAGGGATTATTGATCATTTTTATTAATTCTCAAGTGGTAAACAATGGTTAACTTTAGCACCAATCTTTGTAACAAATGGTATCAACCCCAAAAATTGCTGCAACAACTTATGAGACCATAATAGAGCATGGGGATGACTATCATATACTTCGTTCCTAATGTTCTAAGCCCTATACGCTTTTACAAGTTATTTTAAAAAGTTGATTAATTCACGTTTATTTATGATGAATGGCTACAACAACTTGACACACAGTGCTGAGCTGCAATCTCAAATTCAATCTTCATGTTCCCAGTGATTTGGATTGGCATTATTTTCTTAGCTCATTCAAAATTGGAAGGTAGCTTTGTCAAGCTGGTTGAGTGTTGGCTGATTTTTCGTTGGAGCTGATTTAACGTTGGTGGCAATCAATGGTTAATGCTATCTCTGGATGGTGGCGTGGGAGGCGAGCCCTCATGTTTTTGTAGTATTTTATTTTCATACAACACTCTTGCAAATTGGATGTGTAATATCCCACGTCCTTCTTCCCATCCTTGATACTAAAAAACCCAATAAGTCCAGATGTTTGATTTAAACGCGGACGGCACATTTCTGATTTCTTCCTCTGATGTCTCCATCTTTGTTATGGACTAACTTCCTGCCAATCCCACTGACTTTACCCATGACTGCTCCAGAAAACAACTCTGCACCATTTAGTGCTGATTTATAGTTTGTATGATAAAAGAATCAATACTAGACATCTGGGTATCAAATACAACATTGCCACACAAAATATATTGTGGTACTATGTTAATGCTGTATCGACCCCCCCCACCCCCTCCTTTAATATATGATGACCTGGTGTACATCACAGCATCACTTATGGAAAGAAGGCAGCTAACCTGCTGCACGTTATAAACATGACACCCTTATGAGTAATTCATGAGAAAAGGTTGAAAATATGCAAAGCGTTTGCTGGACCGGATACATGTCAGCCATTTCAATATTTAAGGGCATATTGAAATATCTTTTCCTCCATCCTCTTCAGCCATCATCAGCATGACAAGTCTCATTAGTGACTCAGTGTGTGTCATATCTCCTCCCATCGGCGCTGGCTTTCACACAGTTCACATCATTTCAAGTTCCTCCCTCTGCAACTTGACTTCCCCCTGTCTCCTACTTCATCCCTCCGTCTGTCCTCCATCTATGTCTCAGCAGCTCTCAGGGGTCATTTTCTCTATTCTTCAAGGCTCATTGGTCACAGAAAGGGATCTGTTCTCACTGCCCACCAGTCTGGGACCTTGAAGACCTGTAGGACAGAGTGCTAGAGTAACTTTATTCCCTCTTGACTGGAGGACTGAAGGAAAGAGAGGGTAAGAGTCACAGATCTGCCTTTCCTTACTGACCTGTTGTGAACCACAACTCAATGTATTATTTGTGTAACTTCGACTCTACCCCTCTTCACATAGACCCATTTTGTCTCTTTTTGGGGGTGGACAGGGGGAGATAGCAGGTCAACAGTAGTTGTCACATAGAAGTGGTGTACATCATCTGAAAGCTAGGAACATGAAGATTAATTTGTGCAGCTCGCACTGTGTGCCAAGTTGTTGTAGTCATAAATCAGAAATAATAAATAAATAAGTGTAAAAGGGTATAGAACATTATGATAGAAGTATATGACGGCCATTCCCATGTTCTATTATGTCCTCATTAGTTGTTGCAGAAATTTTTTGCTTCACAGATTTTGGTGCTAAATTTATCCGTGAATTGATAAAAATGATCAATAATCCCTCCAAAATACCACATTAAGACACCAAGACCTTGAGGAACACCATAGAAAAAGCCATGCTGTGATTTGGTATCAAAAACTTTTGACATTTTGGAGATTTCTGTAAGAATTGCATTTTTTCGGCGATGGATAGGGAGCACTTCTGTTGTGTAAACTACTCAGAATCCCCCCTTGTTGTCAATCTATCTAGGAAGCCATCCATCCTCTGAATGCTCTAGGTCTCTAGTTTGTGGTTATAAAGTTTCATGAGGCTGTGATTATCCTAGAGGTCACCACAGGTAATTTAATACAGTGAGGTCAAGTTTCAAAACATGGCTATTATGGGGACTAACATCATCACACATGAATACGTTGGTCTCATTGGATCCACAGGAGTCTCAGCTTTACAGTGATACCCAATTTATGCAATTCCAAGACTGTTCAGGGACCCCAGCATACAGAAACTATTTTTATAATAGGCAAAAAATAAACACCTTATACTGCATGCAAATATTTGCATTGTTTTGCCCACAAACTGCATGTGATTATCATAAGTGGGCATGTCTGTAAGGGGAGACTCGTGGGTACCCATAGAACCCATTTTCATTCACATATCTTGAGGTCAGAGGTCAAGGGACTTCTTTGAAAATGGCTATGGCAGTTTTTCCTCGCATGACGTGATTGGTACCAATCGATTGATTGAGTTTTCTAGTTTCATATGATACCTTTCACTGTAGTTCTAAAACTGATCCTACTACAGCCTCTGAAAGACGGTAAAGTCCAGCCGAGGGCGCCCCTCAAGGAGTTGAAGAGGTTAAATATTCTGCTGTGTTTTAGGCTATGAAAAATTAATCAGCATTAAATATAAACGCTACAACCAGATTATGTTTATAACAGAGAAAACCTATATGTGGTGTAACAGCATGCAAAATTTAATCATTTAGATCTCTTAAGTTATGAGAGCGAGTCGATTTGCATACAGATGTGTACTGCAGAGCCCTAACAAAGCGCCTGGGTAATTGAATTAGCACCGACAGTCTCAGCGGAGAAGTGCTGTGCCAGCGATACGGGTCCACTGTTGCAGAGCAGAGCAGCAGTAAGAGTAAACAGTCGCCCCGCGGGGAGGCATCTATCGTTATGTTCCTCCTGTGGTCGTTTGGGAGGGCAAAGCTGTCAGAAACAGGGCTGGGCTGTTACTTCTCTCTGCTTCAACGTCCCAATGCCATTCTCACTCTTTACAAGTACCTTTCCTGCAGAAACACTCATCGTCTTCTAACACTCTTTGCTCACCCCTGTCCCGGTTCCCTTGGGTAGTTCTTCTTTCTGTCCACATTGAGTACCACTGGCCTTGTGACCAAATACTTCTAGGTACCAAGACCCGGGGAATAAACTTAAAATTCAATCAGAAGCTAAAAGTCACCTCAGTGCATTTCAGTGTTCGCATTTGCACTGCACCAAATTGAAAATGTGATGTCTTGTTTAAAGGTATGGTCGGTAATCTTGAGTAAACCAGAAGTAGCTAGCTGCTGACTAGCTCCAAAAGTCCCTAAATCTAGTTGCCAAGTTGGCAACACTGACAGCCCGTCCCTTCAGGCCTCCCTCCAAAGCCATCCCCCCAAAATTAAAAAAAAGGAACGTAAAGAACAAACATGGCTGTTGTTAGTACTCACAGCTGTTGAGCTAGCAGATTGTTGAAAACTCCGGTGACGTGCAATGAGTGCACGGGCAGAGTGTGTGCAGGTAGACAATCAGGTATCCCGTCCAATCATTACATTGAGGCCAAATGAAATGTGACAGCCACAGATACCGTTTTTTTTTTTCGTTTGTTTGTCAGAGCATCTGATTTATTGATTGCTGTCGGGATGTAATGAGAATTTAAACAAATGTAACGCAAAAGAGGTGAAGAGTTGCACGCTTCCAACTCCTCAACAAGGCAACCTACTCCTTTTACAGTGTCCTGCTGTTGTGAGCAGCATGACTGCACACCTGCTGTTAACCAGTAACCAAGCGTGTCGCCACATCAACCAGGACTGAACTCTTAAGTATCATCACTTTAAAAGAAATAACAAACATGTGCTTGCGGTCTAAATCAATGCTGTATAATGTAGTTACAACTCTGACTCCCTGTTAGTTACTTGGCCATTGGAAAGTTCTTGCACAGGGGCAATGACATTTTGGGGAGCAGGATACGGCCCAGTGGAGCCCAAAACTGGAAACAAGGATAACGTGGATTGTTCTTTTATAGGTTCTTGGGTTCTTGGAAAGTTCCCATGGTTGAAAACTACTCTTTCTCTCTCTCTCTCCTGTATCTTTCAGCCTTCTCAACATCTTCCTAGACTCATGTCCTGTCCACTCCAAGTTAGACTAGACAGACATGGGGACAAAGTCCACAGTAAAAACAATAAAAACAATCACATAAATACCCAATAAGGACCACAGCATACTCATAATAAAACACATGGGAGTACGTCTTTGTAGGTAGGCTATTTGGTCCCGCCACTCCTCCACTGTGATTGGATGGCTGTTGTAAAAACTGACAGTGATGAGCGCAGCATTTTACCCCAATTTTACAATTTTTCAGATCTTGGCGACCTGAAAAAAAAAGCCAAACCTGTTGCGCTCGGAGCAGAATATACACTAAGTGCCTCGTCACGTAAATATATGGCGCTCCCACTGCAAAGCATTAAAAGAATATGCTGGCCTCATGGAAAAACACTTTAGTGGACACTCTCCCTAATTGGAAAAATGTAGTGAATGCAGTGTTTCCTGTCAAGTGACAATTACTGCTTTGAGACCCTTGATCAAATATCTGTTTCTACTTGTACCAGACAGCATTAATTGATAATGTGACTTGTGGCATGACGTGGTTTGTCTTTGTGTTTTTGGCTATATTATGCAAAAATCAGGCAATTACAGAAAGTCAGAGGCAGTCAAGAGAAAGTCAAATTCATCCACATATGAACATTTTTTTTTAAATGTTTGGGGTGGTGGAAAAACTCCAGCTTAGTGAGGATAGAAAGACAAAATGTAGGAAAGAACTATGTTAGCTGTTGTGTTATTGTCTCAGCCCGGCTCATCTCCTCAGCACCGATCCTACCATCAACCTCTTTCCTCTAACAGACCATCCCTCTCTCACCTCAGGCTCAGCTCTCACCTCCCTCCCTCAGCCGTGTTAGCCATTCACACTTGGCCTGTGAAATCCACACTCTCTTCACAGGGGCTCTTCAACACGCCACGCTCCCTTTCTCTCTTTCCTGCCCTCCCTCTCTCTCCCCCCCGCTGTCTCTTTGAATTCTAATTGACTGAACAATGAATCCATCATTATTTCCCTCGCCTGTAGCAAACAGATGGGGCATTGCCGGTCCCTTCTCCATTTTCATCGTCCCTATACATCTAACCCTGTCACTGGCTGCATCATCAATCCATCTACCTTTAAGGCACACACCGTCTCTCTTTCACCTGTTCCAACAAATCAAAACACTTTTACTGGTCAATCCCAGTCTCAGTGTCCGTGAACAGTCCCTTTCTTTTACCTCACAAGCCGACTCCTCCTTCCAACCACAAAAGAAAACAAACAAAAAGCAGTTGAGCTAAATATTACATTTTAAATTGGACTCTAAATCATCGTGGCACCTACCTACAGTACAGAAACAGCTCTAATGATGTTATGGATAAGTATAGTTGGCTAACACATTTAGCATTTTTATGTCCGCCAAGAGAAACTATTAACGGCAGCAAAGGCAGCTGTAAAGGGAGTTTTAATCACCTTACTGCTCACCATCTTGTTTCCTATGAAAGCACAGTTCTTTTCCTGTCAGAATGTATTAAGTGTTACTGCTGTTATAATTGAATGCTTTGCTCGCCGGCCACGGAACAAACAAAAACATGATGAAATTCGACAAAAACACATGAATTACTAAAGCCCCTGCAGCATTTTGACGTAGAACCATGACTAAGTGCCTGCTTTGACATGTGTGTGTTGTGGTCAGTATTGTGAAGTGTGGAGCTGTTTGTGTGAGAGTGTGAGACGGCCTGGAGTGGTGCTTTGTTAAATCTGAAACAGCAGAAGACAAAAAAAAAACATACACGTTCATGTATTGTGGATTATATTCAGAAGCTGCTTGTCATTAACGATTTTGATGTGAAAGGTTCACATCTGTTTATCTTTGTATTACTACATGACAAAACAGCAGCTTTGACACAGTTTTACAACCAGTAGCTGGATTACCCTGAAGGATCTTATTAGTGATGAAGTCAAACATTTTATATGTCACCATCAGGATGACAGGAAATGGTTAAAGGATAATTCCTGTGTATTATAGCATTTTATCAACAACGGCTCCTTGGGTTGGGCGATATGCTAGGTATATATATCATGATCCTTGCATGATCTCGTATCATTTCCACTTAAAACCTGTAACATTCAAAATGATTGTTCTTCCATTTTGAAAGAATTTTAGTTGTGACTCTGTTGTGAGTCTTTTCTTTTTAACTCAATTGTTGTCTCATGTGAGGCAGCTGTTTTTGTGAAGTTCCAAATAAAAGAAGAAAATAATCAAACTGATGAAGTACGGTATGTTTATTTGAACCACTTCTTAATTGAATTTACAGAACAATTACAATCTGTATTGTGATATATACCGTTACCATGATATATATATATATATACCATGATGGAAAATTTTGGCCATATCGCCCACCCAGTAATGGCTCCCAGTAAGCCATGTCAGTGAGCCCTGGTAGGCTCACCATAAATGGAATGCATCCATCATTAAAGGGGATAGTTTCAGGTGTTTTGAAGTGGGTTTGTAAGAGGTACCTATCAATAGTAGGTGTATAACTTACAGTAAATGACGGTCAGCACGCCCCCCAGCATCGAGAAACAGACAGGAGCACCGACACAGCAATGCAAAGCAATGCAGTGCTGTGGACGGCAGAAAAACATATTTTAGTTACCTAAAATAAAGGCTCACCTAAAAAGATGTATATTTGTTTAAGTGTACGCTGTATTTTGAATATGTTTCTGACGGCAAACTGAAACGAAAGTGAAACATATTTATACTGTTTTGTCATCTAAGCCTGCTGGCTTTGGAGAGAGCATAGATAAGTTTCACTCTCAGTTTGCCTACATTTCAGTTGTTCCACTTGTTCACCTCCAAAACAAGTGGTTTAGATAATCTGGCTAAACTTGTTAGCTTGTGATCATCTGACCACTCACATTTCTTGACCTGTTTGACATATTTAATTACTTTGATGGGTGCAATTTAACAGATGATGGCTAAAAATGTGAATTGTTGAATTATGGCATTTTGTTATTTATCTTTCTCTGTATAATAATATTTTGTTGGGTTTTTTTTATATGCCCCTGCACTTGTCTTCACCTGTTTTGTAATCACTTTATCACACTATAAAAAGGATCTCGCAAAATCTTTCGCGATCAAACGTGAGCAACATGGTGGACAACCGGCAGGAAGAATTAGCAATGTTAGTTTTTGCACTACTTTGTACTGAAATTCATGAAGAAAAAATAAAAATAATGGATGACGTCATGGAGGACATGTTATATAAACACTTATGTTGTTGCTACAAATTAAAAAAAAACAAACAAATTATGGCATTTCAGAACTGAACACATAAATATACAGCAGGACTAGTTGTAACTTTGGACTCTCAAACTACCCATGTGAACATTTTCATGCTGGAACTGAGGAAGCATTCTGGGAAATATCTAATTCAACCTCCTACACACTTCACACTGCAGTCAAGCCAATGTAATGCCGGGACTGAGGGGGTTGCGGTGCAGCATGGTGCTGTGCAGCGCAGTGTTGTGTTGTGCTGTGCTGTGCTATGCTGTGAGGGATAATGATCCGTGGCTGTGTAAGCCATTAGTGAGTAAGTGGTTATGTTGGAGCCCCTGTATCCCTGACGCCTGCTGTCACTTTGATAAATATGCGGCGCACAGATTGCCCTCCCATGCAACAGTTCTCTGCCGCAGATAGAGGTGCCATTTAGTTTATTATGTTCCTCAGAATTTATTAATTACCATGAATAGTTTAGAATCAAACTTAAAGGAACAATGTGAACAATGTGACAGCTAGCTATTAAAAAGGGTAACAGCAATCCAAATTCAAACATTGGGCCTGTCCGCTCCTCCGGTGTAACAGATAGCAGTTAGCGCATGTTTTTCGCTATTTGAGGGTTACCTTCTAGACACGACGGCGTTAGCCTCTGTCCAATAGCAGAAGTCGGAATCACTTCAGCAGCTGTGTGTCTCAAATATTCGCTGCCTATGATAACCCAGCTGCACACAGATCCACAGAGAGATGTGCCGAGGCTTTTCAGGTCGGGTAGAATCTAATGTTACGTTATCTCTGTTGATTCAGTTCGTTTGCTTGCTTCCACGGCTGCAGAAGGCTGTTGTATGCCAATTTGTCTCAGCGGATGGGATTCACACCAACCAAAACAAAAACAGACATTCGGACCGGAATGGAAATTAAAAGAAGAACATACTGACTGTAGCATTGTTGTCAGAGAAGCCAGTATTTCAATTCAGCATGTTTCCTTAATCTCTGATGACATATCATGGTCATTTTATGATTTTAAATATACTGTATTACATATTGGTCCTTTAAAAGTGCAACAGTGTGTGTTGTATTCCTTGTTGTGTGTTGTTGCCTGTGTGTGCATGGTGACTCAGTCTGACAGGCTGTAGTAATGTTGTGGTTACAGTTGGCAGTCCAGGGACAAGCATAGTCCTGCAAGCGCAGGGCCCAGGAGGCGGCGGACCACATGGTAGAAGCCTCGCAATGAGAAAATGACAGCACTAGTCTGACATGCATATCCACTGACAGCGAGCGAGGCCTGCGCGTGTGTTTGTTTCCCAGTGCGCTGAATTCATCCTTGACTCCCTTCAAAAGCTGATTTGTTTGGGTCACCTCAGCAAACCTCCACAGACATTCGGGGAAGACTTCCTGCAAAGCCGTCTCTTTTAAGTCTGCTTATTTTCCACCTCATTTCACACCAGTATGAGATGGGCGGCTATGAAAGGGCTCAATTCACGCTCCACTGAGTAGCAGTTTCTTAAAAAGAATACATTAATAGATGCACTCCGTGATCTCCCTCTAATGTTGGGCGAGTAGCAAGCGTATGCTGGCCTGCCCTCTTTCATGGCGTTTCTATGAAAGGACAATCAGTATAAAGCAAAAGTATATATTCATTCATGGTGAGTGTTTGTTTTTTAGCCCGGGTGCCTCTGTCCCACATGCAGATTCAAAGCTGTGATTCTCACATGGAGTGGGAGATGCGGCAGCTCTTTGTCCTGTGTGAAAGGTTGGAGGAAAAGAGGCTTTTTCATGGTCCGAGTCCACTGTGAATCGAGCTTTACATCCTGCTCAACTCTTTGCAAGTGAATTAGATCCAGTGGCATTATACTGCGAGTTCCCTGGGGTCAAACAGACACGGATAATTGTATTTTCTATTTGCTCTGCTTTGCTTCTCCCTTTGCTTACATGTATGTGCATTGGTTTTATATCTGTGTTGATCGTCTAAATCTTTTCTGGCTCATTTGTTTTTTGTTCCTGGAATGGTAAAATGTCTAATAAATCTTATTCTCACGGTAGAGTATGTTAGTGGAGCTCTTGTTAACCCACATAGACCCATTTTTGTCCTTTTTAGTAGGGTACAGGGGGTATTTAGGGGGAGATAGCAGGTCAACAGTATACGTCACATAGAAGCGGTGTACATCATCTGAATGCTGGGAACCTGAAGATTAATTTGAGATGAAGCACTGTGTGTCAAGTTGTTCTAGTTATAAATCAGAAATAAACATTAATTAATAAATTAAAATAAATTGTAAAAGTGGGGCTTAGAACATTATGATAGAAGTATATAATTACCATTCCCATGCTCTATTATGTCTCAAAAGTTACTGCAGCAAGGGTTTGATACCATTTGTTACACAGATTCGGTGCTAAATTTAAAAATATATATTTTTTACCACTGGAGAATTGATAAAAATGATCAATAATCCTTCCAAAATACCTCATTAAGACACCAAGACCTTGAGGAACACCATGGAAAAAGTCATGCTCTGATTTGGTCTCAAACACTTTTGACATTTGGAGATTCTGTAAGAATTGTATTTTTCGCCGATTGGATGGCAAGCACTTCTGTTCTGGAAACTGCTCAGAAACCCCCTTATTGTTAATCTACCCAGGAAAGCCATCCATCCTCTGAATGCTCTAGGTCTCTAGTTTGTGGCTGTAAAGTTTCATGAGGCTGTGATTATCCGAGAGGTCACCACAGGTCATTTATATACATTGAGGTCAAGTCCTGAAAAATGGACTCACTACAATGAAATGGCTACTATGGGACTAACATCATCACACATGAATATACTGATACACTGATACCCAATTTATGTAATTCCAAGACTGTTTGGACCCCAGTATGCAGAAGTATTCAAACACACCATTTTTAGAATAGGCGAATAAAACATATTTATACTACATACAAAAAAATGCATGTTCTTGCCCCAAAACTGCATGTGATTATCATAAAGTGGGCATGTCTGTAAGGGGGAGACTAGTGGGTACCCATAGAACCTATTTTCATTCAAAAATCTGGAGGTCAGAGGTCGAAGGACCCCTTTGAATATGGCCATGCCAGTTTTTTCTCGCCCAAATTTAGCCTAACTTTGGAGCGTTATTTAGCCTCCTTACCGACAAGCCAGCATGACAGTATGATGGTTTTCCAGTTTCATATGATATACAGTATGTAGTTTAACTCTAGCTGAAAAACTGAACTTGCCACAGCCTCTGAAAGACAGTAAAGTCAGTCAGGATCGAGCGTTTCATTTCTCATCCATGAGAGGTATTTTTAGACCTCTGTAGTTGACGTAACCTTTGTAAATTCCTGTAGCTTCTGTTTTCATGATAAAACTGAAAAGTGCCCCCTGAGGTTAGCAATTAGGTTGTGAATTGTGTGCAAGGTTGAGTGTGTGCGTACTAGTGTGCCTGTTTGTGTGCAGGTTTCCAGGCATATTTGAACAAGTGAACCATAGTAGACAAAGAAGAGACTGCAAAACCCAATAAACTCAGCAGCGTCTGGAACTTTCTCAATTGTGCTAGTAGGTTAATCTTCAACCCAGCATTGGTCTACACTACCCAACATGCTAGCAGGTTCCTAGGCATTGCTCACACTGGAAACACTGGTCTGGCACTAAGCCTTACTGGCTTGCTGTGGCTCTCCCAGTTAGGATTGTCACTACTGTGGCCAAGGGACCGTTCTGAGAGAGTGGAGATACCAGCTCTGTTTGCAGCGCTGAGCCAAAACCAGCATTTTGTCTCTGTGTGAGTGTGAGCGGGAAGACGGGCCTCTTATTATTTTACTAATCTGGGGATTAGGAAAAGCAGCTTTGGGCCTTCAACTCGTCCTCACTAATCAGCTTCAGTGTATTCAACAAATATGATCTATAACTGCTTCACTTTGCATCAGTGCAAACAAACAGACACTCTTACAAACCGAGAGTGGAAATGTTGTCTTTTCTGTTGGTGTTACGCTCTGATTCCCAGTATCTTCGGCGGCAGTGCACCAGTAGATTAACATAAAGAAACTGCATGAACATAGCTTTGATTGACTGTCCTGTTTTGTCGTCATCTTCGTCACCTAAATGTGTATGATCACCAATCTCTTTGTTCAGTTAAGCTCATAATCACTATCAATAGACCCGCAGCATTAAGGAGCTAATCTGGACTTTCGAACAATAGTGTTGGCAACGAAGTCTGCTCGTATCGATCTCTGCCAAATCACTAAAACGTTCGTAATGAACTTTTATGTCCCCTTGGCAACACCAACTGTTCACATTTACATCCCAGACTTTTATATGTCATGTTTTATTTATTTATTCCAGCTGATCACAGGAGTCAGACGATGTGAATAATACAACATCTGAGTGCTGTGCTGGCCAAAATAATTGATTTGCCTACAGTGATATTACTCACATTCCTTAATATCACAGGACATAGTTGTGTGTGTGTGTGTGTGTGTGTGTGTGTGTGTGTGTGCGTGTGTGTGTGTGTGTGTGTGTGTGTGTGTGCGCGCGTGCGCGCGCGTGCGTGCGTGCGTGCCTGCGTGCGTGCGTGCGTGCGTGCGTGTACGTGTGCGTGTGCGTGTGCGTGTGTGTGTGTGTGTGTGTGAGCTTGAGAGATGGAGAGACTTTTTTGCTGGAGGCTTTGTTCTGCTCAGAGCTGCCTACTTTCCTGGAAATAGGATTTTGATCTTTTGCATTGAGAGTGATTATACTTCACTTTGTTCACACATGCCTGCACCCAAACTTTGACAAGCCGTAGCGGCGAGGGTGCCGAGTGTGTAGGAGAACGTGTACATGTGCTTGCATAACGGTGACTCCCTGTGTGTTTCTGTGTGCGCACCTTAGCCAGAATCCCTGGGGTTTGCAGATGGCAACCAAACATGCCAACCATACACACACACACACACAAACCTCCGGAGCCAACCTGGAGTCAGGGCCTTGTATCCTGGAGGTGCGTGCTGCCAGGTTACAGCTCTCTTGGACAGTGTGGTATTCCAAGACGCCAAAACTGCCTCCCTGATCTCCACAGAACCTTATCAAACTGGGATGAGGCTTTTTCTGCTCCTTTACATTGAAGGCCAACAAGACACAAAGCCAATACAACCGCAAGTTGTGTATCTTCCTTACAGTACAGAGAAAGATAGTTTTTAGATAGAGCTGCAATGTCTAATCACTGTACTTGGATAATGTCTTCACATGAGGGATAATGTCTAAACAATTTGTAATGACAGAGCAGTAGAATGGAGACTGTTCTCCCAAGAAAAGCTAGAGCATCAGGCGTTTCAGGAAATGGCCAAAAACAAAGTCCTCTAGTTCCCTAACCCATAACCCAAGTGGTTATTATTGTCAACAGGGTGACAACGGTCCCATAACCTTAAAAAAGTAGTTATTCTAACCTAAACCGAGATGATTCCATAAACCTCATCAAGTTGTTTTTGTGCCTAAACCTAAGGAAGCCTTAAACACAGCAGTGTAACATCAGAAAGCGGAAAGATCATCCTCCTGCCCATAGCGGCATCAGATTAGAAAACATTTATATGTGTCTGAGGACTTGTTGCTAATATGGCTTAAAAAATGGCTAAAATTAGGTTTTGTCAACATTTGAGATATGATGAAATCATTAGTTTTATGGACAGGAAACAACAACAATATTCATAATCACAGTATAGAAGGATAAGAGGAGGAGTGGTACAAGACTATCATTGGTCAATAGCAATGAAAACTAGGATATAAGCAGCTCTTCCAACTTTGTGGTTGTCAGTAATGTGTTTTTCTACGACTACATTCAACCTTTCTACATTTTCATTTCAGGCTACAACACAGTCGCCAGAAATTCTTTTTTGATATTGTGTGTTTCCTGCAAACCACGGGATACGTTGAATGTCGACGTTTCAGAATCAAAAATATGTTTCATAAATACTAGGGCTGTCAAAGTTAGCGCGATAATAATGCAAAATTCATTTTAACGCCACTAATTTCTTTAACACATTAACGCAATCGATCTGTGAAGAAAACCTAAGGAATCCATTGGTACCAACCATATCATGCTAGTTTGTCACGAAAAATGTTAACTAACGCTCAAATCGTGCGCTAAATTTTGGCGAGGAAAAACTAGCATGACCATTTTCAAAGGGGTCCCTTGACCTCTGACCTCAAGATATGTGAATGAAAATGGGTTCTATGGGTACCCACGAGTCTCCCCTTTACAGACAAGCCCACTTTATGATCATCACATGAAGTTTGGGGCAAGTCATAGTCAAGTCAGCACACTGACACACTGACAGCTGTTGTTGCCTGTTGGGTTTGAGTTTGCCATGTTATGATTTGTAATGATGTTCCTGGACAATATTTGTCATTATTTTGTGTTGTTAATTGATTTCCAATAATAAATATATACATACATTTGCATAAAGCAGCATATTTGCCCACTCTCATGTTGCTTCTCCTGCTTTCCATAGGAAATGAATGGAAAGTGTTGAGACGCCCTCCGTCACCGGATTTGGTGGAAATGCGCCGTAAGGCTGCACCGCTTATTAAATATTAATATACTGTATGCCAGGTCACTGGGTTTACAGAGGTTGTTAACAGTTCCCTATTGGCAAAATCAGTCAATTTTGCTGAAAATTCACGGGCAGATTGATATTGTTGGGAAACAAGATGGGTGAATTTTTAAGTTTGCTATTGCTATTCACAATCACTGTCAATGGATATGAAGTATCACTGTGTGGTTGATGCCTCAAACATTTAAAGTTGAGTTTCTAATAATACTTCTCATATGCTTTTTCAGCAGTTAACTGACACCCATCATCACACACGACGCAGATACATGAACACATTCATGCTCGAGCCCAAACACATTTACATTTTATATATAATACATACAGTCTTATATGACCCATACATACACAGATGCAGACCGCTGTTAATTCTAGTTGGTAAGTGCTTGGTAAGATGAAGCAAGGGTCAAAATTAAATATTTATCTTTATAACAGCAAAGGGAAAAAGTTCAACGGAAGGAGAGAGAGAGAGAGAAAGTGCGAATCCGGAGTCTTCAAGGTGTGTGTGACAGAACTGACTCGCACCTGACCTCAGCATCCTCCGCTCACCTCCATCAGGAGCCAGGAGGTGGGACCAAGAAAAAAAAAGAAAAGAAATATGACTGCTGCGCTCCAAAGTGTTACACTGACAGAACAACCTGCCTGTGTGACCCAGTGTGAGGCAGACTGCACATAACACTGCCAGCACTGACAGACGGGGATGTTGACTTACCAGCGTGTTACACCTTGCCTGATGTGCACATGCAAACAAGTAAACACGGGTAAACATACAGCAGAGTGAGCTGTAATCACCCAATCAAATGCTGATGCACACAAATATATGCAAACAGAAACCACCAGAGCCCGAAGACGCCATCCAGCTGCTACTATCAGCCACATACGGTGATGGATGTGTGTTTATGGTCTCAGTCCAGTGTGTTTCAGCTAAAGGACAATCTTGGTGTCGTCCTGGTTCACAGCAGTGCGCCGTCTCTCAGCTGGGAGGGCTGATCATATTAACATATCTCTGAGTTTGACCTTGTCTCCACTTACTTTTGGTATGACAAGTCGCAGAAGCAGCAAGATGGTGGAAAGGTCGTAAAAATGCAGAGAATGCAATCTCGTCCCGATGAGGAATTTGCTGGCATTCGTCCGCTTTGATCCTACATTTTACAATCTCATGACACTTCCTCTGTCCAGTTCTCTGCGTGTTTGCAACAAAAACAAAAGCGGCTGAACTAGAAAAGAAGTAGGGCGCAGAGCTAACCCAGCTGCCTAGCCAGGCATTCTTTATTCCTTTGGCTTTTAATGCCGGCTGTTATAAAATATGCATGGCGTGGCGTGGAAGGGAGCTACTTAAGGTGGACTACTTTATGTGCCCATAGTCTGCATTGCTGTGTGTGTGTGTGTGTGTGTGTGTGTGCAGAGCAGAGTGCAGATAATGGAGTCCTCTTTAATGGGCTGGAGAGCAGGACAATCTCCCCGGTGCCCTTATGGACAGCGCTAGGCTGTGTCTCCATTTACTTGCGCTGAAGCTGCTATAGCAGATGAGAATGGGTGGTGCGTTTCCCATAGGAGGCAGACCTGTAGTAATATGAGGTCAACCAGGATGCATAATACATGTAGAGATATACTGTGTACCCTGATTGTCCATTTGTTTGTGGTAAAAAGACATCACCCCACATTAGCTGATGTGTTCATCAGATCCAATTACAACAACCACATGCAATAAATCTAATGCTAATCTCGACCAATGGTTAAAAAGATGAGACTATAAAGCAGTTACAAATAACTCAACACACTTTCTCGTGCATTAAGTGCGACCTAGTATAAATTTGAGCTCTCATGTTTGATTATTAAAGACTGTTTCCATAGTTATTTTTGACTCGCTATGAGAAACCTCAGACTTATATCAATCCCTTTTGAAGCCGACTTATGTTGCATTAAGCTCCGCCGCTGAGCTATGACAAACCATTACTTTTAAATCCAGCCTAAGTCAACTTCATGCTCTTCATTTCTCCCAGTTTTTTTTAATGAAAGTGTATGACTCATCTCTTTAAAATTAAACACCCCCACACACAAATCCTCCCACAAAGGTCACAGTGTTTGCAATTAAAAGAGTGGTTATTTGCAGTGTCGGGGAGGTGACTGACATTAGCTGAACAAAAGAAGCAAATTACTTCAAGGTGGTGGCAATTACTTTGCGAATGTCATAACAGCTGAGCACATGCTCTGAGCAAAAGTGCTTCAATTCAGGTACCTAACCATAACCATGGTAAATGCATTAATAAATCGGAAGTTAGACATTTTGAGAGCTAGGCTTATTCACTTTCTTGCAGAGAGTTAAGACCGAGACACACCAACCCGACATCAAAGAACTAGCAACGACGAATGCCAACAGCTGCGTTGCCTCACGTCGCCTTCGTCTTGGCCAAAAAGTTGCACTCGAACACACCGCAAAGACTACGGCCGACGGCCAACTACCACATACGTTGTGTGCCTGCGTGAGAAGAAATAACTCTCCACACCAGCAGATGGCGATAGTCTGTATTTGTCATTTAAAAAGGGAAACAGGAAGTCCGAGGACGGCAGATATACAAGCCGTTGTTACTTACATGAAATAAAGCACTGTTTGGTGACCATTTTCACACCACTCTCACTCACCACTTAGCTTCATTCCAGATGGCCATGTCGTTGTGAAAATATCCGTGTATTGAAATGATCAGATGAGATGAAGATGAAAAATGAGAAGAGCCTTCTGTGTTTTTCCTCTTGACTTTGCCCGTTGACTTGCTTTCCTCACGTCCGTTTCTCTTCTCATGCACTGATTTGTTTAAGCTGAACAGCCACTCAGAGTGATTTCTCTCACCGACGAGCTCCGCCGCCAATTCAACATGCTGAATCGGCCAAAAAAAAATCACAACGCGGGCAGACTAGAGCTGACGGTGTGGGACACACCGAAAAAACTAGGTTGACAGATGCTCACCGACGGCCCCAAACTTGGTGTGTCAGGGCCTTTAGATGAGAAGACTGATGCTCACGTCTATATGGTAAGTATGAAGGATTATACTGTATACCAGACTATTTCTTGACCAGTACCTTCCTGGGATCTTTGCCGGTTGCCTGGTAACTGGTCCTGGCCAGGGAATAGGCTGCAATCCATTGCAAATTGGAAGTCGGTAGATCCGAGTTGGTATTCCTTCCAGTCTCAATGCATCCCAGTGCATCTGCTCGGGAAAACATGGACGCCGGCAGCAAGCTGATGTTTGTATGTCAAGTGTCTGAGCTTCACAAGCACCTACAGGGGACCTACATCAATTACCACAGCGCCATTAGCGAAGAGAAACGACGTATACAGTAACTTAAAAATTTTGACATTAAAACATTAAATTAACTGTGTGGGGAAATATTTCTGAAAATCTAATTTAAGACATTTCAAGGATCCGTGGGAACCTGGTTATACGTTGTTACAGCACGTTTCACAATACAAACACTACATGAAGTAAAAAATAATGATCACTGTCTGTGCCGCCATGTTGCCGTGAAGTCAGGTGTGTTTATGTCGGCAAATTCGGGGTATATAAATCTTGCCCAAGTTTTGGACTTGGAATTTCCGACTTAAAGGACCATTCCATTGCACTTTTCCTTCACTTTCCTTTTCATTGTTTTGCGAGGTCTGAGTATAATGGATTGCAGTAATAGTCCAGCACATCAACTTATTGTCATTTTGACGCATCAGTTTTGTACTAATTACAAAGAGGATACAACGTGTCAGTGAGCTATAGAGGTGGATTTTATCACCTAAGCACAGAGCCATTCACCATTTCCAGTCTCTATGCTAAGCTAAGCTAACCAGCTCCATATTTTCTGTACAGACGTGAGTGGTATCGATCTTCTCATCTAACTCTCAACAAGAATGTGGTTAAGCACATTTCCCAAAATGTCGTAATGTTCCTTTAAAGGAGCTGCATGTGTCACAAATCTTGTTGACGTTTACAATAATTTATGTATTATCTGAAACGAAGTGAAATGAATTGAAAGTGTGTGATACCTGAGCTTTACTACAAAGTGTCCTGTTTTCTAGACTTTTTCTTGCATGTATTTAATGTTTAAGCATTACTATTCCACTTTGAACTAAACAAAGTAAAAGGCAGGGTCAGTGATCTTGAAAAAACTTGAACAACACTACCAACCATACCTTTAAAACCACACAAAGCAAGTTGTGATCATTAAAGCATGTGTGACCGCTAACTGTATGTAAATTGCACATTTGCAGTGAACCCAGTGGTAATTACTGTGACTGTAATTACTGTATATGTGGTTTGAGCATTCCCTTCATATTCTTGATTGTCCTTCTTGTTACACATTCCTACAGTTGCTAATCATGCTATCACTTCTTTGTTCAAAAGAGATACTGTCGGAGGCGTTGAAGGAATGCACTGACAGTCTCTTTCTCTCTTTGCCAGCTAAAAAACGCATTTGTCTCACTCTCGCCTCGCCATATGAAATCTGTCACCTCTCAAGAGATTCAGTCGTCCCCACATCGTGCATTCAGTTGCTTGCTCGAGGCTCCAGTATACTCTAAACAAAATCAGATTTGGCGCAAAGGCCCTGACGCTGCTGTTACAGTATGAATTAGTGAGTCGCTGCCAGTTCACTCACTTCAGCTCAAGAACCATTCATATAATGATGTCCATGCCAGAGGGGGATCTGAGGAGTTGTAGTGGGTGAACATTAAGCTCTTCTCTGCAGGAAGTTAACCAAAAACATGCAGCCCAAAAGACATGCTTGACATACTGTACATACTATGACCAGCCCGTTCTCACTCCCAACTCGTTAAATATGTCAAACTATGATGCTCTATGTGGCTGTAGTAATGGTTGGAGTAAAGGAGGAAGTGAGGTTGCGTAGTATAAAGAGCAATAAAGTCTGCGAAGGGAGGAGGTCGGGGTGGACGGTCAGGACTTTCACCCAAGAGACCGGTGTTAGTATACTGTGTGAAATCAAAAGTCAACATTTAATTTAACGTTACGATGCTTACGTAACATAGCCTACTTAACCACGTAACAAACATACTTATTCCAATTCAAACCACAATTTTTTCCTAAACCTAAACAGGTGGTTTTGTTGACTAAACATAACCAAGTTGTTTATTTTGAAAAGACAGTGTATGCATGTAACGAGCGGTTAAATTGACGTGGCTAGAGCGTCATAGTTTGAAGCATAGGGCCACTGACCTATCTGCCGTATTTGACGAGTTGGGAGTAACAACGTGTTGACTAAGACATACAAGAAACGGCCATACTGTTGCTCTATAGCAGGTCCTGGTGTACAGGGGGCCAGTGAATTACAGTAGGAGTCTGTTTGTGTCAGCCCACACACCCCAGCAATCATGACCAAACGCTACACCTCTGGTCATAAATCCACAATTTTGCATTTGTAAACGCATCTAATTGTATTTTGTTTCAAGTGCACTGCCAATCCGACCATTTCCACCTAGTTGTACCTCTGGAGCTGATTTAATCAGTAAAAGTGTGAGACAAAGGAGCTGAACCCTCCTGCCTGTTAGCCACCAGGCTGCTTCACCACTTCTGAAAAATTCTCACCGTCTTGTCACATATATCAAAGAAGCTAATCAAAATGAGCTTCCTCGAAAGTGCCTGAATTAATGTTTCTCCTCTCATCTTTCTCTCACCACTCTTAACCTACAGACACACACACTCACACTCACACTCACACATACTATCCAGTAATCTCACTGCCTGTCAAGAGCTTGGCTGCTTTGTTATGCTATGATATACCTGTAATGTGTTCAGACATAGTAACTGAGAGAAGATGGTCTAGGCCTAAATCACACTGCACTGCAGCATTAAGGCCTTTACACACTGGGGGCGTTTTCTTCACGCGATTACTTCGCACGTCAATATATTTTTTTCAAACTGATGTTTTTGTCATGAGTATTTTCACACAGAACGTGGCACTTAAATAAAATATATATAATATATAATAAAAAGCTGTGATTTTTTTCCAGAATAGGTCCTTTTTCTGAGCTTTCGCACCGTGAATAAAGGCATGAACGAATTACGTTGCGCAGAACGGGATGAGTTGCGCCTTTATTTATGAAACAAAAACACGGAGGCTCCGTAGTCCGAACCAGGACGCAAACTTTAGTCCTCCTTTCAACCTTGACAGAGGCAGCGCAGACCAGATCCACTCCTTCTGTTCTTACATTTCACAATAAAAGCCCTAGACATATCAAATTCGCAGGCGAGTATTTTGCATTTTCGCTTCGCTTATTCGTCACGCCCCCAGTGTGTGATGGCCTTTAACCTAAAAGTACTGTTAAAATATTTGGTATGGGTGTGTGTGTGTGTGTGTGGATATATGTAAGCATTAGGGGTGTAACGATATTGATTCAATGATCAATGATCCAAAATTATCGATACAAAGTGAAAACATCGATACATATCGTCATCTTTAAGATACGCCTTTATTTTGAAATTCTGTGTGTGGCAAAAAATGTGTCACTTTATAGTGAACAGGAGGTCTATTTTTATTGTTTTTATTAAAAAGAAGAGATTGTTTCTCATTTAAATCTCTGGAAGAGCCCAGTAATAAAATTGTCCAATCATAATTTAGTTGCTTTTTGTGAGTAAATGTAACTGATTATGTTAAATACATATGAAATAAATTATAATATTATCTCATGTTGATCGCAAAGCCCTGAATTGAATCGGATCAAAATCGTATCGTGGCAGACTTTGTGATATCAGCAAATATCGTATCCAAAGAATCGATAATATCGTATCGTGATGAAACTTGTGATTTACACCTCTAGTTAACACGTGTGTCTTGTGAAGGATTTAATTTAGTCTTTATTTCTGCATGTTTGCAATTTGAGATGGAGGCTGACATAATAGATGATGTGGAGATCGGGGTAGACAGCCTGAAAGAGAGTTGTCATTAAGCTGAAAAAAAGCTGCTGTGATGTTCAGTGTTCATACGGCTGCACTGTTTGAACTGGATGTTTTTTTGAAAAGATGAAGTCAACGAATACTTCAGCCATTTTTCAGTCACATATTATCTGCTCGCAGTGTTGGAAAAAAGCTATTACTGTATCATTATGCCCATGTTTGTCATTTTGTTGTGCCTTCAAATCAAAACAATTACCCAAGCTTTTGTTTGTCAGTAATAGGTAAATAGACGCCTCCAGCAGTGATGATCTCCAGTCTGTTCTGGCATTTTGTAATGTCATGCATTTCTTACGGCAAATCTGAGCTACTTTCATTGAATCCTGACCTTTAAATCATAAAGTAAACTAACATTAAAGATAGACACAACGAAAAGGAAGTTGAGTTTTAGAGCTGGAGACTCGCTGTTGAGCTGCCTACTGAAACATGTCTGACAGGCTTCCTGGCAGCTGGCTAATGGCGTCATCAGTGTCAATGTAAATGATCAGGCCATCTCAGGCAAAACCAGCCCTCTCTGCTCCGTACAGAATGACAACATCCCTCACTAAGAGCCCCAGAGGACACACATAACCCTGATTACATTTCTGCTACAGATACTGTAGAAGCACGGAGCGGCAGGAAACAAACAGAATCAGTCTCTTAACGCTGCCCTCGGACTAGCAGCTTTGTTTTCATGACCCTGCTCAGGAGATGCTTTAAATCTCAATAACGGTATGGTTAGCCGCATGCTTCTGCCAGATCCATATACACATGCTGCCAAAAATACAGACAAAAACACACATACACACACACAATCTCCCACACACCTACATGCCAACAGCTGTGCGTTCTGGCAGTGCGATGGAGCCGGTGGCAATGATTGAAACATGCCTCTTTAAGCTGGAGCCCTGCGATATGGCTCTATCTGTTGGTCTGCACAGCCACACTTACCTCACAACCCCCATTTTAATAAACAATGCACCCCCCACCACCAACACAGCTTCCACCACCTCATCCTATCCCCACACTAGACAGCCAGAAAGCTTGTTCGCTGTCTTTACCTCATCCAAACCTCTGTTGTCTTAACTCTCTCCCCTTCTTTTCAATCCCGTTCACCCTAAACATTATTTTGGCCCCAGTAGCTTACCAGGGCTCTCGGTGCTGTAGAAATAGCCCCTGGCCTCAAATCCTCAGGGGATGGTTATCCTAAAAACAAAAACAGCATTGCCTCTTTGATCAAGCCCCCAGTATCAGCGACTCAGCCAGTCCACTCCCATGTCCATCTCAGTGTAAATAAACAGATGCAGTAAACCCCCCATGGAAGTGCCATGTGGTCATATTGTGTGAAAATAAGCCCAGCAGAGGGAGTAGATTAGTCCTTTAGGTACACAGAGATGCTCTAAAGGCTCAGACACACCAACCCGACATCAGAGAACTAGTGGCGATGAAGGTCGACTGTTGCGTCGCCTCACGTCGCCTTTGTCTTGGCTGACAAGTTGCACTTGAACACACCGCAAAGACTACAACCGACGGCCAGTTAGCACGTACTATCTGCGCCTGCGTGAGAGTAAATAACTCTCCACACCAGCAGGTGGCGGCAGTCTGTATTCATCATTTGAAAAGGGAAACCGGAAGACTGAGGACGGCAGATAAACAAGCCGTTGTTATGATACGTACATGAAACAAAGCGCCGTTTGCCGACTATTTTCACACAAGAGTTTTTCTGATACCGATACCAGTGTTGGAAAAACGTCCGATACTCTCCAAAATTCAGGATTGGGTATCGGCGAGTATGCCAGTCTACGCACCGATCCGATAGCATAATTTATTAACCCAGAAAAAATCAACTGGTTTAACAGGAAATCAATTCTTCTTCATCGCCGCTCCAAAACAGTAGCTTTCACTGTGTTGTTGCCCTGGATGTATCATGGCTGCCGCTGGCAACTACTGTTTTAGAGCAGTGAAGAAGAACTGATTGCAGGTAGTTTGTCACCTGACGATAGCAAACAACAACAGTGCGAGTGTAATGGTAACGGCAGTCAGAGCAACGACTTGGCAATATTTCACAGTGGAAATACAACAAGCTGTTAATAATAATGATAACAATATATTTTTTTATCATGCTGGTATCAGATTGTTACTCGGTAATGGCAGATACCGCAACTTCAGGTATTGGAATCGTTATCGGGAAGGAAAAAATGGTATCGAAACATCTCCAGTTCACACCACTCTCACTCACCACTTAGCTTCATTCCAGACGGTCATGTCGTTGTGAAAATATTTCTGTATTGGAAAGATCAGATGAGATTGAGATTAAAAATGAGAAGAGCCTTCTGTGTTTTTCCTCTTTACTTTCCTCACTTCTGCTTCTCTTCTCGTGCACTGATTCGTTTAAGCTGAACAGCCAATCAGAGTGATTTCTCTCACCGACGAGCTCCGCCGCCGATTCAACATGCTGAATCGGCCAAAAGCTCTAGTCTGCCCGTCTGACACGGGCAGACTAGAGCTGACAGACGCTCACCGACGGTCCCAAACTGTCCGAGAGCCGACCGTCGGCTTGGTGTGTCAGGGCTTTAAAGCTGTCAAACCATAAAAAAACAGCCGCACACACACACTTTTATTTGCTGGTGACATTCCTCTATTTCTGTGTGTTGTCCTGCTTTGTGGATCACTGGACAAGGTTGCTCTTTTGCTCTCAGAACTGTCTTTTCACTGCACTTTCTGTCTTCTTTACCTGCTTGACACTACCTTCTTCTTTGCCTGTATAATAAAGCAGAGCCACCGAGGGCATGTGTGTGTGAGAGATAAAGAGCGAGCAGGAAGTGTGTGACTGTCAGTCACGCTTTCAGGATCCAAGGGCAAGTTTAAACTGTTATGGTCTGCTCCTTTGAAAATAAAAAAAGCTTCAATAATGTAGCGATCTGCAGAGATAGAAACGGCTCTGACATGGAGGTCTTGTGGGGCTGTCACTAGTGTCACCATGCAGAAAAGGCAAAAGTACTGAAAGGTGTAATGTGATGACAGTGTGACTTGGGAGAACAGAATTCATAAATGTACATGACCCGCTCACACTGGGCAGACAGGTTAGTGTGCCCTAGTCATAGTCGCAGCTTGTGGGGTGGCAAGGTAAGAAGCTGATGCCTTAGACGTAAGGCTGCTCAGTATGGCAAAAATCTAAATCACGATTATTGATCAATATTATTTAACATGATTGCTCATTGTCTTTGGAAACATCATGCATTTACAAAGAAAATCATGTATATTTTAAAGTTAAATGCATCAATCTGGTGCACTTTGAGAGCAGCATTTAGAGGCTAGATCTATTAAGAACTCTAGTAAACAATTTAATCATAAACACATTGCTTGTATAGATATTAGGGCTGTCAATTGATATAAATATTTAATCGGGATTCATCACATGGTTGTCTATAGTTAATTGCAATTAATCCCAAATTAATCACACATTTTTTATCTCTTCAAAATGTACCTTAAAGGGAGATTTGTCAAGTATTTAATACTCTTATCAATATGGGATAGGGCAAATATGCTGCTTTATGCAAATTAATGTATATATTTATTATTGGAAATCAATTAACAACACCAAAAAATAACAAATATTGTCCAGAAACCCTCGCAGATACTGCATTTAGCATAAAAAAACATGCTCAAATCATAACATGGCAAACTGCAGCCCAACAGGCAACAACAGCTGTCAGTGTGTCAGTTTGCTGACTTGACAATGACTTGCCTCAAACTGCGATCATGTGATTATCATAAAGTGGGCATGTCTGTAAAGGGGAGACTCGTGGGTACCCATAGAACCCATTTTCATTCACATATATTGAGGTCAGAGGTCAAGGGACCCTTTTGAAAATGGCCATGCTAGTTTTTCCTCGCCAAAATTTTGTGTTAATTTGGAGCGTTATTTAGCCTCCTTCTTGACACGCTAGTATGACCTGGTTGGTACCAATGGATTGAATTCATTAGGTTTTTCAGTTATGATAAACCTAGTATCTTCACTCTGGCTTTACAACCGAAAAATCGCAAGTTGCGTTAATGCGTTAAAGAAATTAGTGGCATTAAACCGAATTTGCGTTAACGCATTATTATCTTGTTAACTTTGACAGCCCTAATAGATATGAATGGTGATGACATGGCAAAAAAAAAGTCACACCCTCAAAGCACGATAAACAGGATGGGTCCGTGTTTCAAGACGGGTCAGGTGGGTTGCTGACATTGCCACACAGAGGGCAGTCCGCCCTGTTTGACAGTGGCGCCGGGAGCTCCGTCCCAACAAGTGGATCCTCCCATAACAAGTGGCAGTCCCTGACCCGCCGAGCGGGGCGAAAAAGCCCATTGCTGTAAAGGAAAGGAATGCATTTATAACACAAGAGTGGCATTGTGAAATGGGATGCGGAGCGATAATTGTTTTATGTCGATTATCTTGTTTTCATTATCTTTGTAAGACAAAATCGTAATTGAAATTCGATTACTTGCACAGCCCTACTTAGACGTAGAGAGAAAGAGGATAAGAAGACGTATAGATAGGAGGGGTTGAGGTAAATCAGTAACATAAACAAAGAAGAGAGAGAAGAAATAGCAACATTATTGCCTCGTCCACCCACACAAAACAAATCCTCTAGTGACAGGATGCAAAACTCACAAGAATAATGGGGAAGTTGATTGGCAGATGCAATAATTCAACCAAGGGAATTCATCAGTGTATTCTGACGGCTGTGTGTGTTTGGGTGTGTGTGTGAGTGTGTGTGTGTGTGTGTGTGTGTGTGCGTGCGTGTGTGTGTGTGTGTGTGTGTGTGTGTGTGTGTGTGTGTGTGTGTGTGTGTGCGTGTGCGTTTGTGTGTGTGTGTGTGTGTGTGAGAGTCCATCTGTGTGCGTGTGTGTGTGTGTGTGTCTGACAGACAGCTGTTTGTCTGAGGGAATGAAAGGGATGGCAAAAAAAACGGTTGTTGTCTTCTTGGCAGCATAAAACTGGAATAAAAATCACTACTGAGAGACTGACAGAACAACTCAAATCAAGACTGACACCCCTTCCGTGTGTGTGTGTGTCTGTGTGTGTGTGTGTCTGTGTGTGTAGGTACGACAGGCTGTCAGTGTGCGTGTGTGTGATTGAAAAGAACAGCGAGTCTTGCAGTGAGGCATGCTGAGACTGGTCTGAGTGGATGACTGTGTGTGTGTGTGTGTGTGTGTGTGTGCGTGTGTGTGTGTGTGTGTGTGTGTGTGTGTGTGCGTGTGTGCGTGCGTGTGTGTGCGTGTGTGTGTGTGTGTGTTGTACGCTTTCTACCATTATCACTTTCATTCCCCACTCCTTCTCCTAGACAGCACATTGATCCAACAGTGTTCCTCTCAACCCAATCCATTTAGTTGTGAAGCAGACAATTGGGCACAAAGAGAAACAGCGAGCGTCTTGTCAAGAAAGCAGACACCCCTGGTACACCTGCGCTTGTTACCTTGATTTTGGCTCAGTATAACTGTTCTTTTCTCTACGGCTATACGAACTGAACAAGCTTCATAACTTGGTGCTGATGGCTCCACCTCACAAACCCGGTACAGGAAGTAACGCTGATGCTGATGAACTGCTGGGCAGATGTTTAATTTGTGCTCCCAATGAAGAGAAGGAAGTCAAAGAAGGGAAGGATACAAGGTGGGAGGAAGAGAGGAAAGAAGTAAGGGAGGGAAGAATATAAAAAAATGTATCATATCACAGCATATTGGCAATGTATTTTTTCATACTTCTTATGTGCTTTTTTTATTATTTCAAAGCACACACTGGCAGCCAATAGAGAGGCAGAGTCCCTCCCCTTCCGGTGAACCCCATGGGCCGTTATTTCGGAAAAAAATATGAACGGTAGTCATATATTTTTTTGATATAATTTGAATTGCGCCTTGAATAACACATATACAGACTGTGAAATGTGGAATACACATGTTTGTCAATTTAAAAGATAATTTTACAAGTCAAGAAAGTCTCAGTTTGTCGTAGTATCATTTACTTTTGTGTGAAACCGCTCAGTGAACTATGTCTCTCGTCTCGCACAATATACGTCACCAACACTAGCTAGCTAGTTAACTCAGCTATGATCCACGCACAAATGTAACGTTATCTTACCTGATGTGTTTTACCCAGCGACTCCTGGTCTTTTTATCAGCCGGGAAGAGAAAGAACGAGACAGAAGCCATGTTGACATATCACAGTATAGGAAAAGCACAGATATAAATAATTAAATTAATGATGGCTGAATTCCATTTTAGCTGCTTCAGTTTCCGGGTCTTGGTATTTGTTGGCTCACTGGCCCTGTTCAGACCTGGCATTAAGATGCATCTTGGGTGATCCGATCACAGATGGACAGCTTTAAGTACGTCTGTTCACACCTGGCATTAGAATGCGTCTCCACATGCGTCTTGAGTGACCACTTGTGATTGGATCTCACTTCCCCGCTCTACATGTAAATAAAGACGTAGTAAACACATACAGCAGATGTCGCAACGTAATATTACAGGGATGTCAGTCGGTTATTATCTACTGGCGATCCCCGGGGACCTCCGTGCTGCCAACACCGCCGCTTTTGCGAGGCAACAGCGGCGTACAAAGCTTCGAGAGACGGGGATGAGAGCGAGCGAGCGAGTCGGCGGGCGGGTGTCAGATCTGTGCAGAGCACCAGAACACCGCCACATCACATCACCGACTGCAGGCAGCAATGCACGTCTCGTGCCTAATCCGATATAGGTAGCCTATCGGCCTAATAGATATGATATATTTAAATATGTTGCTACAAAGAAAACTGAGAGGGATACAGTAGTGCACGGAAGCCGTTGTCATGCCGCGAGGCAGGCAAACGCTCGCGTCTGCCCGTCTATTCACATGAGGCGCGCAGTGAGACCTGCGGATCCCAGCGGGACGTCAGGTGAGTATACACTACGTACACTACTAAAAGAATGTGGCCATATGTGGCCCAGACCACTTCTGAATGCGGTCTGAGCATTCGGATCTCAATATGTCTCGAGTGCATTCACACCTGTACTTAGAGCTGTCCACTTGTGATGGATCACCCAGGACGCATGTTAATACCAGGTCTGAACAGGGCCACCGTCACACTGTCATGACTCACTGGGATTTGTGAATAGAACAGAGCCATTGTTAATGGTATTATTAACACCTTTGCTTTTCCTATTAAATGTCTAATGTGAAAAAGACCAATGTTTTATATGCAATTTGTTCCGCTGCCCAAATAAAATCCATTTGTACTGCTTTGAGCTAGATTTATTTATAATGCACTGTTCTTTGTGTTCAGTTCTGAACTACATTTTACTTTAGGTACAACTCAACATCTAGTGTATTTTAGCGCTGTTATAGATGGGACACTGAATATGTTGGTCAACGGGGGAAGTTATGGTGCAGGAGAAGTTTCAGAAGTTTCCATATATGATTTAATACTCACATTAGTGAGTTGAGATTAAGTTATCTAAATGTATTCACTCTTGTTGAATGAAAGCAATTAAACAGAACATCTGGAATGTTGCATGTATCATACACTCAAATGATATAAACTAGGGCTGTCAATTGATTAAAATATTTAATCGCGATTATTTGCACATTAATAGCACATTTTTTAATCTGCTCAAAATGTACCTTAAAGGGAGATTTGTCAAGTATTTAATACTATTATCAACAGAGTGGGAGTGGACAATTATGCTGCTTTATACAAATGTATGTATATATTTATTATTGGAAATAATTAATAACACAAAGAAATAACAAATAATGTCCAGAAACCCTCACAGGTACTGCATTTAGCATAACAAATATGCTCAAATCATAACATGGCAAACTGCAGCCCAACAGGCAACAACAGCTGTCAGTGTGTCAGTGTGCTGACTTGACTATGACTTGCTCCAAACTGCATGTGATTATCATAAAGTGGGCATGCCTGTAAAGGCGAGACTCGTGGGTACCCATAAAACCCATTTTCATTCACATATCTTGAGGTCAGAGGTCAAGGGTCCCCTTTGAAAATGACCATGACGGTTTTTTTCCTCGTCAAAATTTAGTGCAAGTTTGGAGCGTTATTTAACCTCCTTCACGACAAGCTAGTAGGTAGTATGACATGGTTGATACCAATGGATTCTTTAGGTTTTTCCTTAGTTTCGTATGATGCCAGTATCTTCACTCTAGCTTTAAAACTGAGCCCGCTACAACCTCCGAAAGATTGATTGTGTTAATGCGTTAAAGAAATTAGTGGCGTTAAACGATTTTGCCGTAACGCGTTATTATCGTGTTAACGTTGACAGCCCTAATATAAATACAAAATCAAACTAAAAATGCAAAATGTACTTAATAAAGGGTCAAAAAGAACCAGAGAAATGTCTCTAAAAAAGCTACAGTCTATCACCTATACTGTACCGTATGTAGCCTACTGAAAGCAATGTGTGAATCATTAGTTCAGCTGGCAGTTTAGCACCCCTGACATCACCCTCTAAGTGTTTGTTGAAATCATTACTGCTTATTATTTGTTTCATAATTAACATATAATGAATGATTTGCTCTGTAATTATAATACAGTCAGCTGTCTGCAAGCCATTTTGAGAGAGGGATGCAGCTAATTTGGTTTGTTGGCTTGCTTGTGTTTGTGCATGTTGTGATATTCATATTCAGTATGACTGACACAGTCCTTTATGCAAAACACTTTCTAAAAAAATTGCATAAAGAGATTTTTATTCATTGAAACTGAAACAAATATTTGATAAAATGCATAAAATCATGATGAAAGGATCACTTTTAATGAAACAGGTTGTAATGCACAGTGCCTGCTCTCTATTTACCGAGGGGTTTGAAGTGTGGGGGCTCTGCTTATCATGTGAGAAGCTATAAGCAAACAGAGCAGGCAGTCTGGGGAAACAAGGTAAAGAGGAAAAAAGATCAGTTTCATCTTCTCATTTGGAATTCCTCAAATCTGATTTCTTCCTCCGCTCTGTATCTCTTCTAATACGCCTCCCTGTCTCTCATCTTCAGCGCTCCTTTACTTTTATCTCCCCTCAGATCCACTCTTCTGCCTAAAACTGTGTCACAGGGTGAGAGGAAAAGATGTCGAGGAAAGGACAGGAAGCTGGGAAACGTAAGAGGATAATTACAGTTCCCAGATGGCGCTCCCTAACTAATAGTCCAAATTATCAGTAATGGGGAAGGTTTGGGGATCAGAGCAGAAAGCGGTGAGATGTCACCATGACAGCTAGCTCGTCGCTGTGAGGGAGGCTAACAGCTTCTGATTGGGGGAGAATTGGCTGTAACGAACCAGCAGACAGACATCTTTAACCAATCATGTGTCAGAGGTTAATGAACCACATGCCACTGGATCCAAGACAAAGCCATACCAACGGTGTCAACTCCATCAATCTCTCTCACTCTGCCACTTGCAGACACACAAACACACAGAGACAAATTATAAGGTTGCTCTGTGATGTACAAAATAAATAAATTAATGAATGTCTATATTAACAGTTGTACTTACCAGCATCTATGAGAGTATTCAACATATACGAATATGACTGCTCTTATTTCAGCGTGGTAATTTGGTGGTGGGGGAAAAAAATGTATACAGCATGATATCACGATATTTTGCGTGGCAATATTGTACCGATACACAGATGTAAAGTATCGATCTTTTACTATCATATAAACTATTAACCTCCTAACAATCTGCTATTCCCTCTTTCAGGGGTTGTAGTGGACTCAATCTTAAAGGTCCCATATTGTAAAAAGTGAGATTTTCATGTCTTTTATATTATAAAGCAGGTTTAAGTGCTGTATAAATACTGTTAAACTATCAAAACGCTCAATATACGGAGAAAAACACACAGCCCGTATTCAGAAATTGCGCGTTTGAAACAAGCCATTAGGATTTCTGTCCATTTGTGATGTCACAAATACACAATATTTAGACCATTACATGGTTTTAAACGTAAACATTCTAAATGTGTCCCTGTTTATTTCCTGTTGCAGTGAATGTGAATAACATCAACTGACAGGAAGTAAACATTGACCCAAACTGTTGCCTAGCAATGCAATTCCGTTGCAATTCCGTTGAAATGCACTAAAACGGAGCGTTTCAGACATATGGTAAATACAGATATATTCAGACAGACTGTACGAGGAAAATAATGTGTTTTTTGAACATTACAGCATGTAAACATGTTCTAATAGAAACACAAAATACAAGTATGAACCTAAAAATGAGCATGATATGGGACCTTTAAAGCTAGCGTGAAGATACTGGTATCATATGAAACTAGAGGGAATCGACTGGTACCAACCATTTCATGTTAGATAATCCTGAAGAAGGGGTCCCTTGACCTCTGACCTCAAGATATTTGAATGAAAACTGAGATGAACAGAGTGAAAACTGTATCTTATAAGATGAAACAGATGTTGACAAACTGCATAATTTGCAGTTGAAAAGTCACAATACATCTTACCAGAATACTCAGCAGTTGGCCCTTTAATAGTCCATCCAATCTGAAAGGTGAGTGGAGAGAAGTTAAGGGGGTGCACTACAGGGATTCAGGCCAGTAGCAGCTTATTCATTCAGAGAGAAAGTCACAAACTAAAACTTCTCTCCTACAACAATGTAGTTTTCAAAGTTGAATTACATCATGTCTTTCTGCCCTGACTTCACTTTGCTGCACCTGGCAGGTCAATAGGGATTGATTTTGACTGTATAATCCATGCATTATTGAAATGGAGATATCCACGTGGGGATTCACAGCGTTCATAGGATTTCACTGTGTGGGCTGCTGCAACTGGCAGAGGGCCAGCGCTCAGAGACCTCAGACGGATCCCACACATACACAGGTCAACACGGATATTTGACTCTGCTCTCCTCTGGCTTCTCTTCTGAAACATACCTCCCCAGAATACAATGAACCTGCTACTGAGGTCCTGTTTACACACACACACACACACACACACACACATCAAGAGCATGCTCACACAAACAGTTTCTCCCAATGGAGTGAAGAATAAACCAAAGCTCTAAATGAAATGACATCCCTTTCACGTTTGTTTGTGAAACGACTATGCAACAGTTGTATTGTCATACAAACTGTTTTGTGTATGGAAACTTCAGTAATTGACAAGATGTTATGTAAGTATGTATTTTGAGTCTATTTCAGTAGCAGTTTGGCTATGTGTTGAACGTTACCAAATATTTAGTATTCACATTAAAATGAACTTAAAAGACAACAATAGATCAAAGATGAAGGAGACTCGTCCGCTAACAGAACAGTACACAGCTATTAGCAAGCAGCTGGTATTTTATGAAGCATTTTACTGTCAAGCCAAACAACAGAAAGTTTTGCTATTTTGCACTTTAATATATTTAATTCTCCTAAGACATCGCTGTTGAATATTTGTTCCAATTAACAAACTCTCTCGTCTCCTCTGCAACTTTGTTGTTTGTGTCAGATACAGGACTGTGTGACTCAGGGGGACAGGAGGGATTTGGCCTGTGTAGAGTTGTATCAAAGCAGAACAGCAGCTATGGATGTTGTTGCAATTCCCTGTGATTGCCAATATAAGCCGATCAGTCCCTCATGTATTTAATGCCCCTTTATATGTTTATTTCAAATGCTTGTAGCTGTCTTTTTCTCCTTTAATATTTATATCTTTGGGTTTATTTTTCTCTGAGCTTTGTCTGCATAGAGCAACCAACTTTGGATGCCTGGTGTTACGGTTCAACGCCTACTTCAGGTGTCTCCTCACTGCCGAGCAGTGGTGGAATGTAACTAAGTACATTTACTCAAGTGCTTTACTAAAATACAATTTTGAGGTACTTGTACTTTACTTGAGTATTTCCATTTTATGTAACTTTATACTTCTACTCTACTACATTTTGGAAACCAATATTGTACTTTTTACTCCACTAAATATATTTGACAACATTAGTTACTATTTACTTTACAGATTTAAATTATTACTATATAATCAACTAATAATTATGATGTATTATTATAGGTTAAGCTACCCAGCAGCATATGAAGTAGTTGAAATGAGATCCACCTTTACCAGCTGCAACATTAGTGATGAACACATTAATGCATCAATAATTATAATCCAGTGATATTATACATATTATTCTGAAATGGGACATTCTGCATAATGAGTTATTTTACTTTTGGTGCTTTGAGTATATTTTTATGCTAAAAATGTCTATTTTTGTACTTAAGTAAAATGCTGAATGCATGACTTTTACTTGTAACAGAGTATTTTTACACGGTGGTATTACTACTTACTACTAAAACGACCGATTAGTCAACTAATCGAATAAGAAGGGAGCAGCCCTACAACTTTCCTTTGTGGTTAATGCAAAATGACTCTTCCAATGTGTCTCTTTATCAAGATGTCGGTGGTACAAAGGAAATGAGCTGCATTCAATTCCATACGTCTTAGGCAATTAATGTTAGTGTTCTGCAGGGAACAGCTGGTCCGGCCCTCAGTGCTTCGGTGCTGTATTTGCAAACCATCTTGCAATCCCTGTGTGTGTTGCTGAATTGCTCTATTGGACAGATGTAAACAGCAGCCATTTCAGCTGAGTGAATGTATTCACTTCTAATCTGATAGAATGACATGTACAGTAGATACAGTATGCATTTCAACACCTCTTATTTCTTCATTCCTTTCCTCTTTTCTACATTTTGTTTCTCTCGGTGACAGCTGAGATTGATAATCGGCATTTATCTGGAGAGCGCAGTCTCTCCTTATGGGAGACACACATTCATGCACAATTGTACATGTGCCCACCCAGACACACACACACACACATGCTGCGGGTTTGGCGGTTTGCCATGTAGGCTAATTGTGTGGCATCTGACAAGGTCTCAAACCATTGAGTTTTAATCATGATGAAATGATGTTTGCCCCAGCATGTTGAGGTAAAGCTGCTTTCCTCCACAGATCCATCCAGAGTGCTGACTCAGCAGACCTGGATGGTTAATTGGGGGACAGACTGCGGCTGTTTATAATAATAAAGGGTTATATGAATTTGCGCTGTATTGCCAGTGATTTGGAGGTCAGCGGGTGGCTCTCTCTCAACTTAACCATGCAATTAATGATGCACCCTTGCATGAGTTGTGTTAGCTTTCCTGCTCGCGTTTGGTTTGTAATGATGCAATTTACTATAATGGACAGGAAAAATGACTGCAAAGCCAACAAGTTTTCCACATGAGCGGCTGGATGAGGGCTTGAGAACATGATAATGATTGGGGGGGTATTTCACAAAGCAAGCTTAGGCACTAAGCCTTGACGAATTTTGGTAAATCATATTTCAGTTTCATGAAGCACACTTAAGAGGAGGCCACACAATACTGCCTTTTCTTTATCTTATTAATTCCTTTTTAAATGTTATTTCTGTTGCAATTACAAAACCTTGAAGAAGTCACAAGGCAGTTTTTCTGAAACCAGTCCAACAGGAAGTACCACGTTACATTCAGGGCTCCAGAGTGCGTCGCATATGCGACCAAAAATCTGTCAAGTGCGATTAAACAGTTTCATTGGTCGCACCGGTGCGTCTGACCTTTAGCAGGTCTGTCTCTGTGTGTTTATGTGTTTACTCCTCCTCGAGAAACATCACAACCATAAAACATACCGGTAATTTAAAATGAAGAGAACTATTGATTGTTTTTTCGTCCCTAAACAGCCCAGCCCAGACCCAACATCATTGCAGAGCACCGCTCAGCCACCTGTCTTTCCCGATCCTCGGTAAGATGCCTAATCTTGATCAGATATCTTAAAGTCAGAGGTCAAGTTGTTAGTATAACATGGTTGGTACCAATGGATTAATTAGGTTTTCTAGTTTCATATGATGCCAGTATGTTCACTCTAGCTTTAAAACTGAGCCCGCTACAACCTCCGAAATTGAATAGCGGCCAGGCCCGACGGCAGCCTGTCGGATTTTTAAGAGGTTAATTAAAAATTGCAAATTGTGTTAAAACGTTGAAGAAATTAGGGCCGTTAAAATTAATTTGCGTCGCCGCGTTATTATTGCGTTAACTTTGACAGCCCTAGTTCAAATGATATTTTGTAAAATGTAGTTTTTGGTGAATAAATCCAATTGTTTGAAGGAGATGTTTTCACATTAAATAGATAAGTGTGAGGGAATTATGACCTGTTTAACTTCCCTAACAAAAAACAGTATGCAACAGAAATAAAAGAATGGATGTTTAAGTATATGGGATTCATTGTTTTACTTTTGTTTTTTACTGTGGTATCGAATTGGTATTGAGAATCATGGAATTTCACTGGTATTGGTAACGACTACTAAGTACAGGGATGGAGACGTCTCCAGTGTAGGCCTATGGGAAATGACAAAACGTTTAAAATGTATCATTGCAGTGTAAAAAGGCAAAGTGAAAAATTTGGGTGCACCTAAATGAAAAAGTTAGGTGTGTCAGTGCAACCAATGTAAAAAGTTAGTCTGGAGCCCTGCACTTCACCTGAAGCGAGACCTTCATTCCTCCTGGCATCATTCATGAAGTACCCTTCTGGTCTCCAGCTAATCTCAACCCCCCCGATACTTCTATATGAACAGAAATTGTTAGCATCAGGAATCGATTCCTCTGGGCCTGACAAACAACACATTCCTCCGTCCTGGTCATTGATTGATCTGCTCAGTATATTGTAAAGGCTGTTTTCAACGCTAATGAAAATGGAGTGAACCCAGCAGACACAGGTGACATTCCTGCTGCAGAGAGAGAGAGAGAGAGAAAGAGTGAGGGGGTGGGGGGGACTGGTGGCCTTTACTGGACTCCGATTGTCTAGCCCAAACACATGAAAAACAGGTAAATGTCAGGTGTTTTTGAAGAACGTCAAAAGCTACATTTCACTCCTTTTTATTCCACCTTTTTCCTCCCCCTCTCCTTTCATCGCCTCCCCTCTCCCTGATGCCTGTCTCTCCTAGATAATGTCAGTGCCTCCAGGGTGAGTAGCGCGGTGCGATCCTCCCCCCCTTCATCTGAGCCTCCACACCCTCTTCCTCATCATTCATTTCTCTCCTCATCCTCTCCTCTACACCTTGTTTCTCTGATCTGCTCCCTCTTCCTTTCTGATAAGCCCCAATCTGCCTCTCTCTCTTTCTCTCTATCTCTCTCTGTCAGAATTTAGAGGGGGATAAAAATCACTAAGCTCTGAATTATCTGGCTCCGCTAAAGGTCACAGTCCTAATCATCCAGGATGATTGTGAATGGAGGCAGCAGCAGTCATTAGCAGCACTATGTCTGGAGCCCGACCAAAAGAGGATGACAAGAACATCGTTTCTGCTCCAAATCAAATGGAGGGACAGCTGGGCAAGATTTAAAAAGACAAACATGTATTTTGAAATGACCAACCATAGCAGTACACTCTACACGTTTTCTACCGTAGATTTACAGTTAAATACCTTTTAATTGATAAAACATAATTAATCTAGAATGTAGCATATTTGCACAGTGAGAAATGACAATAGCAGAAAAACAGTGCTAAATCATGGTGGTAAAAAAAAACATTGTGGGCAGAGATGTAATCAATAACCACAAACAACAAAACAGACAAAACAACAATAAAAAAAGATGAAGGCGACAAGCGAAGACACGACTGCGTGGGTAATGCAATCAGCATGATGAAAAATACTGTAACAACAATGAAATATATAAAATCTCATGGGAAATAAAATAAAATAGTTCTAATACTGGATAGAAAAACCAGAGGAGATGTGAGCATAGTGATGTATTTGCAGAAATGTGTGTGCGTGTGTGTGTGTGTGTGTGTGTGCGTGTGTGTGTGCATGAGGAAGAAAGATAAGAGTTACAAAGAGAGTGACAAAGATATACAGTATAAGCTATAAGAACAATACTTAATGCAGATTAAGTGCAACTGCCAGTAGGAATAGATAAGTGTTATTGCTACTGTATGTCTCACTGCTGGCTGCACCCACAGGTATTCTCCACAACATTATCCAACAAAGTCTTTATTTACCATCTTTTATGTACTATGTATTATGTCAGAAGGTTTGGTGTAGTGGCACAAAATACAATTTAGACATTGTTCTACATCATCCCTGTGGAAGTTTTGACTTCTGGTGGCACTATGTAGTATAATACTTTCATGAGCAAGTCACTGTTGCGTTCAGTCTTGTGCTCTACTAGCAATTGCATGAGGATCCGTGCACGAGAATGTGGGTGACACAGTACACAAATTGAGCGTTTTGTGCACACAACACACAGCCGTTAAACACGAAAAGAAGATGAAAGGGTGAAACAAGCAGAGGAGGGCTAGGTAAATCCATGAAATATTAACCATATTATTGGATTGGCAGTTTGTGGCAGTAACATGCCAAAAAATAGGGCAATGCACCAGCAAGAAAGTGCAGAAGAAGAAGAAGAAGACTGATAACCAATTTAAACATGGATATAAACAGTGCACGTTTAAAAACATTCAAAATATCAGACTTGCAAATTCACATCTTACACTAAAAGACCACCTGATGACGACCTGTTGTCGTTTCATGCTTAGGTCACATGATGACAAATAAGCTATCTCCATGACAAATGAGCAAATCCATCCATTGAGGAAGATTGTGAGATGCAGTGGGAAAAAAACAGCTTTGTATGTGGACCTTGAGTTAGGTCAAGAAAAGGTACAGAGGTAAAGGTAAGAAGAATGTTTTATTTCACTGTAGGGCCATTTCCATAATGTTGTCAGACACTCATAACAACAATCTGAGCCTGTCAGTGGCAAAAACAAGCACTTTTAGTGGACATAAACCGACAGTGCCAGGTTGCCCCCAAATTATTACATTACAGTCTGTTTAGTGGCTGGCGGCTGCAGCGTTCTCTCTCAGTACTGGACCAGTTTCAAAAAATGTTGTTCCTATTAGTCACTTAGACAAAAAGAACATGGGAAAAAATACTTAAGTTATCCTTCAACCTGGGGGGAACCGGAGTTTGGGCTATGCGTCTGCGATGACGCCGCGGGTCAGGACGGCGTTATCAGCGGTAACTGCCGTATGAGCGCGGTGTAGTTCAGCGGTGATTAGCTAGCCAGTGGGGCACACACATTTAGACTCATATGCACTAACATGCACATACACCAGGACCGGCTACGTAAACAAAGCACAGAGATTACAAACACACACTAAGGGAGAGTGAGTTCATTCTCTGCTCAGGTAGACTTTACTCCTCTATATATCTTTACACAGCAAAGAGATGTTTGCATTCAACACGTTTAGGCCTGAAGGATGCAAACAGTTCCTTTTGCTGAGAAACACTGCCTACAATATTTATATATCTGTTTGTTTACAAGACGACTACGCAGGGTGCTTCTGAGTTTGAAGTCAAACTCAATGTAACCTACACAGTAGATCAGAGATTTAGATGCTCAGCATGCCTACACACTGTGCTGACCACAGACAGACGGCATTACAGAGGTATGAAAAAGCCCTAACCATTTCAAAGTACCCAGTAGTACCCAGTCATCAAAACAGCACGGTACTTTGTTCAGAGCTGACAGAGTTCCTGTCAGCCCAGTGGCAGGCTATCCCACTTTCACCAGTCCATCACTCAGTCAGCTTTCCAGCGAGGCTCTACGCCCCCACTTTCTTCCTGATAGCTCTCTATCAACTCTCTGATGCTATCTATTGCTCCAGCTAGCTATCGCTTCATCAGCCCTGCAGCGTGTCTTCTCCCTCCCCCTCATCTCTCTTGTGGTCTCTCCCTCTCTCTCTCCTGTTGTATGTGGATCGATGAGTTACTGCTGTGCTGAATGTCAGGCTGTCTGACAGAGGACACACCGGCTGCTGGAGGGACGCCAGGGGACAAACGCTGGCTTCATGTCCCCCACCTACATCAGCATGATGGTCGTGGCGGGTGAGTGTGCGTGTCGGTTTCTCTTTATGTGTGTGTCTGATGAGAGGAGACCATTGATTCTCCCCAGTCACTTTCACTCTGCAATAGTGGAGCGGGGCAGGTAAAGGTCACAGGAGAGTCAGCTCAAGCTCAGTGCATACACAGCGCAGATAGCGTGTTTATGTGTGTCAACAAAGGCCATTCATGGCATGAATACAATGAACCAGACACCCTGCAAATCTTCTCACAAGCAGACATAAGATCCTATTGCACTCTCAAGGTGTCTCTGCATGTGTGTGTCCATTCACAGGAGCACCAATGGGAGTGTTTACAGCACAGTTACTACCGCACTAAAATCATCCTGTAGAAAAGCAGCTTTCCCATTTGTGTCTTTCTTCCTCTCTGTCCCCGCTATTTCTACAACCACAAAATAAATGACCACCCTGTTCCACCCTCTTAACTGACTCAGACAAACAGAGACTCCTTGATTAACTGAGTGCCAATTCGGGCCTCGTCGACACAGTGCTCAAAAGTACTTTCTCCCTGATGGAAGAGAAATGTCATTCCGACATTCTCTGTGTGTGATCCAAGCTGAAACTCCATTAACTGTTCCCAGAATAGACTTGCTTTCACAATGCCCAGCCGTGTTTATGGAGTAGACTGGAAAAGGTTGAAAAATCAATGTTTAAGCTGCAGCGGGAATTTCAAAAGTTGGTATTTTAGAAACATGGAATGTTAGATACATAATGTTGACATGTTGACAAGTGTAAACAGAAGAGATGTGCACATATTATGAATGTTAATAATTAACCGTTTAACCAAATTTGAGACAGTTAAAAGAAATATTGAAACTTAAATAAAAAGCTGAACAAAACTCAGAGGAGCAACTTGTCACTCTAAGGAGAAAAGCTGGTCCAACAGCCACCTTAAGAAAGCCTGACCCGGTGATGCAAGACACGGAGCTTGGCTCGGGTCTTGACGAGTTGTAGCATTTATTCACTGACAAATAAACTGTACACACACTGCACTGTTCACAGCTATAACACCACCGACAACCCCATACTCACTGCAGCCATTCACACACGGTCCGCTGGACACTCACTAACGTTACGCCGGCTGACAGAGTATGGCAGGCAGACACACAGCTGACAACCTCGCAGCTAAACTAAGTGATGCGGTGGAGACTTACTGGGAAAGTGGCTGCATGTGTCCACGACAATACACGCAGCATCGTGACTGCTAACTCTCCCAGACGGGTGAACTGGGGACTCAGTTGTCTGTTTGACTGCAGCTGGCGATAAATGATGGATTTAACCTGTCTGTGCATCGGCTTACATTGCAGTTGGGCAGATTGTTAGGCATTAAAACCACAGCATCTCTCTGTGCAACGCACTAATGTTGTCGGTTAATGATTAATAATTAGTTAACGAGGGTCGGCTATCGATTAGGAAAAAAAATCTAAATTAGCATCCCTATAATGGATCAAATGACTTATTTGTAATGTGAGAGGGGCTGCTCTCCATAATGATCCCACAGGCAATTATTACCCGACTCTGCATTACCCCTAAGCTCTCTGGAGTCTTTCAACCATAGACTGTATATAAAAATTTCGACATGATAGCTCCCTAAAAGTGAAGCCAAAACATCTTGATCGCCCCCTGGTGGCTGGCTGCAGTATAGGTAATAAATAAAAAAGTCATAATACACCTCACATATAAGTTTGGTTTAAACTAGTTATTTGATGCTATAAAAAGGGGGTGAGACGTCATGATTGACAGCTGCTCTGAGTCAAGTAGCCGCAGCTGGAGGCTCCGGATTTGTACGAGAGAGGAAATGTAACTTTAACTTTCCATAACCGTCACCTGTCTGTGTTATAAAACATGTGTCAATTTGACCATGAATGTAGTTATAGAGATATTATGGTTAGTTGTTGTGTCTTTCTAGCCAAACAACTACTGTGGTGCTACGTAGCAGCTCGGTGGCTCACGCTAGCAAGCTGTAGCCGTGCTGTGGATGGTGGTTTGGCGGGACCTCAATACTGCAGCTCAAGCCCCCCCCAATCACTACTGTGCAACCTGTGGCTCCAAATGACGTCAAAATCTCAAGATGGCAGCACCCGTATCCAAGATATTTTGGCTTCACTTGTGTACAGTGGAAAGAAGTGGAGATGCATCGTCCATCTTTATATACAGTCTATGGTTTCAACATCTTTCAGCTCATTGTTCTAATCAATTTTGTTTCCAGCTGCAGCAGACAGCTGGTACTCAGTGAAAAAGCTCTGATAAAGCCGCTGTATGCCAGACAGACGAAGTTAGCGACTAGCTGGTGAACATACAGAAGCAGCTAAAGAGACAGAAATCTGAGTTGTTTGAGATCAAAAGAGAGCTAAAGGTAGAGTGATTATTGGACTTCAAGTCGACAGAAACAGGACTCAAAATGAATGCTAATGTTGCTTCATGTCTGCTGTATGCGTAAACCAATTGTTTCTCCAACACATTCTCCTCGACAACTTTATAAGGTGATAATAATGTTGTGTTCACAGCTTGTTCCAAAGGCCCCAGGTGGCCAAAAACAATCTATTAATGCAGCTTAATCGCATCCTGCTTTATAAGCAAATTACTTTTACCTACACTTGTAAATGTTTTGTTCTTTTTGAGTTCCTTTTGTTCACTTTCTCTGTTGCTTTGAAGCAATTCCCAGTGTTTCCACAGGTGTCAAAAGAACAGCTTGCATTGCACCTGCTGTAACAAAGCAAACCAGTGATACCTGAGATAAACCCCACTGGAGGGGAGGCTCTGCTGGTGACATTCCTGTGTCCCTTTTCCCCTCTTTGCCTCCTTCCTTTTTATTTCCTCCTCTACCTCACTGTCAAACCTCCACAACCCCGCCTACCCTCACCCATACACACACATACACACACAAACACAACTGCTCCACTTGAAGTCACCAAAGGTCAATCTCTTTAATCTCAACTGACACAATCGTTATTGGATTCTCCTCCGCACATCTAATGAATATGGATACACGTACACACATAAGCGAGCTGGTGTACATGTACACACACACACACACACACACACACACTCACATTAGCTCACCCTCCATTTCTATCTGTTGACACCACCTACAGTACATGTAGATGCATCTTGTTGCTATTACCCTTGTGACTTGCGAGGCCATCAAAGCAAGAAAATGTGTCCTCGCTGATACTTCTGCAGCCGAAATGTTTTATCAAGAGAAATAGCATTCTCAGTCAGATGTAAGGTCGTGATAGCTTTAATTTCACACATGTGTGGGCACAATGGATGTGAGCGTGGTGGTGTGCACCACTGGGAACACGAAATGTATTTCTTTCTTTCCTTTTGAGCAGAGCAGAGCCTCGAGAGTTACGGATCACTCATAGTCTCCAATGAGCCGCTGTGGTCATAATGTCAGCCTCATGGGGACCTTGCAGAGAGCTAAGCCCCGTTCTTCTCATTAATCGTTACCGTTCTGTGATGGAACAACATGATAACATGACAGCCAACAGCATTGGTGCTTTGTTCAGAAGCTTGAAATGACTTTTGTTTATATTTCCCTGTGAAGTGACCTTTTGTCGAGACAACAATGACGGTTCTCTTTAAGCAGAAGAAGTGAATGTATCACGATGTTGTTATATCACCACAACAAGTCTAAGGAAGGAGGTCTGGGTGGATGATTTGGTGTACAAGCCAGAGATTACAGACTCATCAATGACCAACAGTCAGCATTGGTTGCTTTTAACCATGAAGGGTGATCTTTCCATAATCTTAACTGAGTTACTGGTTATTCATTGCCTAAAATTAACCCCAGGGGTAGCAGGTAAACAAGACTAAAGCTGTGTCCGAAATCATTCACTCATTCACTACTCCTTACTCACTATCCAGGGAGTTCTATGTAGAGGACTATATAAACGAATCCAGCGAAATACCAGAAGTAACCAAGTTGCCATTACTGCAGTGGTATCTCCGTACAATACGAACATGTTTGAATACAAGCTGTCCTAAGAAGTGCACAATTTTCTACTTTTATCTTTAATTTCAATGTAACCTTACTTTTGACAACAATGTCTAGGAGTCCAGGAATAATCTGAGCAGTTCTCAGCTGCCTAACGATAGCCTAATGTAATGTCAGCTAAGTTAACACTGCTTAGCTAACGTTAGCTAACGGTGTTAGTGTGCTGAGACACTGTCTGGGAGGCTGTGGTCGTCCCTAAGAATAAATGAACTCAATCAACCAACTGTGGCGTTATTGTGAAATATGTAGTTAGTTGCACTAACTATTCGGTCGGCATCACAAAGTGTCTGCTAACCGTGTTAACTGACTCTCAGCCGAATGTGTTTGCTCGTAGTGACCGCAGCTGTTAAAAACACAAACAGAACACGTAGGTGTCCTTGTAAAAGCCTTCAATTCGAATTTAATCCATTTTAAATACATCCTTATCTGTGTTTATTATCTGCGACGAATATTTACGTAAGTTACTACGAGAAACCACAGACGTTTTCGACTGAAAGTCTGTGGTTAGCAGACGGTAGAGTCACTACGACTTGCCACCGCAGTAATGGCGGCGCTGCTAGACTTAAAGGAAAACGCTAGTGCATTTGCTCTATTGGACCCAGTGGATGAGGAGATCGCTGCAAGATCCAAGGGTACTTTATCACTCGGCAGTCGAGCCATTTTGCCTTCAGTGTATGATGGTATGTAGTGCTCGGTTAGTGACCATCACTGCTACAACTTTTCACAATGCATTGTGGGATATTTTGAGTGCACTATATAGGGTATAATAATTCTCACTACACATTTGGACAGCACTACAAAATGACACAGCCCAAGAGTCTACAGCCATGTTAGCAGCTCTGTGAAGCTGCTAACATGCTAATTAGCACAAAACACAAAGTTCACCTGTGAACGTCGTGAATGTCATTAGTTTTGTGGGTCATAAACAAAAGGAATTGAACAAATTACATTTTTGACCTGATGGTGGCGCTAGATGAAAGGTCAGGTCGTTAGGATTCATCATCTGTAGATCATAAACATCTGCGCAAAATGTCTTAGCAATCCATCTTACAGTTGTTTAAATATATCTGGGCTAATGTGGTGGATTGACAGACCAACTAACCGACAAACAGACAGACAGACTGACCAACTGACAGACTGACATTGCCATTCCTCTAACCATGCTAGCATGGCTACATCCTGCTCGTATAAGCCTTTTTTGGATCAGTCATAAAAAAAGGTTGCTTTGGACGTCACTCATAAACTGTTTTGTCCTTTAGGTATGAGGACTTGTTGGCTGTGAGACATTTATCCAATACTTCCCATTTTTACAGAGATCCTCTGTACAGAAAACACATTCTCTTGTCTTGCAGGGGAGAATTAATTATTCTTGGATGTGCACCAACATTGCATGCATACACACAACACAAAGGCTGCTCTGGGAGATGCAACACTAAAAAATCCAGCTGGCAGTCTTCAGCTTTCTCCAAGCTATAATGGCGTGATGAAGCACCAGCCAATGACAACAGTGAGACAGTTACTTCATAATTTAATATCCTCCAGGAAGTAGCCAGCTATCTATAGTTAACTGCTTTCCAAATAATGGATGTAATATGAGACTTGGATAAGGTCTTCCAAGATGGCGCCTCATTCATACCAATGGATATTGCTGTCTTGGCCGGTAATGCATTCACATCTTTCTCTGGCTGAACCCGGCTGACTGCCAGCAGGCATGATTGACGCATAATCAATATGTCCATACAGCTCTTTTAAAAACTGTTAACTAAGAGTTGTAATCAATAGAGCATCTTTTTTGAATGCATGCGATGCTCAAGATATTTTGTAATGGATGTGTCTGACAAAACATATTTCTGGGCCAGAGGACGTCACTTGATCTGCAATTCTACTGGTAACTATGCCGAAATCGCTGCTCAGCCCAGTTCTGTTCTGGGTTATTTGTCCAAATGGAGGAGAAAATAAACTTCACAGCTCCCAGTGTGCTCTGTTATAATTAATCTCATACATTAAACTAAACTAACTACACAGGGCTCCTACATGGGGAGAGCCCTAAGGAAGTTTTAAATTAAGTTTGTTTCAATCTGCATTTAACATTATTAGAGTCTAAATTAAATTGTTATTGTTGGCTGGAAAAACAAACTATAATAGGATAAAATGCTGGAAACCTTCTCTGGGGCTCTACCGCTCTGAAAGGTGCACATGGTATATTATGGGCTGGACAAAAATACTTTATCTACAAACATGGTGGCATAATTGCACTCCAAGAGAACAAGAAACAATCATGTCTTTCCAACAAAAAAGTGAAGTCAGGTCACTAACAGAGAGAGACAGGAACATGAAAGAAAGCAATCTGATGCAAAACAGCAGTTAAGAAAAATCTTTTGAAAGCAAGATGTGCAAGTTTCCGGCACTGTTTTAGAATAATCAGGGATAGACGCTCATATTATAAGTCCCTAAAAATGTAAATTTTTGGTGGCCTACATGGTAACGTATGTTAAAACAATATAAGGCAATTTAACGCAAATTAACATCGCCTCCCTTAAACCTGCAGTAGGCTGAATGTTTTTGGCATCATTGGGCAAAATTCCATAATAACCTTTCAGCATATTGTAATTAAGGACTTCTGCACCTCTTCATGGCTCTGTTTTCAGGCTTTAAAAAATCTAGCCTGTGACGGGAGACTTTGACCAATCACAGTTCATTTCAGAGAGAGAGAGAGCGTTCCTATTGGATTTGCTCCGGCTGGTGGGCGGTGCTTGGTATTTTCCTCAACTGGTCTCAACATGGCTGCCGGGTCACAAACTTTCTAATTTTACAGCTAAACAGTACACTATAAGCTGTTTCTGAAAACATTTGACGAGAGAAATAGGCTTTACAGTAACAGAATATTGATTCATATTAAATCAGCGCTGCCTGGTTTGACTGTTTGATTGGACTTTGCGAGTGATTGACAGCTGCTCATAGACGGCTCCAGAGGCACATGATTTTTCTCATGCACTACTGTCAGGATATAGTGGCCGTTTTATAAAAATAACTTTTTTTTAATCATATTTGCGCCATTTCTACCCACTGCTGCTTTAACTGTGACATTAGTAGAATGAAAATATTTGAAAACTCAAGTTCTTTGTTCTCTCACAGTCTCTACAAAAGACAGTTTATCCTTTTGGCATAAAAACACACAATTAAAAATGATTAGGAAATGAATGATTGTACTTTTATTTAAATATTTGCTTTGTTTTAAAAAATGTTGGCATCAATAGTATTAATTCTGTATTACAAGCTGTTTAGAGCTAACATGAGGAAGTTAAACAGGTTATAATTCCCTCTCTAATATCTATTTTATATTGCTGTGAAAACATCCCCTTCAAACTGCATTTATTCAAGTTTCTCCAGCTCAAATTTTTTTTAAAAGATTACATTGGAACACATCATGATAACGTTATAATTTCCTTTCGCTCAATACTCATTTACTGAATAGAGCCTGAACACACCATAATGTAACTCAATGGAACATCCGTTATTTAACAAAGCAGGACTGTGCTGCCCACCAGCTACTAAAAACTAACTGTGACTAGAAAGCATAAATGCCAATCTCCCGATCACATCAATAAAGACAACTCCTTATTTCAACTTCAAGAATCAGCTGTTCCTCGCCCATTGCAGCGCTTTCAAAGCGATTGACAGGAATAAATAGAAACAGGGCATCTGACAAAACTTCAGCCGTACAGCACTACGTCACTTGCGGCCAGTTAGAACACTCCAACAGAGAACAATGCAATCAGCTTGCGTCGCATTCAGTATACAGCTTATGGTTAGGACACGGACACCGTAATCTCATTAAGTCACGCAGTCTCATTCTCAAGAGAGACCTGATAAAACTTGGTGGCCATAGGAGGCCATCTACTAGGGATATTTGGTGGCCAAAGAGTACACAATTCAGCAGAAATCTCCTCAGTTTATAGAAGAGAAGATGTTGATTGAACACAGTCTGTACATGCCCACTGAGAGGAGCTCTTATTAACCTAAAATAAGTGAAATCACCTATGGGTGTACCATGTGTATGCAGGGCCTTCAGGAGGAAGAGAGGGTGACCACTGACTGCATAATACACAGAGCTTAGATTTTCATGCAGGCAAAGCGCCACGATATCCAGTCACTGTTGACTGACCATTTTACAGCTCTGCCAAGCATTGAACTATCGCAGCTAATTAAACAATTAGCTCTAGATGAATAAAGTAGTTACTGTTAAATAAATTCCCTATGAACTGTATTATTTAATGACAGCATTGTTATTAGTGCTTCTATGCTGCGGTTCACAGTGTGTCAGTGCCTGAAGCTAGATCGTGATGACCATCAAAGTGTGATGGCTCCCCTCGCAGGAGCACATTGTTAAGGAAAGCTGTAGAAATAAAATTTTAATTTGCTCTCGAAGGGCACCATTGATCGTTTCTATGCAGCAGCAGCAGCAAGTACACCTGTAACATTATAGGATAGCACCAATTTATATTTCGCTATCTGTCTCTGTGGCTCTCTCTTTCCACAGTGAGTCACGACGGTGTTTCCTAATGAGGTTTGGCTGTTTGGAAACCTCCCATTTACACTGCAAATTATAGAGAGCTAAAATTAAACCTCTGTCTCGTCAGCCCCATTTTCAAGACATTCGGGCTGATGAATAATTGAGTTGGCTGCTTACGCCATGACATCTGTTATTTATGATATAAAACTAAGGCCTTATTAGTGTTCTACTGACCACACATGCACACTTTACCTGTGCCTTCGTTAGTTTTACCATGTAAACATGTTTCACAGTGTAACAGTGTAAACAAACATGTTTGCGTGCATCCCTCTCATACCATATGCTCAAAAGGAGCTGACCCCAGCAGTGTTTATGGTTTTACAGTATATGAATATTTCAGAAGGATGACTCCTATTTTCCACTTGGGCAGCTGCATAGAGACAGAGGCAAAGAATGAAAGAGTGTAATTTGCAACTTTCCTCCACAGTGCATCTGGAGGGAAAACACCTTTTAGCTTTTTAACTGTGCACTTGGCCTGTCAGCACACAGCTGGGAGTGAATCTCAGCAGAGCCGAGGCTGATCTAGGCAGCGGAGAGGAGAGCCAGGTAACTGTTACAGTAAGGTAACAGAGAATAAAACAATCTGACAAAACAGAAAGCCCAACTGTGCCACCGTCTCCAAAGTCTCTGTCTCATTACTTGTACTTGCATTTTAAGGGATTTATATCCAAAACAAGCAACTCTCCTGAGGAAAAATAACATTTGTCGGCTTTGCAGATGTTACAGCTTTTTTTTTATTCAGGTCTAGTTGTGCTGAAATAAGTGAAAATTCTTAAATCTGGCGAAAACTGCAAACGCAGTGTGATATTCTACATTTAAATATTTTGAAATAAGTTTGCTAAGTGTGAATACAAGATAAAGTAACTTGCGAAGCTTATCTTTTGCGAAGTGCGGCCACCACGTCATGAGAAATGAAATGAGGCTCTGTAGATATTTCATTCTGTATTCTCTCAGCCTAATTTTAGTTTTGCTGATTAAATAATTCTCGCTGCTCTCTGTAAAAACTCCTCATACACACACTAGACTGTTTTGCTCTCTAACTTCTGATTACATCAGATTTTATACTTCTGCTGGGTCGCGCCGTTTTTATTAGCGAGGAGGGAAAGGGGTCAAGGGGCAATAGAAAATGTGTTGAAGGAACTAATTGGAGTGTGTGTGCATGTGTGTGTGTGTGTGTTGGCAGCTGACACATTCAAGAGGTTAGTGGGGAAAATAATTGGGGTGAGAGAGGTGAAGGCAGGCTTGGTTTTATTCTGTGTTTTGTCACTGAGCAGATCATTTGTTTAAACCTAAAGCTGTTTCATCACAATAAACTGCTGCTTAACGCACCTTGACCCACTTTAGATAAATGGTAATCAGTGACATGACCTTTGACCTGGAGATATGAAAGGGTGGTGACCTCTTTAAGTTTATGACTTAATCTACTGGAAAAGTTGAGAGGTTGGTAGGTGGTAGGTCTCCTATAGGTGTATGGTAGGCATTATATGTTTCACCCTGTTGATTTGTATTTATTAGTCTTTAAATTCAAAACAATAAATTTCAATAAACTTCCATTTTTTAAATCCAGACTTGAAGCCGTTTCGTACCAAGCATGGATTTTCGTCTGAAAAATTTGCACGGAAATTTATAAAAAGGGATTTTGTGGGCTCTTATGAATGCTTGCACCCCCCTGCTGAACATTCATGCGGGGGAAAAAAATATTTAGACAGACCTTGTTTGTTTGACCAATGAAATCCTTTGTTCCAAGTGATGTCGTACCACCTGGTATAGCTCCAGTAAGCTTGCTGCCAAAATAGGGGAACATCTTTTTAATTTAGTTTTTCAACACCCAATACAGTACGAGAAAAACAGCGACGACTACCTCAACAACCAAATGAAGGACAATATATGGCTTGAGATCACCCAGCAGCTGGGTAACGGTGAAGATGGTAATGTAGCTGATATGCACTTGCTAACGTTATATGTTGGTCACGGAATGGGGCTAGCCACAACAGGTAGCATCACATTTGGGGTCTGATTAGTTTATGTATTGTGTAATTAACATTAGCCCGTTAGACATTCTCTGTCTGGATAGGTTTCTGTTGTGTGGAGTGAACACAGGCACTATACAGAATAAGGGATTTTTATTTTGTGACAAAAATGGAACACGGCAACGCGGATAATTCACACCGGACCCGGTTGTGATGGCCCCTGCCTCAATACTGAGATGCCAGTGTGGATTTGCCATTTACTATTTTCCCTGTGTCCTCAAAGGTATCACAGGAACAGGCAGCCTGATTCAGAGCACCTGGTCCTGGCACTCCCCGGGCATAAAAGCCCCTCTCCAGCGTTGCTCTGGTCTCTCTCCTTCACCTGGACTCGTCCCTGCCAGAGTCTGCCTTTGTTTGGCTTTTTCTTTTGTTTTCGCTAACAACACCTCACACTTCATTATGCTCACACATCCACATCTACATTACTGATGTTACAGACCAACACACTCCATATTTGTAGCTATTTCTTTGCTTGCTTAATTTATTTACAATAAACATCTTTAATTTACAATCATCCACCGTGTTCTTTCTCGTACTTGTCATGGCCTAGGAGCTGGGCTATGACATAGTTGTGTACATAGTTGTCATGTGGAAAATTCAAATGCCGATTTTCTGTATTCCTACACCGCATTTTTGCATCGCACTGGTGAGAAACGGCTTTAAAAAAAACTCTACACACACATTACTGCAGGCTAAGCATTTTAGAATGAAATTACTTATTAGATGAAATGTCTACTGTGACACCCGATACCATACTGTAATGGTAATAACAACAAAAACACATTTACTACTGCTAATAGTAATAATAATAATGAAAATAATGTTATCCATTTAATTGGTTGATGCTACACCACCCATACTGTACATTCAAATGCCATCTCAAATGGAGAGTTCATTTTCCAGTCTATTAATGCTGCCATAAGATAAGTTTCATAATGCGTACTAGAGATGGCTGTGTGGTAAATGAATAGACTATACAAGTAGAGCAAATTATAACCTCAGGATACTGCTGTATGAAAATGGCTGGACAACATCTGCTGATTCTATTTAACGGTCTCCAAACTATTTCCCCTCTGATGCCTCTCTTAACACAACGTTTTCCGTCAACGTTTGGTTCTGATTCCTGGAGTTTGACTAAAAGGGTGAAATTGGGGCTCTGTGACCCCTGACCTGCTCTGTTTCTGCAGCTATGACATTAACTGCCACAAAAATCACTGTTTCCTTACTTATCTAAGAATAGCCAGCAGGCTGCAGCCCACATCTACACCCTGGTGTGTTTTACCATGTCTAATGCACAGAGTTATAAATTCTCTACCAGCCACTCTGCTCTGGTCCCAGCAGCAGTCTTTACAATTACCAGATGGTTTAGATTAGGGGGGAAAACACAATGGACCACTTCTGGCCACATTTGGCTGATAGCCCTCTGTAAGGTGTTTGAATAAAACACTTGTGTGCATGTGTATAAGCTAGTGAGTGTAGTTGTGTTCAGATAGGAGACAAAGAGGAACGAGAGCACAGATAGAGAGATGGATAAAGAAGAACAAGTATGAGGCATTTTGTCTCTGGGTGCCTCGCTGGACCTCATGACCTACTGACAGATACAAGTTGCTATAAGAGCTGCAATTAAATCACCAAACACATGTTTCATTACAGACTGGAAACATCTGGCTTCTTCGAGCAAACTGACTGCAACTTGCTCTCTTATTTCAGGACGCTGGCGAAAAATAAATCAATGAATTCAATGATCAACTACATGTAATTCAAAAAAATAAAACAGCTCAACTCAGGCTGACATTCTTTCAGTGATCATGGCAATTATCTACAGAGGATGACAACAGATTGCGTCTGTTAGGGCATAAAACAAGAAATATGCTTTAATCCAGCTATTATAAAACGGATAGTTCCGGTCCTTGAACAAATGAGAAACGCTGAGTCGCGTTCAAAGCTGTTGTAAAATACTCTATAAACACACAGCTGTGGCCGTATTATTTCAGTATTACTGCGCCAATTAGTCAGCTATTGTTTCAAAATGTCAGATATTGTTGTGATTTACTGGGTGGGCTAAGTGGATAATGGATGAAAGAGATGGACTGAGTAGAGGAGGAAGATAAAGAAAGGAGACAATTAATGAGAGAGAAATCGAAGAGCTGCAAAAGTGAAGAAACAAAACCGGGACAGATGGTATAGGATAGTTTCAATCTTCAATCTTGTAACTTTAACTTAAACTTAATCGCACATTTTTTATCTGTTCCAAATGTACCTTAAAGTGAGACCTGTCAAGTATTTAATACTCGTATCAACATGGGAGTGGGCCAATATGTTTGCTTTATGCTAATGTATGTATGTGTATTACTGGGAATCAATTAACAACACAACAATGACAAATACTGTATAGTCCAGAAACCCTCACAGGTACTGCATTTAGCATAAACAATATGCTCAAATCTTAACATGGCAAACTGCAGCCCAACAGGCAACAACAGCTGTCAGTGTGTCAGTGTGCTGACTTGACTATGACTTGCCCCAAACTGCATGTGATTATCATAAAGTGGGCATGCCTGTAAAGGGGAGACTCGTGGGTACCCATAGAACCCATTTTCATTCACATATCTTGAGGTCAGAGGTCAAGAGACCCCTTTGAAAATGGCCATGACAGTTTTTCCTCACCAAATATTTTGCATATTTTCAAAAGAACTTGTAAAACCTGGGGGCATAATATGCTTAATATTGAATTGAAACACTAAACTTCATGTATAATTTACTAGTTGTGTGTGGGCGTACATGAAGCGAAAACATTTGAATATGAAGCATTGCAGAAAATAAACATGTAATTGATTTGACAAAAGCAAGCATGTATGAAACAGCTTGAACAATGCAAATTATTTGAAATTTGTATAAATCTTTTGTGCCAAAAGAGCAGACCCTCAGAATGTATTAGAATTAGAATAAATAGCTGAAAGAGGCTTTTCTTTCCTTTATGCTTTGCACTTCTCATCATCACACACACACATACATGTTCTACTATTCATACTGCCCACTCCTTTAGTATTTAGTTGTGGGAATTTACAGGTCATAGTGGAAAGAATATGAACTAAGTGAGGTATAGCTTCACAAGCAACAGGAAACTCAGGTCACACTCAGGTCTTTTTAAAGGAACAAAGAAAAGTAAAAAAAAGTTTGAGGTGCTATGACATGTTACACAATCCCAATTAGCCAGGCAATCCTCAAACCCAAACTGTTTGTCCTGTCTTACATCAGAGTCCCCACACGATCCGTCTGTTGTAATCACAGCTTTAACAATGAACTTCCTTTCCCTTCTTTCTCGCAAACACACACACACACTACATCAAAGACAATGCCATGGCAGAAACAATACACCAACCAGCCATTGCACCAAATGTGTCATGTCTTTAACAGGGGTGTGAAGGGAGCCCTGTGGTGGAGACCCTCATTAGAGGCCCGAGTGGCTGTTGAGCCAGCAGATGCTGAGGGGGCACCTCTCTTGCCCTTCTCTCCTCAACACACACACACACATACTAGAGAAATGTGCGTGTCTCACCTAGAGCTGCCAGTTTGATGTGCCGAACACAGATTCACTCCACTTTATTTGGAAGAGAGCTACTAGCAGTGCTTTACGATGCAAATTCCACTGTGTCCTTTTATGTGGAACCTTGCTAACATGCCCGTCATGTCATGCTCTCCAGCAGAGCTGCTTTAAATGCTGCACGCTCAAAGCCATGGTCAGGATCAACGCTTCTGCTGCTCTTAACCCGGAGTTAATATTTCATGAGTGGAGAAACTCTTGAGTCAAGCTGGGCGCTCCCAAAGCAACCCGTCCTCACTCAGGTGGACTCATGATAGAGAATTATTTAGATGGGAATAGAAAAGAATGTCGGCGAGCGTGTATGAACGGGAGGAAGAACTAGGATAGTACCTCTGTTCTTTCCTGTGGCTTTATTGCCGAGCTATGGTCAGATATTGCATCATGCGCTTTCTCTGGAGCGTAATGATTTTACATAAAGTTCAGCAAGTGTCAAAGGAAGAACATTTAGCTTTTGGCCTGTTTCAATCCACGTATTTCTCATGTGTGGTAAAATCCAGTAACTTAAAGTAGACTGGTTTATCGACAGTCAGCTCGCTTTTTTTATTATTTATGATGAGAGAAACAGCTTGTGTTGGTAGATGGTGGCAATTTTTGTTACTGCACTGTTTGCTTAGAATGAAACATGATGATGATGATAAGGCCTGTAAGAACACACTGATGTCCTCTGATGTCCTCTACCAACCGATTAGACTGTTGTCAGGCTATTAAATAGGCGTTATCAGTCGCTATAAGCCCAATACATGTGGGTCAGTAGGGGCCTACTACACCCATTAGTAGGTTTTATCATCTATACACATGGTAGATCACCTAAAGAAGGTATAAAAGAACACAACAGTGACCTCTAGACCGTAGTAATTATGACAGGAGCAGAAGCAGAAGTCAGGCGCTGTAGTATAGACAGTGTGAAACTCCATATGGGGTAGAGGACGGGGACAATGAATGGGTCACAAACCAAGGGACCTGAGTTTGCATCCCGTGTGAAACCAACAACGTGTTCTTGCCTAAAGACGTTGTAGTTTTGATGCCTAAACCTAAAGAAATTGTAGTTTTATTGCCTAAACATAATGAAGTTGTAGTTTTGTTGCCTAAACATAATGAAGATGTAGTTTTATTGCCTAAACCTAACTGTTTTTTGCCTTAACCTAAAGAATTTGTAGTTTTGTTGCCTAATCCTAACTTTTCTTTTGCCTAAGCCTAAAGAAGTTGTAGTTGTGTTGCCTAAACATAAAGAAGTTTTAGTTTTGTTGCCTAAACCTAAAGAAGCCTTTTTGTTTGTGTTGAAAATGTAACGTTTCATGTAGTTTTAAGTGTTAGAATGTGTTGCTTTTAAGTTTCACTTTCAATTTTACAACGTATTGGGCCCCTACTGACCTACATCTATGGTGGTATCTATCTAATGGCCTGATGAAATCGGGTGCCTCTACGTTCTCACAGCTCTCAAGTGTATCTCGTTATCCCACACAATTAGTGCACAGCCTCAATTTAAGCACAGGAGTATAAACGCACACACACGCACACGCACACACACACACACACACACACATAACAAACACTGTGCCAAAATCAAATCAATAAAGCCCATCCGATGATGATTAACAGTACAAAGAAAGCAAATTTTTCTGCCCGGTTGGCTATTTTTGTTCTGGATATGTTACTTTCTAGTCCACACGGACCTCAATGATTTTCATGAAAAGTCATTTCTGCGTGCCAAATGCTGTTAGGATCACAGATGTATGAGTATCATATTGAGGATGTCACCTCAGGAGAAATGTGAGCTGTCCAGCATATTGAATTGAGAATTTGTTTCAGCCTTCAAGTCTCATCTGTTTTGCGGTTTACAGAGATACATTTGAATATGACTCAATGCCATTTGCATTTTAGATGCTTTTCCATGCTGACAGGAAGGAGATCATTATCATTTCTTTCTCACTGGTACCTCTGTTACCCTGTGCTGTAACATCATAAAGTTATTTTTTTTTTTATATCAAAGCCAGTATGCACAGAATATGGAAAACACGTTGCGTGTATGACATGAATGATGAAAGCAAACATAAAATCCCAGTGTGAAGTTGTTTTATGATGGTCTGTGCGTCTACTGAAGCCGGTATAGCTTTATGTGATTTTTAAATTATGAGTTATAAATACAGTTTTTGTAACATCTAGTAAGGTGTGGAGTCTTATTTTGACACACAATATATGGACGGTAAAGGCAACACAGTCTTTCGTAGCACTGTGGTGAGTTCAGGGTATTCTGCACTCACTTTATCCAGCAACATAATGGGAAGTGAAATAAATCTTTAATCTTCCATCATTTTTATTCTTAGCTTCAGTAGTTTGTCTTCTCATGCCACCGTGAAAGACAGTAAATTGGAGGCCTTTGCAGATGGGACATAGTGCACAAACTCTGCTTACAGTGCATGCAGGTGATTCCTCATGAGAGCTGACAGGTGTTTGGGTTGTATTTCTGCCTCATCTGTAATGTACTCGGCCACTGGGGACCAAAACCTTTTCTCAGACAGAAACGCTTTTAGTGGCTGATGTTGCTCAAATAACCAAGTAGCAGTACCTTACTGATCATTTTGATGGCAAAAAATTTAAGCTTTGTTAAGAAATGTGTTTTATATTTACATCAAATCAAATTACTGTGTGTAATGTAAAAGGGTTAGTATTATAGCCAAACTCAATGGAAATTTGTAGCCAAATATGGAGATCTGTGCAGCATTTAGTACTGTTTTAATGGAAACAGTACTAGACTATCTTACTCAAGTTAAAGTATAAAAATTCTAAAAGTAAAAAGGAGGTCAGTTAAAATATAATTTGAGTAAACATTACTGCATTACATTTTAATGACAGTATGACATAACTATTAAATTAACAAAAACCTTTAGGCTACAAAATAAAGTGCATTATGTGAACGTACAGACTACAGGTGCAGCATCACGCCATCCCTCCCAGGTGTGAACCACATCACCAAGCCCTTATGTCCAAACCAAAACCAATTACCTAATAAATTCCTTTTCTATAGACGGACATTTGCAGCCTGTGTGTACATACAGTACTGGCCAACCTTGAGACTTCAGAAATAGGGAGGATTTCAAAACCAGATCGGGGGTCTGGTGGTCCTCCCCCAGAAAAAGATTAGTTTGAGAGACTTTGTTTCCTGCATTCTGGTGACTTTTAAAGAATCAAAATAGCAAAATAACAAGTACACTGCAACATCGTATTTATCTTAAATACTTTTAATCTTATGTTTAATTCTTAGGAAAGAATAGCTACAGAATAATTTGCCCGTCTGGCGTGAATTTGTGTGAATCTCTGTCATAGACTAATATTTATCAGTTTTCATTCATTCCTTCATTAATTTTTGCCCTTGCTTGAGAATCTCTCCATTTTGCTCTCCTTCTCTCACTCACTTTCAGACACAATGCGACAACAGCACCACTGCCCTCTGAAACCCATTATTTCTAATGGCTTGTGCCGTGCCACGACGGCTTTTCACAGCGTCGGGCAAAGCCCAACTTTGGGCGCTGCACGCTGTGATGTGCACTAAACTCAGCAGCAAGCCCAGCTCAAACCGCGTTGTGTCGGGAGGTCGCAGGCGGCTCTTTTCTGCCAGGAGGAAGCAACATTTGGAGTAGCTTTATTGTGGATTGTGGTGGAAAGAGAAGGTCTTATACACACTGTACAGTGCCAGATAACTAAAACGGTTTGAAATTTGTCATAAACAGGGAAAAATATGGGAGAATTGTGACGTCGGAAGGAAACCGGGAGACCGCAATTAAAAACGGGAGGGTTGGCAAGTATGTGTGTGTACAACTGATTATCTTGTAAAAAAACGGCTTTCTCATTGTATCCTTACTATAATTAACCAGAAAAGAGACAAAACTCAATAGAACGAAAATGGCAACAATAAATAAAAAAAAGCTGTGGACACTGCAACAAGCATTTTTGGTAACATATATTAAATACCCTGCCAGTTTAACAGAATAAAGTATCACCAAGCCAGCCAAAACAGAGATGCAGACAACATACAGTATACCCAGTAGCTATGGCCCACAAACACACACATTAAAGCAAAAAGAGCCTGCACACTGCATAGCGTGTCACGCACAAAAGGCTACGTTGTTAGGCAACGCAGTGGTTGTTGACTTTCTCATATGGGGAGAAAGTTAGAACCATTAATGACTTTGTTGTTGTTGTACTCACCTGTCTGAACGTGCTTCAAGTTCCTGCTCGTTCATTCTCGGTGTGTAATATAACCAGTTTGAGCATCATCTCTGTCCCACCAGGCGGCAACCTCAGCTTCTGAAAAGTGAAGCTAATGCTGAAGTGCCTTAAACTTGCATTCCTTCTAACAGCCAGCAGGGGGCGACTCCTCTGGTTGCAAAAAGAAGTCTGACTGTATAGAAGTCAATGAGAAAAAATTATCTTACTTCTCACTTGATTTATTACCTCAGTAAACATTATAAACATGAGTTTATGGTCTCAATCACTAGTCTCAAGTCTTCTTCAATACAGTATGATGTTTATTTAGTAAATTATGGTCCCATTTAGAGTCAAATAGACCATAAAGCAGGGGATGCTTTAGGGCGTGGCTACCTTGGGATTGACAGGTTGCTACCACGGCGTTGTCAGGTCTGGGAGATGTCCGTGTTTTTGTCTTACAACTTTAACCCTTTCATAGTGTTTTCAATTCATGACAGTTAATTATAACATTTTGGTCGCCTATAAATGTCTTATTCAGTGTTAGTTAAATTACAGATTAACTAAGGTAGATGCTAGTCACAGTCCTCCTAACCATATCCCTGGATGACAATGCAGGTAGTTATTTGGTTAGCCATAGCAACTAGAAAAAACAATGGAAGCCCTAAAGCAGGGCTTTGTCTGTCTGGGTTGCCCCCCAAAAATCCATTCATTCTAAGCTTCAGGTCTTATGGTGTAAAATTCAGTCAATTAAGTGATTAATGAATGATAAATGACACTGCAGCACAGCCAAACCCCCACCCTTCAATTCCTTGTTGAGAACCTGTGCTAAAGATGCTGCCTCGCTATCTTTGTTAAGGTTTACCCTAAAAGTATCATTTAAATCTATGATTACTCTTTGGTCGAACTCTATTATTTCACTCAGAAAGAGATACAGAAATCCTCTGCAAAAGTTTTTCAATAAAAGTTTTACAATGAAAGATGAGTCCAATAAAAAGCAATAACACTAGCACATCCTCATTAAAAAGTGCTTTGTCATATTTCAACTCCAAAGGCAACGCAGGACCAGAAGACTTTTATTAACCCATTAGCATGCTAATAACTCCAGACGAATAACAACACATGGCGAGATGGGTGTTCAGCCCCACCCGGTCATTTCAGTAGCAAGGAACGTGTTACGAATAGTTGAAACATATTTTCATGGCCCATTTCTCATTTAGACAAATTGTGGGAAACTTGTCCAACTCGCTGCTGAAAAATGATATTGTCAGTGTAATGAGGGAGGCGCATTAAGCAATCTCGGCTTTACTGTTTGCAAACAAGCATCATTCATGATCAATATCCACAGCTATGAAAGGTGATCCTCCGAGCCTTTCTCAGAAGCTCAATTGATTTTTATTTTGTCTTTTGTCCTAGGTATATGAGTATAGTTGAGTGCCATACTCTGCAAAAAGCCCCCTAAATGTTTCTTTACGTTTAACTCGGCCTTTGAAATACAGACTTGGCAGTTTTGTAAAGATTTGATCCTCAATAACCTCAAATGGCTCAAGGCTGTTTCTTCCCTTGTTGGATATTAGAAAGGTTTTAAATATATTGCCTCTTGAGAGTTGCATATGAGAAAGTATATTGAGGTGAGGAAAGAGCAGTAAGGATTAGGGGTGGGAAAAAATAAAAAAGATTCACCTACTGTATATATCGCGATTTGGTTTTTTTACGATTTTGAAATGCATTTTTTAATGCCAGAATCAATATATTTGCTTAATTTGAGTCTATACGGAGGTAGAAGGAAGTTTCCACTTTTATTTTTGTAGTCTGAGTAACGTGACGTCATATCCGTTCCGTATCCGTCACCAAAACAAACCGCAGGGAGCCGAAACGACAAAGCAGAAAACGGTGGAGGGTCGGCGTGGATACGACCTGCACTCTCACATTTTAAATCCAACGTGTTAAACACTACACATACAGTAAAGTATGGAAACACTTTGGATTTAACACATTGCCAGGAAAAGCAGAACTAGACATAATGGCTAAAGCCCCATGCTAACTCTGTCATGGACAGGAAACGTTATCGTATCGTGGTAATGTGTGCTCAAGCCAACCGTCACTCTCATCTCGGCCCGATGGAGCTGACTATGGATGTATAAAGAGAACGGAGCTGATAGGAGAACTGGAGACGGACTTGGCGAAGTTAGTGGAAGTATACATGTGTGACTATGTCTGGTTTTCAAAATAAAGTGTTAACAAAGGGAACTGTACATACAAAATACATATATGGAAATAAGATTGATGGGATTGACCAGAAGTATAAAACATGTGACATGTCCCTTATAAATTAAAAAAAATATCACTGATTTGTGAGGGAAATGTCTTTTTTCTTTGATTTTTGGGTTACTGGAAAAAAATTAAATAAAGAATTCCTGACAATGACTGATATATTTGACATCAGGACATCTCTGGCTACATACTGTAAATCAAATGCTGAAAATCGAAAGTTTTTACTGTATTAATTTAGAGATTTTCCAAAGTGAAAGTCCCTAGAGTTGTGTGATTCAACTTTTCCCATGGTCTAGTGTTAAAAAAGTTAACAAAAATCTTAATATCGAATGGCAATACTTGAAAATCGCAAGACATATCGAATCGGCACCCAAGTGTCGTGATAGTATCGAATCGGGAGATAGGTGTCCCAGCCCTGGTAAGGATGGAGCGATGCTGGGGGTATGTGGGAAGAAGCCGGTGCTGCTGTCACCATTGTCCAGGTGATGGGTTATCCTATAAAATGAGATGAAAAACATGGCTTATGGTCATTTACAGGAGCACACCAGAGACCCATATGGAACTGTATGTGTGTGTCTGTGTGTGTTCGTATAAGCTGGAGACAGAAAGACAAAGAGGGGGAGTTTAATGGAGTGTCCCAGGGCGAGGCTCCGTTGTTCCCCCTCATCAAGCACGCTGGCGGTGCTTTAGCCCCATAATGGCTACCGTGTGCCCTGAGCCACTACACGCTCCACAGTTTCCTCTCACTCATTGCTCATTCTTATAGGCCAGGTGCATCCACATCCCATACTGGGGGCGGGAGGTTGAGAGGATGCACTACATTAAGAGACAAGAGGCAAGTGGGCGCCGTGATAGGGAAGAAAAGAGATGACCAAAGGGGGGGAGGAGAGAGGAGGAGGAGGAGGAGGAGGAGGAGGAGGGAGAGCCGGAGGGAGGGTGACTGCAGGTCGGGAGGGGTTTATGAGGTGATTATGGACGGAATCACATAACAGCACAGTCTAATCACAGAAACAAATGGCTCGGAGAGTGCAATGCATGCTCTTGTTAACATGCCCATCTGGAATCACACACATCATCAAACACACATGCAGAAACTATATATATATATATATAGGCTGACGCTCAAGAGCATCTCTGACAGCAGCCATTTAGAGGAGAGGACTGATATTAGGCCAAGTGGAGAAGAGTCTGGGGCAGCTGAATCCCTCCCTCATATATCACTGGCAGAATCCATTACAGACAATCATAACAGTGTCATTCAATCCACATGAGGAGGACATAAAAACAAAACTGAATGAGCTGCCAACCTTCTCTCTCTCACACAGCCTGTCTGCCTCTGTTTGTGGTCACTGTTTTATTATCTCCATCTTTTACAAAAGTATTTTTATGAGCTCATCTCCATCTGACTGAATAGAAAAAAAAAATCTCTTTTAGCTTTTTAAAGCACTGAATGCTGTTATTATCTCTATTGATGACATAAATGGTTTTAGAGGATTCTCAGGTAGGAATTATTAGTGAAGCCTAAAATGGCACTTCCTGTCACTTGTAGTTGAGCTTTATTCTTGGTCTCTACTGCCCCCTAGTGATCGTAAAGAGACAAATCCTGATTACAGTGACTGTAGAGGGAAAGGTTAACCCATAATCAAATGTTATTATTGTTATTGGCTATTTAAAACTGGAAGACAATGTCATCATGAGTAATTTAGAAATAGAAAGTACTTCCATCAAGCCTCTTTTTCTACCCAAAACATCCCACTGCTTTTTGAAATGAAAAGTAAGTTTGGCAAAATGCAGTGCTGTCATAATGAAGAGAGAAGAACTGTTTCTTAACATCTACATGTGACATCGTGAGTCAGCTGAATGGCACTATCTTGCTTGCTGAGTGCCCTGATATCATATCTGTCATACTGATCGGGTCAGAACAAAATATTAACAGCTTTATTGCATGGTAATAAAGTGTTGTTTTCAACAGTGTGACACTTTACAAAGTAAAGTCCTCATATTCCACTGCAATCCATCAACACGCACATCTCTCGCAACATACAGTATTAAAGGATAACTTTGGCATTTTTCAACCTGGACCATATTTCCCCATGCTTTTGTGTCTAACTGACTAATAGTGACAACAATTTCTAAAGTTGCTCCAGTATTGAAGGAGAACACTGTAGACGGCAGCTGCTCACAAGCTGCAAGGTGGTGCGACTGGGGCAAGCTGGCACCGTCATTTACGTCCACTAAAAGTGCTTGTTTTTGCCATGACAGGCTCTGAATGTTATTATAAGTGTCTGACAACATTATGGAAGGAGTCTCGCTCAAGGAGAAGTCTCGTTGTGAAATCTGGCGAGGTGACATGCTGCCGGAAGACAATGGTGGAATAGTGGAATACATCCATGGTGAAAATGCGAGTGCCAGCCGGGCAGAGTTTGTTGTATTGGAGTACAGAAAGCGTAGCTTAGTGTTATGTAAAAGATTTTCAATGTCACAGCTGAATATTTGGATGATTTCCACGATGTGGATGAGGTCTTTGAATTTGATAGCCGCCCATATTTCAGCCAGAGTATACGGATATTCAGATTTCATAACGAGACTTCTCCTTGAGAACTTAGACACAATAACAGACCGGATGAAGCAAAAGGTAAGAAAATGTTTTATTTCTCTGTAAGGTCCTTTCCATAATGTTATCAGACACTTATAAAAATAATCTGAGCCAGTCAGTGGCAAAAAACAAGTAAGGGATAATGTACAGCAAGCCGGTGATTGTTGTGAAATGAACCCAGACAGGGTGACATGGTTTTGTGTCACCCTGAAGGGGTTTATTTCACAACAATGACTCGCTAGCTGTAAATTATCCCGCTTATTACACTGCTACTTACTTAAGAAATAACAGACCGTAGAACGGCGTGATTGACCAATCAGAATCAAGTATTCAACTAAGATGTGTAATAAGCACCTTTAGTGAATGTAATGTGACATTGACGCTGCTCACTTGCCCTTACAGCTCATTTCGCGGCTGCCGGTTACAGCGTTGTCCCTCAATACTGGACCAATTTCAGAAATGATTGTCCCCATTAGACACTTAGAGACAAAATCATGGGAAAATATGGTCCTGGTTGAAAAATACCGAAGTTACCCTTTAATTGTTTCACTTGCATTGCACATACCAGTAAAATTACACAGTTTTGATAGCATCTTTTTTTATTTTTGCGTGTTTACATGTAACTAAAGACATCTTTGGAAAAAAAAATTGTTGTTAAGGATTTTACTGAAAGAGCGCATTGGCAAGCAAGACATTTTTAGCTTGTAACTCAACCATTGACTAATTGACTACGATTAACAGTTTTGACTATTTTGAACAGAATTAATTAGAAAAATGAACACAAAACTTATTGGAAAATAAGGTTTAAAGTGATCTCTGCATCTTCTGTGCACCTGACTGAATCTAATCTCACTGCAGCTTTCGTTCTCCCTGCTAAGGCCGAATGGTTGTTGTTTGAACAGGTATGGAGTAGTCTTCACCTTTTTCTCCACCTCATAGACCTGCTCCCTTTATTTGGTCCTCTCTCTTCACGGCCTTCATTGTCTCCTCAGCACAGATAAGAAGTCTATTATGAGCTTCCTTTACAATTTACAACGGCTGCAGTACGGCCATCATCAAACTCAAGGTCTTTTCAAGTGCTGTGGCCTTAACACACTCTCTTTCTCTCTCTGACACAGCACACCTATCAGTCTGAGAGGGATCTCTCTCTTTAGAAACATCTTATCAGTCCTGATAGTTCAGATTAATGACCAGCCAGAGTACAAAGACACACACAGACAGAACCATTTACAACAGTCTACTTTTAAATCAGCCGCTATTGAAAAACACCATTTATTATTGCAGTCATTTTCTCTCATATCTAATCTCCATTAGAAAGAAACACTGAATACAATCCCTAACTAAAGTAGTTTCTGTTAAATACTGTTGAGCACACAATGAGGTCTATTGTATAACTATGAAGCAGGTATTAAATCTGTGCCATATTCCCTCCTACTGAAGCTGGATGTTTGGCTCTAGATGCTAATTATCACTCAGCCAACTCTGACAAAAACAGAAACTCGGAAATTGCTTCTACTTTTTAGAAACACACAGGACATGTTGGTTTGTTTGCTACTATTTTTTATTTCATTCTATCTATCCATTCTTCCTAATCTCACTATCTGTTGTCTCTTCGTAATATAGTGCTCCAGGGATGATGTATTTTTGTAGGCCAACCAGGAAGTTGGCATCGCCCTGGTTCCATCGACAAAAAGCCAATGGAATGAGTTTTGAATTATTGCAGAAAATAAGCTCTGTGGCAAACTAACATTTATGATACTTACACGTTTTGTTCTGTAAAATTATCTTCACAAATGAACACCACTTTTATGATTTTTGAAGTGTGAATGCAATAAGCAGAAGTAAAAAGTTAACGTTAGGCTATAAACAAACAAAAACACGGTCTCATGAACGTGAGTATACACACAACGAGGCTGTAAAGGTGGGCGAGTCGGCGTGATGACGTTTAGTAGTCTCATTCAGACATGTATTTTATATCGTAGAACAAAACGTTAAAATCTCTTAAGGTTGTGTTAACCACAGACCTTATTTCAGACATCTAACTAAAAACCCATTCAAAAAAACCCATTGACTTCCAGACGAGGGAACCAGAAGTGCCAAAATGCTAACTCATTTCCAGGTTTTAGGACTCATTCCTGTAGCCCTCTATGATCATGATATAATCCTGATAATGTAGCCAGCAGAGCCGTATGTAAACTGGGAGGGGAGGGAGGGTCAAAGCTGCCCCGCAGCAGCAGCAGTGGCACCGTGTGGTATAGTCATTTCCTCCTGCTCTATAGGCTACTATATTCCTGGGGTTAACCCGTCTGCCTACAGGTAAATGCATACTGCATATGTTCATGCAAGAAAATACACACAAGCAGATGCACACATTCAGTGAAAGGCACTTAAGAGCTAAGAGACAGCACACACATGTCAGCAAGAATACATTTCACAAGCATCAACATACCACGACATACAGTATTTCATCCACTACAACTACTTCTCCTAGTCTGGTCTACTGCCAGGACCCACAAATCAAAATATGGAAATAATTCACATCCTTTGTGGAGTTTATTCCTACACCAAAACCACACAGAGCAGGCCCCAGACCAGCTATGTCTGCATCTTATTTACTTGTTCATATCAAAAACAGCCCCTGAGGTGAGTATCATCAGTCAACAGTGTCCTCTTCTGGCATATATGTTGTACTGCACATCACCGAACCATTTTCAGTACAAGTTGCAGCAATAAGCTAAATTTTCTTCTGTAAGTGTCACACAAATCTAGCAACTAACTTGCCCAATCGGGCAAGTAGTAAACAATAACTAAACTCATCCGTTTTTCTGGACCGATCAGGCACTGGTGAGAAAATGGCGACAGGTAAAGACGCAGTTTATGAGCTGAAAGGCAAGTGAGCATTCCAATTATCCTGGAAACAGGAGTTTAGTTGGGTGGCTTTAGAGGCTGTGGGCTAAACTCCAGATTAATGTACTTAATAGAAATTAAACGTGACAATTAGCTTTAGTCTTTGTTGTTATTTGAGCACCACTAATAAATAAAACATTGTATAGGGATAAGTAAAAATTGACTTGACCGAAATCAGTTCACTTAGTGGGTTTACATCACCACACCTAAACCTCCCTGTCATAAACACAAAGTCTAAACCTGATTAAACAGGGCATTTTAAACACATTTTAATTTATGTGAATTATAGATACAGAGCACTGACATGGGGTTTGAAGTCTGCTCCAAATAGTTGTATTATATGTGATTTACTATTACAGGAAATGAGGAAATGGCAGAAAAACAATGATTTTATGGAATTTGCTGAGCATCAAATGGTGTAAACCGTACAAAATGCAGCATCAAAGGTGTGAAATTGTTACACTACAGGAGGCACAATGTCTGCTCCACTTGTTGGCATGTTGCCTTTATTAGATAGTTGTCAGGAGACAGATGGAAACCAACAGCGCTTTATTTTTACTTATTTAGTGATGATTTACTATTTTTTTCTTTTTATAGTTTATTTTCTTTCTCTATTTTAGCATCAGTGTATGTTTTATTATTATGTTCTTGGATAAGTTTCTTGTTTCCTGTAGCTGTTTTACCCTTGTTCTTTTATTTTGTTTTCTGGATGCAGCATGGGTGGAAGCCCAATCCAAGCTTCCTACAATGTGGGACAATAAAGTGAATCTTCATCTTGTGTGACAGGAAATATCAAGAGAAATGACACTGGACAAAGGTCCTGAGTCAGATTCAAACTTGGATATTGCAGCTGACAAGTAGGCCCACCTTAGATCTCTGAGACATTGTTATTGACTCAATGAGCACATTGTCTGACTAACCCTTACTTCTAATGCTAAAATGAAAGTGATGATCCCCTGTTGACCTCTAGTGGTTGACTGCAGAAGTTTTATAGTAACTCAATCAAATCAAGGCCAATCTTCTGCACACAAATACAGTCAATGTTTGTTTTTTAAGAGGTCGTAGTGACAGTCACAGTAGTGTTTTCCTAATGTTATTCTCCTTGGTATTTCAAAACTAGGGATGTCCTCGACCAAAGAAATTATTAGATGACTAACAGTGATACGAGTTTGTCGACTAATCGATTCGTTGATTTAATTGACAGATCTGTGAATCTGAGTTTCTCCACAAAGAATCACACAAAAGCACCACTTAAAATCTTGTGTTTACCAGTGTCATTTAGCATGAAAAAAGCATTAAAAATGACTAACTGACCAACGAAACACTTTGTCTGTCCTCGTCAACAGTCTATAGATGCATGTCTGCTCTTACATTTACAACTCAAAATATGACCTAACCATCTACTCTGGGTTTTAACCAAACTACAACATTGATACAGTAGTATTCATCATTAGAGAGCATGGGCTAGGAGGATAACACAGTAAGCTGAAGCCTCATGATGCATATATGAATAACCGATGTGTGAACCTCTTTCTATGCAAATGTTCAATATTGTAGAGAAATAAATTGACATGCAAATTTGCGTGCGCCGGCGAATGCCAAAGTAAAGTCATCTAAAGTTCATGTATGTAAATAGAGCCAATGCATTGTATAAACCAAATGACCCTACAGCTGGTATGCTCTCTCTAACATGCCTTCTCTTCTCTTTTTCTTTCACAGTGATTCAGTAACCTGTTGCAACCCAACTGGGATTATAGGCTTTGGTAGTGTCTGTTTGTGTGTGTGTCTGTGTGTCAGTGTGTGTGTGCGTGTGTGTGCATGCATGCGTGTGAGTGTGTGAGTGTTTGTGTGCCAAGCCCTTGATCTTCTCCTCACACTTTAGAAATCTGCTCACGCCCACCATCTGGTCCTCTATCATATACTGTAATCTACATAGAAGAACTCATATTTGTGTTTGACAAATTATAGCTTACACTACAGTATATCACTCATATTCAATGGTGCTTGGAAAATAGACAAATGCACACACACAAACACACACACATACACACTGTGAGCACAGGCACCTGCTGCTAAAAATAGACCGGGTTAGGATGTGGATCAAATATGAATGAGACAGAGAAACACAATAAAAGCTCAATAATGTGGAGATGAAAAAACAGGTAATCCTGTTACAGCACAAAAGGGGGCAAAGGAAACTTAAAATCACTCATGTGAGCGACCCCACACGCACACACACACAAACTATTAAATTGCATTATGGAGCACAGGGACAGACCTGAATAGGATTGTGAACCCGTGAATAGGAAAGGAAATAATTCACACACGCACATCAGCGGTGGCAGTGAATCATCCCCTGAAACAACTGCAGGTGTGAGAGATTCATCAGTTAGCCCAAGGCTGGCTGGACAGGAAAGCAGGAGAGACAGATGGACTAGTTTAACCACAGTAAGAGAGGCTGCTGACCTTCCTCAGAGCGGGAAGAGGAGGGGAAGGCGACAAACAGTGTGGAGAGAGATGGAGAAGAAGGGGCGGTGTCAAAGACGGAGACGACGCTCTGGAATAGCTGTCATCAATCTTCAGTATCTCTGCAGACACAGAAATCTGTGAGAGTCGGAGCAGGATTCCTGTGTGTGCCAGACAGAGATAGAGGAGGCAGAACACATGAGACTGATTGTATAATAGTGAAGCAGGTGTATGTGGTTAAAAAGCATTCACACCAAAATCAAATAGTGCAATGTGGAGGAAGAAATTACTGAAGCCGAAGGGATGAGGAGAGGAAATTACACTGCGAGAAAACGCCTACTGATAGAAGAACAAATAAACCTGCTATGAGAATCACCAACTGTGAGCGGTTGTGATTTTAACTCCACGATAGAGAAACAACATTAACATCCATCCTTGCAGAGGCCCTGGCTGCCATCTAGATACCGAGGCTGAAGAGGATACAGACGGGATTTTCAACCTTTCCAAAATATGAATTAATTATTAGCCCTCTCTCTAAAACTCGGTCACATGAACCAGCTCAATTAGCACCATAAACAAGTCATAAATAATTTTGTTACTGATGCTAACTTTCCTCAAAACAACAGTTACAAGGTGCAATACAAAGCAGAAACACAAAGTAGATGAGAAAAATGTAAATAGAGATATGAAAGCAGATGTTGTTACACTACAGGACATCTCTAACAAAGGGGAACCGCATTCATTTAACTGCAGACAGGTATTATTAAATATTATAATGTACCTGCACTCACGAAGAACTGCAGCATTTGTTTAAATGCTTAAAATGAGTCTGTATATATGAGGAATTGTTGAATGAAGGTAAGTTTGATAGCTCCTTAAAAATATGACCTGGATGTTTTTTTAAGATTATTCTTTTGGCATTTTGGCATTTTTGTCAGTGTAGCGATAAACTAAGGTTGTGTCTAGAAGGGAGTCCGCAAAATCTAATCTGAGATCTGCAAAAACTGTGGCGAGACTCGCTGCCTGACGACCTATCCTAACCTTAACCATTTAAGGTAAATGCCTAACCTTAACTATTCGAGGTCAATGCCTAACCTTAACTATATGAGATTAATGCCTAACCCCAAAGTAATGCGTTTGTGTCCGACTTGCCAGACCCCCGGTGAGACCATAGTATGTGACGACACAGAGAGGCGACTACGATGGCGGCTCCTGAAGAGGTTAGCGTAGATGCTGCAGTAGCATCAGTTATATCAGAACTGGAGAGAATTTCTTCATTGAAAGAAAAGCAAAGAACGGCACTGAAGGTGATGTTTTTGCCTTTGGTTTGTTTTGTTTTGTTGGTTTGATTGACAGATGGTTCATCCAATCACCTGCCAAGTATTTTTTGAAAGTGCCTGCCCTTTTCCAAACAGTTTCCCATGACGGCTTCTCAGATGGTTCTATGTAACAAACTATCTGAAAGGGTCAGGTTAGCAGTAAACAGGAAACATGGTGAGAGAGAGGGGTATAACATGCGACAAAAGTCCCCCAGCTGAGTGTCCAACTATGGACATTATGCTTTTGATTGACTTTGTAATGCCAGAGGATGCCAGAGAAAAAGCAGTCACAGGATGCTTTGGATCTAGCTGAAGGAATCTGCTCTGCGGTACACACTTTAGATTTGAACAAATGAATGTTTAATCTTGAACCTGAGCACCGAGCTGGTTCCAGGAACCGTTGCACATATTGCAACAAACACCAGATAAGAACATGTTAAACATGTAGCAACATATTCATCCTGCATACCCACAAAACGGGAAGAAGCTCGGTTTACAGCTCTTTATAACCGTTTTCACCTGAACGAAACTCAACAGCAACACCAAGGAACTAAACATGTACACAGTAAAAACACACTAACGGAGCGCATAGTGGTGGTAGCGATTTTGCTACTTCCTATTACCTGCACAAATGACATGTCGCTATGAAAGCTGAGACACTTCAGATTTCAATGGTCTCATCACTCTACAACCAAAACTCACTGAACCAGCAGCCGAAGAAGAGACAAAATAAACTTCACTTTATACAGCCATAAATGATGTCTTACCTTGTTGCTGTTTTGTAATCAAAAGTTGTGTTTGAGCCACTTCGAGGGCATATCAACGCTGATAATGGCTACTCCAATGTCTCTGGATCATTTTTGAGTAGATTCCAGCCGTCTGTATTCATTTGAGTGGAGGAGCATTTGAAGTCTACAAAGTGAAAAGGAAGCTTAGTGTTATAAACATGACATAGTAGTCTAGTAAAGAAGACAAAGCTGTAGTTATATCAACCAAATTTGACTACTTTTAACAGTTCAACAGTCAGGTATTCCTGAAATAGACTATTGTCATCATACTGTATATAATCACTGTACTGTGATTTGTGAGTATAGTTTGACATGTTAGGCCCTTTGGCCTAACATGTGACCAATGTGCGTAACTCTAACCATGTGACTCAAGATGTGCACATCTAAGTATGCTGTCTACTGACCGATTGCAATGACACAGCCACTTTCGTATTCTTTCACACAGACAAAAAAAAGCTAACAAAGTTAACAAATGGCCATCAGGAGTAGACCTTGGCCCCGACCACAGCTTTCGGTCTGCATTACACAAAGTAAACGGCACTAAGTGGTAAAGTGTCATTACAGGCTTTAAAAAAGGTCTGACCTTACATCAACGTTTAACAGCAAACTCTGCGCCTCAATAAAACTGTTCTCTTCTTTTATTGACGCTGTTATGAAATGTTTTACTTCCCTTTACTGTTGTTTTAAAGGTAAAACACAGTTTCAACGGAATAGTTTGATTTAAAGATTGAAAAAATATGACTATTAATAATAATTGTGTTTATCATTCAACTGCTTATAGTTGGAAATAGTGACCTGTTTTACTCCTGTGTTTACAGGTCCTCATAAAAAGTAAGAACTTACAAGTTATAGGGTCGGCCCATATAATACATGTATAGTAAGACACGTTACTCAGTTTTGTTGGTGAAAGCTGCTTCCAATCCTGCGTTTTAAATCTTTGTTGGTGCCTCTGTCCATTCATGGATTGTGTTATTTTAAATGATTTACATATTGTATTTCATTGGTATCATAGTGTAATAGTTGAAGTAGGGCTGCGAAAGATAACGTGATAATAACGCGTTAACGCAAATTTGTTTTAACGCCACTAATTTCTTTACCACATTAACGCCCCCTTGACCTCTGACCTCAAGATATGTGAATGAAAATGGGTTCTATCACAGAGACTGCATGCCTCATGGTCTGAGACTGGAGGCATTCACTACACATCTGTTCATGAATAGAGTAGATGGATGAACACTTGAGCGGCCTGTTTTAAGCCTGCTTCCAAATCCCTCCCTTGTTCCGTCTCATTCAGGGCCCTTGATAACTCCTTTACAAGCGGATGGATGAGATTTGTGCCCAATCGTGTACAAACGTCTTGTTCTTTGGAATGCAGCATTGCTTTTCTGTCTTTAGCACGACACATTTCATCTCCACTTTCTAAGCAGATAATAAGGAAATAAAGGATCAAAATTATAATGCATAAAAGATAAAAATGTAGGCCTGCATGCATTTCGCTCAAGCATCACATTTACATACAGTCACTGGTGGAAAATAAAGTACATTTACTCAAGTACTGTGCTTAAGTACAATTTTGAGGTACTCGTACTTTACTGGAGTATTTCCAATTAATGCTACTTTATATTTCAACTCCACTACAATTCACAGCGAAATATTGTACTTTTATTCCACTACATTTATTTGACAGTTCAGATTAAAAAATAACATTATAAAAATACATGATGAGCTTAAAAAAATACGACACATTGTGAAATATTAAACCAGTGGTTACCAATATTGTTTTGCTCTAACAAAAAAGCAGTGTGTAGTTAGGGTGTTTTCAGAGTTCCACCAAAGAGTGATTGTTCCTCTAAACTTTTCATTTCAATAACTGTTCAAGACCCAAAGAGCTCAAATTATCCAATATTCTGACAAAAAAAAGCAAAGAATAGAGAAAAGTCTGAAAGATTAATATACATTTGTGTATCAGAGCGTTGTTGTTTTTTCTTTCCTTTTCCATTAATCATCTCATGACCCCTCATATTTGTTGGAAACCACTGGACAAGACTATCTATCTAACTGTATATAAAGTAGTTATAACTGCTGCTTACACATTGATGCATCAGTATTCATTTAATAATTTAATTTATTAAAAAGTATCAGTCACAGGGGCCGATTGTCTGCAAAATTAGTACTTTTGCTTGTAATACTTCAAGCAAATTTAGCTGATAATACCTCTGTACTTTGACTTAAGTAGCATTTTAAATGCAGGACTTTTACTTGTATTGGAGTATTTTCACATTGTGGTATTAGTACTTTTAGTTAAGTAAAGGATCAAAGTGCTTCTTCCACCACTGCATACAGTCACAGTGTACTGGTCATGTTAGTGATGATTGAACTTTGATTTCTGATTGTGCTAAGAAACTGTAAGAGTTGAGAATTGTTTTAACCTGATCACATCACCTGATTCCTGAAACAGTAATATCTTGATGTTGTTATTCTAACTCATCTAACTCATCAGTGAGTCTTTTAGTGTAGGCTCAGAGCTAATAGTGTAATTTAGAAGCAGTTCTGAAAGCTATCTTGACTCTTCTCTCTCCACATTACTCTAACATTTCAAAGCAACAATCAATATAATAGATGTCCTGTGTTGCTCTCCTGGGCCTCATTAGCATTATTTGCAAACATCACAATGTGTCTATCTCATCATTTCCAGCTTAACTCTATTCAAAACTACCTTTATTTCAGAGGACCATGTAAATAATGATGTTAGTTATTATGTGCTCCCTGCTGGCTTATGGCCCATTTCTTTTGAAATACCGTAGATGAAAAATACACATGATGCCAGTAATCAAAAATAGCCCAATCACACAGAGCAGCATGAATGGTGTTTCTGTTGGTTGTAAAATTAGATTAAAAAGATTCCACCAAAATTTAAACTGATTATTGAGTTTTAATGAAAGTGTGATTGAAATGTCTGATTCACTTTTCCTCATTTACTGTGAACACACACAATATAACATTGTGTTTAATGGTACAGTGTGTAGGATTTGGTGATATATAGTGGTGTGGTTGCAGATTGCAACCGAGTACCTCTCTGCTCACTTCTCCCTTTCCAAGACTGCAGTAACGTGAGCTGCAGAGTGCAAAACCGTGGTAACGCCATTCGTCTCGCTCAGAGGTCATCCATACCATAATAATACTACTTTAGAAAGTAACGGAAGTCAGACGGCGGCTGGCGGTAGCACAGTTTTGCGCTCTGCGGCCCCCGTTACCACAGTTTCACAAGCATGTCGGAGAACTACGGTGGCCTTCAGGTAACGTAAAAATGCTAAAGTCTCTCTTTAGAGCCAGTGTTTGGTTTGTCCGTTCTGGGCCACTGTAGAATCACGGCGGAGCAACATGGCGGACTCCGTGAAGAGGACCCGCTACCTATGAAGATACGAAGGGCTCACTCTAAGCTAACGAAAACACAATAAATCATAGCTTCAGGTGATTATACACTAATGAAAACATAGTTTTGAATATTATGTTCCACTTCTGCTAATAGATCCCCCGAAATGTTACACACTGTTCCTTTAAGCTGTTGTTTATCTCAGTATATCTGTGCTGCTTGGGCAGAAAACTAAGACACTCACACTGTAAATAGTGATACTTTCATGACAGCTACATTTAAACAATATGCACTGATTTAATTATTTAAGATTGTGAAGAAGCTCCATTACATTTTTTGTCCTGGGGAGCTGAATGTCTTGCACCTTGGGGCCAGACTGGAGCTCCCTCCAGCAAGCAGCCATCCATGAAATGAGAAAATCTATAATGCATTTAATTCTGCTCTCTGTAGATCAAGACTCTGTCTCCCAATGGCACCGCGGGGACTACAAACATTGCATCAACCTTCTTCCAACCCTACTGCAATATCCAGCCATACAGTAGCTATTACTCACAGTGTCCACCATCTCTGTCTCACACACACACACTTACGGTACACACACTTGCATGAGGCTCATTTCCTGCTTCAATACGCTCTTCTCTCCTCATAGGTTAGCTCCACTGTAGCAATGGAAAATCTTTACATACTTGATGGCTCTCTCTGCAATGATCTCAGCACTCTTGGCCAACTGCACAATAGACATACCGTTCTCAGGAAAAGGTTTATGAATGGAACGATAATGCGCAAAGCATCTAGCGTGCAATAAGAATGCTTTTCTGGCTTTGGTGGGTCATTTGTTGGCCATGTAGTCTGTACTGACTGCAATGTAAAAGCATCTACGTAAATATGCCACGCTCAAAGCTAGTGACATAGAATAAAAAGCGAGAAAGACCACTTATGGCAGGCGGGAAGGGAGGTGGATGGGTCCAACATAGACACGACTTTTAACCACTTTTAACAAGGAGACCGGTGTTTTGTTTTGTAAGTTACCTTAGTGACGTTTGTCACACGTTTTTCAGTGACGTTTGTGACGTGTTTTCCGTACTTATGTTACGTTGTTTCCGTACGTATTTTACTTAGTTTATGTACTTATTTCAAGCCCAACCATGATGTGTTTCATAAACCTAACTAAGTGTTTTTGTAGTTATTTGTCACATGTTTTTTGGTAACGATTGTGACGTGTTTTCTATACTTATGTTACGTTGTTTCTGTACGTATTTTACTTAGTTTACGTACATATTTTAAGCCCAACCATTTGTCAGAAAGGTGATTTGTTGCCTAAACCTGCAGAAAACTGCAGATGTTAGTTAAGCCTAGAATACATCATCATGACACACGGAATGTCCTTGTAATATTATGCTATTTATACGTCACGAGAACTCAATGACAAAATTCTAAAAAAGTGACGGTACTCTTTTTCTACAGTACCGACGGTACCGTACGATGCCTGTAATGGTCGTTGGTAGGGATGTGACGGTGAGGAAAATTGTTGGATTACAGTCAATATGTGCAAAGCGCTGACTCTGATCTTTACCGTCAGGTGGCGGTATGTTCGACCTCTCCGGTAGCGCTTTTGCTGCAGGGCTTCGCTGCGGGGGTCTACCTGGCGCCGCTGCTTTGTGCACACCGGCTGTGATAGCTCCATCCACCTCATGGCGATTACCTCATTAATGTTATGGTTCACTTTTAGCACTGGGATTAAACGTGAAATATTGCCAAATAGGTGCGTTTGTTTTTGGCTTCGACAACAAATCCTCTGCCTTCTGCTCCTACTCCTATTACTCTGAGCTGACGGACCAGATGCATTCACGGTCAGTATGTGTGTGTCAGTCATCTGACTATCGATTGATAACATGCCGCTGATACGCCAAAATTAACAAAATGGGTCAATTATTTTTTATTTATTACTTAAAGGCTACATGCCTCTGTTTTTTGTAATGTTCAAATGTTCTTAATAAAAGAGTGCGTGTTGAATTACATGGGATTTATTGTTGTTGTTTGTTTTTTTTACCGTGGTATCGAATTTGGTATCGAGAATCGTGGAAATTCACTGGTATTGGTATCGACTACTAGATTTCTGGTACCGTGACATCCCTAATTTATACGCCTTCCTGTGAGACCGGGTTGCAATAGGCGACCTCTGGTACTTAAGAGATGAATCCCCTGTTCCTTAATAATCGAAAGTGGATACCGTCGATCATCTCAAGAATAATCACAGGCACACATGAATAAGCTTGCTGGGAATCTACATGAACCTGCATGAACCTATTTTTGTCCAGGTTGATGTCAAAAGGGATGAGGAGTAGAAACTGCCTTAAAATCATTTGAGATCTATTAGCTAGATTGCTTTTTTTCAGTCAGAGAGAGGTGCTTTAAGGTACAGACTTCAGCTGGGGGGGGTGATGCACTCATAGTCTTAGTCACACGCCCTCACAGCAGTCTGGCCTTTCAAATTATTCAAAGCCAAAAGAGCTGAAAGAGGCAGATTTATAGCAAGATTTCACTGATTTTCAATTTACTGGATGGTTATCTAGGTTACATAATGTTACATATTCATCCTGAGAGTTCGCTGCTGATTTAAAATGGCTTACAAAGAGCTGGCTGTTCAGTCTAAACATCACACTGTTTTTTTTGTCTTGTGATCGTAATTACTAAAATAATAATATCTTGAGCGATCTTGAGCCCATACCCATTTCCCCCCCTTCAATCAGCACAGCGCGTACTGTCCTATGGTGACCTATTGCTAAGCATCAGTCATTGTGTCCAGTCTATGATTACAGAACAGCTGTAAAGTCTGACACTAGCAGATCAAAAAATGCCAGTCACCAAATGCTAAATGGACAGACGCAGTAATATGCATGCTACAGGATGAGTGTGCCCGACCATTGTTGTTGACACTCTTTATGTGTATGTGTCACATTCTCTCTGGGCTACTGCCTCGCAAATTTTCTGTTCTGTTGTCCTGTGTGTCATGGTGGCTGGCAGGCCTGATGATGTCAGTGTGGCTTAAATAACTAGGCCAGTGCCACGATGGTCGGTTGTGTATCACCACTATGGATCCCTGTCAGTCCTCTCATCATTTATCTAGAAACAATGAAAGAGAGAGAGTGACAATGGTTATGCAAGAGAGGTGGGGCACAACAGGGGGAAGGGGATAAACAGTATTATGGTGATCTGTTCCATTAAATCTCATCAGTGGGATGAATTAGGAGAGATAAGGAGATGAGGGACAGTTGCAGCTACAATGAACCTCAGCCAGGTCGAGCTCACTCATGCTCCGCTCTCTGTAAAACAGTTGTGGACATCGTTGTCACAGCATTTCATATCTTATGTTGTAGTTGTGACAGCAAATGACCGTCATAATTTCCAGGAGCCTATGGTGACACCTTTTTAGATTAGATTTTATTTGTTTACACGTATAAAAAAGGGTACAAGTAGAGATTACATAAACAACAACAAATGTGATGGAGAGGTGCAAAAAAAAACTTGTGGGGCTTGATCAAGGCACTCTCCAATGCATACCTTAATCAATTTTAAAAAGAGAATAAATTATTAAAAAGGATGGTAAAGAGAGAGAGAAGAGAGAAAAAAATAAAGAAAAAGAGAAGATTACACACTAGCAGACATCCATATATGTAAATAGACAAAGTTAAAAGATGAAATGGCCAAGCGTTCCATATCACTGAACCTCGGTAAATTAAACCAAACTGTAACAGAGATGCTCGACACATAGGACGTCTGAGTTTGGAGTTATTTTGAGTCAAATAATTGTGGAATTGTCGTTTATATGAATACAGTTCATGGAAATATGTGGTCCTGTTCAAAGAGCTGTACACAAATAAAGCCACCTTCAAATTGCTTGTTTTGTAACAGTCCAAAACTCAACGGTATTTCATTTACTGTAATGTAAGACAAGAAAAATCATGGAACTATCAAATGTTTGGCACTTTGTCTGAAAAATTACCTAACCGATTACTTGTTATTATCATTATTATTATTATTATTATTATTATTATTATAAAGTTAGTAGAAAATAAAATGTCTGTGGATAGACTAATCCATTAATCAACTAATTGTTTCAGTTTAACACACCCTGTTTATTTCAATTAAATAATTTAGGGATGCACCGATACTGATACTGGATCGGATATATCGGGCCGATACTGACTCAAATAGCTGGATCGGGTATCAGTGACAATGGCGCCGATCTATTCATGTCAATTCTATGTTTATATACGATCTACATTATATACAAGAATTTTAATTCCTGTTTAAGTTTTGCATTAAAAAGGTTTACACTTGAATGTAATTCCTGCTAATTTTAAAGATATTTTTACCAAGTTGCTGGTGTACGGTTTATTATTTTAATACTAAATAACAATTCAGTAAATAAATATCTATATATTTATTTGTTACATTTTGTTTTACAAAGTTAAGAAAGCAATGTTTGAGTCAAGCCTGATGCTGCCTTACACATACTGATCCCAGTCATTTCCACACAGTGAGGCATACAGCTTATTAATTACAACACTGGTATCGGATCAGTACTCAGTATCTGCCAATAGGCTACCCAAAGCCCAGGTATAGCTATCGGGACTGAAAAAGTTGGATCAGTGGTGCATCCATAAAAAATAATTTAAACTCTACGTAGGTTGGAAGCAGAGATAGTTTTTGCTTAGGCATCATAAAAACAACAATTTTATATTTGAAACTTGAATAGGAAGAGAACGAGTCCACTACAATCCCACATAAGAAAACACTACAGCTTCATTGTTTCTGTTAGAGTATGCCTGCTCTCTGCTCTAGGTCTATTTTAACGCTGTTGTAGCATCGTCTGATCAAAAATTGATACTGTGTACGTCCACAAGAACAAGCAATGAGCTTGACTCAAATTAAACTCTTCTCTGAGGTCAATTTGAACTGTTTACTGAAGAAGGAAACAAAACACGTATTTAACTAGGTGAAAAACTATACCACTCCGTAGACATCTTTCTGTTATCTCACTTATCAAAATGTGACTCTGATGTCATTTATATGTCTACAGGAGCACTACTTATACAAATTAATAACAAATAAAATATGAAGTTACTAAATGAAAAAAATAACATTTTACATTCTTCAAAGTGGATTCCTTATATTCTTATATTCTTTGAGAGTTGACTATTTTAATCATTTTTCCTTTCCTATTTGTCTTAACGCCCTTATTATTTTAATGTCCTGTTGGTTTTAAGTTGGTCTTAGTGTTTTTCTGTGTTGTTTTTCTGTATAATTGTACAGCACTTTGGTCAACTTTTGTTGTTTTTAAATGTGATTTATAAATAAATTTGGATTGGATTGGCATTTCATTTGCTGTAATGTAAGACAAGAAAAATCATGGAACTATCAAATGTTTGGCACTTTGCCTGAAAAATTACCTAAATGATTATTTGTTATTATTATTATTATTAATTTATTATTATTATTACTATCATTATTATTATTATTATAATTTATTATTTGTATTATTATTATCATTATTATCATTATTATTATTATTATTATCATTATTATTATTATTATTATTATTATTATTATTATTATTATTATTATTATTATCATTACTATTATTATTATTACTATTATTATTATTTATTATTTTTATTATTTTTATCATTATTGTCATTATTATTATTATTATTACTATTATTATTATTATTATCATTATTATCATTATTATTATTATTATTATTATTATTATTATTATTATCATTATTATCATTATTATTATTATTATTATTATCATTATTATCATTATTATTATTATTATAATTTATTATTTGTATTATTATTATCATTATTATCATTATTATTATTATTATTATTATCATTACTATTATTATTATTACTATTATTATTATTTATTATTTTTATTATTTTTATCATTATTGTCATTATTATTATTATTACTATTATTATTATTATTATTATTATTATCATTATTATCATTATTATTATTATCATTATTATTATTATTATTATCATTATTATCATTATTATCATTATTATTATTATTATCAATATTATTATTATTATTATTATTATTATTATTATTATTATTATTATTATTATTATTATTATTATTATAAAGTTAGTAGAACATAAAGTCCCAGAGAGTGTGAATCAGGAGTGAGTATTCCCGGTCTAGATGACATATCTCTATATCCATTCAGTCGTGCCTGGACATCGGTCGGGACCGCGCATGTGTGAGTCTCTCTGCAGAGATCCCACTGCTGCCTCTCTCTCTCTCTGCCGCTCTGCTCTCACGATTAACCGTAGGGATGGTGTTGACAGCGAGAGGCGACGGGCGGACACTTTTGCATGATTAAAATACATGACAGGAGCCAGTGAAATCACATTGATACGGATCGATATCACCTATTGTGGAGGAGGAAGACGACGCTGCTGCTGCCAGGCCGAGGAAGGACTGATGGAATCCCCAGTCGTTGCTAGGAGGAGAAACCGAAAGGGTGGACTCGTTATTAATAATTAAATCTCTACATCTGCTGCTATATATAACATATATAAGGGGGAAACATGCATCTGCATCAGGTGCTGACGGGAGCTGTGAACCCTGGAGACTGCTGCTACTCGGTGGGAAGCGTGAATGACATCCCTTTCACGGTGAGAGGGTTTATTTTGATATTATTATGTTGCTCAAGATGAAGCTAACTCACTGACTAGCTTAGCGAGCTAACGTTACATTGGGAGTGAACGAGGCTGGCTAGCTGAGCTAAAGCTGCTGGCTAGCCGGGTTGTGCCGCACCGAGACATCCACAAATAGTGAGACTAACTCGGGGCATCCTCTACACACACAAGCCCCTCTCTCTCTCCTATGCACCGTGACAGTCAGTCAGTCAAGCTAACATCCTCCAGTACTCAACCGGGCTGTTCTTTTAAGAGTAACGTTATATTATTTATCTCTCCAGGACTAGCCACTCAAATGACCTTTAGCTGCATCTCGTTACATTAAAGGGAATCCCTTTTGCGCAGCCAGAACATTATAGTGCAGATGTTTTTACAATGGGATACACTCTGAGCACATTTTTCGCAGTGCACACTTCAGGTGACTATGACAGGCTTTGAGATATATATAAAAAAGACAAATTGCGCAACGCTACAGGATAGAAAGCAGTGTTTGGTTGGTGTGGTTGCAGGACTAGCTAAGCTCTGCTACCATTTGGCGTTAAATCCTCCTCACGGATCATTAGCTCGCTGTCATCCTAGCATCAGCTGCGCCAGCCGTGACGTAGACAGCCATATATGGATACATGAGCTAGAGGGGCTCAATGGCACCTTTATGATGGTGAAAATAACCATCTGTCATCATGTTTGACTTATAAGTGAAATATAACACATTTTATCACTGATGTGCATTGGTTCTTTATCAGCTCTAATCATCAGACATTTAGACTTATGTATTTGTATGTATGCTGTAGGGATGTCACCATACCAGAAATCTAGTAGTCCATACCAATACCAGTGAATTTACACGATTCTCGATACCAATTCGATACCACGGTAAAAAACAACAAAAAAACAACAACAATAAATCCCATGTAATTCAACATGCACTCTTTTATTAAAAGCATTTGAACATTACAAAAAACAGAGGCATGTAGCCTTTAAGTAATAAATAAATAGAATTGACCCATTTTGTTCATTTTGGCGTATCAGCGGCATGTTATCAATCGATACTCAGACGAGGGACACACACATACTGACCGTGAATGCATCTGATCTGTCAGCTCAGAGTAGTAGGAGCAGGAGGCAGAGGATTTATTGTCGAAGTGAAATGCAAACGCACCTATTTGGCAATATTTCACGTTTAATCCCAATGCTATAAGGGAACCATAACGTTAATGAGGTAATCGCCGCGTGGCGGATGGAGTGGGCACAGCCGGTGTGCACAGACCAGCGGCGCCAGGTAGACCCCCGCAGCTGAGGCCCGCAGCAAAAGCGTTACCAGAGAGGCCAGACACACCACCACCCGACAGTAAAGATCAGAGTCAGCACTCTGCACATATTGACCGTCAACTTTCTTGTAAAATGTCCGGTGTAATCGGTAACACCGGTGTTGTCACAAGTTTATTAATCAATGGGAACATTTTCCTCACTGTCACATCCCTACCACAGACCATTACAGGCATCGTACGGTACCTTCGGTACTGTAGAAAAATAATTTAGTCACTTTTTAAGAATTTTGGCATCAACTTGGTACCGAAGTATCGGTTCTCATGACATTCCTAGTATGCTGATCAAACACTAAACCTTGAACCAAATCCTGGTGTCTGTTATGTATTGACTTCTACATATTCTTTTGTCTGAGGTCTGGCAACTCCCCAACATTTCTCTTTGTGCCTCAACTTGACAGCACCGAGAAGCCCAGTCAATACTCCATTTAGTGCAGCGAGACATGGGAAGAACCTATAATATTACATCCTATTTTCGTTATGGTGCCATCTGTCATCAGTTTGACTTCAGTGAAATATAATACACTTACATTTTATCACTGATGTGTATTGGTTCTTTATCAGCTCTAATCTTCGACATTTACACTTATGTATTTGTATAATACATAAGTCTGTATGTATTTGGCTAACACCATCGTCTCTGACCCCAACCATGTTTTGAGCACGTGTATATGAATTGTTACCATCAAATCGGAGATACAGGGTTCCACGACTTAATACGGTTAGACTGAAGCACTCTTTTGTGCACTAGTCAATCCTAAAACTAAATATGGAGCCTAATCCCAGATCAAATGTGTGTTGAAGGTCCCTGAATATTGTCTTCTGTGATTGTAATGTTTAAGTGTACGTATCCTTGTTTCTTGTCTTTGTCCTTTCTGTGATGTTGCAAATGGAGCTGCTGTGATGCAAAACAAATTTCAGACCTGTCTGACAATAAAGTATTATCATATTATCGTATGGTATGTATGCTGATCAAACACTAGACTTTGAACCAAATCCTGTGTCTGTTATGTATTGACTTCTACATACTCTTTTGTCTGAGGTCTGGCAACTCCCCAACATTTCTCTTTGTGCCTCAACTTGACAGCACCGAGAAGCCCAGTCAATACTCCATTTAGTGCAGCGAGACATGGGAAGAACCTATAATATTACATCCTATTTTTGTTATTGCAAATAGGAAAAAGGTGTTCACGACCCCAACAAATGTTGTGGCTCTTTTTTCTTAATGTGGATCGGTTGAAGTTAAAGGCGAGAGTATAGTAGAAAGCCAAACTCTAGCGTCCTGAGTCAGCTCTTGTATTGAGAGCAGAAGATGAATGATGATGACTTTATTGATGGCTGGATGAGCTTTCATAACATCCAATTAGGAGGAACTAGGGGTGTCGCAATTTCGATTCTAAATCGGAAATTGATTGAAATTAGCTTCCGATCTCAATCATTGAGAAACAATAGCAGGATCGATGGTTATTTTATTTTACTCTGCCCCACCTACATACGTGCGTTCGAAGGAAACTACAGCTCTATTCAAGAAATGTAACAGCCATCTCACTCATGGTTAAAACTATTAATCAGCACAGAAATCACATTTACCAACATAAGTAGCATTTGCATTTTGGAACATAAAACAGCAAATTTTAACTACTCAGTCCAGCACTCGGGCCTAGGCAGGCATGATGGGAAATGTGTGCCGTCCCTATTGCTACAATACTCAGGGCACTTCCTGCATACCTGCAAGGTGGATGGAAGGAGGAGATGTCATGCATCATCAACATGTCATATCTTACGGGTACAACACATGCGCAGTAAAATCTGGTCTGCTGCACTCGCCAAAATTGAGCCAATCGCAACGCACGACCACAGCTTCAGTTACACTGCACATGTGTTATATACCCCACACCTTAAGACCCGTGTCCTCCTGTGTCCCAGCCATTACATGATGGAAATCAGACAGAGTAGCCTTTCAGTTTAAGATTGGTTCAAGATGGAAACCTTGTTGATGACTGCTGCATAGGCTGTAGCTGTCATGTTAGTCACCAGGACCAGGTTCATGTAGTCTTTATGATCTTAGTTCATACCAAAACTAATGTGAATGCATTTGTTACCCTCTGCCAACGCAGGCTCACAGTAAATTCCTGAGCAGCTATGTTGCATGCCACCGTTCCCTCATGCTGAGAACACTGTGAGCCTGTCTAATGGCTGCCAAATCTGGGCTTGGTCTGTTCCTGCTGCCTATTAGTGAAGTGTTTCTTCATTTATTTATTTATTTTCAGAAATACAGACACCCTCTTCTCACTCCTTTCTGAATCCCTCAGTTCCTTAGATTATGGTGCAGTAATTCATTATCCTGTTCATTTATGTTAAACTATAGATAGAGGTTGTCCCCTCTCCCCTTACACTGACCCTAGATCTGGGCGAGCTTTGTACCTAGGGTCATATCAACAGCATAGGACAGAGTTTGTTGTGAAGCTAAAGCCTTGTACGTTGCCACAGGGCCCCAGTTTCTATGCCTGGTGTTTTCTTTCTGTGTCTGAGAGGGTATTTGAAGAACACTAGACATCATGTCCAATGCAATTACAATCACACTGACCCTTGGGGCTCATAGGCCGGACCCTGACACACAAACACACACTTAACCTACAGCAGCCATGCATTCACCAGCTCAAATGAGCAAGCATGAAGCTAGAGCCTCCTATGGAATCATTCTATGTCCACGCGGTTTGTTTCTGTGCTCCAGGATGGCCTCTACAATGTTGCACCAGGGATCTAAACTAACGTTTTTAACCATCCTCCCGGAACCGTCCCGAAAAACAACCTAAGCCATCCCGAAATGCATGTGGACCACCCCGAAATTAAAATCTTTGTTTTTCTACTTTATCATTAATTAATCATTCAAAGTGACCTTTAACATAAATCATACATCAAAAGTGGTTTATTTTTGTTAATAAATTTGTAATTTACCCTTTTTTAAAAAAAAAAAAATGGTAAGTAATTTTATTGTTTTGTTTTGTATTTATAATTTGCATGTTTGTTTTGATTTTGATGTTAACAATGCAGCTAAATTAAATTAAAATATGTTCTATGTGTAAAAAGTAGTATCTGGTCAAAAAAAAAGATTTTGCATATGGGCCCTGAAAAAGCTAGAGCCGGCCCTGCTAGCTGGTGCTCTTAGAGTTGGAAGAGCTGCTGGGTAAGATACACTTGTCATGGGGAGAGGAGCAGCATGTTGCAATTAATTGTCATCCTCCCCGATCATATTTTTTTCGTCCCTGGGACAACAGGACATCCTTAAGCTAGAGCGCTGGTTGCATGCTCAACTTTGTGCGTTGGTTGTAAGAAAATATCGATACACATGAGTATTGCGATATTATTGTTGTAAAACCCTACTGATTTTTTATTAACCTCTTAAAAATCCAACAGCCCACCATCGGGCCCGGTCACTATTTGATCTTTCGGAGGTTGTAGTGGGCTCAGTTTTAAAACCAGAGTGAAGTTACTGGCATCATGTCACACTAGCTGGTTGTGAAGGAGGCTAAATAACGAATGATGGGCAGGAAAACACAGGTGTCCTACCATTGCCAGTCCAGTGGGACAATGAATGCTAGATATAGTTTTGTGTTGAGAACCCACTGTTAGAATAATTACAACAATGAGTAGGAATATGAAGGAACAAGATGGCTAGAAGAAGCAAACTGTTCATTATTTAGGCAAAAGAAAATTGTGTTCTTTTTCACAGTGAAATGTCGGTTGAATGACAAATATGACAAAGCAACTGTTTATCATTTTTTGTGTATTCAGTGTTGATAACATTGTGAAGGTTATTAAACATTGAAGACTAGATGATAATGTGCTCTTGAGAGGTTGTAGAAATCCTGGTTAGAAAGACTATTTTCGTGTCTGTTTCAGTGCTTTTTGACCTGTGGTTGATGTTGTAAATGTTCAAACAGCCTAGTGGGTTTGATATGCAGAGCTGCAGATGTGTGATCCACTAAAAATAGAAAGCACGTGTAAATTACAAAGCACAGAGAGAGAGAGGGTACATATTATCCCCACTGAGGCTCCACATTCATCTGCATTTTTGATATTTTGCTAATAGAAAATGTTTAATCTGCATCTGGATATTCTACATCAGAATACAGATGTCGTCATATAATGTAAGACTGCGATGTCGACTGGCTGAAAGCAGACGGGGTTTTCTGAGAATACTTATATCCTCTCTGGGAATTTTCAAGTTTCTGTGTATTATGCAAAACTGTATGAATTCTGCAACATTTCTCATGACCTATGGCCCTATCAACAACCGATAGAAATAGGATCAAGGAATTAAGGCAAAAAACAATTGCTTCCTTGTCTTACAGTTCAAGTCAAAAAGTAATGTACATATATGTGTATAGATGATGACATGACATCCAAGCCAAAAACTCTTCCTTGGGCCATAGCGTAATTGTCCACAAAATTTTATAGAAATCTGTTGGATTTTTTTTTTCGGAGGTTTTTTTGATATCCTGCTGAACATAGACAAACAAACAAGCATTATCACCCTTGCCTGTGTTTTGAGATCCATTAAGTTGCCACAATTGCTAGCTGGATACATTGACTAAGTTGGATTAGAGCTGTCAATCGATTAAAATATTTAATCGCAAATGTATGTATATATTTATCATTGGAAATCAACTAACAACTCAAAACAATGACAATGAAAACAAAGAAACCCTCACTGGTACGACATTTAGTATAAAAAATATGCTTGAATCATAACATGGCAAACTGCAGCCCAACAGACAACAACAGCTGTCAGTGTGTCAGTGTGCTGACTTGACTATGACTTGCCCCAAACTGCATGTGTTTATCATAAAGTGGGCATGTTTGTAAAGGGGAGACTCGTGGGTACCCAGAGAACCCATTTACATTCACATATCTGGAGGTCAGAGGTCAAGGGACCCCTTTGAAAATGGCCATGCCAGTTTTTCCTCACCAACATTTAGCATAAGTTTGGAGTGTTATTTAGCCTCCTTCTCGACAAGCTAGTATCACATGGTTGGTACTAAAGGATTCATTAGGTTGTTTTTTAGTTTTAAATGATGCCAGTATTTTCCCTCTAGCTTTAAAACAGAGCCTGCTACAATCTCACAATCGCAAGTTGCGTTAATACTTTAAAGAAATTAGTGGCATTAAAACTAAAAACGTGTTATTATCGTGTTAACTTTGACAGTCCGATAAATAACAGAACATCTGGCAGAAATGGGAGCGAACTACACCAAAACAAGGAATTAAGGCAATGTGTGTTATAGATGATGACAAGGTAGAGTTGTTTTTTTCAGATCTAAGCCAAAAGCTCTTCTTCACCCCATGGCGTAATCCTCCAAACATTTCCTAAAAATCAGTTCTGTAGTTTCCTGATATCTTGCTGACCTAAGATAGACAAACAAACAGAACATTATCACCCTTGCCTGTGTTTTGACATCCATTAAGTTTCTGCAACTGCTGGCTGGATACATTGATTAAGTCGGACATGTTATGACTAGCAGGCAGAATGGAGACTTGGCGTAGTTTGGCTTTTAATGCCCACTGCTTCACTACAGTCCTGCTGCAGAGAATAACAAGGCCCCTACTGGATGATATGACTAAACACAGTGGGATCAAAGTACAGGACTGTGCTATGGGCTTTGCCTGGGATACATACAGTACAGACTGACAGAGAGACCAGGTTACTACAGGCCACGATTGATCAATTCATGTTTCTAAATATTTGCAGCTAAGGCTATTGACTGCAGCTAGCACAAACATGGAAATGGTGCACATGGTAGCAGCTGTGGCAGAGGAACATGCTCACATGATTGCGTAAGGCTTGGGGAATGAGCGGCATTAAGTGGAAAGGCAGAAGTGATCTCTCACTCTCTTCCTCTTATCTACTTTCATCATCACCACACATGACTGCATTCACTCTTTTCTTCTAAAATAGATTTACCCTGAAAAGCAGCCACATCACTGCCTCCACAGGGGTTGCAATTATTCAAATAGCATTCAAGGTGCTGAGGCAAGATGTGAATCGATTTCTGTAGATCTCATAATATAAACATGCCGTGGATGGGCATGCTGTCTTCCAGTAAACTAGAAATAGAGTTGTCTGACCGGACTTCAAAAGCACGATACAGGGGTTTCCCAGAGTTAGGCAAAAGAAACCCAGCCCGGATCGGTGATTCAGTGAGAGATGTTTTTGTTATATCAGACGGTAGTTGCAACAAAGCATATCATATATTAATATCCCTTTTCTCACATACTGTATCTGTGGCTAACTTGTAAATGCAGCAATCTGTAAGCCCTTGAAGAGCTTTATATTAATAGCATGCTCCCAACAAAGTGCCAGGTAAAAAGTAATTCAACCAAAAAAGTCACATGACTCCCACTAGACAGTAGTTAAAACAATACATTTACACTGCAGTTGTTTCCCTGCTCAGCAGAGATGCAACTGCTTTGTCGATGTTAATGTGTTACAGAGAGATAATATTTATCCAAAGGCAGCAACATTCTTGATGTAAGCTGCTTACATGACTGACAGGAAAGAGACCTTGCTGCTTCAGGGTTGTTCTCATTAAGTCAGCAGATTTATTATGAGCTACAGATTCTTCGGTAGTAGATCCAAGTACATTCATAGACAGAAGCACTGGCCTCTTAATGCTGTCAGTTGCTGAATCAAATAAATATCCTGAGAGCTAGCTAACCATTAAATTGATTAGAATGGCCATCCAGCAGGCCTACATGCATACTTGCCAACCCTCCCGATTTTCCCGGGTTACTCACGTTTTTCCTTGCCCTCTCCCAGTTTCCTCCCGGGGTCACAATTCTGCTGTTTTTCTCCCAGATTTTATGGCAAATTTTCACACTTTTTTTCCTTTATACCTTTATACCTTATCCTTTTTCGTTATCTCAACCTGTTTCTGGCGCTGTACAGCATGCATAATCCCTACTGTTTCCACCCGGATGACAAGAGAGCTACACCAAATGTCATTTCCCGGAGGACGAGAGCAGTCTATGCTCGCGACACAGCGCAGTTTGAGCTCCGCTCGCCGCTGGGTTAAGCGCACATCACAGCGTGTAGCGCCCACACTTGGGCTTTGCTCGACGTAGCCAAAAGCCGTTGTGGCGTGGCGCAAGCCATTTGAAATAATAGGTTTCAGAGTGGCGTAGTTGCATTGTGTCTGAAAGGACCTTCAGTGAGTGAGAGACGGAGAGAGAAATGGAGAGAGCTAACTGAAAGAAATACTCAAGCAGAAAATGAATAAAAACTGAGGAATATTAGTTTATGCTAGATATTCACATGCTAAGTTTACACTAGAGGGGCAAATGATTCTGTTTTCTTTCCTGAGAATTAAAGGTAAAATGAAGTACATAACATAACATAAAAATGCTGTAATTGCAGTATACTTATTATGTTGTTATTGCACTGTTTTAAAGTCACCAGAATGCAGGAAACAATTTTTAAGGTCTCAAGGATGACAAGTATGCCTCCTTGTCTTCATTTTATTTGTTTGAAGGGCTGATTGAAATAAATTCTGCATTGACTTGAAGTCATTTGGCTTCTAATATCTTAGTTGACCTATTTTAAAGATCTGTCTGACTGTCTCTCCAATATTATTGCACCTCAGTAGAGTAGTCGCGCCCATCCAAAACCTTCTTCAGACTTAATAAATCTGCACAGATATGCCATCTTAAAAGGTAAACGCTCTGGTCACATGATAGTCACATGATACCGCCAGTGACCCAAATATCCCACATATAATCAAACGTAATGTTACATGTACCGGTATATTAAGAAAGACTCATATATACATAATATACAACAATATATACAAAACTTAATATACAAACAATTAGCAATTAATAATATAGGTGAATAGGATGTACCTCAAATATATATAGGAGCAGGAATCTATGTAAATGAGCCCATGGATATAGAATGTGATATATTATGGTGCTCGAAGATGTGACAATAAATTGCACTTAAAGGGAGCTAGAATGTGCAGACCTTTTTCTACGTTTTTCTCTCAGTAGATAAACACAGTCATCCAGACAGATCTCTTAAAATCTAGTGTTTATTAAAGACCAAAGTGTAGCATTATTATCGTGATGCTAGAGATGGGAGGTGTAATTTTCTAGTAATGACTGTTGATTATCTCATTCCCTACTAAGGGACCCAAAAACAAACGTAAAAACAACCGATCTGTAAACTGATGAAGACACTAATGACATTTTAGTCCTGACTGTTTTTTGCAGTTAAATCTTCCATCTGTATATATTAAGTTGTGTCAATGTTTACCATGGTGTATTATCCTGCTACTACTATAATGAATCATCCTTTGTATTGCCATCCCTCAGTACCTTGTTGTTCTCTGCGTGTGTGCATGTGGATTTGTGGATGTTGAAAGAAATACAGGACACACACACAAGCCCAAACCAAAAGCACAAAGCAGTGATGATAGCTCATCCTGTTTAGGCCAGATACACTTACATTGCCAGCCTGGCTCAAGGTCCTACCAGGTCTAAATTACCTCGCTGTAAAATACAGTAGAATGGACTCACACATTATCTTACGTAGGTGTGTGTGTGAGACAGGGGTACAGAACAGTCCTAGACAGTGCGTGACGGTGACCGCTTTTAATTCCAGCTGTAATGTGCAGGAGCAAATGCCGCAGTAATAGTAAAACGCAGGCCGCTCCCACCTTACTTCTCTTTCGACCTGTTTCACATATTATCTTATAGTATGTAAAGAATAATCCTATCTGACAATCTTCACTATAACTTCGTCCTGGGCTGTCGCTTTGTGTTATACCACTGGCTGTAATGCTGTCCTGCTGTGTGACCCAGTGGTTCCCAGCCTCTCCTCCTGTTCTCCTGAATAATGAAAGACACGAGCCGTCATCCTGACTGTACTGTTGCTTCGAGGCCAGCTTGCCTGTCTCCCAGGTGCTGCTGCCATTGCTGCCATTCCACACATGGTTTGCCAACTGCCAGCGAACACCGTTGTATCAGTTTACCTTGCTGCCCATAATCCAAATCTACACACACGTTTACCCATTAAGTGTGGGTCACTGTGTTCGTGTTAGCTGTGTTTGTCTACTTATTGCACACGAGTAGGTGTTACTTCTTTCATGCAGTGGATCTGTAAAACAGCATGTTATTTTTACTGTTCGGTGGTTTCTGTGCTAGTTTTACCACCACAAGCTGCCAGTGCTATGATGATGGTGGTTTAAGGTAACTGCCATTCTGTGATAATCCTGTTGTAATATCTCCCTGCTAATGGAATATTCATAAATAAGATTAGATTGGAAATAAGATTGATTGGATTATATTCACCAGAAGTATAAAACATGCTGTGTCCCTTATAAATTCAAAAGAAAATACCACTAATTTGTGGGGGAATGTCTTTATTCTTTGATTTTTGGGTTACTGGAAAAAATTAAATAAATAATTCCTGACAATGACTGATATATTTGACTTCAGGACATCTCTGACTACATACGTGCTGAAAATCAAACTTTTTTACTGTATCAAGTTAGAGATTTTCTGAAGTAAAAGTCCCTAGAAGTGTAGGATTTTTGAATTAGTACCCGATATCGGGATAGTATCGAATCAGGAGATAAGTGTTTTGTCCCAGCCCTAATTCTCGATACCTATTCGATTCCACAGTAAAAAAACAAAAGAAAAACAATAAATCCCATGTACTTCAACATCCACTCCTTTATTACTTTTTGCATACTGTTTTTCTTTGTTAGTTAAACAGCTCATAATTCCCTCTCTATTTTCTATATTGTATTGCTGTGAAAACATCTCCTTCAAACAACTGGATTTATTCAAGTTTCGCGCTAAACACTACATTTTACAAGATTACATTTGAACACATCATGATAACGTTAGAATTTAACTTCGCCCAATATCAATAGAGCCCGAACGCATCATAATGTAATCAATGGCACTTCCTGTTAACGTTAGCTAATGTTAACTAGCTCTCGTTCCGCTGATTTCAACACAGATTTGTTGTTCTCAATGTAGCATTATCTGGGACAAAATAGAGTCGATGGTGAGTTTACTGTGTCCCAAGAATTTTCTATTGTGTACTTCACGTTTTCAGAATTTTGGAATCAACTCTGTACCAAAGTATCGGTTCTAGTGACATCCCTATATTGTATACACAATTTTTAAATGTATTCATATGGATATTCAAAGCTGTGAGTAACATACTGGACGGAGGTGTAAAGTAAACTATATGAAATATTAAGTTTATATTAATAAATGGAACTCTGTGTTGTCCAGACATATTATTTAAAGCATTAATGCATTTTGCAGGGATGTTTGTGGTTTGGTTTCATTTGTTTCTGATTCGGTTCCTCTTCCTGTGCTTATTTCTTTCTCAGGCCTACGGCTCAGGTTGTGATGTAGTGATCTTGGCCAGTAACTTTGACTGTGTGCAGATTATCCCGGGAGCTCAGAATGGAAACATACAGGTGGGCTGTGTGGAATGCTCCCACCAGCTTGGCAGGGTAAGTGTTGACTGCGCACTGAGACGCACTCCCACACGCAGTTTTCATTTTTCCGTGCAGCCCTGAAGACATTATCAATTACTCTGAGCTAAAAGAAGTCCATTTAGCCCCGCGTTTGCTCCTGTCTTGTATTGCCCATGCTCTCCTCTCCTCTTGCTATCCTGCTCTCTCGCTCCACTCCCCTCCTTCCCCTCTCCTGTGGGAACGGCTGTGCAGAAGCACTGATGGGGTGAGTAATGTTGTGATGATGAACGCAGCTCTTTATTTTTAGATTGCTGCATCCTACGGAAACACAGTCTGCATCTTTGAACCTCTTTCTACCAACCCAAACAAACGCCACAAGGTGAGCATGAATGTCGGTATTTTAGACATATATATAGTGGTTTGAATCAATATCTAGTGAGCTTAATCAATAATATTGCATGGTGTGTGTCGCTCTCCTACGACTAACAGCAGCTTAACTATCAATGGCAAAAGACGGGACAGTTCTTCCTCGAGGCCATCACCTACAACCTGGCCTGGGATCCGCAAGGTACGCCAATGCTTTCTGTGTTTAACTGATTCACCGACTGTCTGACTAAATTAATCCACACTACACGCAGCTCCCATTACAGCCCCCTGTGGTTTGTCTGGAACGACACGTGTTATGTAAGAGTGACAGTGTGCATGTGGCTATGTGTATTGTAGTAGTCGACGTGGGATGAGAGGTGTGTAACACAGTGCTTTTGTGTCCACAGGGAACCGTATCCTAGCAGCGACCGAGCGCCTCCAGCTGTGGGCTCCTCCGCTGGCAGATGCCCTGATAGAGGAGGAGGATGGACAGTTGACTGATGACAAGCCCCACCCTGTCCTCAATGACTGGAACTGTGCCTGGCAGTGCAAGTAAGTTTTTTGCTTTTGCACATACAGTATTGTAAAAGCATCCGACATGATGGACATGGAAAAAAAAACCTTGCTGCTTCCAGGTTATGTACATTTGGTCAACAGCAGAATCATCCAAAGATAATTTCATATAAAGCCAATACAGTTATACAGAGAGTTGCTTTTGAAGTAGATGGTCCCGTAGTGCTGCCTTGATGAAGCAAATATCCTGATAGCTAACTGACCAGTAGACTGAGGGTGTTTTCTTATTAGGTACGATTGATTTGTACCGTGCCTGAGCACGATTGCCCTCCCTCTCCACTTCCCACTGCTCAGTAAAGTTGTTCCGTACCCGAGTACACTTATATCGTTATCCACGTGTGTTTGTTTTTGTTGAGATCAGCTGTTCTATTTGCGGAGCATCGAAAAACACTTCATTCAAACTTGACAGAAACAAAATAAAACTCACCAAAACAGTCATCGTTAGTCTTTTCAACAATCACCAACTTTTGGTCGAAATAAACTCTTATTTCACCGAGTTTGATGTGAAAATATGCCGACTCTACACTCTGTCTCCCCTCGCTGTCTCTCTCTCTCTCTGCCCGCTGAGCAGCTGAGCGGCTCTCTTCTCTCGCCTGCCTTCCTGCTTTATCGGTCATGGCCGTGCAGTTCAGAGGATAAGATCAGTGCAAGCTGCATACATACAGATTTCGGAGGAGACCGGTGGCGTTGAAAGATTCTGCCCTTTCAAAACTACACACTGACTGCTAACGTTACTCACGTTAGCTAGCAGTCCACTTCCGTGTTTCAGTACAGTTGGCGTTCATACCTGATGCGAGCCGTACCCGAGTACACATATGAATCCCTGATGTGAATGTTGATGTGAGGGTCAAGCAGACCTGTGTGTCTTCATGTTCTTCCTTCTCTCCTCTCTCAACTCGTGTTCTGTTGTCTTGTAAATGTGCAGTCAGTAAAAACTTTGTAACAGGTGATTGTAAGTGAAAAAATACTTTGTTCATCTTTGAAAATACAAAATGTTACTGTTAGTTTTGTGATTGAATAGTGAAGTGTTTTTTTGAGGGAACAGTCGAATATTACATGTAGAACAGTAGCAAAATGTTTCCGTCTTTTTCTGTCAGCTGATGTTTTTAGTTTCTTTTCTGCCATGCAGTAAAGACTTTGTCCCGGCCCTTTGCAGACAAAATATTAACTTTCATTTTTCCTCTTGAAGGTTGTGGAATTACACAATCTTTACTAATAAAAACGCATAGGCAGTTACTGATTATCCAAAGTCACCTGCACACATGAAAGGTTTGGATGCACTGTTGTAAGCCACTCTTTTTTAGGGCTGGGGTGATATGCTTATCTCCCGATTTGTTACTATCACAATACTTGCCAATACGTTATGTATTCTAATTCAATATTACGATTTATTGCAATTTTTTACTTTTATAACACTAGACCATGGGAAAAAGTTGAATCATACACTTCTAGGGACTTTTACTTTGGATAATCTCTCCCTTGATACAGTAATAAAGTTTGATTTTCAGCATGTATGTAGTCAGAGATGTCCTGAAGTCAGTTATATCAGGAATATAATCAGGAATTATTTATAATTTTTTTTTACAATAACCCAAAAATCAAAGAATAAAGACATTTCCCTCACAATTAATTATTTTTTAAGGGACAGAGATAGCTTGTTTTATACCTCTAGTGAATGTAATCCAATTAATTAAATTTCATATATGTATTTTGTATATACAGTTCCCTTTGTTAACACCTTATTTTGAAAACCAGACGTAGTCACATATGTATTCTTCCGCTAACTTCGCTAAGTCCGTAGCTACTAGCGCTCCCCGTCAGCTTTATGGTCAACTCCATTGGGGCTGTTTGAACACATTTAACATAAATATCAGTATATGGGTGCACTTGTTATTGCGTTGGTTGATTTGACCACAGAGATGCGAGTGGCAGCTGGCTTGACCGCACGTTATTCACAAAACTCTAAAAGAAAAGCAAAAGATAGGTACTCCTCTGGCTCCTCTGCGGTCACAGATTTTAGTGTAACACCGGCATCCAATGACACAGCAGGCCCTGGGGGCAGAAATACCTGTATGAAGAAGCATAAACAGCTCCAAATAGTGGGTTTATGGATATGATAGAAACTGAAATCAAACCAAAACTATTTTTAAAAATCAAATCAATGTTTTTAATAACTTATAAATTATTACTAATTTGAAATATTTTATGAACAAAAAAATGACACCTCTCAAAAATAGTAGGGCCTTCAGAGAAAGAATCAATTTTCTTCCCCACCTTTACTCTTTTTGAGTCTGTCGCCTGTGCTTTAATCTGTGTAATCAGCCATAGACGTATCCTGTAATACCATGTTAGTAATTGTCATCTGATGACTCATATTCATGCCCAGGAAATGAACTAGAACAGGGAAGTGCTAACTCATGCACAAAGTTACCACACATACCTATTGACAGCTGACAGGAGCACCACTGGTGTGTTTCTTCAGTGGTGAATCTCCCATGGAGAAGTGAATATAGCTGATATCGTTGTTTATGCTTGTGTTTCTCTCAGGACTGCTGCATCTGTTCACATTGCCAAGTGGTCTCCTGACGGGGAGTACTTTGCAACAGTTGGGAAGGTACATGATTCATGTAAACAACAACAAATTGTTGAACAGTTTTCATAATTGTATGGATGTGTTTATATAATATACGTTCACGCATGTGTTTGCATACGCAGGATGACTGTTTACTCAAGGTGTGGTATCCCACCACGGGCTGGCGCTCTGCAGTGGTGTTCCACGACCCCTCCGATAAAAAGCCCCTTCCTGTTAACTTCTCCTTTGTTTACCTGGCCCATCCACGCTCGCTCACCGGTATGTCCTGGAGGAAGACCAGCAAGTACATGCCCAAGTAAGGAAGCACACACGCACAGTCACATGGCCAGTGACATGTTTATTGTTTAGTACACGGCTCGAGGGCTAAGTTGCAACATGGATAGTAATGCAATAAAAATAAATGATTTTCAGTAATGAAATACCTAGATAGATAGAAAGTAACTTTATTGTTCCCAAGGGAAATTCAAGCACCTAGCGTGCTATACGTTTATGATGAGGTTTACAGTGATTTCAGTGTATGTTCTCACATGTAACATTGAAAAAGCTGTATTTACGCAAACTATAGATTATGGAGGACTGCACAATTTTGTGATGCACCCTTGGTTCTCACTCTCAGTAAGCAGGAATTCGACATTAAATTCACATAATTTGTGTATTAGGCTTGTCACAGTTAAAACATTTTCTCACTTGAATGAATTTTCCCAGAACACCATCTAGTACTGGTGTTACTGATTTTGATTAGCTTCCCTTAGAGAGGACACTCTGCTAGGTGTGAAGCTTTGTTGAGTGCTGGTAGCTGACCATCATCACCAGTTGCTATGTGTCGACATGTGTGCAAATTAAGAACGGTGAATTGCTGGTGGAAGCAGCCAGTCAGAGGAAGTTGTCTGTTTGTCTGTTCCACTGAGTGTATCAGTGATTTCATCAACTTAATGCAGCCTCTCTTTATATTTCACTTTCCTTCGAAACAGTAATCACTGATTGTGTAAGAGCTGCGTTCTCCTGTTGCTTTCTAGGGGTTCAGTGTGCAACGTGTTGCTGACGTCCTGCGAGGATGGTGTGTGTAGGTTGTGGTCGGAGACTCTGCTACCGGAAGACAGCCTGCTTGGAGGACAGATCTCTGAGAACAGTCACTCCGTCAGCTCCAGCCTGCCAGGCCTGGCAGGAAATAAGGACAAGATCCAGCACGCTCTGGAGGTACACTTACTCACTCCGTCAGATCTGACTGGAAATAATTCATAAATGGGAATATATTTCTGATTAACATACGCCTGTTCTCTGTGTTTTATTCCTGCTTAATTAGTCAATCCACCACCTGAAACATCTGCGCCGTGGCCGGCGACGGTCTTCTGCTCTGGTGGCTCACAGCGAGCTGCTGCCCTCTCAGCTGGGCACACAGGACGCACACACTCACCGCCACATCGCTCATCATGCCAACGCCCTGTGTCACTTCCATATCTCAGCCAGTATTAACCCCAACACAGGTAGCAACTGGCTCAGAAGCATTTCTATATTTCGTAACCATAAGATCCATACATAGTTGGACTATGGACCATATAAGACTGTTCTATAATGTTGTCTGTAATGTCTGCAATAATGACGCCATTCATAAACCAAATTATATTTATGTTGCTGCATTAGTTAATTGCAGAGATCATTTTGAGATTAATTTGATTATAGCTTATAATTGTCTTATAGTGTGTTTTTTTTGTGGCTTCATTGCAAAACATAATAAAATGGAGATCCAAACAGAATTAGTTTTGCATTTATGAGAAAGCAGAAATGGCTTCTATGACTGAAAGTAAATGCATCAGTGAGCAGCACATTCATTGCAGCTGTGAACCTAGTCGAAGCTTGAGTCATATTTTATTTAGCCATTTCCCTTTTTAGTGCTTTCATCCATGCATCTCTTTCTCCTCTTCGTCGGTCAGATATCCCATCAGTGCTGGCTGACTCTGCCGTGTTCAACCCAGACGATGGCTCTGGCGGTGGAGGCTTCGTCGTTCACTGGCTCAACAATAAGGACCTCAGCTTCACCTCCTCCATGGACCTCTTTATGCTGCAGCTCCGCAAGTTCTCTGAACAGCAGCTGGAGCAGACCACTGAGGACCTCCTGGACCCCGAAGGATCCCCTATGAAGTTTGACTTTGGTATGAGCCACAACCGGGCCAACGTGCATTCCTTAAAAACACATAATCCTAAAAGCAACATAAAAGCACATTGTTTTCTGTCTTTCTAGACCTGGACGAGATGTCTGACAAAGCGTCCTCGGAGCAAGGTGAGGAGGGCGAGCCGGGGGAGCAGGGAAGCACCAAGGCGTCCTCCCCGGGATCCAGCTCCAGCATGCCTCTGCCCTCCATGCTGCTGGAGAGGAAGATGGAGACTCTGATCACAGAGTGGAACAAGAGCCCAGACATGATGTTCACCATCCACCCTACTGATGGGTCTTTCCTGGTCTGGCATGTCAAGTACTTGGACGAGTTCAACCAGGGCATTTTCAGACAGGTTCAGGTGAGCAGAAAATCAGGCCGGATGTTTGTTTCCACAAGCAAGTGAGAAATGTGTTTTCCAAATGAGTGCTTTAGTGAATCACTTGCTCATTCGCTCACTCATACAGGCAGCAGTGTAGTTAAACTTTGTCTCAAATGTGAGGTGACTCAGCACTCCCCCAGCCTTATGTAAGACCCCTAATATTCCTTTTCTTACCTGTGCATGTGGGCTATTAAAACTCTGTCATGTCACTGTGGAGCCTTGCCGTCCTAAAGGACAGCAGCACGCTGCAACACGAGAAGGCTGAGGAGGACAAAACACAGTAGAGACCACCTTTGATCAGCTTTATTGTAGCTGCTAGAAATAAGTTCACACAGGCCCGCACTTATTATAATTACTTTGCATGGGCTGCAATGATACAGTATATGGACACGTAGCTATCTGTCTTTATGATCGCAATAAGAGAACACACATGTTGGCATTGTATATAAGAGCTTTATAATGCCATGTACACTAGGGCTGCACAATTAATCGAAATTTTATCGAAATTGCAATATGGCCTACTGCAATTTTCAAATCATAGGAGGCGCAATATTTGTTAAAGGTTAAATGTGTGGCAAAATACCATTTTAAATGAATTATTGTTGTGCTGTAGAGATGTCCTGGCTTACACATCATATTATACAGACTTAAGAAAACATCTTTGTTTGGTACAGATCCCTGCAAAAATCACACCATAAGCATTTTAATATGCTTTTTCGGTGAAAATGAGAATAATGATGTGGAAAAAATCATTGCCTCTAATCATATCACAATTGCAATATCAGTCAAAAATAATCGCAATCAGATATTTTCTCAAAATCATGCAGCCCTAATATACACATATGAAGTCCATATTCTGTAGAAAGTGGTAGTGTATGTATGTAATATGCAGTAAGCTGTGTGTGTTTCTGGTTCATTTGTGAGAATGCAGTAGAAGCCAAATATCGTCTTGCTAATGTTGAACAAGAGAGATGACATGACATTGGTATAAAGAGCTAATTAGCTCTCTATAGAGAATATATGGCCATAGTCCTGATGTTTTTTCTATTTCCCTCCAACCCTCCCATTAGGTGTCCTTCTCCTCCCGTATCCCAGTGGCGTTTCCTACAGGTGACGCCAACTCGCTGAGTAAAAACATCCTGATGTACGCCTGCACTCTGAGTGAGGGGGAGACTGCCGGTGCTGGGGAACAGGGGAGGACGGTTCAACGCGTCTCCCACTCTGCTTCAACCTCGGCCTTCCTGGGTTCACCCGCACTGGCCCCCTCTTCCTTCCCTCGCCTTGGCATCAGTCCCGCTGTCATGATGGTCTCCAAGCATGTTGATGGATCTCTCAACCAGGTACAAGATTGAGAGCTTGGAATGTACCATTTCTTTCTTCCAGGGTCAATGCATGTTTTCATAAGATGTTCCCAAAAACCTCCTTTAACCCTTTTTAAAATGTCACACCAACACAAATAATTTCATGTCCTAACCAAATGAATGTATTGTACTTGCATGTTTGTGTATTATCCCGCCTTCCCAGCCCTCTCTAATTGTTTTGGTTCCCTCTGTCTGCAGTGGGCAGTGACATTTGCGGAGCGCTCTGCCTTCGCCAACGTACTGACCGTATCACACAAGTTCCGGTACTGCGGCCACCGCTTCCATCTGAACGACCAGGCCTGCCACACGGTGCTGCCGCTGCTGCTGACCTCCTCCCACCATAACGCTCTGCTCACCCCTCCCTCGGCCCCTAGCAGCCTGGAAGGAGAGCAGCCGCCTACCTTTCCAATACCAAAGGGACTTCCCAGGTAGAGAAAGAGATGAGGAGAAGAAAGAATATGCAAAGAGCACATTGATGCTTATTGCAGCACACTGTGACTCACTTTCAGAAATGATCTTGTCTTTCTAACGATGCATTCCTTTTCCATTAGCAGGAAGCAGCTTCGTAATGCAGCTACAAGGACCTTCCATGACCCCAACGCCATCTACAGCGAGCTCATTTTGTGGAGGGTGGACCACATTGGACCGCTGTCCTGCACCGGAGGGGTCTCTGAACTGGCCCGCATCAACTCCCTGCACACCTCTGCCTTCAGCAATGTTGCTTGGCTGCCTACACTAGTACCCAGCTCTGTTCTCGGTAAACACACCATGCATGTTTATTATGGGCGTCAGTTTTAACCTCAGTGATTCTTGTTATGCGTAAATTACCAAGAACTTTAATATAAAAGTGGAAGTTTGACTGCTGAATCATCTGAGCTTCTGCTTTTGGTTCACTATTTGTCAGGCGAAACTGTGCCAAATATATGCACAGTATATAATGGCATTTAGTCCACCTGCAATAGTAAAGCTTAGCCAGTTTTGCACGTCAGATTTGTACTAAAAAGTTAATTATTCCATACTCATTATTGCCTACCAACTAGGGCTGTCAGAGTTAATGTGATAACAGCCCATTAATATAAGTTTATTTTAATGCCACTAAATTCTTTAATATATTAACACAACTTGCGATTTTTAGGCTATAGCGGGCTCAGTTTTAAAGCTAGAGTGAAAATACTGGCACATATGAAACTAGAAAACCTAAAGAATCCATTGGTATCAACCATGTCATGCATGTCAAGAAGTACGCTTAATGACGCTACGAAGTTACGCTAAATTTTGGCGAGGAAAAACTGGCATGGCCATTTTCAAAGGGGTCTCTTGACCTCTGACCTCATGATATGTAAATGAAAATGGGTTCTATGGGTACCCACGAGTCTCCCCTTTACAGACATGCCCACTTTATGATAATCACATGCAGTTTGGGGCAAGTCATAGTCAAGTCAGCACACTGACACACTGACAGCTGTTGTTGTCTGTTGGGCTGCAGTTTGCCATGTTATGATTTGAGCATATTTTTTATGCTAAATGCAGTACCTATGAGGGTTTGTGCCATTAATTTACGATTTATCATGATTAAATCGATTGACAGCCCTACTACCAAGATATAAACATATTTCTTGACTGTGCCTTAAAAGCAACAATATACCTTTTCCGATTAAGATCCATCCTTGCTCTCTGCTGCCTGAGGAGGGAACTTTATCCCTTAAGTCATTTTTTTTAGTTGGGAGATGTTTTTTTTATTGATACAGATACATTGCTTAATTTACAAGTATCCTTCAACTTTTTATAAACTAAGCAAATATTAAATGTGTGTGTTTTTTTCTGTATTGTTCACCAAATAGTAGTTAATACATTCTTTGACACTAACTCTGTGTGGTGTCCCTCAGGAACTTATTGCAACAGCGCCAGCGCCTGCTTCGTGGCATCAGATGGTAAAAACCTGCGTCTCTATCAAGCCGTGGTGGACGCCAGAAAACTACTGGATGAGCTGTCGGACCCTGAAACATCTGTGAGTGGACACGCTCACACAAAAACAATAATGTTGTTGCTCATTGGGATGTGATCGTCTCTGTTTAGAGTCTCTGTTAAGTGAATTTATGTATCTGGGTCTTCATGTCTCACACTGTGGCTCTTTAAACTTTTAGTCCCAAAGGATCAGGAATCAAGTCCAAAGCAAGCTTGTGTACATCAACCATGAAACATCACAAATCTGATATTCACAGATATTAAATTCTTGTTATAAGCCAGCTTTTCATTTCCTTTTGATGCTGCTTTCATTTCTAAATGTTACCAAAACAACAATACTCCGTCTACATCAGGCACACAGATGTGGTTAATGTTTCTATCTCTTGCTTCATAACACCCACCAGCCTACATTACATCACTTCAAATCCTAATGTGCAATACATTTTAACCACGTTAGTGGTTTACATTGCAGTACGCTAAAAGGATAATTTACCATTTTCCTGTGTTTCTGTTTAGAAACTGGTGGGCGAAGTGTTCAACATCGTCAGCCAGCAGTCCACTGCCAGACCTGGATGTATCATCGAGCTGGACGTCATTACAAACCAGGTTAGCAGCTGCTCTGTGTTTTTTCACACCCACCTCAGATCAGCGGTGTACAGAAACCTTCTGATCAATAGACGTAGTAACCTGTTTGATGCTTTCTCCATGTGCATCCAGTGTGGCGCCAACACCCAGCTGCTGCACGTCTTCCAAGAGGACTTCATTCTCGGTTACAAGCCTCAGAAAGAACCAGACGCATACACGCCGGCCTTTCCATCTGGTGAAGGTATAACACGCTGCGGTGTATTAAACATTTGAGTTTGGTATTTTGGAAACTAGGTCGTGCAGTAGTCAGCGGTGTGCGCAAAGGATGCTGGGAGATCCTGTTGTTCTGTGAAGCACATGTTAAGTAAAGCAGGCACTTGCTGAATGTGTAGCTGTCTCCCGTGGTATTATTTTGGAGTACACCACAGTAATATTGGCGTTGGGGATAAAGCTAGCTTAGGCTGCAGAAAATGTCTTTCATTCATCATGTCAACAGTTATTTTAGGCCAGCAGCGTCAATGAGGAAGTTAAAACTTTGTAGAGCTGTTTCCTCATACCTTTTAAAAACCTGATTGTCATTAGAAGAAGATAATGTAATTTTACTTTATCCAGATTACCAACCTGCCCCGTTCTCTGAGAAGTTCTTCCTGGTGGTGATAGAAAAGGATCTCAACAGGAACTCTGTGCTGCAGATGTGGCACCTGCACCTCAAGTCTGTGCAGGCCTGTGTTGGTAAGTGTAGGCTACACACAGCTGAGCAGCTATTGGCAGAATTAGACGTTTTCTGCATATTTTTAAGCATGAATTTCTTTTACTGAGGTGTAGGCCGGCTATAACGTTCCTGCATCTCTGTCTCCAGATGAGCCAAGCTCAGATTTTAGCTTCCAGAGCCAGCTGATGGTTCCCAATCAGGCTATGAATGCCGACTCGTCTCCGGAGATGTCACCTGTCAGACCCCTGCCTCGCTCAGCCTCCACAGCCAACTTGCAGTCAGCCAGCAAACTCATCCTCAGCTCCAAGCTGGTGTACAGCAAGCGGCTCGACCTGCCCCACGGTGTGGAGGTTACCAGGGCCACCCCCTCTGCAGGTTGGGACGGCCACACAGTTGTCACACATATGACTCACACCATGTTGTTGTTGCTGAATGTGTAAAACCCCCTTTTTCATAACTAGGTGACATAATCCCAAAATGGTTCTACATTTATTTTAGCGGTTTAGAAATAAAATAAGAGATTACCTGAAAAAATCTGTTTGCCATATGTTAATGTGGAAATCAGCAAGAAAACACAGAACATGCTTGAAATTGTCTCTGTTTTCGTACTGCCTCCTCTTTCCGCCAGGTCACCTGAGCTCCTCCTCTATCTACCCCGTGTGCCTGGCTCCGTACCTGATCGTCACCACCTGCTCCGACTCTCGCGTGCGGTTCTGGCGCTGCGCCGTGGAGGGCGACGACGGGTACAACGAGGATGACCGGGACAACCGCGCGTACCGCTGGGAGCCCTGGGCCCTGATGAACGAGGAGGATGACAACAACAGTGCTGTGTGTGTGTCTGGACGGCCCGTTGCGGTGTCCTGCTCCTACATCGGCAGGCTGGCCATGGCCTTTAAAAAGCCACGGCAAGGACAGGTAGGAAAGTAGAGTTTGGCTTTACAACGGTGTTTTTTGGTGTATATGTACCGAAAACCTATTAAATGTAGCTGTGGCAATAAAAATGTAAATGCGGTGAATAAACATGTTTTGACGGTATAGCCTGGATCCTCCAGAAATAGATACAAATTCCATATATCAGCATATTAATACGTTTTTATGTAAAGCAGAGAATAGTGAGGGAGGAACTACATAAAATAAACATTCGGTACATTAAACACTGCAGTGTTTTTAAAATTGTGCTAACCGTCATTAGCCATAAGTAGGGCTGTCAATCAATTAAAATATTTAATCGCATGATTGTCCATAGTTAACTACATAACACATTTTTTATCTGTTCAAAATGTACCTTAAAGGGAGAATTGTAAAGTATTTAATACTCTTATCAACATGGGAGTGGACAAATATGCTGCTTTATGCAAATGTATGTATATATTTATTATTGGAAATCAATTAACGACAAAAAACAATGACAAATATTGTCCAGAAACCCTCACAGGTACTGCATTTAGCATAAAAAATATGATCAAATCATAACATGGCAAACTGCAGCCCAACAGACAACAACAGCTGTCAGTGTGTTAGTGTGCTGACTTGACTATGACTTGCCCCCAAACTGCATGTGATTATCATAAAGTGGGCATGTCTGTAAAGGGGAGACTCGTGGGTACCCATAGAACCAATTTTCATTCACGTATCTTGAGGTCAGAGGTCAAGGGACCCCTTTGAAAATGGACATGCCAATTTTTCCTCTCTCTCCCCCTGGCACAACTGTCACTCTCATTATCTAATAAAGACAAAATGGCCAAAAATAGAATAAAAACATAAATAAATTGGTGGCGTTAAAACAAATTTGCGTTAACACGTTATTATCGTGTTAACTTTGACAGGCCTAGCCATGAGTGAGAAGGAAGTGATAAAACCAGACTGTCTGAGGATCTAATCCCATTTCCTATCACTACTCTGTATTTGAAGTATGTGGAGTTTGATGTCGTTGAACTGAAACTGAGTTGAGGTTAATACTTCAGGATGTGATACAGGATAGAGGTCTGTGTGGATCCATTGAGGTGTTTTTATTGTATTTACCGTACGCCTGGTTGACTGGTCCACACAGTGTCTTTAGATTTGACATTTTCTAAGAAACCAGACGTTTTAAGAAAGCTCTCCTCTCGTCCTCAGCTGCAGGGCTCTGGAGAGGACTTCTCCATGCATGTATCCATCTATGAGTGTGAATCTACCGGTGGCTCAGAGTGGGTTTTAGAGCAAACGCTCCACCTGGACGACTTCACCAGACCCACGTCAACCCTGGATCCAAGAGTCAGCGTGGACTCCAACCTCTTTGTCTACAGCAGGTCAGGAGGGCACTGCTTGTGTGTCATATTCTGCATGTTTATCAGTATGGGTGTCTCATACGTTAATCATTTTCTCCACGCCAGGTCGGACCTGTACATGAGCAGAGACCATAGCTCCCCCAACATTAAGCACTACGTTCACTTGGACTGGCTGTCAAAGGAGGACGGGTCTCACATCCTCACCGTGGGGGTCGGATCCAACATCCTCATGTACGGACGCATCTCTGGCGTGGTCAACGAGCCGACCAGCAGCAAGGAGGGTGTGGCTGTCATCAACCTGCCTCTAGGGGGCAGTATCAAACAAGGCATCCGCTCACGCTGGATCCTGCTTCGGTCCGTGGACCTCCTGTCCTCCGTGGACGGCACGCCGTCTCTGCCAGTCTCCCTGTCCTGGGTGAGGGACGGCATCCTGGTGGTGGGCATGGACTGTGAGATGCATGTGTATGCTCAGTGGCATCAGGACAAGAAGCCCGGGGAGGGAGACGAGGGCAACCTGTCGTCCGCAGACATTGCTGGAGGTCAAACCGGGGGTTCATCCTCGGCCTTTGAAGGGAGAACCAGGTCTAAGAGTGTGTTTGAAGGGAGTGTCGCGGTGGATGAGGCCCTTCGTGCACCGGCAGGACTTCAGGAAGGGGGACTGTTTGAAGCAGCTCACTCCCTGTCTCCAACTCTCCCCCAGTACCATCCCACCCAGCTGCTGGAGCTCATGGACCTGGGCAAGGTTCGCCGCGCCAAGGTGAGTCTGTTTCTGCCTCATTCAGTGACTCCAAAATATACAAACCAGACCAGTTGGAGTCTATTGATGGAGTTAGCACTGATGCCGTAGTGGAGTAAATTGCAGTAATCAAGACGGGAGGAAATGAAGACGTCGATCAATATTTCAGCAGCAGGGCGTGCGAGAGAGGGCCCTAGCTTAGCAATATTGTGAAGGTGATAGAAGGAGGAGTATGCGCTGTATAACCCATTGCTCTTCTGTACATCAGGCCATCCTCGCTCACCTGGTGAAGTGTATTGCCGGGGAGGTCGCCGTGGTGAGGGACGTGGAGGCAGGCGAGGGCGGAGCCAGGAGACACCTGTCCCGGACCATCAGTGTGACCGGCAGCACAGCGAAAGACACCATTGTGGCCGGCCGCGACGGGGGGAGAGACTACACCGAGATCAACTCCATCCCTCCGTTGCCCCTCTACTCCCTCATGCTGGCCGACCTGGACACCTCGTACAAAGGGGCGGAAGAGACCGCGAAGGGGAATAAGGGGGGCGACGGCGAGGGATCCCAGAAGTCCGGAGAGGACCAGTATGCTGACCTCTTCCAGGTAGGTAGAGTTAAGAGCTCTGATTTTGTTGTTAAAGGTGTAGTCCACTAATACACCTGACTCCTGTGTTAACAGATGCAAAGCGTCACCACAGATGATTTTGTGAACTTTGCCACCGACAAACCAGAGAAGAAGTCTCGAGTTATCAACCTCTCTCAGTATGGACCGACCTACTTTGGACCGGAGCATGCTCAGGTATTTTTGTATTTTTTTAGAATGGGACCCCATTTAAAAAAAAAAAAAAAAAAAAAAAAAAAAAAAAAGGGAAATTGCACTATTAATGTAGACTATTTATGATAACATCCGAAGATTCATATTCTTTTCAATCCTCAGTTGTATTGCAATTAAGTCATTAAGAAAGAGGGGAATAGAGTGGTGCAGCGATGGCATATTTTTGTAGACCTACCCAGAAGTTCCCTCGACAAAAAGCCAACCGGATTTTTCCATTCGGCTTTCGGATTACCACTTTTATGATTTTTGAAGTGTAAATGCAGTTGCCAGAAGTAAAAAGCTAACGTTACACCGCGGTTGTATGACTTCACGTCACCACCACTAAGCTAAAGGTGGACTAGTGTTTGGCGTGATGACGTTTAGTAGTCTCATTTAGCCACTTGTTAGCAACCGCCTCTTTGAAGACACGTAAAAGCTACAAAATTCACAAGTGGGATATTTATTGATGTATTTCATATCATAGAACAAATCATTAAAATCTCTTCAGCTTGTGTTAACCAAAGACCTTATTTCAGGCATCTAACTAAAAACCCATTCAAAAAACCCATTGACTTCCAGACGAGGGAACCGGAAGAGCTAACATGCTAACTCATTTCTGGGTTTTAGGACTCATTCCTGCAGCCCTCTTTTAAAGGGGAGGAAATGTGACAATAGTAATATGGTAATAATCGGCTAATCTGTGGTTATATGAGAGTAGTTTTCTCTCAACGGGGATATGTTAAGTATTGTATAATTTTTGCAAATTCAAAGTAATAACCCGTTTCTCTTTGCTCTCTCTCTTTCTTCATGTGTCCAGGTTTTGTCCAGTCACCTGATGCACTCCAGCCTCCCAGGACTGACCAGACTGGAGCAGATGTTCTTGGTGGCGTTGGCTGATACTGTCGCAACCACCAGCGCCGAGGTCACCAGCTCCACTGATCAAAAGCACATAGGTCAGCATATACGTTTGGTTACAATCATATTTATGATATGTATGTGCAGTACACAGAGTAAATCTAACCTATTGCACCGAGGTTTACTGAGGTTAGGGACTGCTGTGTCTGTATTTCTTCAACTGGAGTCGTCACCACTTTAAAATACTATTATTTCAAACCACAATAAACACTACCTTATATTGTAACACAGCACTCAAATAAGTTTAACCATCCGCAATATCTTTAGCCTACTTCTGATGCTCTATTCTCCTCACAGTTACACCTTTACAACGAGCAAAATAGTTCTTTCTCTCAGTATTTCAAATATCATATTCTTCTAGTGTCCACACAACTAATTCCGTTTTTTAGCTATTATGCCATTTTCAAGTGTTGGATTTCATGCTCACATCCATGTGACAGTCACCTGTGTCAATCCAAGCTCTTACGTTTAGTAGTTCTGTCGTGTACGGGAATCCTCCCCACTGAAGTGTCCTTTAGCAAGAGACAGACCAGCTCCAGGGTCTTTATTCTGTAGCTGTCCCTACGCTTTGATCTGTCAAGAGACACAAGAGACATTATCCTTTGCGAATGAAGAAAGTATAGAGTGCTACAGGGATGACGCATTTTTGTAGGCCAACCAGGAAGTTAGCATCGCCCTGGTTCCCTCGACAAAAAGCCAACGGGATTTTTCCATTTGGTTTTGGATTATTGCAGGACATAAATTCTGTGGCAAACACGTTTATGATACTCGCACGTTTTGTTCAGCGAGATAATCTCCACAAACGAACTCCCACTTTTATGATTTTCAAAAGCGTATTGATGTATTTTATGTCGTAGAACTAAACGTTAAAATCTCTACAGCTTATGTTAACCACAGACCTTATTTCAGGCATCTAACTAAAAACCCATTGACTTCAATAGGAGGGAACCAGAAGTGCTAAAATGCTAACTGATTTCCAGGTTTTAGGACTCATTCCTGCAGCACTCTGTTGCCTTATTTTGTACTTTGTATGAAAGATACATAATGCACTCGCACCTGCAGAATAAGGTTGTATTGTGATTTGGCGTGTCGGCGGCTTTAATGTCTACCAGTCCGTTAACTTTTACCCTTGGTAAGAGATTGTATGAAAGTTGACTAAAGGTTATAGACATAAAAGCTAAGCATCATTTTTCTTGATTGTGTGTTCATGAATATTCCCAGCCATCAAATCTTTATTAACATAAACATCAGTGCTTATACGTTCCTCTTTAACTATATACATACATACAGACACCGCACTTCCGTTATCTTTGTCTTTTCTCCATTTTTCCATCCTTTTTATTTAGTCTTTTGAGAGGAAGACATTAGCAGGTTGTTCCAGGGCTAGGTAAGCACAGAGAGGGTAAGGAGGTTCAGGGACACCGTCTCCGACAGGATCGCATGAACTCAAGTGATACTGTTGAGTTTTAAAGGGCTTCGCTGTGTGGCTTTTAATAGAGCGGTCGGTGGAATAACAACGACCGAGCTGACGGCTCCCCGGTGTTGTGTTTGTGTAGGTGGAGAGGCTCTCGATGAGTGTGGACTGAGGTACCTGCTGGCCATGCGTCTGCACACCTGCCTGCTCACCTCCCTGCCCCCTCTCTACCGCATGCAGCTGCTCCACCAGGGTAAACACACTGCTCAGACACTGCTGCCGTCAAACATATACATGACTATATTTTCAGATGTTGTGGGGAATGAGTTATAGATTGAAAGTGCATTTAATCCTGGGAATGAACTCCAGACATCTCTTTTCTCTCTGTGCAGGTCTATCAACGTGCCACTTTGCTTGGGCCTTCCACTCGGAGGCGGAGGAGGAGCTGCTGAACATGATACCGGCCATGCAGAGAGGAGACCCACAGTGGTCTGAGCTCAGAGCTGTGGGAGTGGGCTGGTGGATACGTAACATCAACACTCTGCGCAAAATGGTGGAGAAGGTACACAGGACAAATTCAGTTTCTAACATTAGGAGAGTGATGCAAACAATTTACTAGGAAATGAAATATGGAACACAGCTAACTGTAATACTTCAGGCCATTTGCTAGGGCTGAGCGATTTAGAAAAAATATTTACTTGCGATTATTTTGACTGATATTGCGATAAGATTTGCGATATTGGAGGGAGTGATCATTATTCTCATTTTCATTGAAAAACATATTAGAATGATGAAATTGTGGTTTGATTTTTATAATGATAAGCACCTGATTATTGTAAAGCACAAAGCAAAGCTAATAGTTTTTTTTAAACAATATTGTTACTGAATTTTGCATATATTTCATACACGCAAATAGACAAATATGATAATATAATTTAAAAATGAAACATGTAGTCATTATTTTTGTAGTCATCAAAAGAAAAGAAACATTTAACATATTTCACATAAAATAAAAACCATCAGATAAGGAAAAACAAAAAACAACAAGAACAACAACAACAACGTAAAAGCACTCAACAACACGAAGCAAAGTCAAAATGACTGACATCCAAGAAACTTCAAGAAACACACTTTTTGAAATTCTCCTGCTTTTCCTCTTATTATGTAAGTCAGTCTCTCCAATATAATACAAGATGCCATCTCATTCAACTATACATGTATCAAAGCTACATCCAATTTTTTTCCAAGATAAAGCTACAAAGCTAATAGTTAATGTGGATTGGTCTTTAAGAGTAGCTAAATAAGGGGAGCGTTTGTACTGACGTGTGTGACGATCTGCAATGACTATTTTGATTCCTGTGTTGTCTTTGAAGTGCATTTAACATCATTCCAGCAAATAAGTGAAAACTGTAATTATTGATTCAGTAACTGTGGCGGTTGTGTGTGATCAGGTGGGTAAAGCTGCGTTCCAGAGACAAAACGACCCTTTAGACGCCGCTCTGTTCTTTCTGGCCATGAAGAAGAAAGCTGTCCTCTGGGGGCTCTTCAGGTAGGACATCGCTTCTGAACACATAATTATTTTTAATAGAGTTACTGTTTAATTTTAATCACAAAACCTTTTACGGGATGCTGAGATGTGTCTGGATTTATTCTCTCAGGTCTCAGCACGATGAGAAGATGACTAAGTTCTTCAAGAACAACTTCACTGAAGACCGCTGGAGGAAGGCCGCTCTGAAAAATGCTTTCTCCCTGCTGGGAAAGCAGCGCTTTGAACAGTCCGCTGCCTTTTTCCTGCTGGCTGGATCTCTCAAAGACGCCATAGAGGTGGGAACAACACATACACACACTTTTACACTCAACAGCACCCAGATACACAGACACAGCTTTTTACTGTTGAGTCTGCTCCAACACTTCATTGGCATAGCCTTGTTTTATGGAAATATGAGTGTGAAGGTGTGTTTATATGAGAGTCAAATCACTACATCTCTATACTGTGTTTGCTTGGAGAGCTGTATATTCTGCAGCCTTTTAATCACATGAGAGAAGTCTAAATGACACTGATAAGATGCATAAAAAGCCTGCTAGTTTTCCTTGAACAGGGTTTTCACACCGCACAATCAAAATATGCAGATAGCCAAAAAAAGAAATAGAAGTGTGAGCTTTGCATGCTTCAGCTTTATGTATCGGTTGCAGTGGAAATTACTACGTCAAAATGTCTTAATTTTCTGTGCTTTAAAGCTGCAGTTACTAAATGTTAGTAAATATGATAAGAGTTATTTTTATAAAACTATCACTATATCCTGACAGTAGTACATGAGACAGGTAATCTTAAAAAAATGATGTCTGCAAAATTTCACCGTGCCCAAAAGAAAACAACCAATCAGACCTGAGGGGTCTCTACAGCAACTGTCAATGACTGCTCGTGAAGCTCACGAACTCTGATCAAACGGTCAAACTAGGCAGCGCCGATCAAATTTCTTGCCTCAAATATTTCCAGAAACATATTTTAGTGTACTGTGTATCTGTAAAATTAGAAAGTTTGTGACCTGGCCATTATGAAAACAGTTGAGCCAATACCAAGCACCGCCCACCGGTAGGAGCAAACTTTCTTATTTTACAGCTAAACAGTACACTACAAGATGTTTCTGGAAACATTTGAGGAGAGAAATAGGCATTACAGTAACAGAATATTGATTCATATTTGATCAGGGCTGCCTAATTTGACCGCTTGATCGGAGTTCGCGAGTTTCACAAACAGGGATTGACGCCTGCTGTAGAGATTGCTCGGCTCTGATTGGTTGTTTTCCTTCAGGAAATCTTGCAAATGCCATTAGGAGCACAGGATGACACAGAGGAACATTCATTTTTCACAGATTATCTGTCTCATGCACTACTGACAGGATATAGTGACATTTTATAAAAATAACTTTTATCATATTTGCTCAAAGTGAACAGCAGCTATAATAATTGCTTACATTTTCTTACTGCAGTTTTAACCCAGTCAGTCTCACTTTTCCTCTGCTGTTCCATGTTGCGTAGGTGTTGTTGGAGAAGATGGAGGATCTCCAGTTAGCCATGATAGTAGCGAGGCTGTATGAGGCCGACTTTGAGAACTCATCCACCTGCCAGGGCCTCCTGTATGAGAAGGTCCTGGGCTGTAACAAGGACGGAGGTGGCTACCACTGCTCCAGACTGCACCCTGACCCGTTCCTCCGCAGCATAGCCTACTGGATCATGAAGGATTACACGCGAGCTCTGGACACGCTGTTGGAACGAATCCCCAAAGAGGATGATGAGAACCCCGGTCAGTTTGGTTGCAAACATTTTAGTGTTACACAGCATGAGCCACTAAAACATCTTTGCATTGTGTGCTATGCTTAAATCCTCTTTCTCTCCCTCTCTTCATCCCTCTGTTAGATGTGATGGTGAAAGCTTGCAACCCCGTGGTGTTTAGTTTCTATAACTACCTGAGGACACACCCGTTGATCATCCGCCGCCACTTTGGAAATCCAGAGTCGACCGTGGGCCTCACTGCTGAGAAGAACAACGCTGATGAGATCAACCTTATAGAGCGCAAACTCTTCTTCACCACCGCCAACGCTCACTTCAAGGTGGGCTCATCATTAATACGAGCCACTCACTCCAATACCGTTCTTATTTATCTACCTCTCCTATTGCAGTTGTTTTACAGACTGATAGAATGGTTTTAATCATATCAATCTTCTGCAGGTGGGCTGCCCTGTTCTGGCTCTGGAAGTGCTCTCCAAGATTCCCAAAGTCACCAAGAAATCAGGCTCCTCTCCTCTCAGCAAAGCTTCATCCAAGGCCAACGTGAACTCGACCAAACCGCTGGAGAACGGCACCCAGGGAGGCGTGGACTGGGGCTCCCCTGCACCGCCGGCCCACGCCTGGGGAGGAGACGGCAGTGCTGGGGGGTTGGACTGGAGCCAGCCTTTGGTGAAGGTGGAGGACGACGATCTGAAGCTGGACTGGGAAGCGGACAAGGACGAGGATGAAGATGATGATGATGATGATGACGGTCTGACCATGAAGAAACCAGAGGCTGAGACCGCAGACGGAGGCTCGGAGAGCGACGGCCCCAAAATGCAGAGAGACGACTCGCAGGTAGAATCCACTAGAACTATGACTGGAATGTTTATAGGATCGGATGATTATTATACATTATTATAAACATTAAAGAGTTTTCTTTTATGCCTTCGCGCCGACGACAACCGAAGGCATTTTTCGGGTTGTGCGTCGGCTGTCAGCCATGATATCTCAGGAACACTTGGAGGGAATTTCTTCAAATTTGGCACAAATGTCCGCTTGGACTCAGCGATGAATTGATTAGAATTTGGTCATAAAAGGTCAAGATCATTTTGGCCATAACTCAAGAATTAATTTGCTAATTAGGACCATTTCACCCAAACGTCTGACCGTGTGGCCGTAATTCTAGTTCAAAATATTAAAAAAAAGTGTTATGTTTAGTTTTAATTTATAAAACTTAAACTTTATTACAATTATCATAAACATACAGGTACATACATCAAATTTGACCTCTGCATTTAACTCATCCTAAGCATTGTAGGAGCAGTGAGCTGCTGTAAAGCACCCGGGGAACAATTTGGGGTTCAGTGTCTTGCTCAAGGACAGTTCAAAATGTAGACAGTAGGAGCAGGGGATCAAACCTCCAACCTTTTGATTAAAGGACGACCACTCTACCCACTGTGAAACGGGACAAGATTTCAGCATCGGAAGCATTCTGGTTTCCGTTTGTAGAGTAGTATCGATCAATCATGTTCGAGCAGGCTTTGGTTGAATGCAGGTAAACAGTCAAAAGAGGCGGAACGCTTTGGCCGAAATGCAATCTTGGAACCCACTGGCTATCATGTAATGATGATTTAGCTTTTTATTGGTTTAAAATTAGCTCGTAAACTGACTACTTTTGAAACAATCCAGTTACATCGTCTCGCAACTCCAGTCTCGCATCTCAAATTGCTAATCGGACCGTACACAATGAGCAGTTCACGGAAAAGGAAGTCTTGGCAGCCCGGATATCTGGCTACACTTGAACCCCAGAAATATAGCCCCTTGCCCCCCAGAGGATTATCTGTCATCAGTTGATGGGTTCCAAGATTGATCTCTCCTTAACCAGAACAGCAAACACACAAACGTCATTTTGATGTCATGTGAAGACAAATGTTGGCCTAAGGCAGTTTCTATGCTAGGGGTTTTGCATTCAAATGAAACTCGTTTGTATTTAACATCTCAGACAAAAGAAAGTAAATTGTTTTAGGAAATGATACGTTGCCATAGATATGACCCATCCTGAGGTCTTCTGTTACGGTTCTTAATGGAATTCACATTAATAATTTGCAATATAAAGCCTCACTATGTTAATAAAACATAACTCACTCTCATGCATTTCAGGGTGAGTCCGAGGTGGACGTGATAGCGGAGCAGCTGAAGTTCCGTGCCTGTCTGAAGATCCTGATGACTGAGCTGCGTACGCTGGCCACGGGCTTCGAGGTGGACGGAGGGAAGCTCCGCTTTCAGCTCTACAGTTGGCTGGAGAAGGAGATCGCAGCCATGCACACCATCTGCAACTACAAGGTAGATGATATTTGATGCAGTCTGTGCAACTTTATATTCACTTGTGCGTCACTAGATATTAGCAAAAGTGTTTGTTTTCTTTCCTTCCTGGTTGACAATGGTTATTCAACATTGCTATCACAAAGGTGGAGGGGAAGGAGGAGGATTCAGAGGTGGAGCGCTGGAGGGAGCGTACAGCATCAGTGGACATATCAGACAACGCCTTTACGGAGCGTACGGAGGCCGGGGCCTACGAGCGCCACCAGATGGAGCGCCGTCGCCTTCAGGCCAAGCAGCAGCACTCTGAGAGGCGCAAGGCGTGGCTGAGGAAGAACCAGGCGCTGCTGAGGGTGTTTCTGTCCTACTGCAGCCTTCACGGCGCCAAGGGAGGAGGAGTCACCTCGGTCCGCATGGAGCTCCTGTTCCTCCTGCAGGAGAGCCAGCAGGTAACGCACTCAGAAGCACATTATATACTTCTACTGGATTAATGCAGAACAGTCTCCCTTCAGTAAAAGCAAATCTTCCTGTGTCACTGTGTAGGAGACCACAGTGAAGCAGCTGCAGTCTCCTCTTCCTCTACCCACTACACTGCCCCTGCTGTCAGCCTGCATCGCCCCCACCAAGACGGTCATAGCCAATCCTGTTCTCCACCTCAGCAACCACATTCACGACATCCTCCACACCATCACCCTCATGGAGACTACGCCGCATCCCGACATCATGGACGATCGGGTCGGAACTCAAATATAGAATCTAACGTTATATAGAGTCTGCAGCCTTTTTTCATCTGAAGTCGTTCATTTTGATGTTTAATAAGTTAAATGTGTCTGTTTTTCACTTCCAGGTGAACGCTCTGCACACACTAGCAGCATCTTTGTCTGCCTGCATCTATCAGGCGCTGTGTGACAGCCACAGCTACAGGTAACCCAACAGTCTCTGCAAGATTTCATTTCCCTTTTCCCTTTTCACTTCCTGAAAACAAAAATATCTCTACAACACCATAAGTGCTTTTATTTTTGGTGTGTGTTGGTTTCACAGTTCATTCCTCAAAGTTCACTCTCACTGCATCCTTTTTTTTCCTCCAAGACCGCATTATTGTAAGTTAAAAGCAGGATGAGGAGGATTTGTCGGTTGCGGTTTGTAAACACAACATTCAAAGCGACAAAAGCAACAAAACGGCCAGCTACGTTGTCACCAAGTCGCCGTTGAAATGTTACTCAAGCGCTTGTTGACGTAGCTATATCGTTAAATAGCACTGGAAACTGGCTAACGGTACTTGTCTATAGCCTCCGTCCTTTCCACGCTTCCCATTCATTGTCTATGTAAGCAGCCGTGCAATGCATTCTGGTAGCGTGGCGGCACAATTCGAGAGTTGAGGTCTAGGCTACTTTATGCAAATCAGGGGGCGTCCAAGCCTCTGGAAACTGTCGTTGTCGATCCAAAATAAAGACAGATTCAGCAACTGCATAGCTTATTTCCCGCATAAAATGTTTTCAAAAACACATTTGGTGAACTGTAGAAAGTGTCCAAACGAGCCACCATGTTGGTTCCGGTTTGAAAGCTGGGAGCAGCAGCCCACAAGGGAAAGTGTTCATCCAATCAGGTGCCTTGTGCCTAGTAGCAGCCCATCAAGCGTCCAATGCTGGGAAGCGAGGCAATCCCTCACGATAAAAAAACGCCTCTGTGGACATGTACCATAACTGCATTTTTTTAGATGGAACAAAAAAAGCATGAAACAAAAACATATGATTGGTTTGAGCTTTACCGCGTTATTGGAGCGCTGAAAAAAGTTGAGACCAGCTCAACCTTATTTTGTAGCACATCACGCAGCGACTAGTGTCGGGCGTCAGTTTGTAGCTTCATGTCACCGGCTTCCATTGAAAATGACTTGTAGCCTGATGCTGTGTCGCTCTTAGTGTGAACACAGCATTAGAAAAAGCCTACTCATTCTGCCTTTAAAGTAGTAGATAAACATGTTGTGAAATTTGCTCTTGATCCTAAGCTTAGCTAACCACACCCTGCCTCTAGCTCAGACAGGAGACACAAACAAGAGATTCTTGGAAAGAAAGAAAGCCAATAAGCGTGTTTCCTAAATGTGTTGTGTGGTTGTGACTCACGGTTAACCTCTCTGTTGTTGGCTTTGCAGCAGCCAGGCAGAGGCCAACCAGTTTACAGGGATGGTGTACCAGGGCCTGCTGCTCAGTGAGAGGAAACGACTCCGCACAGAAAGCATCGAAGAACATATCACTCCCAACTCCGCTCCTGCACAGTGGCCAGGTAACAAAGTCCTTGCTTTACCAACCACTGGCATGTTTGGGGGTTAGATTCAGTTACACTCTTTACTAAAGGCAGAAAATAAGACAGATTATTTTTTATCATGGTCAACTTTGCTATCAGGGGATGGCTATTCATTAACGTCTTGCTCTTAATACTCTAAAGAATAGTTTTAATGAGATTGAAGCGAAGTTAGATCGTATTCCAGAATGCATAGAGAAGGGAAATTGGCATATGTGAGAGCATCAAAGAGGATGATTCAGAGAGGATATGAAAAGCAGAAGGAGAGGAAGAGCAGAGCAGGCCGTCTGTGTTTATGCAGAGAGGCAGATGGTGTTCTATAATAGGAGCTTCATGGCCTCTGGGAAGGAAACGGAAAGACAGAGACCGATCACGCCATCATGCAAATGTTTCATAAATGGGTTCTGTATTGTGCAGAGATGTTCTGCTGTGGAACTTTTTTTTACAGGTTAATCTTTTACTCAAATGCCATGTTGTGTGTGTGTGTGTGTGTGTGTGTGTGTGTGTGTGTGTGTGTGTGTGTGTGTGTGTGTGTGTGCTGTCTCTGCAGGTGTGACGTCCCTGATTTCTCTGTTGGCGTCTGCCAGAGAGGAAGACCAGCCGAGGCTCAACGTGCTGCTGTGTGAGGGGGTCATGGCTGTTTATCTCGCTCTGCTCATTCACGGCCTGGGCACCCACAGCAGCAACGAGCTCTTCCGCCTGGCAGCGCACCCCCTCAACAACCGCATGTGGGCCGCCGTCTTTGGGGGAGGGGCCAAACTCGTTATTAAGCCAAAGAGGCCCGAGGCCGCACCAGGTAGATTATTATTATTATTGTGTTACAGTAATTACCTTTTTATTTCCATCATCAGCGTCATCATTGTCTTTTGTCTTCCTCATAATCTGTCCCTGTACTCTTTACTTGCCGTTGTCCTCTTCTGCTTCACCTGTTGACTCTCTACATCCTGACTTCTCTCTGATCTGAGGCGATGCTTCCATCCCTCAGGCCTGTCTTCATAGTCACAAACACCTAGTAGTGATGCTGCTGCTGCTGCTGTGTGGTGTCTTGTGTGAGTGTGTCCTCTGCCCTGTGTCCCAGTGCCAGCTGATTTTGAGGCAGCCAGGCCAGAGGACTCTCAAGAGGCAGGAAGACCCGAGCAGAGCAGCCTCACCCCAAACCCCTCTCCCATCCCCACTGACCCCCAGCGCCCCAAACGCCCCCCTCCTCCCGTTTCAAGGGGAGAGGGGTTGGGCGCTGTGGCACCAGCAACTAAGGCCAGCTGTGAGTAACTGAGCTGGTGGATTGCAGTGCTGGTTTGCAGGATTGCAGTGCATGGTACTCGTACAGGTTTGCATTGTTGCGGATGCTTGAACTTACCCTCTCTCTCTCTCGTGCAGCTACTACTGAATGCCCCATAACAAACAGCAAAGCTCACTAGTGCTATGAAGACATTGTCATCTGTGTTCAGTGTTATGATAAGCCAGCAGCTGTGTGTGTGTGTGTGTGTGTGTGTGTGTGTCTGTGTGAGTGTGTGTGTGTGTGTGTGTGTGTGTGTACCGCATTGCACGTACATGTTGTGACGTCCTCTCTGCTCATCTCATTGTGTCATTCCTGTTGTGCCACCGAAGCAACAGCTGGGCCTAGCAAGGAGTGTTCAGAGGCCAAGGCTGAGCCGCCTTCTCAGACTAAATCTGAATCTGAGACTAAACCAGGTACACCTTGAGAGGTTATTAGACAATGATATACTAGAGGAGAGCCGGTGTAAGAGTAAAGTGGGACGAAAGTAATCAGGACGAAAGTAACAAAGATCGAAAGCCCAACAGGCAGCAACAGCTGTCAGTGTGTCAGTGTGCTGACTTGACTATGACTTGCCTCAAAACTGCATGTGATTATCATAAAGTGGGCATGTCTGTAAAGGAGAGACTCGTGGGTACACATAGAACCCATTTTCATTCACATACCTTGAGGTCAGAGGTCAAGGGACCCCTTTGAAAATGGCCATGACCATTTTTCCTCACCAAAATTTAGCTTTAAAACTGAGCCCGTTACAACCTAAAAATCGCAGGTTGCGTTAATGCGTTAAAGAAATTAGTGCCGTTAAGGAGAATTTGCGTTAACGCATTAACTTTGACAGCCCTTGTTATTATCAATAAAGTTGTCTGAGTCTGAATCACTCTTGTACTGTTCAATTTTCTTTAACAGTTATACTGTTTATACTGTTGGATGAAATGTAATCATGTTTTATTAAGATAAAGGACATAATATGTTTGCAATCAAATATTAACAAGGACATTGTCAAACATAAACAATTCAAGTTTATACCGTTGGGTTTCGTCCCGACTGATGAAAGTAACAATGCGCAACATCCATTCAAAATCAAATTATACCAAACTCGTTCCAAAATTGTACAATACAACACCTGTAGATAGAACACATGTGCGAGTTAATCACAACGAATATGTGTTTCTGTCTGAAACATTATCTTTTAAAATAACGTCTGTCTGAAAAGCGTTACTTTCGCACCGGCTCTCCCAAACTGTAGAGCTGGAACTGCACAACCAGCTCTGTCTTGTCCAGTTTTTGTAGCATTAAATGTTTAAAAAGAAAGATTGTGAATGGACCCGTTACTGTAGATCAGTAGTTTGTAGTACTGTAGAGGTAACAACTACATCATAGAGTGGTAGCAGCTCTTGTGTGACTTGATTCAGCTGTTTGTCTGCTTCAGATTTGTAGAAATGAAGCCCTTTCCTGAGTAGCTGTGCTGTTGAACTTGACCGTTCATTCATATTCATGAGGCCAAAGTATCTGTGCTCACATTGTATTAGTGGGGGAGGAAGATATGGGCTGGCATTTAGACTCAACATCACTGTGGAGTCTGAGATAGCTCTCAAGAGCAGCCAAGAGCCGTGTGAAGAGCTGCTTAGAGGATCTTAAATGTCAGTCTGTTGACAGGATATCACTTTGCTAAATGTTAAAACCGGAGTGCCCCAGCAAAAAGACATGCATGTCTCAAACACACAGCCATACACATCTCTTACCTCATATTCCAATTAACGCTCATTTTAAAACAAAGTAAACAGTCACCGACCTCATCGTGTTTGCCTCCCCTCAGCCAGAAAACGCTTAGCACATGACTGCTCAACAGATCTGCCATCGTTGTTTGACGTGTTTTCTGTGTGTTCTGCGCCACCGCTCTACATCAAACACACACTGACTCAATTATGTAATGTGTCTGTGGAGTATCTGTGTGTGTGTGTGTGTGTCTAACTGCACTGTCAACTCTGGTTTGTGTCTTGTCTTGTTTTGTCTGGTGCGATGCCAGAGATAGTCACCCAGGATAATGGTGCAGGTTTGTGCACAACAACGTAGCGTGTCTTGCCCTAAACGTTTGTTTGTTTGTGTGCATTTGTGTCTCTTTTCTGAATGTGTCGGTTTTTCTGTTGTGTGCTACGACTCATCAAAGTCATAAAATATAAAAGTTATATTGTAGACAAGATTAAGATTAAAGGTCTTATTGATAACATTTTTATGTAGACAAATATTTAAAAAAAAGAATAATACAACCACAGAGCTTTTAGAAAGGTGCTGAATACAAGTATGGCTTTTCCTGGAAAACGTTAATATGATTGTGAATTAGGGCTGGGCAATATGACAAATGTTGCATATATTTTTCTATATCATTTCTGTCAATCGATTAATCACAAATTAATCACGCATATTTCCTCTGTTCAAAATGAACCTTAAAGTGAGATTTGTCAAGTAATTTACTACTCTTATCAACAAGGGAGTGGGCAAATATGCTGCTTTATGCTAATGTATGTATACATTTGTTATTGGAAATCAATTAACAACACACAAATATTGTCCAGAAACCCTTACAGGTACTGCATGTAGCATAAAAAATATGCTCAGATCATAACATGGCAAAATCAAGCCCAACGGCAACAACAGTTGTCAGTGTGTCAGTGTGCTGACTTGACTATGACTTGCCCCAAACTGCATGTGATTATCATAAAGTGGGCATGTCTGTAAAGGGGAGACTCGTGGGTACCCATAGAACCTATTTTCATTCACATATCTGGAGGTCAGAGGTCAAGGGACCCCTTTGAAAATGACCATGCCAGTTTTTCCTTGCCAAAATTTAGCGTACGTTTTGAGCGTTATTTAACTGCAACAAGCTATTATGACATACAGTATATGACATATGATGCCAGTATCTTCACTAAGAATTAAAAACTGAGTCCGCTTCAGTTGCGTTAAAGAAATTAGGGGCGTTAAAACAAATTTGCGTTGACACGTTATTAACGTTAACTTTGACAGCCCTACTTAAAACTGTTATCTTCATTTTGCACTCAAGTTCTTAAAATGAGAAAATACTCAGTATGTAATTCACACAGGAGTATACAAAAATAGGCTTTACCATGTGGTTATTTCATATAGACTGTTTATTTATCGAATTACAGAGACCATGCTATATCGTGATATAAACTGGAAAAACAAAGTTTGGAAACTTGTGTTTGGTCGATTATTTCTCTGTTGTTACAAGGGTAATTGGTCATTGTATTTTACATTGTTAGAAAGCCTGTTTATTTACCTTCGCAATGATGTCCAACTTGTAAGGATCATGCATTTGTGGGATGAGCAGCACAGCTGATTATGTGGGTAGCGCCCAAGAAAAATTTGCCAAAATGCTCTGCCAATGGTAAACAGTGTATTCTCCTGTTGGTATTGACTCTTGTTTTGAGTTGTTTGGTGGATTGGATGATTGAACTCTCTATCAGTAACAAGGAACAAACAAGACATATTGGCAATTTTACACTTTATTCATTTAATACACTGTCAGGAGCCTCAGTAGCGGTGGAAGATCCATACGCAGCCACAACAGCCTGGCACCTCCTCCTCATGCTGGTCACCAACCTGGTCACACGTTGCTGTAGGATGGCGTTCCATTCCTCAACCAGGATTCATTGCAGGTCAGCCAGCGTGGTTGTGTTGGTCACTCTAACACGTACAGCACTCCCAAGCTGATCACACAAGTGTTGAATTGGGTTGAGGTCTGGACTCTAGGCCGTTCCATTCTCTCTACTCCCACATTGTGGAGGTAGTCTGTGATAACCCTGGCTCTGTGGGGGCGAGCGTTGTCATCTTGGAGGATGAAGTTAGGTGCCAGATTGTGGAGATATGGGATCGCCACTGGCTGCAGAATCTCATCCCGATATCTCACTGCATTGAGATGGCCTTCAATGATGACAAGCCTTGTTTTGCCAGTGAGGGAGATGCCCCCCCCCCCCCCCACACCATGACACTGCCCCCACCAAAAGCTGTTACTCGATCAGTTCAACAATCAGCATAGTGTTCTCCACGTCGTCTCCATACTTTCACCCTGCCATCCAACTTTCGCTGACAGAACCTGGACTCATCACTGAACATGACATTCCCCCACATGTTCAGGTTCCATTGTCTGTGTTGTCGACACCAGCGCAAACGGGCCTGACGGTGAAGGGCAGTCATTGCAGGCTTCCTGGTAACCTTATGAGAATACACTGTTTACCATTGGCAGAGCATTTTAGCAAATTTTTCTTGGGCGCTCCCCACATAATCAGCTGTGCTGCTCATCCCACAAATGCATGATCCTTACAAGTTGGACATCATTGTGAAGGTAAATAAACAGGCTTTCCAACGATGTAAAATACAATGTAGATTTAGTATTGTAAATTAGTATTGTAACAACAGAGAAATAATCCACCAAACACAAGTTTCCAAACTTTTTTTTTTCCAGTATATATCGTCATCGAGATATGAAACAAACCATATCGTGATAGAAGATTTTGGCCATATCGCCCAGCCCTGTTGTCTTATTTTAGAAATTTTGACGGGTCCAAAATTATTTTTTTGTCTCTCTGTGGAAGATATCTAACATTTAATTCACACTACTAACAAGGCTTGTGAGCCAATACTAAAACGACGTTGGTATCTCTGGGTCGTCAGTTAGTGTGGAATAAAACAGATAAATGGCTGAGATTGACGGTAAGTGCCTGGCAACGACATCTAGCGGCTGAATGACATCAGTGTTATCAATAGCACCTTTAATGTTCAAAGTTTATAATACAGTATAGAGTATACTGAGCTCTTAGTAGAGTGTGTGGGTGCAGTTCATTTCCTCCTGATCTATTTCTTTTGGCTATAAAATGATGCTGAGTCTCAGCTCATCCTCATCATTTGTACAAACCTGCAGCACAAACTGACTTCATCAGAGCTCACTGTTTGATAGATACCACCTCTTCGTTCTTTTCCTCCCCCAGCGGCTCCCCCTCAGCCCCCAGCGGAGGATGTGGATCGATACAGACGCAGGTTCAACATGAGGATGCTCGTTCCTGGACGCCCCGTGAAGGAGACGCCGGCCGCCCCGCCTCCTGTTCCCACGGAGAGACCCGCATACAGGGAGAAGTTCATCCCCCCGGAGCTGAGCATGTGGGACTACTTTGTGGCCAAAGTAAGGCGTTAAATTCCACATTATGTGGAATGGACTAATGAGATCTGTGACTCATAGTCTTCAGGTTATTAAAAAGTTCTTCCTCGATCTCTCCCTCCCTCATCTGCCTTCTTCATTTGCTTTTTCCTCCTCCATCCTTTTTTCTCAGCCCTTCCTGCCGCTGTCGGACAGCAACGCTCTGTGTGACTCAGACGAAAGCGGCGCGGAGGACGATGAAGACGATGACGACGCCTTCCTTTCTGACACACAGATGACGCAGCACTCTGACCCCAACTCCTACAGGTGAGCCTCACCCGCTTTTGTTTTTCTGATGCATAATTTGGAGCCTTTGCTTCAGATTTTCAACTCACTGCATGTCTGTCTGTGTGTGTGTGTGTGTGTGTGTGTGGTGTATGTAGCTGGGCTCTGATCCGCCTGGTGATGGTCAAACTGGCTCATCACAACGTCAAGAACTTCCTCCCTCTCACTGGCCTCGACTGCACAGGTACACACTCACCGCCTCATTAATCCTAAACACCAAGATTTATTCTTTATGAAGACTTTTGAGTATAATTTGAATAGATGTACATAGATAAACTATTCATTGGTGTATATACTGTATATCTACTGTATATGTATATGTGTTTGTGTCCCAGACCTGCCAGTCGTCTCCCCTCTCAGCAACGCCGTGTTGAAGACTTTAGAGAACTGGGAGCAGCTTCTGCTGGAGCGAATGAATAAGTTTGACGGCCCGCCTCCCAACTACATCAACACGTTCCCGACTGACCTCAGCGCAGGAGGAGGCCCTGCTATACTGCGACACAAGGCCATGCTGGAGCCAGACAACACACCCTTCAAGTGAGTATTAAATCATAATACAGTATGCAACAATATAGAGACACTCACACACTGGGGCTGGGGGAGAAAACAACAACATCTACATTTTGTTTTTACTTCAGAATAGATCCAATCCTAACATCAACACTTAACAACTTTAGTAAGAGTGAATGACAAGAAATGAAATACATACTAGTACTGCAATACTAACACAAACTAACTCATATACCAAAAGGACATTAGTTTAGCTCAGGAACCCACCAAGATTCAACTGATCACTTACACAAAGATCAATTATAGATGTCCACATGGTTGAAGTAGTTGGATTATATTGGATAATACAGAGGAAGGGAAACTACAGTATTAAAATCATTCTGGTTTTATTTGTCCTTTCCAAATCGATAACGCGTACATGCGTTTCACACAACATAGAACAAATTCCAGTCATACATGTCGTCTCTTGAAAATAAACCGTGACATAAGACCCCTTAGTGGATGCACTCATATGTGACCAACTGGTTTTTGTCCATGTATTTTCTCTCAGGACAAAGAACCATCAGTCCTTTCCAGCCCGACGTCTCTGGCATTTCCTGGTCAAACAGGAGGTTCTTCAGGAGACGTTGATCCGTTACATCTTCACTAAGAAGAGGAAGCAGAGTGAGGTCAGCGGCCCACATGAATATAAACATATCTCCATGTTATTTTTCTAGTTTGGTGTTCATTAGCTGTGATTATTAAACCCACCATTATTTTATTTAACAAGTCATATTAGTTCACACCAGAATGTTTGAATTTTACTTTTTTTATTTTAATTTTGCTCACTTCCCCTAACACAATGACTGTATTGGCCCAAATATATGACTATATTATCTTGAAAATTACATTTTTAAAAGTGGGTCTGTGTCACATTTAACTGCTAGAGGTTTAAAACCGATCTGTTAAACAAAATGACCTTTTTGACAGGTTTGAGCTACTGTCACTAAACTCTAAAGTGCCAGGATCGACAGATTAATAGCTATTGTGACTGACTGTGACCACATGACACCCATGATGATGGTGATTGATGAGATACGTAATAATAGTCTTTAAACAACTGACTTGCAGCCAAGAAATGTACAGTAGTGTCAGGATGAATGCATTAGAAGCCTGAAAAAAAGCATTCAGAGAAAATATTTCTGCTTCTGAGAAGTATGTGACTAAAAGACAGAACACAGTAATGTGTATGTTAAGATGTTATTTGTTGAAATACCTGAACAAGAATGTTACTTTCTGTTCAGAATCATAAATACTTTATTAATCTCCGGGGGGAGATTGGTGCGTTACAGTTGCTATTGTATAAACATAAAGAAATGTAAGAAAATAGAAAAAAAGGACTATGTAACAAGTAAATTATGTACATAATGCTACAATATAATAAATATATTTAAAGAAATATAAGTACGAAAATAAGAAAATGAGAATATACAGAATATGAAAATATGTACAAATATTTGCATTAAGACGTGTAATATATATCATATAACCACAGTGCAAAAAAAGTAAATACAAAATTACCTGTTTATTTGACAGGTGTTTCAAAAGGGGCTAATATTTTAGTCAGGGACATTATATATATGGGCCAGTGCAGCATATATTTTAATTTCACTTTGATTTGTTTTGCACAGCATGTCTGCAGAAGGTCGCCCATACGCATGGAAAACAATCTACACACTTCCCACATAGTCTTTTGCTTTGCAAGACACTTAAAGGGGCAGTGTATAACATTTCAGGGGCTCTATCAGCACAAATTGAATATAATATTCATAACTAAGTTTTCTTTAGTGTATAATCACCTGAAAATAAGAATCGTGTTTTCGTTACCTTAGAATGAGCGTTTTATATCTATATAGGGAGCCGGTCCTCTTTACAGAGCCGGCCGCCATGTTTCTACATGCTTTTCTCACGTTTTATGGCCACCGTAGTTCCGCTACATGCTGCAACCTCACCGCTAGACGCCGCCAGATGTTACACACTGCACCTTTAAGCTCGGAGATAATGATTTATTGAGCTTTTTATCGGAGACCTTTAAACTTTGCCTCAACGACCGACTGTCCTGCTGTGATACTCAGGTCTTACCCGTGTATCTAAAGCCTTATCTTCATTGTAACACACAGAGAAGTGCTCACTGAGCATTTATCTCTGTGGTTGATATTTATATTACAGTCGTTATCATTGCTTTGACTCCTCAGACATCTTATGTCTGGAAATGTTCATTATCATTACATTCATCACAGTCTGCTACTTTAGCTGCCAGTCTAAAATTAGACAAAAATCCCAGAGATTATGGTCCCAGACGCTTATAGTTTATTATTATTACAACATGGAGTAGTCAGATGACTTCAAATTAAACAGTAGCGCTCAGATCCATAGCTCATATCTCCATTGATCCTGCTACGTGACTGTAGCTCCGTGCTAACGAGGAGTTTAGAGTTGTTTGCATTTTATCACCATGTATACATCAAAGATCCTGCCAACCTTTTTTACATTTTCTTTTCATTCCATGTTTTATTTTTCTGTGTTTGTGCATGTGTTTTGTGTCGTGCCGTGTTGGTGTGTCTGTATTGCCTGTGTGTGTTCGTGTTGTGTTGTGTTTTGTAGTCTGTAGAGAACCATATGGACCGTATAAACCCAAACTGCATAGCAGGAGCAAGCAGTCCCTATAAGGTAGTATCATTTACTGTACCAGCCAAGGCCCTGGCTCTGTCTGTCCGTCTGTCTGTCCGGAAGAGTCACTGTAAAGCCAAGCTAGAAGGAGCGTGGAAGTACATTCAACTTTAAAAGATGTATTGTGCACCTGTTTGCACAGGGTTTGCGTGTTATGGTTAGAGATAGCACCAAACTGGGTGAAGCTCTTAAAGGGATAGTTTGGGTCTTTTGAAGTGGGGTTGTATGAGGTACTTTTCCATAGTCAGTGTATTACCTACAGTAAATCACGGTCGGCAATAGACAGGAGTACCGACACGGAAGCAAAGCATTGCACTGCTGTGGACGGGGCCGACAGAAAAACGTGTTTTAGCCACCTAAAAGAAAGGCCCACCTAAAAAAAATCAGTATCAGTTTAAGTGTACGCTATATTTAGAATATTTTTACCGCTCAGACAACCCTTTCCGACGAGGAACTGAAGCCTTTATCTATGCTCTCTTCAAAGCCACCAGACTCCTTTGACAAAAACAGTAATTTCACCTCGCAGAACATGGAAGTTGCTGGTCTACCGCTGCCTCGATCGGTTAGTTAGTTTGTGTTTTTGTGTGACTTTGGTGTCTTAAAAGGTTAGTTCGGATTCCCCAAAGTCACACATAGCACAAACTAACCGATCGATGCAGCGGTAGACCAGCAACTCTCCTGTTTTGAGAGGTAAAATTTCTGTTTTTGTCAATGGAGTCTGATGGGTTTGAAGTGGATATAGATGGATAGACAGCCAGCGATAAAAATATTCTAAATATAGCGTACACTTAAACAGATATTGATTTGCTCCGGTGTCGGTAGTCCTGTCTGTTTCTCCAAACTGGGCGCGTGCCGACCATCATCTACTGTCGGTAATACACTGACTATGGATAAGTACCTCATACAACCCCACTTCAAAAAACACCCAAACTATTCCTTTAATGTCTCCTCCCCAGCTTGGCCTGATAGTGACTAGTCTGGCAATATTTCTGGCATATAATCAGGCTCTGAGGCTCAGATCTAACCTCTAATCTTTCCGCCTCACTGGGACACTTATGACATCCACTCACATCCGATCCTGACCAATAACACGCCTTCCTGTGTTTCTCACTCTTTTCTGATTCTGCTGGGCCCGTAAGAGAGTCGGCTCATACAGTAGACTTACTAACTTGCATGCTCACTGTCAGGGCCGTAAAAGGCTTCCTAATCATGGAGGGTGTTGTCACCAGGGAATCCAGATTCAATAGTCCAAATTGTCAATATTTAAGTGTGTACCTTTACATGTGATTACTCCTCTCCACTGGTGAACGTGGTTGTAGAGGGAATATTTGTCGGAGCAACTTGATGTGTTTTGGCCCTGCTCCTCATAAAAGGGAAAATGATCATAAACAGTATTTACAAAGAATAGGCTTCAGTGTCCCCGGAGCCCCTACTGTAGCTTTAACCTTTGAACCTTGATGCATCTGTGTTCTCTTTTCCAGGTGGAGGCAGATCTGGGCTACCCAGGAGGCAAGGCTAAAATCATTCATAAGGAGTCTGATATAATCATGGCATTTGCCATCAATAAGGTAAGTGATTAAGCACTTTATTTTATGAGTCCATATCCTTCGATGTTTCCTGGAAAGAACTATGTGATTTGGCACTAAGTGAAGGGCAAATAGAGACAACGATCAAAGACCAAATCACATAATCCTTTCCAGGAACCTTCCTCTATATTTACATAAATTCATTTCAAAGTCCACCTTTAATGGTGTCTTTTCCTCCCTCCATGTCCCTCTCCTCCCTGTTTCCTTCCTTCCTGCTCCAGTCTAACTCCAACGAGATCGTGTTGGCCTCCACTCATGACGTCCAGGAGGTGGACGTGTCTACTCTGGTGGCTGTCCAGCCCTACACCTGGATAGGGGACGACTTTGACAAGGAGTCCCGCAGGTGAGATTCAGGGCAGATTGTAGGTGGCATTGGTCCATTGGTCCTCAAAGAAACAATTTCAATCATTTCAAGTTCTGCATCAATATTTGTCACAAAGCTGTTTATTAAACATCAAAAATGTTGCATGTTCTAGTTACACACATACAAAACCAAAAGAAAATCACCAGACATAACAAGGGATGTCCTGAACCGATCCTAAGAATCAGTATCGGGGCCGGTCCGCAATCGATAAATCGATTAGTTGTCAACTATTAAATTAATTGCCAACTATTTTGATAATCGATTAATCAGTTTGAGTAATTTTTTAAGGAAAAAAAAACAAAATTCTCTATTTCCAGCTACTTATATGTGAATATTTTCTGGTTTCTTTACTCCTCTATGACGGTAAACTGAATATCTTTGAGTTGTGGACAAAACAAGACATTTGAGGACGTCATCTTGGGCTTTTAGGAAACACTGATCGGCATTTTTCACCATTTTATGACATTTTATAGACCAAACAACTAATCAATTGATCGAGAAAATAATCAACAGATTAAACGACAATGAAAATAATCGTTAGTTGCAGCTCTACATATTTTAATGAATCGGTATCGGCAGAATTAAAGCCGATCAAATAAAATACGTATAATTATCAGATGGGACTTGGTATCAGCAGATACTCGTTATTAAAGAGAAAAAAAAGTGTCAATTTTAGCAAAAACTTTAATTAATTATTAATTACTTGGTCAATCCATCTATGCATTTTCTGCTGCTTTTCAGGATCCATTTCACATTAATTTAATTGATTAAATCATAAGGAAATATTATTACATACTGCTGGGAAGTAAAGGAAAAAATGTGATATAATGATAAATAATTGTAGACCATATTATCCCTACTGGTTTTCCATCAGACTTTCATCTGTAAAAGAGGTATTAAATTGATTTCTATGTGGTGTTAAAAAGATCTTAAATAGTCTTAAATCTAACTGCAGAAACCCTGCAAGTAACTGGTCGACCAAAATGTTTTGTATGTGAATAGCTGACTGATAAATAGCTGACTGAGTCTTTGTGCATCATCTGTGTTTTGAACATGACGGGTTCTGGTTGTGTTTTGTTTTGCAGCTCTGACGACATCGACCATCGTTCCTCTCATACCAACATCGCCCAGGCGAGCTCTGCCCCCTTTGCACCACCACAGATGGCGGTCTCTGCATCCATGCCGTGGCTCGGCAGCGGGCAGACCAGCATGGGAGCCAGTGTGGTACGAGTCTATACAATCACAGATATACACAAACACAGCCAAAGCAGGCAGTGATGGCTGTGCAGTTCTCAGTAAAAGCCAGTAGGGGGAAACTAAGCTCTGTTCTGATGGCAGAGAAGATGCGCTATCACTCTGCAGTCTTTCTTTTCATAACATGCATTAGATGCATAAGTAAAGTTTTAGCTTTAATAACCCCAAATGTAAACATGAGACTTCTGATTCAGAGTTTAAATTGACTATTTGGATTTAATTCTGCAGTCTGTGGCCTGCTGCACATTTCCAGGAGATGTTTGTATTTTTAATTCTTATCAATGTCGAGCCAAACTGAGCTGTGCCGACTAAACAGCTGGCCTGCTGAGTCTATGTCGGCTGATACAGAGAGGCGGGTGTGTTTGTATGGCAGAGATGGACGTATATAAACACAGATAGCGGTCACTCTCACAGCCGGTAACCCAAGGTACAGATTTGCATCACACTTACACGCTGTCAGGGTTCTCCATGTCCCAGCCGTGTTGATAAATGGTGGTGGTGGTGGTGGTGTGTGATACACGAAGCGAGACAGGACAGAGGGTGTCACACAGGTTCAGTGGGTTCGTTCAGTGTTCAGTGAAGTCTGGTTAGTTAAGATTCCAGACATTCAATGGCCTTTGAGTCTGTAGTGTTGTTTTACTCAGCAGTAAAGAACCACCACAGTACGACATCATCCAACACTCCTGATAAATAAGGGCTAATGTACAGTGAGCCAGTCATTGTTGTGATCATCATCCTGAAGGGTTTTATTTCACAACAATGACCCGCTAGCTGTACATTATCCTGCTTATTACACAGCTACTTACTTAAGAAATCAATAATTTGACACAAAACGGTCCGCCAGAATCCCGACATCAGAACTGTGCCCATAGCAACGGTCTGTTATACATAGCAACGGACTGTTATAAAGAAATAACAGACCGTAGAATGCCGTGATTGGCCAATCAGAATTGAGGATTCAACAAAGCCGTGTAATAAATGATATAAATGGATGTTTTTATTGTTGTTTTTCAGATTATGAAGAGGAATCTGAACAATGTGAAGAGAATGACATCCCATCCCATATATCAGTATTGTAAGTATCTACTTTGGAGCCTAACTGTGCACAGGAGGTCATCACCAGTATACATTTTAATTTTGATTAATGTCTCCCCTTCTCCCTCTCTCTTTTCCCCTCTGTCTTTGTCCATCTCTCTCTCTCTCTCTCTCTCTATGTGTGTGTGTGTGTGTGTGCGTCAGACATGACGGGGGCTCAGGACGGCAGTGTGAGAATGTTTGAATGGAACAGACCTCAGCAGCTCATTTGCTTCAGACAAGCAGGCAACGCCAGAGTCACCCGACTCTATTTCAACTCCCAGGGCAATAAGGTTCACACACACACACACTAACACACGCACACACACACACACTGCAACGTCTGTGTTTTGTCTATTCGGTGTGCTTGTTCTGATTGCTCTGTGCTCGTTTTGTAGTGTGGAGTTGCTGACGGAGAGGGTTTCCTCAGTCTCTGGCAGGTCAACCAGACATCCTCCAACCCCAAACCCTACCTGGTGAGCTCCCCCCCCACCTCCCTCACCTCCTTAACCACCAGCCCGGCACACACATACACTTCTTTAGACAAAAAAAATAGGGCTGTCAATCGATTAAAATAGTTAATCGTGATTAATCGCATGATTGTCCATTGTTAATCGTACATTTTTTATCTGTTCAAAATGCACTATAAAGGAAGCTTTGTTTTAAGTATTTAATACTCTTATCAACATGGGATTTGGCAAATATGCTGCTTTATGCAAATGTTTTTATATATTTATTGCTGGAAATCAACTAATAACACAAAACACTAACAAATATTGTCCAGAAACCCTCACAGGTACTGCATTTAGCATGAAAAATATGCTCAAATCATAACATGGCAAACTCAAGACCAACAGGCAACAACAGCTGTCAGTGTGTCAGTGTGCTGACTTGACTATGACTTGCCCCAAACTGCATGTGATTATCATAAAGTGGGCACTTGTAGGTATCCTTAGATAAAAACAAACTTTAAAACAAATTTGCTATGACAGCCCTAAAAAAAACCCACAATATGAATCATTAAAATGAATGTGTATTGTTTGTATTTCTACAGAGCTGGCAGTGCCACACTAAGACCTGCGGTGATTTCGCCTTCATCACGTCCTCCAGCCTCATCGCCACAGCTGGACAGTCCAATGATAACAGGTCAGCGTCTGCACAGAAAACACATCTATTGAACCAACACTAATCTCTCTCTGTTGGTGTCGACTCACTAATGTTACGTCTGCTTTACTTTGTCCACAGAAATGTTTGCCTGTGGGATACTCTGATTTCACCTAGCAATACCATGGTCCACGGTAAGAAATCACAAACACCTGATTTAATGATTCTCCCTGTATATATAACGAGTTGTGAACCAGCTCAACATTTCTTCCCGCCCACCCCCCTCCAGCGTTTCCCTGCCATGAGAACGGGGCCACTGTGCTTCAGTACGCTGCTAAACAGCAGCTGCTCATCACCGGAGGCAGGAAGGGCTTTGTGTGCGTGTTTGACATCCGCCAGAGGCAGCTGCTCCACACTTTCCAGGCCCATGACTCAGCCATCAAGGCCCTGGCGCTGGATGCCTTCGAGGACTTCTTCGTCACCGGCTCTGCAGAGGGCAACATGAAGGTGACGCATCGCTCCGTCGCTCACTCACTCACTCACTGACCTGCCAAAACACACTGCAGTCATACTTATGAGCATTAATGTTTTATTCTAGGTACAGACCTGCTTGATGAAATCAGAAAATCCTCCCTCATACCTACATATAGTCTATCAAATTAATTTATAGACTGATTCACCAGGGTTTAAATGTTATTTCTGGTGCTGATTTAAACCCTGCTTGTTGTAGAGTGTTTAATTAAAATAGCTTATTTACATTTTAAGCATTATTTCTGCACATTTGCTGCAAGTAATTAGTTTGCTCTTATTGATGAAATCAACGAAGTGGCAGCACATTTTCCACCAAAATCGTGTTTTCGTTACCTTAGAATGATCTACTTAGGAAGCAGGTCCTCTTTGCCTCCTCCGCCATGTTCTCATGTTTCTACAGTAGCCCAGAACGGACAAACCAAACACTGTTAAAGTTTCCTGCTTGGGCTGGAGTCAATAACGTTACTTGCTGCTCGACGTCGCTCTCTCTCGCTCTCTCTCTCTCTCTCGCTCGCTCGCTCGCTCGCTCTCTCTCTCTCTCTCTCTCTCTTGCTTCACCACTCACTTCCCACATACACTGGCTCTGCTCCAACTGGCTCTAGAGAGGGACATTCGCGTTTTCGCGTCGGCCACTGTAGCTCTCCAACATGTATACCAAGCATCGCCCACCAGCTGGAGCAAACTTTCTCATTTTACAGCTAAACAGTACACTACAAGATGTTTCTGGAAACATTTGAGGCGAGAAATAGGCATTACTGTAACGGAATATTGATTCATATTTGATCAGCGCTGCCTAGTTTGACCGTTTGATCAGAGTTCGCGAGTGATTGAGAGCTGCTTCCGTAGAATGAGCATCCAATAGGAACGCTCTCTCTCTGAAAGGACCTGTGCTAGATTTTCCATTGAGGAGGTGCAGAAGTCTAGTTTTCTCTCAGAACACTTGAATTACAATATGCTGAAAGGTTATTATGGAATTTTTGCCAAATGATGCCAAAAACATTCTGCCTACGGAAGCTTTAACATGTTTTGTCTCTCTTTCCCTCTGCTTTTCTCCGTCTCCAGGTGTGGAAGTTAACCGGCCACGGGCTCATGCACTCTTTCAGCACCGAGCATGCCAAGCAGTCCATCTTCCGCAACATCGGCGCCGGCGTGATGCAGGTGGAAACGCGGCCCGGAAACCGCATCTTCACCTGCGGAGCAGACGGCACCCTGAAGATGAGGGTCATCCCCGACCGCTACAACATCCCCAGCAGCTTGGTCGACATCCTGTAACGCCTTCTTCCACGTCTGACGGTCCAAAGAGGAAAAGAGACAGAAAGAAAAAACACAAAAAGCTAAAAACGTAACACTCGCTAGGCATTCATAGAATAATTGACGGGGGAAGAGCTGGTCAAAAGATCACCACGCTTTTGGCAATCTTTCAGAGTGTGCAGTGTTCATGGGTTTACTGTCGACGTAAATCATACCCACAACGGAAAAAACGGAGCTGCAAATATTTTTGTTCCCCCTCACACCCCCCCCCCCAAAAGGCTGAAGGCAACGTTACAAGCAAAAGGTATCATACTTGATTTTAAAAGCTAGATTTATTGTAATTTTATTGAAGAATCTCTACTCTTAGAGTGTGTCCATAGGGAAGCTATGCATGTCCTGTTCTCGTTCCGCGGTGCAATCACAGGTCTATTGATAGTGCTCTGTAAAAGTGCTCAAGCAAAAATTTTAAAAAAGTGTGTAACTGTCGTCATTTTGTGCCCACAGCTGAAATCTCTTAGCATCTACTGTAACCAGCACTGTGGTTTGTTATTAAGTCAGTGGTTTCCGGTGTGAATCGAGTTGTTGGAATCTGCATTTTGTTTCACTGGTTTTTACCCCCCTCTCTCTCACACCCCCCACCTGCCTTTATGCCTGGCTTTTCTCAGCCCTTATGGAAGCGTTGATGGTGCACCCCCTCCCCCAATACCTTCACCCCCCCTCTCACTGGCTGCCCGTCACCCACTCTGGCACCTCCTGGTTTGGGCTCGACCCAGCTCGGCGCGGTGTGCGTGTGTGTGCGTGTGTGTGTGTTCACTCTGCTGTGTCCACCATCTGTACGCCTGCCCGCCCACCTGCCCTCAAATGCCTGTTTGTGTGGCCGACTCACTGCTAGAACATTCCTTGTTTGGAAGATGATGTGTTTTACTCCTGTGACTGTGATTTTCAATGTTCCCATCTGTCTGGTCCAAACCCGAATGCCCACCCGCCCAGAGCAGAAACACAAAGGTTCACTTCTGGTTTTGCACAAGATATTCTTGAATTTTTGTTTGTTGTTTTTAATTCATTTGTATGGCATTATTTAAATTATTTATATGTTTTTGTTTTGGTTGACCATTCCTATTTAACTTATTGCCTTTTTATTTTAGGAATGTAAGGGGTTTTAACTGTATCTGACTGGGAGATGTGCAACACAGTCTACTGTATGTAAGTGCGTGTTACCTCGCTAGTTGTTTTTACTGTTTCATCCATAAGGAATAGATATTTGCACTCAAAATCTGGAGACACTAAAAAGTTTATTTCAAATAAATAGGATATTGAAGAAGAAACTTGTTATATACAAATGAATGTCTGGCTTTATTTGGCCTAGTAGTTAAAATGTTTGAAATAGTTTTAATATATAAATTATATAAATATATATATATATGAAATACCACAACAGCTTGTACAAACATGAAAGCATTTCTTTATTTTTGGTTTGTATCATACCAGCTGGATTAGTTGTAACTTTTGTTAAGTGTATGTATGGTATTTATTAAAGAGATTTGTGTTTCTCTCCCTCTTTCGGCCCACTATGTGTACTGTATGTAGCTTAAGTGTTTTACCAATGGTCCTACTGGTGTCTGGTGTGTATGTGTGTGTGCATGTAATAATGCTAAAGAAGCCAATATCATGGGTAGACGCTTACTAGGGCACTTGAGCCTGGAGGAGTGTGAGAGAACAGGTCATGGTCAGAGTTTTACCTTTGTAAAGTGAATAAATTCTTTTTATTTCATCAGGGTGATTTGGCGCTGTTGTTTTCTTTTTAAGTTTCTGTCCAGAGGAATGAGCGACCAGCAGGGACCATGCTGCTTCATTACATGTACATCTATAGAAAAATACATAAAAGATAACTGTCATGCAAATACACTAAATCAGTGGTTCTCAACCTTTTTGAGTCATGACCCCCCCCCAGAATATTGATATTATTGGTGTTCGCGATGACATTGCAAATGTACCTGTATGTATATGATGATTGTAATAAAGGTTAAAGGTTCCAAGGCAAATCATACCATTGGTACAGCCGATGTAATGTAAAAAACATTCCCCTATCTAGAATATGTTATTTTATTTTTAATATGTTATTTAATTTTTTTCTCCACAACCATCTGGCGACCCCCGGAAATTAGTTTGTGACCCCTTTAGGGGGTTCGGACCCCCAGGTTGAGAACCACTGCACTAAATAATGTAACAACTTACGACACAGACGGCCACAAAAAGTTGAGTTATAAGTTCAGTTTGTATAAATTATGAACTGTTTCATACAAAATGATAAAATGTTTTCACACCGTTAGTAACTCCAAAATCTCACATGTACAATAGGATATAAATTCAGCAGTATTTATCTTTGACAATTTGATAATAATTATTGACAAACAACTGTTTTCCTTCAGTGAAACAGTGATTCTTAACAACTGCTTACTGACAGGAACGCTCTACAGTACAGCAGTGGTTCCCAACCTGAGGTCCGGTCCCCTTTAAGGCTGCGCCAAGATTTGTCTGCTCTGAGGTTGTCAAAATTAGATTTGCATGTAAAATCATAATAACTCACTTACTGGATAATTTATACGAAAGTCTGCATATAAAACCATTTAAAAAAATTTTTTTGCTACTTAGCAGCAAAATGTAACGAAATATTCTGTTCAATCCATATTTGTTGGCATTTAGCCTTTCAAAAACAGCATTTTCACTGCAGTCAAAATCCTGTTTCCTCTCCTTGAAGCAGCAATCTAACAACACCATGAATTACATTTAATTAACCACAATAACAAAAATCTATTTCGGCTCTAACGCTATTATAGTAAATTAATTAAGTCGTTACAAAAAAAAGATCATATTATATATCTGCATTCGCTTGGTGAAGTCAAAACGTCATCTCTTTATGCTGGCGAAACCGACAAGTTATATTCATTAAAAAAAGTTGATTTCATTAAAAAAAGAATAACTCATTTAATATACTGAATCCCTTTTTTTCAAATTGAGTATCTTGTTCTAGTATTTGTAATTTTTCTTATGTTGATGACGTCGGGGGCTCAGCTTTTCTTAGATACAAGTTGGGTGGACATCAAGGAAAATAGGTTGGGAACCACTCCTCTACAGGAAGATAAAGTTGAGACTGATGTCGCTCTCTATATGACCAATTTCCAAAGATGGAGTGAATAGCTGGTGGTCAGCAGGTATTTTGCTCTCACTATTTAACAGTCATGTCTGCATGTTGTCCGTCATGTTCAGACGGTGTGTTCTTCACTCATCAGAGATGAAGTGGACCACGTAGAGCCTGACGTAGCCCTGGTCCCACACATACAGGTGTCTGTCCTTCGGGCTGTAGGAGAGCATCGCCAGCACTCCACCTGGAGACCTCAGGTCAAAGGTCATATTGACCGGCTTTCCCTTCAGCAGGTCAAAAGCAAAGGTGACTCTGGCGTCCTTGGTGTCCGTGACGTACAGGACGCCACAGGCGATGAAGGCGTTGCCGGCCTTGGTGCGGGGGTAGGTGGTGTTTATGTAGGACGTGACGGAGAAGGTCTTCTGGTCCAGCTGGGCCACCGTGATGCTCTCATCCACGCTGGAGGCGAAGATCAGCCACAAGCCATTCTCATCCGCTGCCACCTTGAAGTAGGTCTTGGAGTTTTGGAGCAGGTAGGCGAGGTTGTGGTACAAAGCGTTTTCTATACTGAGAGTGTTGAGCTTCTTGGTGTGAAAGTGAAATCTGTGAACAAAAACAAGCAGCAGGTTGTTAACCAGAGGAAATGGAAACGATAGCAAAGCATCTGACCGTCTTATCGGCTTACCTGGCAATGCTGGAAGTACCAGCGATGTGATAATAGAAGGATCCGTTGTGAACGGTGTGGCCGCAGCCTTGGTAGAACTTTCTAACATCCACAACGTCACTGCTGCTGTTCTGGAAGGAGGCGATGCTTTTATACTCCTTCACCACACGGCCTGGGGAACAACACAGAAAATGTTTACTGCTATACTGTATATATATATATATATATTTATATATATATTATCACTTACTGGATAATCTATACAAAAGTCTGGATATAAAACTATTTAAAAATATATTTTCTTTTGTTGCTACTTAGTAGCAAAAATCCAACTAAATATTCTGCTTCAATCCATATTTGTTGGCATTTCGCCTTTCAAAAACAACATTTTCACTGTGCTCAACATCCTATTTGCTCTCTCACTTGATGCAACAATCTAACAACATCATAAATTACATTTACTTATCCACTGTAAAAAAAACATCTATTTTGGCTATAACGATATTATAGTAAATTAATACAGTTGTAACAAAAAAAAAGTTGATTTAATATAAAAAAAGACTCATTTAATACACTGAATCACTTTATCAAATAGAGGATTTTATTTGAGGATTTGTAATTTTTTGGGTTGGGTTGGGAAACACTGGTGTAACAGCGCTGCATTGCCTGACACATCAGTATCTACGCTGATGGTCCTCTCTAACCAACCTACCAGAAAAGTGTTCTGCCACCCAGATTCGCTCATCGTTCAGCTGAGCGGTGTCTCTCATCCATGTGCCAAATGTGCTCTCCATCTTTGACACATTCCTGGGGTTGATCAGAGACTTGATCAGGCAGTCTGAGGGGAAACACAATAACACCAAGCTTAGATGCTTCCATCATCATCCTGTATTGTATATACATGTAGACACATTTCTCTCAACACTCACCGTTCCTCTTAGCTGGCATCTCGTGTAGTTTCACAGCCTCCTTTACAGACGAGGTTTCATCATTTGGATTTGCGTGTAACAGCCCTGTTAGAAACAATTTCAGAAACAATTTCACTTTACGTCATTCACTGTGTTCACACACGGTGTGTGCTTGACAAAACAATCTCACTACAAGGACCATGTCTTAGCTGTTCTGGAGCTTTTGATCCTATCACATGATCTTCCTCAGCAGACGGAGCTGCCCAGTTTTTATGGAATGTAGCTACATTAGATGTTTGAATTTAAATCGATTTTGACTTGTGTCTAAGAAAAGCTGAGGCCCCCCGACGTCATCTCCATAAAGAAAATTACAAATCCTAGAACAAAATCCTCAATTTGAATAAACTGATTCAGTGTATAAAATGAGTTAGTCTTCTTTTTTAATGAATAGAATTCATTAGTTTTGTCAACATTCGCCAAGTGAATGCAGATACATAATATGATCTTTTTTTTGTAACGACTTATGTTAAAGCCAAAACATAGTTTTTGTTATCGTGGTTAAATAAATGCAATTTATGGTGTTGTTATATTGTTGGTAGACCGCCCCTTTATTACAGGAGTGTCAAGCAGGAGAGCAAATTAAATTGTTGTTTTTGAAAGGCTAAACGCCAACAAATATAGATTGAAACAGAATATTTCATTAGATATAAAGTAGATAGAAAATATTTCTTTTTAAATAGCTTTATATACAGACTTTTGTATAAATTATCCAGTAAGTGTGTTATTATGATTCTAGTTTTATATGAGCAAATCTAATTTTGACAACCTCAAAGCATACAAATCCTGGCGCACCCCCTGTGATCTTTGGCGACCCTCTAATGGGAGACCGGACCCCAGGTTGGGAACCACTGACTTAGAGGACTTCTCATCCAAGTCCTTAAAGATCTCAGAAAAAGAAAAACAATTCCGTGACAACTGGGCAAACTGGGAGATTGTGTGATACGATCAAAAGCTCCTAAACAACAACTACATGGACCTTGTGGTGAGATTGTTTTGCCAACTTTGAAGGTCAAGAATAAACTTTCAATCTCAACTGCAGAGTATTTGTTTGATTATGGTAAACAAAGGCCTTTATACCCAGGGTATGAGCAGCCTGAAGGTTGGCTCTGTGGTGCCTGGTTCTGGGAGGGCCCTGAGGGCCAGGAGCTCCCATGGGCCCAGGAGGACCTGGAGGACCTGGAGGACCTGTACAAAGAAGAGAAGACAACATCTAAACCCTCGGGATGTAAACAAGTAGATCTATTCTGAAGATGTTCCAGGTTTTTTGCAAATCTTTACATCATTTTAATTGAAATTTAGTTCTGCATAATGGTTAAAGTGACACCAAGTAATGAGTGTAAAGCTCTACTTGCCCTCAATAATGACGTCATTGGACGGTTGTCCCTTCTCTCCAGGCGGACCGGCCTCTCCGCCCTCTCCTTTTTCTCCCGGTTCTCCTTTCTCACCTGATGGAGGACGTTGTGACAAATAGATCCAAGATTGCATTCATAAACTCAACACACTTTGCCCTATTGTTAAAACCATGAATTACTCCATTGACTTCCGAGGGTGAATCATGCCGTCCACTGACGGTGAAGTGAAGTGGGAGAATACTGGGTGGGAGTTTTCCGGTTCAATTAGCTGAAGCCCAAAACCACAGCGATGAATAATATTAGCTGAGAATGTGAGAGAAAGGCGGCTGACTCAACCTCTTCTGTCATTTACAGTGAATCTAATCTGACGTCGTTATGATACATGGACGGATCAGACTGTGTTGGTATGTTTGTGTCTTTGTGTGTATGATTTTAAGTAGCTGAGTGAGCTTCTTGGTATTTTGGTATTTTTAACCCCAGGTTGTACTCAACCCTTTGACTGTTACTTAGTTCTTCACTAAAATGGCCAGCGTTGCTCGAGGCATTGAGACAAATGGATGGTGAGTAAAAACACATTGCTTACCTTTTTTTCCTCTCTTCCCATCAGCCCCCGGCAGTCCATTCAGTCCGGGGATGCCATCAGTCCCATTGTGGCCGGGCATACCGTCCACACCGGGCAAACCTACAGGAACACAAAAAAAGTCCTCACCATGAATGGAGAACACATTTAGGAGGGGTATGGGTCACTAAACCACAAAGGACACATACAGTATTTTAAATTTGGATCCAGAATGAAGGGTTCACGTACCAGGCGGTCCTGGTGGTCCTGCAACAGAAAGGTTTGAGGATTTTAGGAGAATAAAAAGTGATATTTTGGACACAAGTATGTAGTTTAATACATGAGTAAGACATACCAGCGATGCAGACTCCCTTGGTGCTGTTGCAAATGTCGATCAACAATTTGATCTGAAAAATATCAAAATATGATTAAAATATTGCAATGCAATAAATGGAAGCAAAAATTAGCTATAGGCCCCCATTGACCTCTACTCTTTCCTCTGTCCAATAAAGGCAAATAATATGTTTTACATTACAATACTCCATTATAAGTCAAACTTAAAATGTAACATAACTAAAAGTATAATCAGCAACATATACTTAAAGTATCAAAAGTAAAAAAACTCATGCAGCAGAATGCCCATGGCGAATGTTTTAATATATATTATATTATAGGAGTATTATTACTGATGTTAAACATGTAAGAAACATTGTATTCTTTACTTTTAAATCTATTAAGCAGTTTAATCTGTAACAATTAGGGCTGTCAATCGATTAAAATATCTAAATGCGATTATTCGCATGAGGTCCCATGAATTAATTGCACATTTTGTATCTGTTCAAAATGTACCTTAAAGGGAGATTTGTCAAGTATTTAATACTCTTATCAACATGGGAGTGAGCAAATATATTTGCTTTATGCAAATATATGTATATATTTATTAATGGAAATCAATTAACAACGCAAAACAATTACAGATATTGTCACAGGTACTGCAAATTTGGCGTTAGTTTGGAGCGTTATTTAGCCTCCTTCCCAACAAGCAACTATGACATGGTTGGTACCAATGGATTCTTTAAGTTTTCGAGTTTCATATGATACCAGTACCTTCACTCTACCTTGGTGTGTTAAAGAAATTAGTGGCGTTAAAACGATTTCTCGTTAACGCGTTATTATCGTGTAACACTGCATCATATTTCATAAACTGATCATGTTTTCTTTGTACAATCTTGATCTGCAACGTAACTACAGCTGTCGAATAAATGTTGTGAAATAAAATGTACAATATTTTCCTGTGAAATGTAGTGGAGTAGCAGCATAATAGTTCAAAAGCACAAAATGGAAATACTCTAGTACAGTACAAATATCTAAAAAATGTACTTGAGGGCCTCGAGATTACATAATAATACCGGTGTTGCTTTTAGGCCCCTATTATTTCAGTTTGTATTGTGCTAGTGGTGCATTACACATACAGCATTACCAAACAAATTTGAAATGAATCAAATTACCACAACCTGGACCTGAAACCTTCAGACCCCCTGATGGTCACAGGCCCGAGGATCGCTGCTCATTTTAACAGTTGGTGATGCAGCATTAGTCAGCAATGACAACATAATATAAGACACTATAGACTTGAGTGTATAGAGTATGTACAGTATCATTAAATCACTGTTTCTTCCTCATAAACAATCCACCAGCGGGTGTCTCATCTCACCGGGACCATGGAGTAGGTCATCATCATCATCATGTCGTCCTGCACGTGCGCCTTGTGGTAACTCTGGCCGTGGCGGTGCTTGTGTTTCATCTCATCCTTCATCTTCTTCTCTGCTTCCTCTCCCACCTCCTGGCTCGCTTCCTGGCTCGCCTCCTGGCTCACCTCCTTCTGATGGACCTCCTGGCTGCCCTCCTTGTGATGGACATCCTGGCTGCCCTCCTTCTGATGGACCTCCTGGCTGCCCTCCTTCTGATGGACCTCCTGTCCCTCCTCCTGGTGAATCTCCTGCTGTAGCTCCTTCTCCAGCTTATCACTCCTCTTATTCCTGGAGTACTGGTATTGATACTGGCTTTGCGGATGTGCCCGCATCCCCGCCGGTACCTCTTGGAGGAACTCCACCACCGAGCTCTGCTCCACTTCCGTCAGCTTCGCCTCCGTCTGCTCCAACAAGGCACGTTGCTGATTCTGCTGGACCAAGAGCACCAGGAGGCCCACAGTGTTCATCAGCGCCACGACACACGTCCCGTACAGCACCATCCGCTGAGGGAGAGTCATGCTGGGGGTCGGGATCCACATGGTCACCACTTCACCTCCTCTCTTCTGAGGGTCGCCCACCAACGTCAGCATTCACAGGAGAAGACAGGTCCACTACGGCAGCGAATATAAAAGGAGAAACAGGACAGAGAAAGTCCAAGTTATATGACCTTTGTAGTCCAAGATGCTGCCACAAAAAATCAAATCAAACTAAAGAATCCAGCAGGAAGGAAGCTGAAATTCAAAATCCTGTCCAAATAGAGTCCAGTCAGCTTCAGGGTCTGTGGTCTATCTGAGGGCAGACTGGTAAATACAGGGCTTGTTGTGTTGGTCGCCAAGTGGAGAAGGGGTTGTGTCAATGTGTGTGTGTGCGTGTGCACATGCAAACCAGTAATGTAGGAGTGGGCATTACACAATCTTCTGGGTTTGTCTGGGAAGAAACCCCCGCCTGTTCAGTCACCTGATTTATATTCAGCACAACCCATTCTACTGCAGCGCCGTGGGCAGACTGACATCACACACACACACACAGACACGGGTACGCACGTATGTATGATGTACGCACAAAAGCACTCACATACATAACACATGAAAGCATGCATTACACCAGACAAGCTGTCTGGTCATTCATGTTTACATACGTGTACACATTATTATTAGTAGTATTATAATTATTACAACAGAGCCAGTCCTGAATGAAAAAAATAGATGACATCAAAATGCATTACCATCATTATAGTTTCTACTGAGTTGGTTCATGTCCTCTCTACATCAACTCCAGTGTCGTTCCTTCATTCCTCCCCCGGCGTCGGTCCTCATCACGTCCTCACAGCCTCCATCCACCGACTGCAACAATGACCCATTTCCATTTCTTTGATTAGGGCCTGAAAAGTGACAATAAAATGACAGTTAAGCAGGAAAAACTCCATTTGAAGTACTCTTCACTGTGAAAGGGAGTCGGTACCGACTCTTTTCAGAAGCAGATTCATTTTCCAAGTACATACATACAAGGATTTTGACTCCGGTTTTATGCATCTATTTACACAGACATAAAATAACAGCTAGGGACAAGGACATCAAAGCTGGACAAATGAAGGTGAAGAATAGACAGGACTGTTATGAACACAAGTAGTGAGAAAATAGGAGTATATGTAAATATTATATAAATATATATAGAAAGTATGTATGTCAAAGTTAATGCGATAATGTGTTAACGCAAATTTGTTTTAACGCCACTAATTTCTTTAACGCAGAGTGAAGAGTGAAGAGTGAAGATACTGACATCATATAACTACAGAGCCAAATGAATCCATTGGTACCAACCATGTCATACTAGCTTGTCGCAAAGGAATAACCGCTCCAAACTTGCGCAAAATTTTGGCGAGGAAAAACTGTCATGGCCATCTTCAAAGGGGTCCCTTGACCTCTGACCTCAAGATATGTGAATGAAAATGGGTTATATGTGTACCCACGAGTCTCCCCTTTACAGACATGCCCACTTTATGATAATCACATGAAGTTTTGGGGCAAGTCTTGGTCAAGTCAGCACACTGACACACTGACAGCTGTTGTTGCCTGTTGGGCTGCAGTTTCTGGACAATATTTGTAATTTTTCTATGTTGTTAATTGATTTCCAATAATAAATATATATATACATTTGCATAAAGCAGCATATGTACCCACTCCCATGTTGACAAGAATATTAAATACTTGACAAATCTCCCTTTAAGGTACATTTTGAACAGATAAAAAATGTGTGATTAATTTGCGATTAATAGCAATTAAATATTTGAATCGATTGACAGCCCTAATAAAAAGCACCAATGACTAACAATAAAATAAGAAATGAAATGAACATCTATATAACTGTAGGTGTATCTGGCCCATTTTCTGTAATCACCTAAGTAATATTACTTCAATAACAATACAATAACTCTGTTAATCTGCCTCTCTGCTGACATGGAGCAGCGCTAGATTCATGTAGCTGACCTACATGCTCTCACAGCCATGTTATGCTCCATCTAACTTTTACGCTCACACACACACACACACACACACACACACACACACACACACACACAGGAAGAGAGAAAGTAGAGATGCAACATTACTGTTAGATTCAGGTCCTCTGTTGACCGGCTCTCCTGCTTGAGGCTGTAGGTCACTGACAGACAGCAGATGTGTAGACGTGTACGCACAATACACTCTTAAGAGCACTGAGGTCGTTCCTTTGTTATCTCTCCTTCACTGCACTCTGAGCTCGACCAGTTGGGACTGGGAACAAAAAGGAAGAGGAGAGCAAGCATTTCTTACACGGATCTCTGATTCATAATTGTTATATATTTGAACACTGTTTACAAAGCTGCCGGATGATTCACATAAAGTGAGGATCCATGAAAATGAACCCTGAAGTGTTAATATGTCGGCATGCCCACAACATCTTCTCCACCTCTGATCTCTCATTGATCTTTTCTGGTTCTGGCTCCTCCTTCCCGCGGTGCAGCTGTTGGGAGAACAGCCTTATCTGTTTTATAAACTGCCGAGCTGACAGGTCCACGTCCATCTTGTTGTTGCAGGCCAAGGCCAGCCAGATGACTTCACATGTCTTCCTACAGACTTCATCCTCCCACCCACCTCTTTTCTCCGTCCAAGATACCTTTTAGTCTTTACACTTTTATCCATGAAGTTTGACAAGTTTTAAAACATCATTATTATTTTGAATGCCACAATTCAGCACAGTCAGAGAGAATAAAAGAACAGATTAAATTACATTGAATCAGTATAATGGCACACTAAAGAAAAATGACATTTATTGAACATCTAAAAACGGACTGAATTTGAATGAAACGCAATGAAAATGTCTCAGATTTTTAAGTTATGTAAGTGAAATGTATTACGTAAGTGATGGAGCAGACAGTAAAGCTACACTCTCTATGGTATGTAACTCCCAGTGTCTTGTGAGAGAGCTGGTTGGGGAGTTCATAGCTGTTATCGTATCTCTTTGCCAACTCTGCAATGCCCCTTTAAATCTGAATTGTTGTTCAGGCAGGTCACATAGCACAAAGCATACATTGTCTGAACTCATATCCACTCATTTTTGCTGCATGTCATACCTCAAAGAGGAATGAATAAACTCTGTTCAGACATCATACATGTTCTGACATTTAACCGCTTTCCTTCAGCTTTCTATTGATCTTGTTTGTTCACTTCTGAACAACTGCCTATACATGCGGTGGAGACAAAGATGTGGTTGACCACAAGACGAGGTTACATTAACTTCTGTTTTCGGGGAAAAACGGGGAGTTGTCTCCGCTTAATCATGCAGAACAATCTCAGTCCGAGCCATCACACAGGGCATCGTTATCAAGGCAGCGCCTCAGCACACAGTCGGCCATTTGAACTGCACATTCTTGGACTCGGATGTGGGCGGTGAGTGAATTCACAGAGTCCTTTATACACTAAGAGCCAACGGAACAAAGACTGGGACAAACAGAATTGGCTTTGTCACGAATTGTGAAATAAAATAAAATGATATAATTAAAAAAATAAAATGAATCCCCCTGCTTAAAATGACTGTAAGTAGAGGGAGGAAACAGTTTCCAGAGTGCATACGTAGTTCATAGAAAGCAATGAAAGCAATAAAGGACTGACTAAAAAAACTTACTGTTTAACAAACTTCAAGATCTAGACTAAAATATTATAAATTAGAACATACTGTGTTGACAAATTACACAGACTTTCTGTCGCAAATAAGTTAGATATGTGTAAGAAATGTTAAGAAAGGCACAGCAGATGAGTCTGTTCACAAATAATAAGGTTTGATGAAACCATATAATAGCAAACAAAATAATAAGAAGTAAGTAGTGGAGTCAGCACTGTAGACTAGAGTTTAAAAACACTGAGGTCTTCAATCTGAGCCTGAAAAAAGTCTGTAAAATTTACTATTAATTTCAATATCTTATTCAACTGTTTTTTTTTTTTTAATTCATAAAACAGCTTTACTACAGGATGCTTCCTCCGCTTCATTTGATTTACAATTCTGGTGAAGAAAACTGGTGCATTAGTGTACACAGTATATATATTCATTTATGTATTTCTTAATTTTTCGTGGCCTGAAAATAGACAAATTCAATGGTCTTGGGTCTAAAAAATATATGCTGTCTGCCTTTAAAAACCCCATTATGTATGACTTTGAATTATAGAATATTAACTGCATTTCAGGACCCCAATCCCACTCAAAAAATTCCGATGACATAACTTCCTGGCTTCAACGGCAGTGATAGCCCTGAGTGAGTGAGACACAGGAGCTGCTACAGAACGTGTGTTCTGATCTCATCATAATAATAGTGCATATGATTTTGTTTTCATAACTTCAGCATATTTAATGCCTCACAGCTCTGTTTCTCCATCTATTGGTGGTCTGATGGATCAATCTGAGAGGAATCACTGTAAATTGAAGAGATTGTAATGAGAGTTACAATATGTAGGCCTAATATTTTTTATTTTTTTAAAGTATCAGTGAACATAAATGTAGTATGTTATTCCAGCTTTTCCTTGTTTTTCTTCCTTCCGATAGAAAAAAATAAATAAGTATGGATGTTTCTTAAAAAAAAAAGAAAGAATTTAATTCTGCAAGATAAAGCTGTATGATAGTAACAATAACAACACATATTTTCACTTATTCTCACAGGCCAGATGCTCTTTTGTAGGACGTCCAATCAGATTGTTTTGATGTTCAAAGGGGAGCAAAACTTGCTTCTCATCCCTAAACTGTCAAATACAACCCATGAACCCACCGGATTGGACTCCACAACATGAACTACGTCCTGTTCGCTCAAGGGCACAGGCACCAATCCAGCCCCTCAAGGTTACACGTGTATTGTTTACCATTTCCCTCTTCTGTTGTGGCTTTTGCATTACCCTGACCTGGCTCATCACCAGCTCAGACTATGTATAAAGAGACAGCCCAGATAGCTGAGGCAGCTCTCATCACTCGGACCGCTCGCTGGGTTTGTGCTTTTAAAACCAGCTTTTTTATGGATTTGATCTCTGCTTGTTAACGGGCGATGACTCCTGTAGGTTTGAACGCCATGGACCTGGTCTCCATGTCCCCAAACGCCACCGCAGTGGGGTCACCGGGGATCTCCATGGCAACCAGAACCCTAATCCTGCTTGTCTGTCTGCTGCTGGTTGCATGGAGCCACAAGGACAAGAAAACTGTACCAGGTAGCTTCAATGGTTTCACACTTTGCAGTTTCTTTCCTTGTGCTGGTGCCAATTCTGTTACTATTAAGCTGACGCATATTTTTTGTCATTTAACACAACAGGTCCTTGTTTCTGTCTGGGTTTGGGGCCACTTCTGTCATATGGGAGATTCATCTGGACTGGTATCGGCACCGCCAGCAACTACTACAACAACAAGTACGGAGACATTGTGAGAGTGTGGATCAACGGAGAGGAGACCCTCATACTCAGCAGGTTGGTTGTCTCTGTTAATGCTGGTGAATGAAGTCGCCACTCAATCAATCCAAGAGTAAATTTATAATCTGTCTATTTTTGTTTTAACCATAAGGGCATCAGCGGTGCACCATGTGCTGAAGAATGGACATTACACTTCACGTTTTGGGAGCAAGCAGGGACTCAGCTGCGTCGGCATGAATGAGAGAGGCATCATATTCAACAACAACGTCACTCTGTGGAAAAAGATACGCACCTACTTCACCAAAGGTGTCTTGCAGACAAACTGATTGATCCAGTTATTCAGTGATTTCAGATGCAAGATATTTGACTGAAGTTCAATTGATTTCCTGTATCAGCCCTGACAGGTCCGGGCTTGCAGCAGACAGTGGAGGTCAGCGTCTCCTCCACACAGACTCATCTGGACGACCTGGACAGTTTGGCTCATGTGGATGTCCTCAGTCTGCTGCGCTGCACCGTAGTCGACATCTCCAACAGACTCTTCCTGGGCGTACCTGTCAATGGTAAGAAGGCATACATTCATTTCTTATGTTATGTTATCGTGCTAGTTGTAAATCAGGTATGCGTTTGTCTGGAAAGATGATCAAACACGCATGGAAACTGTTTTAATACTTTGACTTGGGTCAGTGAAGACAGTGGTTTTCAAAGTGGGGTCCTTGAGGGAGTTTCAGGGGGTCCCCAGCAAAAAGGGGAATCATTTATTTTCACTATAACTCTATCCATAAGTAACACAATGACAGAATGTAGGACTATTTTGGTCATGGGTTTCATACACTTTCTGGAATAAAACATCCATCCATCCATTATCTGTAACCACGTATCCTATTCAGGGTCGTGAGGGGGGTGGAGCCGATCCCAGCTGACATTGGGCGAAGGCCGGGTACACCCTGTGGACAGGTCGCCAGACTATCGCAGGGCTGACACATACAGACAGACAACCATTCACGCTCACATTCACACCTACGGGGCAATTTAGAGTCAACGATTACCGGCATGTTGGAGGAAGACGGAGAGCCCAGAAAACCCACGCTAACACGGGGAGAACATGCAAACGCCACACAGAAGGGCCAGAAGGGCCGCAGTGCTAACCACTGCACCACCGTGCGTCTAAAACATCTAAAAGCAAAAATCTTATCAAATGGGAGTCTGTGGTCTAATTTGTGTCCGTTAAGGGGTCCTTGATGTGAAAACGTTTGTGAACCACTGAGTTATTATATGTCTGTGTCCAGAAAAAGAGCTGCTGCTGAAGATTCAGACATATTTTGACACGTGGCAGACTGTGCTGATCAAACCAGATGTTTACTTCAAGTTTAACTGGATTCACCAGAGGCACAAGACAGCAGCGTGAGTCACTCCATCACCTTATCATTCATATCAGCATGCTTCTTCATTTGACTTTAATTAACCAAATGTTATATATCTGTTATATATCTTACAGCCAGGAGCTGCAAGACGCCATAGAGAGTCTTGTGGAGCAGAAGAGGAGAGATATTGAGCAGGCAGATAAACTGGATAACATCAACTTCACCGCCGAGCTCATATTTGCACAGGTCAGTCTGAGGTTTGAATTTCTTTATCCAAATACTTAGAGTTCTTCAGTTTCTAAGAAAAGTCTGTCCCTTTCTGTCCTTTTTTCATTCTTCTCACTTCCTCCAACCCACCTGTCAAAAATTCTCACATTTGTGTGTGTTTCCAGAACCACGGCGAGCTGTCTGCGGAGAATGTGAGGCAGTGTGTGTTGGAGATGGTGATCGCAGCACCAGACACTCTGTCCATCAGCCTCTTTTTCACACTGCTGCTCCTCAAACAGAATCCAGATGTGGAGCTGCAGCTACTTCAGGAGATAGACACTGTTGTAGGTAAGAAGCTGAGAGAATCAAGACTTAAAAGACACTGATGACAAAGATGTCTAAGCAAGGCTAGATTTAGTAAATGCCATTGCCTGGCTGCAGGTAAGAGACCGCTCCAGAACGGGGACCTTCAGAAGCTGCAGGTGCTGGAGAGCTTCATCAAGGAATGCTTGCGCTTCCACCCTGTGGTGGATTTCACCATGCGTAAAGCCCTGTCTGATGACATCATAGACGGCTACAGGGTACCGAAGGGCACAAATATCATCCTGAACACCGGCCGCATGCACCGGACAGAGTTCTTCCTCAAACCCAATGAATTCAGTATGGAAAACTTTGAGAAAAATGTAAGTAGATTCTGAGTTTCTATCTGCAACTCTGAGACTCAAAAGGATCAGATAGAATAACTTAAAGTGAATAAATGAACTCTGAAAACCTCTTTTCCCATTCAGCTTCTCATCAGTGATGGATCCTATGTGCAGAGACAATTTTCTGCCAACGTTTAGACGCTGCATATTTCACGAGAGATTTATGCATTTCTTTGTTCGTCCTTGACTTTATCACTGGTTTGAAGTGGGCGGGGCCTGGTGATGTCAAATACTTCTGTGCACCAATCAGGATATAGCAACATTTGAATCAGAATCTGATGACACTTAGTGGGTTGTTTGTTTATATGACGTATTATAAGCAGCAGCGAGCACGACTCCACATCTTGAACAGTATCAGGTGCACGGTAGTGTCAAGGACAGAAGAAACCAATCAACTGGCACAGATAAAGGCTCTTTCTTTTGTTTGTTTATATTGCCATTGTCAATGAAATCTGGGCAAACCATCTCACACAGTCCTGGTGAAGCAGATACAAGCACTGTCAAACTTTTTATGAATAATACCTGAGGTTGTTTTTTTCTTTAAATCATGAATATTGATGATATAGACCAAGTTTTTAGGGGATTTACTACCTCTCTCATCTGTCTCCCTCAGGCTCCTCGTCGTTACTTCCAGCCGTTTGGTTCGGGCCCTCGCGCCTGCGTCGGCAAGCACATCGCCATGGTAATGATGAAATCCATCCTGGTGACGCTGCTCTCCCAGTACTCTGTTTGCCCCCATGAGGGCCTTACCCTGGACTGCCTCCTGCAGACCAACAACCTCTCTCAGCAGCCTGTGGAGCATCAGCAGGAGGCCCAACAACTCAGCATGACATTCTTACCCAGACAGAGAGGAAGCTGGCCAACACTCTGAAACTCGTTGTACCCTTACATTTATATACAGAATATATATACTTATATACGATCTCTACTACTTCTTTTATATTATCTCATGACTGTACAAAGCTAAGTTTTATATTTTGGTATGTATTAAAAATTGTATTTCTACTTGAACTATTATGCATTATGTGAAATGTAAGTTTAGGCATGCTAATACTGAAGTAAATGTAAATTATTGTGCCAATATTATTTGTCGTTGTCGTCTTTTTTGGTGTTTTCTAGTTTTTCCTGAATGTGATTATATTAGGGCTGTCAAAGATAACGTGATAATAACGCGTTAACGCAAATTCATTTTAACGCCACTTATTTCTTTAACACATTAACACAACTTGTGATTTTTAGGTTGTAGCGGGCTCAGTTTTAAAGTTAGTGAAAATACTGGTATCATATGAAACTAGAAAACCTAAGAATTCATTGGGACCAACCATGTCATACTAGCTTGTCAGTAAGGAGATTAAATAACACTCCAAACTTGCACTAAAGTTTGGCAAGGAAAAACGGCACGGCCATTTTCAAAGGGGTCTCTTGACCTCTGACCTCAAGATATGTGAATGAAAATGGGTTCTATGGGTCCCCACGAGTCTCCGCTTTACAGACATGCCCACTTTATGATAATCACATGCAGTTTGGGGCAAGTCATAGTCAAGTCAGCAAACTGACACACTGACAGCTGTTGTTGCCTGTTGGGCTGCAGTTTGCCATGTTATGATTTGAGCATATTTTTTAATGCTAAATGCAGTACCTGTGAGGGTTTCTGGACAATATTTGTCATTGTTTTGTGTTGTTAATTGATTTCCAATAATACATACATACATACATTTGCATAAAGCAGCATTATTTGCCCACTCCCATGTTGATAAGAGTATTAAATACTTGACAAATCTCCCTTTAAGGTACATTTTGAACTGATAAAAAAAAAGTGCAGTTAATTTGCGATTAATCACGATTAACTATGGACAATTATGCGAATAATTGCGATTAAATATTTTAATCGATTAGTATATATGTATATATATATATATATATATATATACATATATACAGCATATACACATTCAGCAGCATTTTGTGTATGTAAGATGCTATATAATAATAATAGTAAAAATAATATAATTGTGTGCTTTTATTATTAGAACATGCAGAATTTTATGAAAAGAGCATTTCTAAAATTGTGTACATTAAGTTTAAACTCCAATCATGAAAAGCCACATATAAAGGAGCAGGAATAGCGTATGCACATTAGATAGAGAGAGTGAAAAAACTACATTACTCACCTCTTTTTCTCTCTTTTTGTATTTGCAAATATTGGTCAGGAGAGGGCACTGCAACACATAACACAACCATCTATCACACACAGCCTAAATAAAGCAACCAATCTGTTCATTATGTTCAATGTCTCTGCCTCGGGGCAAACGTGGCAACGCATTTCACACACAGATGTTTTGTTTATTGCCTCCACTCTCTAAACACCAACACCACTCAAAGGATTGTGCTGCAGGGGCTCTACTTGCAAACAAGTCATGGCTGTTTCTCCAGAGATGTCAACCATCAGCCGTCTATCAGTGATGCAAGAGAGTGAAACATCTCAGTTTCACTGACACACAACCACCTGGGAGCTGCGTGTGCTGATTACAGGGAGATGAGGAGAGTATGTCGGGAAAAAAACACACACACAAGTGTTTGGTAGACTAATCAATGGTAGACTAATTTCATCATCTCAGCAACAAGTGTACATACTGTATTGGCGAACTGTAAGTGTGTGAGTGTGTGTGTATGACAGGCTGGTCCTTGCAGGTGTCCTCGGATACGGCGAGTAAATCATTATATTCTCATTATCCTCAGTCTCACTTCTGTCCTCCATCAGGATGCAAATCATCTCTAGTACGCCGCAGTAGCTCTGCTGCACTTTGTTAGATGTATCTTGTAAACTTACCAGGAAAACAATCCTCTTCACAATATTCTTCATCATCTCGGTAGAGCTTCAGGCCTCTGTTGAGAGTTAAGAGAGCAGGAAGTCGTTAGAGATTGATGTAAATAGAAGAATACTGGGAAATATCACGCTAAATATCCACTGAATCTGTTGCTGCTAACTTCCTCTCATACGCCACCTGTTGCTCGTCTGCTATTTCTGCTAATAACGTTAAATTGAGAGGATGACTAAAGGCTGAACAGCCAACAGTGATAAGGCCAAACAAGTGGATCAACAGTTTTAACACCAATTTTTAAATTAATGGAAACACCGTGTAGCCTATTATCTGATCTGTATCAGTTCACGTGTTAAAGTGTTGCTTCCAACAGCTTCTGTCATATTTGTTAGCACTTCCTACAGTGTACAGTAGCTTCAGGGAGAAAAGATTCTTTAATTAACACTTCCCTAAATAAAGGCCTAAAACTGTCATTTTCAATCTCCATCAATGGGCCTTCCTATCTATCTATCTATCTATCTTCTTTTATTGATTCATTTTCTACTTTCACATTTTGATAAACCGCCTCTGCTTCACGTATCATAGGCTATGCATATCTACCTCTTCAGATTTGATCTCAGTTGTATTTAAAGGTGCTAAATGCGAGATTGGGAGCATTTCTATTTCCTCCACACAGCTCTCAACATGGCGACGGCAGTGTTTACCTGAGGGGGAACCGGAGGGTGGGCGCTATGCTTCCACAACGGCGTCATCGGTTGGGATGGCATCATCAGCTGTAACCTTAAGAGAGCAGTGCAGAGCGGTGGCCGTCAGCTAACCAGTCGGGCACACTCACATGCACGAACACGCACTAAAAGCACACATGGCCGGCCTGGCGATGTCAACAAAGCACGGAGAAACTCGTATTACAACACACACAGACTTTAAATAGCAAATAGTTGTTTGCTGATATATTAATGCCCTGAATATCGTTTAGAGAACCTTTAAACAAACCAGAATAAGAGTCGACAGTCATGCTATCTGCTCTGAGCTAATGGTGGCTTCAAATGAAACTCATGAGCTCGTGTTTACAACGTGGAAAGTCGTGTACACGATATGCTTGACGTTCAAGTAGTTAAGCCGTGAGAACACCGCTGTTAAGCAACGGCAATATTAACGTTACTGACGGCGTCTAGAAGCCACAGAGGCTAATAATTTAGCAAGCGGGTAACATAATGCAGAAAATGCAAAGGCATAACGACAGAGGAAAAAGATGAGGCCGTTGGGAATATCAACATTTTCCTCACACATATTATAAAATTATGAAAAAAAACAATGTACGACTAAAATTACAATATATTAACTTATTATGCACCGAAAAATGAACTTCCAAGGCCTCCGCCATTTCTGACAACGTCAACAAACACGTCACAACTCGTAAACTCTGAGCTTTCAGAAACTTTCCACTTATGAGGTCAAGAATACAACAAGAGGGGGGCGTTCATATGGACTCTTCTAAACACGATCCCATTTGAAGGCACCATAAATGCTAATGTCAGCATGCTAACATGCTCCCAATGATAAGAAGGCTAACATGCTGATGTGTAGCAGCTACAATGTCTACCATGTTCACCATCTTAGTTTAGCGTCTTAGCAGGCTAACATTTGCTAATTAGCGCTAAACATGAAGTTGATGAGAATGCCATTAGTTTTGCAGGTATGTGGTTATATAAATAACCTACTGGACACATTAAAGGGTAAACCTGACGATGGCACTAGATAGAAAAGTCCACCAAAATTATCACAATTCATCTTTAAAGGAGCAAAGTCTGTAACAAATGACATGGCAAAACATCCAATGGCTGTTGAGATATTTCACTATAAAATAAAAGTGTCTTTACAGTAAATTTATTAAATCATAAAAAAAAAAAAAATTCAGGCAGTTTGAGCTGCGTAGAGGAGAAAATGTGGAGCGCTGCAGTATCCAGATATACTGAGCTAATGTGATTCCTCGGGCTCCACTGCGGGATGTCAGGCATCTGCTAAATAGATCTGTGGTAACTTTCACTTCAAGTCTACTACTGGGGACTGTGGTGTGTGTGTGTGTGTGTGTGTGTGTGTGTGTGTGTGTGTGTGTGTGTGCGTGTGTGTGCGTGTGTGTGTGTGTGTGTGTGTGTGTGTGTGTGGTTGTGTGTGCGTGTGTCACTCTAGGAAATATTTTAAAATGAGAATTGAATAATACTTGTGGTTTCAAACTGTGTCAGACTTGCCTGCTTTTGGCACAAAGATCACCCGTGTGTCTGTCACAGTGAGCGCAGTTTCATCATGTCAGTCTTTTAAAGTGAGAGTTTTCACACTTTAAAACACTTTTTTTTTTACTATTTTAAGGTAAGGCACCTCAACAATGCATATGAATATTTCAAATCTACACAGAACTGAATTTTCTTTGGACCAGCCAGGGGCATTAGTGTACGGTTTTAAGCTATCATAACAGCTTGCCTTGCAGAATCTGACGCACTTCTTTGAGATATTCAGTCTGGTCTTCCTCTTAAGGAAGTCCACGGTTCTTCATTTGTGGTTTTTGTTAGTCACATGATGTATATTTTCCTTCTCGTTCCATTTATTGCTATTGCTCCGTGACAGATTTATTGAGGCAGGAAGCCAGACGGCTTTTACTGAAATAACTCAGACGTAAGAGCCTTGCAGCGAAAACTTTAGACTGTCCTGCATCGTGCTCTGATTGACAATCTGATTGATTACATGCTGTTTATCGCCCACACACACACATTATGTTGAGCTAAAATTCTCAAATGCCAGTGGCCATATTGTCTCTCTGTTTCAGTCCCCTGCTGGATTACTGCTTCATTAAAAGAGAGCCTTGGTTTCCATGGAAACATCTACCAGAAATGGTAAATTGGCAATGTACTCATCTCTCAACATTGTTTGTACATTGTCAATGTGAATTACACCTCCTACAGTTAGCAATGATTCTGTTTTTTAAAATGCTGTGAGACATTTGCTAATGTTTCTGTTTGCTCATGTGAACTGCATAATTCAGTGCTTCTGATCATCATAGAAATCTAATCATGATAATGGAAACTGGAGTGAATCTCTCTCATCAGGCCGGTCTGTCTGAAGAAGCCCAGTCTGGGAGGCTGTCTGCCAGTAAAGGCACCGGATCACAGGGAAACTCTCACTTCACGGCCTTTTCATGCGGCCCGCTTTGCAAAGTCAGCTCATTTGTTTCTCATTGAACATCAGAGGAGAGCGGCGGCGCTCATCATTACAGGAAGCTCTTCTTCTTCTTTTAGTCCTCCTTTTCTGCCCGCTTTCAACACAAGCCAGTCTGGAGGTTTCGGTTTGAGGCCGCAAAGTTTGGTGCAGCTGCTTCTTTACATCTACGCTGTTGTTGTTTCTCTTCTTTTTCTGCCTGTCCATTTGTCGGTTAGCACCAGTTTGGGTTCGACTGGGAGAGTTATGAAATCAAAAACCTTTTCCAACAAATGTCCATTACAGAAGCATTCACCCAGACTGAGGATGGATCCTCATCAGCGGTGGATAATAAGTGAATTTACTTGAGTACTGTAGCCTACTTGAGTACAATTTAAAGACACTTGTGCTTTAAAAGTCAAAGTGCGCTGGGAGTGTGGTGACGTAGTTTAAAGAGCGGAGCGGAGCGGGAGGGGAGGTGGATGGGTCCAACAAATACAAGGCTTTCATCCAGGAGACCGCTGTTCATGTCACATGCATCACGTTTCTATCAGCTGTTCGTTTGTGTCCCCTGTTCACAACGTTCAGTGTCATTTTCACTGTACAAACATGGTAGTTTTAAGCCTGACCATGTCGTTATTTCCTAAACCTAACTATCATGGTTTTGATGCCGAAAATCGTGTGACGCCAAGGCGCGTGACAAAGCGGCGGTATGTGACGAGATGGGATGAGAACGTGTTGGAATTTACATTTGATTCTACTTCTGCACTTAATACTACTTTATACTTCTACTTGACTATAGTAGTGTTGTTTATTATGTCTTGCACAGACAAGTGTCCAGCCTACACACACTTATAAGACACCAGAAATACAGATGGTGGTGAAACATTTGTCATTAAAAAAACATCAAACTTATTAATATTATATTATTATCATATATTTTATATATTACATTACATTGCAAACAAACAACACTGTCTCACAGCAGTTTGTGATTTAGTTACGAAATGTAATCTATTTGATTTGTGTACATAGACACGAATTTCCCTTTTTTTTCGTGACGCTTAACATGACTGTCAACAACATATTTTTTGTGCGTTTTCCTACGAACGTCCAGCAACACGTGACACACGTGTTAATATCCACTCTAGTATTTTCAAAATAAAACTACTTTGTTAGGTTTGGGTAAAGATCGACTTGGTTAGGGTAAGGCAACAAAACTACTTAGTTAGGTTTAGGAAAAGATTGTGGTTTGGGTTAAAATAACTCCGGGAGTGCTGTAACTTAAGTACGGAAGTTACGTAACAAATAAATCTTTGACTTCTGGTTTCACACGGGACACGAACACCGGCCTCCTGGGCAAAAGTCCTGTGTTTTTTGACCCACCTAGCCACCACGTCCTGCTCCCTGCGCTGCGTTTGTCGCTCTTTATACTCCCCGGTTCACAATTACTTGGATTACATAAGAATTGATTTCGTGCTGACCATCACAATTTTTTTTAAATTTGTGTCTATGTACACGAATCAATACATTGAATTTCGTGACTATTTCAAGAACTGCTGCACGACCTTCAACCCTTATAGTGCAGCTGTACCACCCTGCATGTTACTACTTTACACTTCTACTCCACTACATTTCAGGGGGAAATATTATACTTTTACTCCAGCCCATTTATTTCATAATTATAGTTACTGGAAGCAGAGACTAACATTTTAGTTTTGAATATGTAATAGATTTAACTACTAAATTGAGCTCTGGTTTCCTCCCACAGTCATGCCGGTGCGGTAAACTGGTGCCTCTTAATTGCCTATAGGTGTGACTGTAAGTTTGAATGGTTTCTGTATGTATGTGTGAGCCCTGTGACATACCGGTGACCCGTCAGGAGTGCTCCCCCCTCCTGCCCAGTGTGATCTGTGACAGGCTAATGCCCCTTGTGACCCTGCAAAGGACAGATAGTGGATGGATGGATTAAACCACCCAGCAGTAAATAATGTACTTAAAATGTGCTTCAACTTGCTACAACCTTAAAATGATACTTACCAATTAATGAATCACTAATCCTATAGATTATATTATAACACTCTAAAATGGGCCATTCTACAATATAAATACTACTTTTGATATTGAAGTACTGTATTTTTTTGATAATACTTCTATTTTAAGTGAGATTTTGAAAGCAGGACTTTCACTTGTAATGGAGTATTTTTACATTGTGCTACTGGATATGACTTCTTCTTTCTCCGGTGGTCATTGTCTCCTATTAGTGTAGTGTGGTTGGTTTGTCCTATCACGCAGAGACACAGTAGATTTGACAGTAGCTTGTAGTTACACAAGCAAAAGCACTTACAAACTAAATGGCCCCACATCACTGAGGACACATTTGTGGAGATGCTGATGACGGTGATTACGTCAGAAACTGAAGTACTGAGGCTCAGCCAAAACTAAAGAGCTCTTATACACTGAGCTGCACTCAGGAATAATATTCTGATTCAATTTCATATTTAGGTTCTTGTAACTTTTGATATAAAAAAAATACTGATACTGTGGATACTCAGGAGTATAGCATTGTGTGAGAATTAGCTTAGCTTGTTGCGATAACCAACATATTTTTTTTGTCACTGCAATATTGCAGAAGAGGCGCTCACACTGCAATTAAATGCACACAGTGTCTAAGATAAGTGAGCCTTGGGCAGTGGGCAGGCAGGCTAATACCATCTGGTGCTCGGTGTTCACGCTGAGCAACAGTCAGCTCCACACCTGGGGGATGGTATCGCCTGCAACCGTTGTGGGACCACCGACTGTACGCCCACCTGCCCCCACACTCCTGAGTCTGAGCTTTATGTTGTCTCACAGACTGAAGACTAAAGGTTATTCAAGTTGATGAAACTCATCTTCCTTCACACAGTATGTCCCAGAATGTCTCTGTTTGTCTCTTGTTTTCAGCTGTGGGAGAGAGACTTAGTTTTTTTGTGATTAGTGAGAGTTCCAGCGAAAGTTATAATAACCTTTACTCCAAACAGTGTTGCTGCTTTAAGTGGGTGGAGAAACTTTTATATCTTCTTCTACAATAAACTTCTCTCTGCGTGGTTGTTGAATGTGTAAAGTGGTGAGTCAACAAAGAGTCTGTTGTTGAGTTTGAAACACCAAAACATGACTTCAATTGCTGAAAATCAAATGCAGCTGTCCTGGAAATACCTAGAGACACTGCCTGTGCTGTATTTTGTATCTTTGTTTTTCTTACTGTAATTTGGAGTTGTGTTTCTGACCACTCTATGAATGTAAGTCCAATATTTCCTGTTTTTGGTCTCCACCAACTCCTGAAGGAAATATCTGGCTTTTTAGCTGCTGAATACTCCACTATGTTCGACAGCTAGTCGCTAACTTTTTCTGTCTGCCGCTTGGTGCATGCATTTAGCATAAATTGACTGATCCTAAGTCCCCAGGCAATATAGCTTCAAGAAGCCGACAGTATGCGGTGGAAGGATATATTCATCAGGATAAACTTTACTCAGTTAACTTTTCACATCAAAATAAATAGCACTAAAGGTTACTTCGGGGCGGCACGGAGCAGAGATAATATAAACAAAGGAATGAAATCATACTAAATCATGCAGGTTCACCAGAAACCCTTCAGCTCGGACTCCAACGGGGCCTCGGCCTTTGACCTGCAGTCGGAAAAATAAGAGGTTTTCTGAAGGGACTCTGGTGCTTGGAAAAACTACCGCTTTTGTCCACAGGGACCGCCAAAATCAGCAGAAAATGAAAGTTCCTCGTAGTAACTATGACTATATGCAACTATGTAATGTTATCTTTCAAAAGACCTAGCATATCTAAGTATAAAAAGAAAGGGGAAGTTGACAGAGGCTCCAAGCTTGCTCAACTGTTATTGGAGCACAGAGCAAAAAGGGGTGGGACTTAGGAAGGGTCAACTGGAGCTTTTTTCTTTTAAAACAGCTGCCACACAAAAATACACCGGTTTTGCAAGTGTAACAGGGCAGACCTGTATCATCACTTTCATACTGGCTCACCTTCACACTGACTGGGAGTGGTTTTGGGTGTGTGTGTGTACTTGTGGTGGTAGAAGGAATTCACTTTTGCTGTGAGCTAATTGCTGTGATGCAGGTGCTGATTGAATGTGCCTGATTGTGCCTCCACTCTCTAGTCTACTTAAGTCACATGCAGCAGATATTGCTCTCTCATTTTCCTCGTGTTCTCCGTGTGCAGGTTCAGCTCCAAGCGCTGCAGTCTGAAGGCTGAGTCTTTGAGGCTGAAGTGTGTTGCCAGCCCAGTCCATGATATGGTTCAGAAGACTGCCATCGAGTGATGTTTGAAAGTTAAAGTGGCAGTAAGCAACAAGTTATTGGCATCATTGGGCAAAAATTCCATAATAACCTTTCAGCATATTGTAATTCAAGTGTTCTGAGAGAAAACTAGACTTCTGCACCTCCTCATGGCTCTGTTTTCAGGCTTTAAAAAATCTAGCACGTGACGGGAGACTTTGACCAATCACAGGTGATTTTAGAGAAAGAGCGTTCCTATTGAGCGTTCCTATTGGCTGTGCTCGGGCTGGTGGGCGGTGCTTGGTATTTCCTCAGCTGATCTCAACATGGCTGCCGGGGCACAAACTTTCTCATTTTACAGCTAAACAGTCCACTACAAGATGTTTCTGAAAACATTTGAGAAATAGGCAATACAGTAGCAGAATATTGATTCATATTTGATCAGCGCTGCCTAGTTTGACCGTTTGATCGGAGTTCACGAGTGATTGACTTGTGGCTCTCATAGACGCCAGCTGGACGGCAGACTCCAGATCAGCTCTGATTGGTTGTTTTCCTCCAGTCTGTGAAATCTTGCAGATGCCGTTAGGAGCACCGGAGGACACAAAGGTACATGATTTTTTTCAGATTACCTGTCTCATGTACTACTGTCAGAATATAGTGACCGTTTTATAAAAATAACTTTTTTTATTAGCATATTTGCTCCAGTTCTACCCACTGCAGCTTTTTTTATTTTATTTTTTTAATTTTTATTTAGTGAAGCATGACAAAACAGTGGAAATTTGACAAGACAAACAGAAACAAACAAAAGAGAAAAATAAATAAATAAAATATATCGGAAGTCATGACAAAATGAACGGGACAAGCCAATTCTAACAAAACGAACAAAATGAGACAAATAATTAAGAGATGTTGGTGGAGGGAGTGTGGTGTTATTGACAGTGCAAGGCAGTCTGTTGTGTAAGGTTCCAGTGTGTGTGTACAGTTGTGTGTGTTTGTATGTATGCAGTGTGGGGGGTGTAGAGTGTTTGTTTGTTTGTATTTAAAGAGGAGAAAGAAAAGGGCGGGAAAGAGAGAGAGGGGGTGGGGTAGGGAGTTGAGTATTTTTCGTGGCAGGGGTGGCTTATAATATCCCATGGTCCAAGAATGTTATGTTATCATATTTTGTCTTTATATATTGGTCTTTATTTGTATTTACATTTGTATATATATTTTTTTTTTTTTTTTGTTTCCTGAGACAGGTTACCCCCCTTAAGCTGCCCCCAGACCCTGGGGAGGGGGCTAGCTGTCAGAGGTGTCTACTGTCACCCTTCTTCCCTTTCTGAACAGCCCCCAGACCCGTCAGGAGAGAGCCTGTTCCGTGTTGGAAGAGGGATTTATTAAAAAAAAATAAAATAAAAAAAATAAAAATGTTTCCCTTATCTTTCCCTTCCTCCTTCCCAATTCATTTCTTTAATTTTTTGTATTTATTTTAAACCGGACGTCAGGCCGCCCCAGCCAGGAAATAGGGAAAGGTGAAGGTGGATGATTAAGTAAAGGAAAGGGGGAAAGAAGAGGAGGAAAAAGAAAGGGGGGAGGAGGAGTGGTGATACTTGATGGGGTAAAGATGCGATGGGGGGAGAAGGGGGAGGGTGTTATGCCAGACGGATATAGTGAAATATTGTTGGTGCAATGTATTTTTTGCAAGCAATGCTGTTTTTTATATGTGATTATTATAATAACAATAAGTAAAGTAAATAAATTATCCAGTAAATAACTAAATAAATCTATTAATTAACCAATCCATCCACCATCTAACCATCCGATTGATTCATTGTAATAGTAGTAGTAATAATAATGGTTAAAAATAATAATAATAATAATAATAATAATAATAATAATATGTATATACATATACACATACATACATATACATACACACATACACACATATATACATACACACACATATACACATATATATATATATACATATACACACATACACATACACACATACATAATAGTAATAATAATAATAATAACAAAAATGATAACAATAAATGAAGAAGTCAAAAATCGAAATAGAAATACATATATGCATGTTGATATTGTCTGAAGGTAGTGAAAACATAGTAGTAATAATAGCGGTAAACGAGTAGATAGTATACTAATACGAATAACCACAGTAATACTGAAATATATATATATTTTTTTAAAAACACTGCTGCTTTAATGAAACGTATGCGGAAGTTCAGTCAGGAAGACCCTCTTTACACTCTCATTCATTCACAATCAAAAACGGTTCTTCTCTCTGCTGCCGTCAGTTGACATTTCAGTATGAACCGATGCAACCTCCACCCCATCACCTCCAGTCTTCATCATATTCAGTGCCAAGTCCTGCTCTACATTCCTTCATTGAATCTTCAGCTACTCCCTTCACCACCACCACCAGTGTCTAGACTCCAGGGGGAATATACCTAATCTCACCACAGCATCACTACCCCCTTTGATATACTACGTCATGATGGAGTCTAATCGCCAGACTTTGCACTATTCATGCACCATGTAATAAATTATTGTTCACTCGATATGGTGTCTCTACTGATTGAAATGGACTGAGGAAGCAACTAACATGCGGCGCAGCTGACCCTTGGCTTTGGACTGTCTCTTATATATAGTCTATAATAGGACACTGACTGCTTTCCCTTCTTTACTTAGTAATCAAAGATAGTTAGTACTGCCACAAGACAAGTGATTTCCCCTTGATTTTAGTGTTTTGTAGTGTTTATAATAGATAGATATAGTAGCTTTTAAACCTGCAGGTTTGTTACACCTGCTCATTGTGATTACTTTACAATGGGAAGAAGAAATGTAAAGTTTGGATTATTGTTAACTATGTTATATAAGTTTTATATAAGCTCACCAAAGTTTCTAGATTGGGCTCTGACCATTGTCTTCTATTCTTAAGACTTAAATCTGCCCGGAGATAGATACATCAACAGTCTCATATCATTCTTCAAGTTATATACATGTTGAATGGTGATGCCTTTTAAAGCAGCAAGTAATGTGAAAACTCTCTTAGTGGGGCATTCAAGGACACACTGACACTGAGTTGGCATTCATAAACTGAGTGATCAGAAAATCAACGCTGCTGTTTGTTAACAGAATATGAAATACTGGAGCATCCTTAAACTATCTATCAAAAACAAGCAGCAAGTCTCTGCAACCAATGGAAACAAATACATTCCCGTAAGAAAGAAAGGCAATCTAAATATGTAGTATGCTACGGATGAAAGTGACGAAGAGGTGATGTGAGTTAGGGTGGATTTTTCTTCTAAATTGCATCATCATCTACTCAAAAATGACTTTCCTGTCACATTTAAATGACCCCAAACCTGTGAGATCCACCCTATGATTATTGTAGAAAGTAAAACAGTAACCTGGCCTGACTTCATGTGACCACCACAAAGTGACTGATTTTAGAACAGCCAGTAACAAGGGGTCATGGGATTTTTACTGCTGGAGATGAATTTCAAGTTGCCATGAATGAGTCTCAGCTAAAACACAGGCAGCACTCTTACCCAGAGACAGAGAGAGGGAGGGAGAGAGGAAGAGAGAGAGAGAGAGAGAGGAAGAGACGCCACTTACAGCATACAGAAAGAGGTAGAGAAAGAGTTTGAGTGGAGAAAGCGTGAAGAGGCTGAGTGTGACAGCACCGAATGAGAGGAGGAGGAGGAGGAGGAGGGACCAAGTGGCAGGGACTAGGGAGGGAGAAACCGAGAGGGGGACGGACCGAGAGTGAGCGAGGGGAGGGAGCATCAGGCAAAGTAGATGAGAGGGAGAAGGAAAGAGGGAAACTGAGGGAGTCAAGAGAAGAGAGGAGAGCAAAAGGAAAAAAAAGGAGGACAGCTCAGCAAATCAGTCCAGTAGAATTCCTCTCACAGCTGCAGTGATCCAGGCTGGGAGGGGAAGTTTAGCTCACCAGGAGATCAAGAAACAAATACAAGAAATTGCATTTTTTTTCCCTCTGGGTGAAGAAATCAGAAGAGTCCCTTGAGAGGAAAGGGAACAAGAAGAAAGAGGAATCAGAGAGCTTCTGCAGCCTGCAGGGGAAGATGGATTCAGACTCCGGAGAGCAGAGTGACGGAGACCTGTCTCCAGGTAAGCCTCGAGACCAGTACTGCAACTGCAACATCAGTTTATTGACACTGAAGTACACACATTCTACATTGTAGCATGTGAGTTTATCCAGAAGGGCAGTTTTGCCTGTTTTTCAGCATTTTTATCAGATACAGGGTTGTACCTTCATCAACTCTGTACTATTTCTCTCACAATGCAGCCATCATTACACTGATCAGTAGTTTGCCTTCACATCTGAATACTTCTTTAATACCCCTCAACATCAAAAATCAACTTTTAAAAAGTCACTTTAATCCAGTATCTGTGGCTCATCGCTGAGCTGCTGTGATGCACGTACACTGTGATGCTGGTGACTGGCAGAGCCTCGCCGAGTGTGCGGATGAAAGCCGGCTCAGTCACCACCAGGAACAGACAAGCTCCGACACGTGCAGCCAGTTTGTTCATCAACACATCCAGCTACAGAGAGGGCACAACCTCCCTTCTCTGTGGTGCGTCTCAACACCAGCAGGGAGACTGACAACGTTGAGATTCACAGTTTACTGGAAGTTGTTTTTTATGCCGTCAGAGTGAAGGCAAAGCAAAGATTAATTTACATTTGAAGTTTAGTGTCTCTCATTGGATATTTCCCAGCGTTGCAAGCGAGTGGGAGATTTATTGAAATGAGATCCTGCGGAGGATTCGAGCCAGGAGATGAAACAGCCTTCTGGAGATAAGTTCAAAGATCATGAATCAAATGTGTCTCCAGGAGGTTTTCATAACGCCGCGCAGCATACTGGAACCGCTAAATACCTTTTCCTCTTTGCTTTTTTATGTACTCCTTGTAAAGATTCAAATTGATGCTTTTAAATGACTTTATCCTCTATTAGAGAGCTGTGGGTTTGTGTTTTTGATTAGACACATGTGTGCACTGTCCCTGGGTACTATTTGCAGATCTGCTATAGTTGTCAAATAATGGACACATCATTTAGGGCATGTTGTTGACCCCGTTAGTGGTCGTGTGATAATGTTGATGATGGTGTGGCTGTTTGTATGTCAACGATGCTCTGTTGAACTCGACCATCTGTCTGTCCATCTGGCTCATTGTCTGTCTGTCTGCCTGTCTGTCAGTCAGTCCATTTGCAAAGAGAGGGGAACCTTAAAGGATAACCTTAGTATTTTTCAACCTGAATCCTATCTTCCCATGTTTTTGTGTCTAAGTGACTAATGGGGACAACACTTTTTGAAATTGGTCCAGTACTGAGGGAGAGCGCTGCAGGCGCTAAACAAGCTGTAATGTAATCATTTGGGGCAACCTGGTACCATCAGTTTACGTCCATTGAAAGTGTTTGTCTTTGCCACTGGCAGGCTCAAATTGTGTCTTACAACATTACGGAAAGGACCCTACAGAGAAATAAAATGTGTTTTTTTTTTTACCTTTCTCTTGATCCAGTCTGTTTGTTATCGTGTGTCTCGCTCAGAGAAGCCTCGCTCTGAAATCTTGCGTGGCCTCCACATTGTCAAAATCATCTAAATATTCAGCCATGACACTGAAAATATTTTAGATAACACTAAGTTACGCTGACTGTACTCCAACACAACAAACTCTGATAACACCGGTGTCCCGTGGCACTCCTCTCTCCACTCTCACTCACGTTTCAACCGTTGTCTTACGGCAACAAGTCACATGACACAATGACAAAAGGAAAGCGAAAGGTAAGAAAAACCTTTAATTTCTCTGTAGGGTCCGTTCCATAATGTTGTCAGACTTATAATAACAATTTGAGCCGGTCGGTGGCAAAAACAAGCACTTTTAGTGGAAGTAAATAACGGTGCCAGGTTGCCCCAAACGATTACATTACAGCTAGTTTAGCGGCTGGCAGCTGCAGCGTTCTCCCTCAATACTGGACCAGTTTCACAAATTGTTGTCCCCATTAGTCCCTTAGACACAAAAACATGGGAAATAGGGTTCAAGGGTTCAAGTTGAAAAATACCAAAGTTATCCTTTAATATGAGCCAGAAAAACATCTGTATCATCTGCTGATTTTACGCAGACCAAGGCAAAGGCTTTATCCATTTCACTTTCATGTTAAGTGATGTACACTGTTTTCCAGAGACTGAGCCAGAGGTAAATCACGGAAATATTTTTCATCTTCCTACAAATGCTGTGATCTTCTAAAGCTTCCAGCAATCTAAAACGACATAGTCTTTGGGTTTGACTCTCGTAGTCGTGTCTTTTTGGCATAAAAACAATGTTATACATGTTGAAAAAGGAAGAGTGACGTGAGAGCAAAAGCAGAATGACATTTATCCCAGAAAGAAAGCGAGTGCCTGACTCATACTCAAAATGCATCGTGCTTTGTGGCTATGCTGCAGTTTCCAGTGTCACTGAAAAAAAAACTGGTATGGCTGACTTTATAAGGTCAAATGTCCCAACGAAACCTGAGCAAAGGTATTGTGAAAACAGGCGTATTTTGAAAGCGTTGCTGTACACAAACATGACCCGTATGCCTCCGGGATGTGTGGATGAGGGATCTATGTCTTTAATATGGATTCTGGCACTAAACTTCAGCAGTATAAATATTGACGTGTTTTGTGACAGGTGGCCTTCTCCTCTGCCCTCCAGCTGTTTGTGGCTGTTGTTAGAGAGTGACGCTGACATCTTACAGTTCCTTTAAATTCACCCTCAGTCTTTATTACCAATTAGTGATGTTTGGTACATTCCTGGATAACACTTGCGGTTGAACCAACTTTCCCACAATCTAGCTTGTATTTTTCTTCAGTTCTACAATTCCCACAATGCCCCAGAGAACATGGTTGACCTTGGTCCATTCAGCCGCAGGTTATGCTGCCTCCAAGTAAAACTTGTGAGGTTGTGTTTTCAACATGGGAAGTCAAGAAAACACATAATGGTTCAAGTGGTATACATAAGTCATTAGAATATTGTTGCTAGGTGACTGAGATAGATAGATAGATAGATAGATAGATAGATAGATAGATAGATAGATAGAAACTGCTTTGGTCACCCATGCATGCACATTGAAACATAAAATAATGGTGAGTGATTTTGTGTTTTGCATTTTGTTGTCATAGGAACAAGAAAAAATAAATTAAAGGTACAGTGTGTAGGATTTCGCGACATCTAGCGGTGTGGTTGCAGATTGCAACCAACTGAGTCCCCCTCCGCTCACCCCTCCCTTTCCAAGACTGCAGTAACGTGAGTTGCAGAGTGCAAAACCGTGGTAACATCATCCGCCTTGCTCAGAGGCCATCCATACCATAATAACATTACTTTAAGAGCAACGGAAGTCAGACGGCGGAAGTCAGAAGGCTCTCTCAAGAGCCAGTGTTTGGTTTGTCCATTCTGGGCTACCGTAGAAACATGGCGGAGCAACATGGCGGACTCCATGAAGAAGACCCGCTCCCTATGTAGATATGAAGGGCTCATTCTAAGCTAATGAAAACACGATTATTCTTAGTTTCAGGTGATTATACACTAATGAAAACATAGTTATGAATATTATAGTCCATTTCTGCCAATAGATTCCCTTAAATGTTATACACTGTTCCTTTAAATATCAGCAAACATTAAAACTCATGATGTGAAATGTCCAACTCTTCGAATGGAGTTGGATAATGCAAAAACACCAAGTATGTTCGGAGATAAAGGCAGCACGTTAAACAGGTTCTGTTGGTTGAAAAGTCATTATCTGTTCCTCTTCCTTGTGAATTTCCCTCAGGTGAATGTAGGTTGTTCTACAAAATGTACAGTTTACATAAAAGGCCCTTGCACTTGGATTATTATAGGCTAACACAAAAATGTGATCCTTGCTGCTGATGTGCCTGCTGAAAGATTTTCTACGTTTTAAGCTGTAGTGGAAATGATTCAGCGTGACTTATGTTTGTCCAGTTATCTCACACCAGGAATGTAAGAAAAGTCACAGACAACGGAAGTGTTTCAGGGGAGACTTGTGCATTATAGTTAACTTTTTTTTATGACAGGTTATCATGTGAGAATCAGGACTTGGACTATGGAGTGGGACAGGGCAGTAATTGTTTTTCTTCATTGTGTTCTTTGTACCTTTTGTTGTGTTAAAGCACAAAGATCAGTCACAACACACAGAGCTTAGCTGTAACTACTCTGAAAGAAATACCCCTTAGACCTTACACACACACACACACACACACACAAAAGCTCACATTTTTTCCCATAATCATCCAGTCATGCAATGAGCACGCCGCTGACCATACACTGATTCATCCAGTAGTCCTTCCTGTGGTGTAGTGGAGATGACCACACCTCATTATGAGTCAAAGCGAGGCTGGCTGTCAACACACCTGCTGGACGACTGTAGTCCACATCGCACAATACACTGCAACAGGGATGATTTATTTTTGTAGGTCAACCAGGAAGTTGGCATCGCCCTGGTTCCTCGACAAAAAGCCAATGGGATTTTTCCATTGGGTTTTGGATTATTGCAGAAAATAAACTCTGTGACAAACAAACGTTTATGATACTTACACATTTTGTTCAGCAAGATAATCTTCACAAATTAACACAAATTTTATGATTTTTGAAGTGTGCATGTAATCGCCAACGAGGCTATAAAGGCGGACGACTCGGCGTGATGATGTTTTGTAGTCTTATTTAGCCACTTGTTGGCAACCGCCTTTTTTAAGAAATATAAGAGTTTCAGAATTCATGATTGGGATATTTACTGACGTTTTTTATATCGTAGAACAAAACGTTGAAATCTCTTCAGCTTGTGTTAACCACAGACCTTATTTCGGACATCTAATTAAAAAACCCTTGACTTCCAGACAAGGGAACAGGAAGTGCTTAAATGCAAACTCATTTCTGGGTTTTAGGACTCATTCCTGTAGCACTCTAGTTGCACAACACAACAACTTTTATTTGCCTTTATATACTTTACATACTGTTTTACAAACTGTTACACCTCTGTGTATACATATTTATTATTTCTCTACACAAACTACACTCCTCTTTACACCTCTGTGTACATATATCACCTCTCACCATGCGTACAGTATACATACTACATCCTGTTTACATTCAGTTTTCCCATCTGAAATAATGTCTTCCTCAAAATTACAAAATTACATTTACATCCCTATTTTATATTTACTTATGTTTATATTCAAGCTCTATATTTCAACTGCACTATTTTATGCCCAACACCTGCCTTATTGGAATTTACAAATGACAAATAAAGAACCTTTTATCTTGAACCATTTGCATTTCACTAAGCAAATGATACTTCTGCTTTCTGATTTGAATATTGTTTTAGTTGTTATATTAGTCTGGCATTATATTGGTGAATTATCAGCCCACGGTCTACTTTTGGCTCATCGTGGTGATGCGGCTCACTATAACACCAATCTGCCAGCTATTTACAGTCGTTTGTATTTACTTCAAATTTTCTACGGAAAGCTGTTGAAAAGAGAAGCTGTTGTAATAACAGCTGTGGGATGCATACGGGCCTGAGGGCTGTTACTGTGCTTCTATTATAAACAAAAAAAGCTGCAGATGTTTGATGACAAAACTGAATCTTGGGCCAGGTGATCTTCACATTCACACATTCACATACTAACAAACACTACAGCTCTATTGCTCGTGTTAATTGCCACTAATCCACACTTCCACAAACACTTCAGAGATCAGTGCTGCATTAGAGCGGGCCAGGAGCACCCAGCAATCAGAGAAGAGCTTCTGCCTCATGGCTGCCATGTTGGCAGACTGGCCACATGCTTTACACATGAGAGACCGGCAGAGTGGGCCAGCCCTGCATACACTGTAACACTCCCACACACACACACACACACACACATACACATTGAAAAAATGCCCGTACTTTTCTTGCTCCTTCCTTTGGTCTCCCAACACATGCATCCTTGATTTTTTTTCCTCCGCCTTTAATCTGGCCCACAGATGGAGAGTGCTTACTGCACCCCAGCCCTCCACACACATACACACACACACTCAAGACACCAGGAGCTGGTTCTGGAAAATTGTAACATGAACTGAGAAAAAAATAGAAAACAGGAGTGAAGCCGTAAGTGGAAAAGACGACTCAGGAGAAAGTGCTTTTTTCCCCTTTAGCTGCAGCGAAAGACAAAAACTAAAAGTCCCAGGTCCCTGACCGGACTAGTGTCTTTTCCCTTGTCTGCACATGCATTCATTGACACAATAATACTGTGGCATTTCAGAGTGTTTGTGGGACATTTGGAGGGGGAATTGTTTCCCCACGACTGCGCCAATACTGAAACATGAAATTAGACCGCAGAGGCATTTTGACAAAGACACACACTCAGGAGGAGGAGAAGGCTGCGGTTTCACTGGAGGGCCAGTCGGAGCAAAGCAAACAGTCACTAGTGGCGCCTGGTGTGAGAGGCGAGCTATTTGAGGGAGGGCAGTGTGTATTAAGGGAAGGCTGGGCTGGCGTCAGTGGAGCATTGAGCCTGTACAGGTATCTAGATCTGTGATGCAGGCACTTATTTTATTTCTTCACTTGTGTTGACTTAAATTTCACAATCATTGATAGAAAATCTTGAGGAAAGTTATGTGTTTATTTTAGGTACGGTTTCTGGTTTCAACAACTACAGTTTAACGTCTCCTAATGTAACCTCACCATGCAGATTATATCAAGTTAAATGAAGACTTTTCCTCTCCCACGTACCGATTAAGGCAACAAAAAGGCAAAAGAAACCGAGGCAGAGTGGGAGGCAATTACACACAAAGCTTTTCGCACTTAACTCTGGCACAACTGCGCTGATTATAGCATTATAAGGTTATGATAGGAAAAAGTACCCATGTTCGGCATAGTATATCACAACAGACAGTGTAGCAGTGTGTCATACTAAGCTGCTTTTAGAGTAGATTTAAAACGGTTTGCCTCTGGGAGGTAGAAGACAGCGGAACAGACAAGTAGCAAATTTGGAAATTACATTTGTGGGTTTAGACATTTCATGGGCAATAATGACAACAGAGAGAAACTAGGATTTGAATTAATTCGTGGAAGGATTCAGTTTCTGCTGGTAGTGGAGAGGGTTAAGTTTAAAGAAGGAATGTAGTCACTAAAAGTCAGACACAAATCTACACATATGTGTGTGTTTATGTGAGTGTGTGTTTATGTGAGTGTGTGTGTGTGAACCACAGTTATTTCCTGGTCATTAGTTAGTGGTGGGTTGGCAGCCAAGAGAGAAGCAGCACTTTGGCTTTACACTAAAGCGTGTCATGCACAGTGAGAGCTCAAAGTATATCCTATTTTATCACTGCAGTCAAACGGAGAGCAACCTTTTAATTGAGGCAGCGTAGGCATCTGAAACCCTGCCTACTAACCTTTGCTCCCATAACTTTTATAACTCCATGTTATTTTCTCACTGAGGGTTTATTTCATCTGTCTTCTTGAAAAACTATCAACTGCTGTACTGCCTAGTAGAATTTAAACACCTCATCATTTGAAAATAAAAAACAAATGCTTGCTTTTAGGATGCTAAGTTTGCTTCACCCGTGGGAGCTGTGGTTGTTAAAGGTTCTCTATTTGATATCCAGAGTATTAATATAGCAGCAAACAGCTATTTGCTATGTAAAGATATAGAGGAGTAATGTCTACCTGAGCAGAGAATGAAGTCACTCTTCCTCTTCCCGATACTTTGCTGACATTGCCGGGCCGGCCGCGTGTGCTTTTAGTGCATGTTCGTGCATGTGAGCGTGCCCCACTGGATAGCTCATGACTTCCGCTCTGCGCTGTTCTCATACAGCGGTTACAGCTGAAAACGCCATCCCGACCGACGGTATCGTAGCGGAAGCGTAGCACCTGCCCTCCAGTTCCCCCTCAGGTTAACACTGTTAGCTCAGTCAGCACGGTTGTCGTTGTTTTCACTGTTAGCCCTGTTAGCACCGTTAGCTATGTGTCGCCATGTTCAGAGGACGCAATAGAAATGCTCCCAATTTTGCATTTAGCACCTTTAAATGCTAAATGCTATAATGTCATACTGTACAGCCAAAGTCCTTACGTCACTTCCGGGCCAGCCGCTGTTCCAGTGGGCTGGAAACTTTTTTGAAAAAGTGAAACGTAGTGTCTTATCACTTGCTATTAAAAGTTATCTTAGCACAAATTTGACATCAATTAATTTGTTAGCATACAAAAAGCTTGCTGTATTTAGTTTTAGTTTACTTATGGCATTGCAACTTGGTTTCTTCCTTCAATTTATTCCCTAATGCCCTATTCTTCTAATGTCATTTTACCAACATTTAAATTGTAACTTAATTTCTGCTGTCTAAAAAACATAATTCTGTCCAGCCCCCTCTGCCCTCCTGTTATTAGAGTCATGTCTGAAATAGCCACAGCAAAGTGACTTCCCTGATTTGTGCTGGAGTTTGCTTAAAGCTCTTAAAAACGGAATTATTTAATAAATAACAACATTGTTTTGTAATATTGTACTTTTTCACTCCATTTCATTTATCTGACACGTTTAGTTACTTTTCAGATTTAAATTTTACACAGAAAACCTAAAATGAGTTTCTAAAACGATGTGTTGTTAAGGGTTGTCCTACCAAACAACTATGAATGCAAAGAGTATTTTTACAGTGTGATATTACTACATTTACTTAAGAAAAAGATTTGAATACTTCTTCCATCACTGGTTATCATAAATGTCACCTCAAAACAGATGGGGCTCTGGTGATTTGAAGCTTCCCAGTGCCTCACTTTTACGTTATAGTGGGTGAACTAGTAAACAAACCAGGAGGCCAAAGTTATGGGGAAAGCTGGCAAGGCCCGGATAATTGTGCACGTGTGTATGTGTGTGTGTGTGTGTGTGTGTGTGTGTGTGCGTGCACGTGTGTGTCTCTTTGTAAGCGATGCCACGGCATGCTGAGACTTGGCTGAGGTCTGTGAGAGGAGCGACTCACCCAGGGCCGGAAAACACTTCCTTCCTTGCCACTCACTCTCGGCTCAGAGTAGATCTGATGAGGAATGAACAGAGAGAGGAAGAGATAGACAATAAGATACGACGAGATCTTCAGGAATGTGAGACAGAGACACACGGTTCTTCATACAGCTGCAGATGATGTAAAAGGGAATGAGGGTGAGATGTTGTGTGGGTCTGTGTTTGACGTAAAGGCACTTTGACAGGACAATCAAAATATGGACATATTATGATTTCACCTCTCTTTCTTTAACACCTCCTCCATCCTTCTCTCCATCACTCCTCCACACTGGTTTTAAATTAAGTGACACATCTGCAGGCTTTCAGAGTGGCTGTGATTGTATTTTTATTTTCCTCATATGCTAATTCAGAGCCTTTTTAAAGCAAACATATCCTCCTTCCTCTCCTTTTTTTCTACTTTCTCCTGCTCACTTCTATCAGTCTTGACTGGTGTGAAATGAAAGTGTGCATACTGGCAGCTCTGCGCACGGCCTTCCTCTTTCTCTCGCCCTCTTGCTTTCTCTGTAAATGACTTAGTTTCTTTATTTCAGATGGAAAAAGTCAAGGGTACTTTCTGTCAGTCTGTCTGGGCTCCAGGCCGGCTAAAGTAAGGAAAGCCCGAATATTTTATCCTCCTCTGTTTTTTATTAGGCCTCAGTCTCACAGTCTATCATTATGGTTCACACACAAACACACACACCCACACATTTGTACCCGGCTTTCTATAAATAGAGTTTTCTATGAATCAAATATATTTTTTGAGGTGGTTATCTGCAGGGTTCTTTTCTGCTCCTCAGCTGCAATAACTAGCGATCACATCAATCAAACAGAGGGCCAGCTTTACAAATGCAAAAGTGTGTCACTGAGTGAGTGAAGATACGCGATTAGTCGGCCGAGTGTTGGAGTTTCCTCATTGGCCATTGCTCTTTCAAAATCAAAAGGCCGGAACAATCCTTTGTTTACTCATAGACTTTTATACAATCAGATTTCTTCAGAGGAGTCGCCCCCTGCTGGCTTTTAGAAAGAATGCAAGTTCAAGGCACTTCAGCATTGGCTTCACTTTTCAGACCCCACTGGAAAATTACCAGTGGACATTTATTTATTCATGTAGAATTGTAACATCAACCAACGCCCATCTGACAGCTAACGATGGAGTAGTTTTCCAGAGAAGCTCCCAGAGTAGAGAAGCAGAGAGGGAGACAGCCTCCAGCCAGTTCCCATGCCCGGCTAACCAGCTAACTGTGGCCTGGCTCTTTATCAGCTAAACAATGGCAGACCACAGCTGGTGAAGACATTCGCTTTACAGCAGAGTAGAGGTCAAAGGGCAGGCATCTCACAGGGCCCTAACAGGATGTCCTGGATACCACTTCTCATCCTCAGCGGACCAGCCGCTTCTCTGGTCTTCATAATGAGGAGTGACTTCGATGAAAAACAAGGCTGGAGCTAAAGGTGGAGGTCAAATCGCTGCTATCTCTCTCTCTCTCTCTCTTTTTCCCTTTACCCCTCCTCTCCCAATCTTTGTGACAGGCGATCAAGCCGGTGGCACATTAATCAATCAGACATCTCCTGCCACTGCCTCATTTGGCCTCATCTCTCTGGTTCAGCTCTACAGGGACATGGCCATTAAAAGTAAGAGACAGAGAGAGGCAAAGAAAGAGATGAGGGATGGAGCATTAAATAAGGCTGCACGGCGGCCAAAGGCAATCTGCTCTTGTGTCCCTCCTGACTCAGAGAGGCTTCTAAGTGCTTTTCCCTGGACTGTTAGTCACAGTAGAGACACTTAGTCCAGTCCCAGGATAAACACACTTATAGGTTCAAACACCGTCTCGTTCTGTATATCAGACCTATTCATTACAGTTAACTGTTCATCAATTAGCTTTTATTGGAAAACACTCCGAACAGGTTTTGTTTATGCGATTTTCATCCATTATGCATTTGCCAGTAATGCTGAGTCAAACCTTGTTATGTTTGGCTGCCCATTGTATTCTGACCGATACATATGCCTTTGTTTTGACTGTTTCATTCAATTAAATCTTTCTTTTTGATCAAACTGACACACTCACACATCAAGTGGAAAGCCTGCTCTGATTGTTTTCAAAACAAAGCTAGAAGTTAGAAGTTCAAATCCTACTATAACAACTCTGCACACCTGATCGGAAGTGGGGGCAATTGTCAGATTGTCGGATAAGGAAATTGTCGGACACAGAGCCCCCAAATTCTGACGTTGGAAAGGTGTGTGGGCGGGGAAAGCATAATCACATTAAGCCACTGATCAAACCAACCCGGTCTCACTCGCAAAGCGTCAAGTAGCGCAGCTTGGTCAGTGGCCTTCGGCGTCTGATACCGACGCACCAAGGCACCTTTTAGCATCTGTATGTGACGTAACAGGCTTTCAACTAACTCCAATATAAACCCATCCGCGTCATTATTAGATGATCAGAACAACTTATATAGTTTAAATAGCGAGAAAGTCCAATTAGGGTGGATGGGAGGGGACAATGGCTGGATGGGTCAAACAAACACAGGACTTTCACCCAGGAGAACACTGTTCATGTCCTGTGTGAAACCAAGTCAACGAGTTCTTCTTTCACCCCCTTTTTATAGCATCAAATAACTAATTAAAACCAAACTTATCAGAAAAATGAACACTTGAACACACATCTGTGTGATAACAACTACCTAAAATGATTGAAACCATCTTTGGGAAAAATTTGTTTGACGTGTACTTTGACATTTTAGTTTGGATCATGTCCCATCCGCTACCATAAAGGGGGCGGGATTTATGACCTATACTGCAGCCAGCCAGCAGGGGGCGATCAAGATGTTTTGGCTTCCCTTTTGGGGAGATGTCATGTCGTCCATCTTTACATACAGTCTATGGTATGCAACGAGCAGAAACTGTATGTTTCCTGTGAACACAGAAGTTTATTTTGAAAAGAAATTATGCGAGTGAGTCCAAAACTGATGCTAGAGTTGTACCCAGAGCATTAGAGTTTGAAGTGTAAGGCCGCTGACCAAGCATCGCTATTTGACGAGTTGGGAGTGAGAATGTGTTGGATCAAACATATGCAGCCATTGTATCATGTTATATAATGTCATCAGAACATACAAACAACTAGCTCTTATAAATAGAGCCTGACCGATAATGGATTATTAAGGCCAATATGTGAGAGCTTTTAAAAGATCTGATGATGATATATCAGCCTATATTTATTTTGTAACAGAAACAGTTATGATAGGAATCCAATAATTTTGGTTATTAAAGAATTGTCACCAACGTTTGCACTGTGGGATGTTTTACAGATGAAACAAAAACTTTCTAACCTACCTCAAACATATCTTTGGCATTTCTGTATCAGCCCAACAGATTTATAAAGTCAAGTGGCGAGGCTTTCACAGGAAACCATTGCAGCACATTTGCTGTTCATCCTCCTCTTCTCACGATAAAATTCACACAGTCCTCCAATAAAAAAAATCATAAAAACTGACTCAAAGGATCAGCCCTTATCTTTATGTTTCTCATATGTTTTTTTTTTGTGAGAATGCAGCTTCTTTCGTGCCTCACCTCATCCACGTTCCCCATTTGGGAAAATAAAAACTAGGTTCAAGCAGAGACGGAAAACACCTGCAAAACCCATTAACAGCACAACAAAATCCTAACATCCATTTGTCATATGTTTTACACAAAGTTAGCAGTGTGCCTTTTACAAGCCTTGGGGATCTGTGTGGAGGATAAATCTGTATTTCCTGCTATAACGCTTTCTTCCAGTCAAGCACGAGTTAGCTGTAACCAGTTTGAGCCAGAGACACTAAATGATCCACATCTACAAAAGGGGATGAACTTTAAACTCTTTAACCCCACTTCACACAAATGAGAGTCATTAAGGTATTAAAAAGGAGTTATTTATTAACCCTAAAGGTGTGAATGCCCCTCTACATCCCGAGCAGATGTTAATGGCACGGTGAATGACCTCTTTCAGCGCCAGAGTGCCCTTTGGAAACTGGCTCAGAGTCAGATTTTACATGCCATGAATAATGCACTACACCGTAGTCTGTCTCGCTCTCTGTCTCTCAGTAGAAACCGTATCTTACTCAATCTTTATTATCCCAAGTTACTTTCATCTAGATACAAAAACACACACATGCGTTACAACAGACAGAGAAGGGGTGGTGTGTTTGAGTCATCTTCTAAATAGAGCAGTGGGAGTCAAAAATACGCCAGAACGGAGCCTTTGCAGGTCTGGAGTAAGAGAAGGAGGGACGTGAAAAGACAAAATTTGTTCCACAACCTACTTCTGCAGCCCTTTCTTTGTGTATGAAGGCCTGCATCGTGATATACCTTTACACTATTTAATATATGTGTGTGTGTGTGTGGAAGTGAACCGACAAATACAAAGCCTGCAGCCCGGAGAGTGACTATAAAATAAATGTGTCTCACCTCCAGTTCCACTAGTTGACCAACACGTTCTCATCCCAACTCGTACCGCCTCTTGGCGTCACTTTATTTTCGGCATCAAACCACTATAGTTACCCTTGAGGTCACTTTAGGTTTAGGCAACAGAACCACTATAGTTAGGTTTAGGAAAGAACTACTTGGTTGGACTTTACATTAAATTACATTGAATTTTGTGAACACGGGATACAAACAGCGGTCTCTGGATGAAAGCCTTGTGTTTGTTGGACCCATCCACCTCCCCTCCCGCCCACCCGGTGAGTGTCTTTTTGCTCTTTAAACTACATCATCACACTCCTGGCGTACTTTCTCAGAGCGTTTACTATTGCCGTGGATGGATTTACATTGTAGTTAAAGGAACGGTAGGTGCATTTCATACAGACACTAAAGGGTGCTTTGTGTGCCAGTAATGAACACCAATGGCCGTGACAAAGCCTCGGTATTTGACGCCCTGGGAATGAGAACGGCTGAGTCAACAGTGGTGGAAAGTAACTAAGTACATTTACCCAAGTACTGTAGATACATACAATTTTGATGTACTTGTAGGCCTACTTGAGTATTTCCATTTTAAGCTACTTTATACTTTATACAAGTCACAGAGAAATATTGTGCTTTTTATTACATTATATTTATCTGACAGCTTTGGTAGTACTTTTTGTTGCCAACACTTTTATTCTTTTACAGAAGTAAAATTTTTAATGCAGGTAACAGAGTGTTTTTACAGTGTGATATTGCTACTCTACTTAAAGATACAGTGTGTAGGATTTGGCAACATCTAGTGGTGTGGTTGCAGATTGCAACCAACGGAGTTCCCCTCCGCTCACTCCTCCCTTCCAAGACTGGGGTAACGTGAGCTGCCGAGTGCAAAACCATGGTAACGCTGTTCGCCTCGCTCAGAGGCCATCCTTACCATAATGGGAGCAACGAAAGTCAGACGGTGGCTGGCGGTACCACAGTTTTGCACTCTGCGGCTGATGTTATCTCTTTTTCACAAGCGTGTCGGAGAACTACGGTGGCCTTCAGGTAATGTAAAAACATGAATGGCTCTCTCTAGAGCCAGTGTCTGGTTTGTCCGTTCTGGGCTACTGTAGAAACATGGCGGAGCAACATGGCGGACTCCGTGAAGAGGCTCTCTATGTAGATGAAAACACACGATTCTTAGTTCCAGGTGATTAAAAACTAAAGAAAACATAGTTACTAATACTAATTCCTACTTATAGATCCCCCTAATTGTTACACATTGGTCCTTTAAGTAAAATATCTAAATACTCCACCGCTGCTAGTCGAGCTCTGGTACCAGCTGGCCCAACAAACCGTCCCTCTGTTCCCCACTCCAGTCCACTGGCCTCTCAGGCTTGCTTAACACTAACCCTGCAGGCTATTAAAACCTATTTACTGTTGCTGAATGACCTGCTCCATTGTTCTCTTGGAGCCTTGTAAATGCAGCCAGAGAGAGTCCTCTAACAGCAAACGAAAAGGCCAAAAGAAGAGGAAGTCAAGCTGTCACCCTAGTTTACGTCTCTTCTCTTTTCCCTGACATTTTCTTGCTATTGATACATTGTTAATGTTGTGCTCGTACTCTGTGAAATGGCAGTGCTGATGGATGACACACTTTATTACGAAGGGCTTTTGCTGGATTTCTTACCACAGGGTGAGCACACAAGCTGACAGACTTTAAAGTGTGTATCTTGTATATGAAATATGAACATTTGCAACTACTGCAGAAGTCCAGTACATATGAGGCATAGGGTTATTAAAAGTGCTGTTCCCCTTATAAAAGAAAATATCTGAAAAGGAAAATGTCTGGAAAACTATTGCCGTTTTAGCATTTACAGGGTGCAAAGAATGACCTGGCAACCATTCATTTCAGAGAGGCATGTATTGGTTATTCAGCTATAAAATGCATTAAAATAATAGGTTGCACACGGAAAGTACATGGGCAGCGGGGGATTTTGATGACGGCAACAACTGGGCTACGAGGAAGCTTTAAAGAGCTCAATAGCTTTTCTGTCACTCACCAAAACCACCCCTAACCTCTCTTACCTTTCTGCATCTATGAGCCAGGTTGTCTGTCAGCAACCTTTAATGTTTGAACTAATAATGTTTAGACGAAGGAGTGTCAGGTGATCAGCAGTCGAGAGTGTGGCAAATAGGCGTTTTTCTTTTTCCTTTTCTCTCTTCTTATTGAACGTCACATGTTCATCCTGTGCTAATATCCAACCCTAATAGAATATGAATATGAATATGGTGTATGAACACCTGTGTCTGTTGTGTGAGAATAGGAGCATGTGTGGTGAACATGTGTATCCGTATCTATCTGGCAAAAAAACATCCCATGCACCTGTGGAGAGAGCGTGACCTGGTTTTGTCCAATACTAAACGAGCATGTTGTCAGTAGCAACCCCAAACAGGGAAGCACTGACCGAGCATTGTGTTTCCTTGTGTGTGTGTGTATGTGTATGTGTGTGTGTGTGTGTGTGTGTGTGTGTGTGTGTGTGTGTGAGTGTGTTTGTTTGTGTGTGTATTTCAGATACCTGATACCTGCAGAAGCTCTGAATGGTTCAGATCATGTGATTAGTGGCTGCAGAAGTAAATGACTCACAGCTCTCCAGGCAAAACAACTTGAAAAACTGTAAGAAAAGACAATTACAGTCAGCTGGAGGGTTATATTTTGTTACAGGGTTATTTTAGTTTCCCTTTTTCAGCTTAGTTTTGCTTTGTATTATTGTGTTTTGTGGTAGTTTCATTTAGATTTTTCACCATATATAGATGAAAATGTACAGTATATGTTTATGTTGTTGTATATATTGAAGAAGATTAATTATACACACATCACGAAGGTGCGAGGCTATTAGAACAGCATCAGTAAAGAAAAAGGTAACGCCTGCACACTACACGTTTTGATCCTCCTCGGTTCTTCGTCAGGTCAAAGTGTTGTTATATATCTTATATTATATTATACAACATATTATATACTGTATCTAATATGTTTTATTATTTTTGTTTTGTTTAAATCAGTTAGCTCTTTAAATAAATGCCGTTTTAGATTTGTTTTCTATTTATTTATTTATTCTATTCTTTTTTTTCAATTCAATTCAATTCACTTCATTTCCAGACAATAAAATGAGAATGAAACAATACAAAAGAACAAAAAATATTTTCCAATATCTATATTACATTTAACTACTGTATGGGCTATCACTAACTAACTAAATGGTTAAATAAACTTCCACAGATCTGGTACATGTATAATGTGCAGGTTTTGGTAAACAGTGCGTCAGTTATGCTATTCACTAATTTATCTACACATGTACTGTATACACATTAACATACAACAGTATATACACACACCCATTTACCCATATTATATATAAGTATCCATATCACAGTCTAACGTGGGTACTTTTCTGCTGATGAACATCATTTCCCTTATTTATTGACTTCATTTTATAGGATATTTGTTTATCTTGCTTGGCTTTCGTCTTAGTTTTGATAACTTGACCGGTAAGTGGCTGAATACAGATCAGTTCAGTTATTATCAATATCTATCAATATCAATATCTTTGATCATCACTGTCAGTAAGTCTTTCTTCTAAATTGTGATGATGAACTATATTCTAGTTATCTTGGAGTTATTTTTCTGCTGTCCAGACATGAAGCCCAACACACAAAAACAGCCACAGAAAGACAACACACACACATATTCACACACACTCACATGCCTCAGTCAGACGTGTGTGTTCTGCAGCGTTCCAGCTGATGAGCCCACAAGTGCCTCCAAGGTTGACTCAGTAAAGGCCAGTCGGCCCCCGTCAGCGGTAGCTGCTGGTCCTGCTAGTGGCTCATTCCTCTGGTTACTCTGGAACGAGACCAACACAAGCCTCAGGACCCGTCTCACAGCCCAGCTGCCCAGCACGCTGCAGAAAATGTCAAATCATTTCATTTAGTCTTGAGTTTTATTGCTTTAAACCTGCTAAGAGGCAAGGATCAGCTCACTTAACTTCCAAAGAAAACATATTTATTTTTACCTTGGGATATTGTTACCTTCGGACAGAGCTAGGCTAGCTGCTCCCCCGTTTTCAGTCTTTGTGCTAAGCTAAGCTAAATGGCTGCTGGCTGTAGCATTACTGTACATTTATCGTATTTGTATCAATCTTCTCATCAAAAGGTGTATTCACATTACAGCAGAGAAATAAGGGTGTTGCACTGCACGTTCCCTCAGAGGGCAACTCCGGGGTCTGAAAAGTGAAGCCGATGTAGAATTGCCTTAAACTGTCATTTTTTCTAACATCCAGCAGGGGGCGACTCCTCTGGTTGCAATAGAAGTCAGATTGTATAGAAGTCTATGAGAAAATGAGCCTACTTCTCACTTGATTTATTACCTTAGTAAACATTGTAAACATGAGTTTATGGTCTCAATCGCTAGTTTTCAAGTCTGATGAAGACAGCATGATGTTCATTTAGTAAATTATGGTCCCATTAGGAGTCAAATAGACCATAAAGCAGGGGATGCTTTAGGGCATGGCTACCTTGTGATTGACAGGTTGCTACCATAGCATTGTCCGGTCTGGGAGTTGTCTGTGTTTTCTTCTTACAACTTTAACCCTTTCACAGTGTGTTTTCAGTTCATGAAAGTTAATTGTAACCTTTTTTGTCACCTGAAAACGTCTTATTCAGCGATGGTTGTACTTAGCTCCATCCTCTCGTGTGACTTCTGGTTGCAAAAAACAAGATGGCGACGGCCAAAATGCCGAACTCGAGGCTTCAAAATGGCAGTCCACAAACCAACGTCCACTTCTTATATACACTCTATGCTCAAACAGTATCTTTGTAACAATCCTGTGCATCTGCATGTTGATATTGTGGCAAGCAAATATCTTTCTTGATATGAGGCCAGTTTGTGATTATAGACTACAGTTCTGGAAATTCAAAACAATTATTTCGTTCTTCATCCATTTTTCAGTACAAGCAGTGATCAACACGGCGATTGGCTGCGGCCACAAAGGTCAACACAGCTCGGGTCAAAGTTCAATGCACTACGGCGCCCTGGTAGTTCACCTGTTAGAGCGGGTGGAACATGTCCTTATTGTACCTTACCGCCGGCCTGCAGCAGCCCAGGTTCGAATCCGACCTGCGGCCCTTTGCTGCATGTCGACCCCAGTAGCGTCTAGAAGAGAACCCGCAAATTGGGCAAACTCTCGCGAGTATAGGCCTTGATCTTGAATAGTTAAGGTTAGGATAGGTCGTCGGGCAGCGAGTCTTGCAAGAGTTTTTGCAGATCTCAGATCAGATTTCGCAATTTGCGGGTTACTTTCTAGACACGACTGTCACCCATCTCTCTATCCCCCTTTCTTCAGCTGTACTATCATGAGACAAAGACAAAAAAAAAACCCAAAAAATCTTTAAAAAGAAAAAGTTCAATGTATAATGCACCACATAATACACGCACACACCATAATAGCGAGGCACGCACAAAGGATGTTCTTCTGCGATTGTGGGAATACACCATAACTCTCCGCCAGAAACTGAATAAGCACATTCATGTACCAAAATGTCAAACTATTACTTGAAGGGGGGGTTAGAAGAATCCTTGTTTTTGTGACAGCTCTATTATGGAGCCATTTGCTATAAATGGCCACTTCATTGATATGAGTGTCTGACTGAAATGAAAATAAATCAGCCCAGATGGACATTTTTTGCAGGGTACCACCTTTAGCCGGGCAGGTTTGGCTGTTCTCCATGTTCCACACTGTATGTATGTTCTGACGCAGCGCAGCAGAAACTGTTGACTCAGCGCTCTAAAAACATCAGGCGGGACAAAGAGAGACTGTCTAGTCAACAGCCACGGCCATAGAGCGGCAAGCACCTTACTAATCCTGATGTTAAAAGTAAACTTCACCAACTCCCAAAACACTCTTATGTAACCGTGGCTGCTGCGACCGGCCCTGCATCGGTGGACAACTCCTGATCCTGGTTTGTTTTCAGTCACTTATTCCCACCTGCTACACAGAACACGCACTTTATTTTGTGAAAAATTTACTCTTGAGGACAAGTGAGAAAATAATGAGCAGGCAGGAGAGAGATAAGTAACAGGATAAGACAGTTTTCTTTCCATCGCTCCGCCGACAGCTTGGACTCTTCTCTAACTCGTCCTGACACTCGGGCTCATGCATGTCACTCATCTCGGCCTCCGGGTGACAGGCTGTATGTGAGTGTGAGAGAGAGCTACTCAGCGTCTCCATGTGCACTCTTATAATCATCTACGCTCACTTACTGTATGTGCTAAAATCTCCAGCCAGACTCTGAATCACCCACCTCCTTCCCCAGCAATCTGACTCACACCTCAAGCAGCCTCATGTCCATTCTTCACAGCGCTTTTTCCCCCCACACTCCTTCATTTTTGCTTACATTCTTCGCCACTCCGTGATGTGCAAACAGACTTGAGACAGGGGTCAAGACAAGTGAGTCGATAGCCACCTGCTGGTCCTCAGAAAGAGGCTCCAGGCTGTGTGGCGGCGGGAGAATAATTAGTCTACTTTTAGCTCTGCACTAAAAACAGAAAAGATCCAATCACTTCCTTTATGCGTTAAATTAAACTAATCTTTGCATTGAGAATCACAGATCTCGGTTAGTTAATTGCGCAGAAAAGAAATTCACTGAAGAGAGAGGCTGGTCACACATACTGGTAGGATCCAAATCCAAATAGTCTGCACGACTACTGGTCTGACAAGGCCGGCTTTATGGAGCAAGCTGTCACCTTTATCAGTGTGCCAGGGTTTCAGAAATCTATCCAGTTGGGTTTCTGAATATCAGAGGCTCACTGGAACAAAGAGCTGCTTCACAGAAACAGGAAATAACAGTGACAAAGAGAGCCTGTTGATGAGAGGCACAGATCTGCCTAATGAGAGTTAGACAGTCGTACGTCCTGGTGGTCCTATTCAAATATCATGAAAAACTATATCGTATTGTTGTTGTGATGCTTATATGCGTGTTATCTACCGGTCACCGCAGGTCATTTAGTTTACATTTGGTATTTTTAGAGCAGTCTGTGAACAGAGATGTGACACAAACTCTCCCCGGCTGATGTTGACTGTATAAAGTCTTGTATGGAGCCATTGAAGACTGTTTCTTAGTACTGTATGATGGTTGTGGTCACAGTATATTTACACCTTTCATAAATGCAAAATGCATCTTTCCTAACAAACAAAAAGCACAGAGCAGTAACATATAAACTGTCCACTAATGTACTTGTTTTTTACTGTACATGTACATTTTGATTAGGTTGCTTTCTTATGTCAGACCACTCGGCGTCACTTTTCGGTCGCAGTAAACACGTGCTTAATATTGTGATTTATTATATATAATTAAACAAAAAAACTTGCTTAGGTTTAGGCAATAACACCACTTAATTAGGATTGTTGAGGAAAAAACATCATGGTTGGGCTTAAGAATACTACGTTTTTGCAGTGAAAATGTGACTGGACGTTGTGAACATGGACATGAACGAACGAAAGTGAAAAGTAACGCACAGGACACAAACAGTGGCCTGCTGGATGAAAGCCTCGTGTTTGTTGGACCCATCCAACCCCCCCCCCAACCCGCCCGCCCGGTGTGTCTCTTTCGCTCTTTAAACTACGTCACTACAGCACTTTCCCTGAGCGTTTAATATTGAAGCGGAAGGATTTACATTGTAGTCAATGGAAAGCCCGGTGCGTTTCATACTGCCACTAAAGGATGTGTTGTGCGGCGGTATCGAACGGAAGCATCGGTATTTGACGCTTTGGGAATGAGAACGGGCTGTAATAACTTTATGAAAGTGAATATGTCAGTGTCATGTTCAAGCATTATGGCACAACTGGGAATTTATTCCCTTTCAGGTTGCTTTTGAACTTGTTTTCATCATAACAACGGCTTTGATAAAACTTACTTTCTGCAGATTTGACATCTTCATACTTGCCCACTCCACTTTTGTCTAACATACAATTGGTCTCACCCCCACTCTCGTGAAGATGATGAAGATGAGATTTTATGTGTTGGGAAATGACTGCAGACAGACATTTGCCTTATTAGTTGTAAATGTCATAGCGGGCTGATTATATTTACATGAAATGTCATTTGGCTTCAGACCAAAACGTGAAATGTCACTTCTGTGCGTTCACATGAAATGCCACGGATATACAACCTCTTGTGTACAGTATGGGTGTGTGTGTTTAAACAGCACATGTTCAGTGTATGGACACACACGCAGATGATGCGACGGTGGTGTGAATCCTGCATGGTCACATAGCTGTCTGTTTTGATCAAAATTATAATGACAACAAAGCAGGTGTCTTTGGGCTCATCTGCTGTTCTGTGCTGAGCTTACTTGCCAATGACGCCCCCATCCATCCATCGAGTCTCTCTCTGTCTCTCTCACTCTGTCTCTCTCTTTCTCTGGACATACATGTGGAGGAGGACGAGGCTGACAATGTGCCCAGGGAACAGAAGGAAAAAGTGAGGCCTCTTTCCTGGGCTTTAATCATATTAGGAGTTATCTGCTGTGTAATTTGTAGCTGGGTGGCACCTAAATAAAACCTTTCCTCCGTCCTCCCACTCCTCACATTCACACAGACACATGTGTTAAGCTGCTGGAATCGCTGTATGATGACACAGGAGGCCTTTCAAGTCCTCTATGATAAATTGCGACTGCAGTGGGACACGGCCTAAAACTGGGATCAGTCTGAAGAGACACAGTGGTTCTTATCGGTGTGCAGCTGTTTGATGTTATCCAGAGCAGATAATCATTCCTCCCATAGTCAGCCAACCGCACCACAGGCGGCTCCAGGAAGGACGCCGCCCTGCGTTGAATGTGGCTGCACCACGTTTCATCTACTCCTCAGCTCTCACTTGCTCAGACTGTCTTCTGTATGGAGTTACTTCTGCAACTTTTTTTAAAATCAAAGAAGAATTTTGTTTTTTGGCAAATACAATTTTAGTCAGCAGCAGTTCTGTATATCCAAGTTTGGAACGGATTGGAGGATTTGTTCATGCCAGAAAAAACTGAATCATCCAAGAGCAGTTTGCACCGGTGCTGTGCCTTCCTATTTACTGAGATCACATTAAATACTGCTACCAATTAGTTTGTTACACAACAGCACAAGTTGTGCAATAAATACAGGAAAAACTCTTCCTCTGAATAAGTGAGAAATTTGCATATAACAAAAGACTTTTTTTAGCACACAGAGTTCTTTATGCAAGGACAAATTAATGTCAGAGAGAACAGGAGAAAGGAAAGACCCATATTTTTATTACAAAGGGTCAACAGAGTTTCAAAAGCCTGTTTGTCCAGATGGAAGTCAGCTGTTACATGTAAACATACTGAAGTTTAGGGGCGTGGTTAAAGAAGAACTAGAATAATAACATGTACCAAGCTGTACTGTAGAAGTGCTCTATCTTTTTCCAATGTTCAGTCTACTCTATTCTTTTTTTAAGTTTATCTATTCAATATCTCTTAAAGGCACAGCACACTGTTAATCTGTTAATTTACCTACCTATGTCACTTGAAAAGTATCAGAATTACAAATTTGTTTTCAGTCAAACTTGTTAAAGCAGGACTTTCTGTTTTGGATTGGCTTTCCTAATCGGTGCAATGTACTCAACACCAGGATTTACTACACTTTACGTGTAGACAAACAACATTTATGGAGGTGGAAAGACAGACAAAGTTAGCGACTAGCTGGTGAACATAGTTGAGCATTTAGCAGCTAAAGTGCCAGATATTTCCCTCAGGAGTTGGTGGAGACAAAAACAGAGCTAAAAGGAGAGTGAAGGTTGGATTTACGTTCATCCAACCTGATATTACGCCAAAGTGTGTAATAGACTCGCCGGTCCACCAGAGGATATTGTGTCAGTGTTACATTTTGCCTCACCGAGGTGTGAATATTACACGCCTGTATGAAGGTGCAGTAGCCTACCAGCAGGGGGCAACAAAACCACTCACTTAGGCTTAAAATAAGTATGTAAACTAAGTTAAAAAAAAACGTACGGAAACAACGTGACATCAGTATGGAAAACATGTGACAATCGTCACTGGTTGAAAGTCCTGGGTTTGTTAGACCTATCCACATCCCCACCCATCTGCCGTAAGCAGTCTTTCTCCCTTCTTATTCTACATCACTAACTCTGAGCGTTGCATATTCACGTGGATGCATTTACATTGCAGTCAATACAGACTACATGGCGTGAAAATGACACGCCTAAAGCAAGAAAAGCGTTCTTACGCGCTTTTGCCTTGCACATTATTGTTTCATTCACATGCCTTTTCGTATGACTGGTCTGGTACAAAAGGTGGACACGTACAAGACTCCAAACTAATGCTAATGTTGTTCCATGTCTGCTGGGTGTGTGAACAGGCAACTGTCTGCTAACACATTTGCCATATAAACTTTATAAGGTAATAATGTGTCAGTGTTTCCAGCTTGTTCTGCTGCCACCAAGTGGCCAAAACAATGTACTGATAAAGAATCAGTGCATGACAAGCTGCCTCAGCAGGATCATTATTTTACTGTTTTGTTTGCACTGTTCCTTTAAAAACGGTAATGTCGGAGTAAAGATGTGTGACCTTTAGGACTAACCCAAAACCACTTGTCTTTCTCTTTTCTGTCCCCTCAGGACAGGAGAGCTTTAACTCCCGCTCCCTGGCCCTGCAGGCCCAGAAGAAGATCCTGAGCAAGATGGCGACCATGGTGGTGGCCAACATGCTGACAGACGACACTAGCAGCGAGATCTTGGACGAGCTCTACAAGACGAGCCGGGAGTTCACAAAGAGCAAGAAGGAGGCCCACAAGATCATCAAGGACGTCATCAAGATCGCCTTGAAGATCGGCATCTTGTACCGCAACCATCAGTTCAGCCCCGACGAGCTCGACACAGTGGAGCGCTTCAAGAAGAAGATGAACCAGGCGGCCATGACGGCGGTGTCGTTCTACGAGGTGGAGTACACCTTTGACAGGAATATTCTGTCGGAGCTCCTGCTGGAGTGCAGGGACCTGCTTCACACCCTGGTCGAGCAGCACCTGACGGCGCGCTCACACGCACGCATTGATCACGTTTTCAACCATTTTGCCCACGGGGAGTTCCTGGCCGAGCTGTACGGGGACAGAGAGGAGTACAGACTCTCCCTGAGGAAGATCTGCAATGGGATCAACAAACTGCTGGACGAAGGAACGCTTTAACCTCACACGCCTGACCTCTTTCACCTCTAGCTCCTTCTCCTCCTGCCTCCGTCTATCTCCTTTTCACCCGCTCACCCCTGACCGCTCACACTCTCCTATTTCTGTCTGCTCTCGTCTTCTTGTTTCTTCTTCATCCATTTTCATGAGGCTAGCTGTAACATCCTGCTGCTGTGGTTCCATGAGGGATTTTTTTAGACTGTCTTTCCACTCAGCGGATCATTGCTGCACACTGGGACAGCCTCTATCATGTTGTATGCAGTATAGCATTCCCAGTCACCCCCTTTGTGTGCAAAAGTGTACTGTACCAATGGCCAAAAAACATACACTAGGTATAGTCGGATATGGAAGAAAATCAGTAGTAGTAATCAGTCTCTCTCTCTCTTTGTGTGTGTGAATGTGTGCACATGTGTTTGTATGGGATTCGCTTGAATAATGTGTTTGTACATAAGACCTGGTGTGTGTATTATGTATCTGTGTCAATCTTCTCTACAAGGGTGTAACACTTGTCTTTTATTAAAGATTTCTTGTAAACATTATTTTGCAGTTCTTCTGACAACGATACCGCCACGTGAACTGGGAAAAGGTTTTAGGGAAGATCCGTTTGTTCCTGTCATAACGATAATTTTCTCTCATGACTCATCAAACAACCAGCTAACCAGTTACGCCAGAATAATCTACTAAAACTAAAATAACTAAAGATTTTGCTGCCTGACTTTCTGGGGGGAAACAGCCACCATGACAGAAAAGTCATGGGTGGATCAGATCTGGAAAATAAGCCACAAATGGTGCATTAAGCTACTACTTTCCCGTCCATTTGACACACATGCGCGCCAGGCATAAATTTGCCAAGACTCATTTTGAAATAAGCAGGAAAATCAGTGATTTGTCATTTCTGGTTCATTAGATACCCTCTGGTCTATCCTGCTCTCCAGTCCAGGAAAACATATTACTGGTGGCTTGGGGGGACTCCAGCTGAATGATTTTGGCAGCCAGAGGAGAAGAGGTCCAGTTTTATGCCTCTGTCTCCTCGTAGAAACACGAAACAGACAGACCACCCACCCTTTGAGCCTCCATTTGCACTCACATACTTGCTGTCAGGCACGCACACACATCAAGGTTGTTATGTAGTTATAGTATATTTAAATGTCATTGGACATCAAGAAAAGGGTGTAGATGTACTTCATTTACTTCTATTACCCTTTGTTCTTTTAATCTCCTGCTGTCTCCAGCTGATTCCAGCTTTTTGAATCAGACGTTCTGGACATGAGAGAGAGATCAAATGTTTCAAACACATAATTCATTATGTAGATAAGTTCTGATTAGAGAACTGTTAGAGGAGGAGAAGGCATACACATATATATCTACCAGGAAGGGTTGTCAGCTTGATTAAGCTCACCTGGGCCTTCCAGGCTATAAAAGCTGCCCCATATGGTAATTCTCTCTCTCCCTTCCTACAGCCAAGTCCACCCTGTCTTTTGGTTCTGCACCTTCAATCCCTCCACAGCACATATGCCACACATCCATGCTGACATTGCTGATCTACACACTCTATTGTTCATTTGAGTTGACTTTAATAAATGATGTTTGGTTTTCAGTATAACCTTAGGTGGACTTTAGACTTTTGCGTTTGTAGGCCTGGCTCTCTGCGGTCCAGCCAAAAAGAATGGTCAAAAGATATGCTGACTTTGAAAAAGTCAGTTGGACACTACAATTCCCACAATGCATCCAATAGCATATTTTCTTTAAACTCAAACTGCCTGGTATAAACCCACATCTTTCAATCTCCATGCCGCATGTTTGTAAAAACAGTCTCCAAGCCTGAGTAAAAATAACTCTCAAGACATCATTAGGGGTCATTTTCTCAGACTTATGACAACATTATATAACTTTTTTCACAGGCTGAGTAGTAACCATGACTAGTAAAATGACCTATTATGAGTAAAATCAGTGGAATTCTCCTGAAACACAACATTAAATATGTTGTTACTAAACTAAAACTGGTTCCCAGACGTGCAGTTAAACAGGACCACACAAACTAAACAAAACAAAAAATACATGTATGATCTCAACATCGAGGAGGGTCGATAGACTGAAACCGCCCGTGGCTTAATGAACACCCAAAGGATCAGAGAATGAGGAAGGAATCAGCAGCATCATCACTTAAAGCAGTGTCAGCTGGTGAAATAGAGGCCCAACTGTTGATAACTGCCGGGAGGTCACATGTTTGATCCCCAACAGTAGAGACCTTTCTAAATGTGCTTGAGGAACACAGAGAACTTCTGGCTCATTGTAACCTGCCTGAGGTTGGTCAAAATAGTACAGCTACTAAAACAAAAAAATTACAAACCAGAGTGACACTTTTGCAGAGGCTTACCGACAGTTATGTTTCATTAAACCAAAGTGCATAAAAAACAAATAAGAGGATGATTCGAATTGCTGCTTTTTTTTTGTTAATTTTGTAAATCTTTGAGCCAGATTCCCCTCTTCTGATTCTGTGTAACTTCTCTACTCTTCACTGCGTTTAAGGGGAAAGCATAGACCTCTAGTGGTGAAGTGACTCCTCACAATGATTAATACTTCACTGAGGTCACAAAAACCAGTGTAACTAATAAGAAATAATATCATATCAAGGTTTATTAAAGGGATTTCTTTATGTTACAGAAGTTTTTTTCTCTGTCAAAACTGCTGTTCAAATGGAACAAAGAACGCACTTCAAATGGGACCTAATTACACAAACCTGGTGACCACAGATAGCAATCTGAATCTTAAAAAATGTGTCCTGCAGTTGTTTGTCCCAAATAACTGCAGGATTTCTTGGAAAACACTGAACAAATAAAGTGTTCTGTCCTCTGCATAGTGTTTGAAAAAGGCTGTAAATAGATGAAATATCAAAAGCCTCCCCGCTCCATAAAGTCACCGCTCCAGTCTTTGAAGTCCTACAAACAGTTTGCCCTTGGGTCTGATATAAAGAGGAAATTCATGTCCTTCCATATCTGCCTTGTTCTCTGGAGACAGCCTCTGTTTAGACCTTCCCAAAACAAAGAGAGTCAAAGGACATTTACAAACAACAGAAAAAGACAAATAAATACCATGTTGTCAACAGTGCACCACACTACCTCTCCCCCCAAACACACCCTCAATGACTCATATTTTTGTTCTTTTCCCAATTTCAACAAACTTACATGTGCAACAAGTTCTCATACCAACTCGTCACATACAGCTGCTTTGTCACGCCCCTTGGCGTCAGTTAATTTTGGGCATCAAAACCACTATAATTACCCTTGGCGTCACTTTAGGATTGGGCAACAAAACCACCTAATTAGGTTTAGGAAAAAACTACATGGTTGGGCTTATAACTACTATGTTTGAAAATTGAAAATGAAACTAAACGTTGTGAACACAGGACACGAACGAACAGCTGATTGTAACGTGAAAGTGCAACTTAATGCACGGGACATGAACAGCGGTCTCCTGGATGAAAGCCTTGTGTTTGTTGGACCCATCCACCTCCCCTCCTGCCCGCCTGGTGTGTCTCTTTTCGCTCTTTAAACTACGTCACCACAGTCACTCCCGGTGGACTTTTCTGAGCGTTTACTGTTGCCGCGGATGGGTTGATATTGTAGTTAAAGAAAGGCCTTTTGCCTAAGGGTGCCTTGTGCGGCGGTATTGCATGACAACGGCTGTGACAAAGCTTCAGTATTTGAAGCCCTGGGAATGAGAACGGGCTGACATGTCAGGTCATGTGCATGTCAAAACATTGAGACACTTCAATCATTAACCGTCTAGAAATGTTAGTTTTAAATGATATGCTGATTTTACACATCAGAGCCTGTTTGCATATCTTGGGGAATGCAACTGTATATGTGGAAAAAAGTTGTACAAAGCCTTTTGAGGCTGTGATAAATTGCCTTGAGTGATGTCACTTGAGTCAATGTCTGTTGGATCAAATTAAGGATCACATCCTTATGAGGTATGATTATGGTTAGCATTGTTGTAGCCCAGCATAGTTAAACAAGGTTGCATCTACCTTAATAATCACTGATTTACTGCGCCACCCAGCCGAGCACGCTAAGCGACCCAAATCAAACACACCCATGATGTTGTGTCATCAACAGGTGCATTCTGCGTCTTGCTAACATACTAAATGCTAAAATTCTCAATGTGGATCCTCCGGCAGGGACTTCTACGTTCACTGAGGAACATCTAGCTTCAGTGAGGTGTTTGAGGCCTTTCTGCTGTTTGAGACTGTTAATCTCTGTCAGGGACTGCACAGCCTCATTCAGCTCAAAAGGTTTGAAAACTTTGAGGATCGCAGTGGGACAGAGAGGCTGAGTGGACTGGTTATAGTGGGACAGAGAGGCTGAGTGGACTGGTTATAGTGGGCTGGTTACAGTGGGACAGAGAGGCTGAGTGGACTGTTTATAGTGGGACAGAGAGGCTGAGTGGACTGGTTATAGTGGGATAGAGAGGCTGAGTGGACTGTTTATAGTGGGACAGAGAGGCTGAGTGGACTGGTTATAGTGGGATAGAGAGGCTGAGTGGACTGGTTATAATGGGACAGAGAGGCTGAGTGGACTGGTTATAGTGGGATAGGGAGGCTGAGTGGGCTGGTTATAGTGGGACAGAGAGGCTGAGAGGACTGGTTTTAGTGGGATAGAGAGGCTGAGTGGACTGGTTATAGTGGGACAGAGAGGCTGAGTGGACTGGTTATAGTGGGATAGAGAGGCTGAGTGGACTGGTTATAGTGGGACAGAGAGGCTGAGTGGACTGGTTATAGTGGGACAGAGAGGCTGAGTGGACTGGTTATAGTGGGAGAGAGAGACCAGTCGCCTGGATATATTGCGCTTTGAGGGAAGCTGAACCTGGAGCAGATTGATGAGGACTTTGTGGTACACGAGGCTCACTGTATGACGTTCAGACAGGTGAGTACAACAACACACTCACTAACAAATGTAGTTAACTCTTTCTCCAGATGTGAATGTCAGCAATCACTGCGTTGCCTAGCAATGTAGCGTTGTGGGTGCATGCTAAAAACTGCTGTGGAGTTCATGTTGTTTATACATCTCTGTGTTGGCTTTCTTGGTGATGTTTGATTACTGTTGATTCTATAAGAATTATTATTAAGAATTTATTATAATCATTATGTAATTTATGTAGCTTAATAATACTTGTTGCACCCGCCGTGGTGACGGTTATTTTTGATTAACTGTCTAAGTTTTGTATATTTTTTCTGGTTAGTTCAAGTGAGGCTACACTGAGAAAGACTGTTGTATATTTATAATTGATAACCAGTTGTATGCTGAAATGGAATTTATTATGCTTTCTCAACATTTTCACGTTGGTTCATTTTGTTCCACTAGTGTGTATGTTGACATTTAATACAATTTATTTTGTAGCCTAAAGATGTTCATTAATTTAACAGTAGGCTACAGTAGTATCATATATCATTATAAAACATTTTCACTTTAACTAACCTATTTTTTAAATTTTTTATTCAAGTACATTTTGACACAAGTAGTTGTCTTGAAAGTACTTTACCTGAGCACAATATTCAAGTACTCCTTCCATCCCTGATGATATGTATGTGTAAGCAAAAGCGTCATTTCAGCACAAATTGTGGTATATTCAGTGAACACATGGTGGCAGTATATTCACTATTCACTTGATGAAAATTATGTTTGTGCCTAAAAACATTCACCAACAGCAACAGTTTACATAAGATACCATGAAAATACAGTAAGACACCATGCATTTAAATAATGAGCATAAAACTAAAATGATGTGCAACAATCTCACTTATTATAACTAAGACCAAAAAGCAAATCATCTAAAAAACTCTTAATTTTAACAAAGGCAAAAGACCAACTATTAGTTAGAATTCAACAGTTGTATCTCCAATATGAGGCATTGACAGTGCTTCTGTGGCTGAGATTATGTTGTTGTTGAATGCTATAACAACACAACAGGTAATGCTAACCGTTTTGTTTATGAGGTGGTCCACTCTTAATACAGCTATAGACGAGTGCAGTAGTGAACCGTCATTTATCTTAAAATCTGAACAGAAAGCCTCTGTGTCATGTTTAAATGTTTTTTAGAAAGATCAGTGAAAGACACCATCTGGGACAGAGGCAATCTTACAATTTGGAACAACTTGGGATGAATTAAGAGTGAACTTATGCAGCGTTTAAGGGGAAAAAAGTATGTGAGAATAAGCCAAGTGTACAATTAGAGCCAAACCAGTAGTTTATAAGAGATGAGGGTATTTTTTTTGGTACAAGAGGTCAGAAAGTCCTTGTGAATATCCTCTCTCTCAGGGAGGAAGCTGTTTGTTTTGGGTTTTTTTTTTGTTTACATGTTGGCATTTTGTCAAGGTACTTCTGGAGGAAACAATTAACAGAAGAGGGAGTGTAATTATAGCTACTACACACAAGATGTCACTAGTGTTATGCATTTTGCTCATGGTGACAGACTGAGATAACGCTGACACAGAAATTATGAAATTTAATGGATTGGTAGTAAATATAATCAAATAAATAAAGCTGAGGAAAATGAGCTGATTCCTTTTGGGGATTTTCACGACTTTGGGTGATTACATGATATTCCTTGGAGGTGTACTTACTGGACTGAGTATCTGATAGGCCTTTCTCTTGGCAGTGCTTCCGTGCTTCTTAGACTGCTGAGGCAGGCAGAGGACAGGAAGTACAGTCATCCCACACGCAACATCCAATCCTGCACTGCACAGGGCAAATAGGGCAGAATTAATCCTACCATCTTAAAGCATCTGCACTGAGTCGACAGAATTTTCTAAAGTATGAATATTTAAAGATAATGATTATGACGCAGTGATACTTTATTTTATTATTAAGTGTCAGACTCAGAATGGGAGTTTTCTTAACTCTACATGTGAAACAAATGACTTAATGAATACATATAACCGAAGCATATGTCCTGACACTAAGCAAAAGGTGTGGGATTATCTTTATGATCCTTTTGAGGCCACATGATGTTGTTGTATTGGTCAATATGATTAACTTAAAGGATAACTTCTGTATTTTTCAACCTGGATCCTATTTTCCATGTTTTTGTGTCTAAGTGACTAATGGATACAACACTTTTTGAAATTGGTCCAGTATTGAGGGAGAACGCTGCAGCCGCTAAACAAGCTGTAATGTAATCATTTGGGGCAACCTATTACCGTCAGTTTACATCCACTAAAAGTGTTTGCTTTTGCCACTGACAGGCTCAGGTTGTTATTATAAGTGTCTGACAACATTATGGAAAGGACCCTACAAAGAAATTAAAGGTTTTTCTCACCTTTCGCTTGATGTTATTGTGTGTCTCGCTCGGAGAAGCCTCGTTGTGAAATCTCACATCGCATCCACATTGTTGAAATGAGCTTAATATTCAGCCATGACACTGAAAATCTTTTAGATAACTCTAAGCTACGCTTTCTGAAGTCCAGCACAACAAACTCTGACAACACCGGTGTCCCCTGGCACTCCTCTCTCCAACTCTCACTCACGTTTCCACCATTGTCTTCCGGCAACAAGTCACATGACACAATGACAAACAGAAAGCGAAAAGTAAGTCAAAAGTTTCATTTATCTGTAGGGTCCTTTCCATAATGTTGTCAGACACTTATAATAACAATCTGAGCCTGTTAGTGGCCAAAACAAACACTTTTAGTGGACGTAAACAGTACCAGGTTGCCCCGAACGATCAAATTACAGCTCGTTTAGCAGCTGGCGGCTGCAGCGTTCTCCCTCAATACTGGACCAAAAACAAAAAGTGTTCCTTGTTGATAAATAGTGTGTACATTGCATACTATGTTTTCTTCACTTCATTCACTGAAACCACTGAACCCTCCCCGAGTTCATTTTAAAAGATTAATAAATGCCATCAACTCTTAATCATGCTATGTAGGAAAGCAGATGTTAGTGTGTGGAAATTATATTGAAAATAAAGACGTGTACTGTTTTCTATCAGGTGGAGGTATCCACACGAGTGTTTTCACTTATGTAGCTTGATTAGACCTCTTCTCAGGACTGTGTGGGCGCGTACAACTGAGCTTAATCGACTTCTTTCTCACTGTATTTTGCACCGTTGAACAGCTTCAACCTGACTGGAGATCTAATCAGCCAGAGTGATTGAAAACACCTGTGTGGGTGTTTTATATTGCATAGGCCTTTTTCATAGTAGGAAAATAATACGATAAATGATGGCTTAACTCTCTTTAGCCTTTTTGGTTTCAGGGTTGACTCTAAATTGGCCTAGGGGTGAATGGTTGTCTGTCTCTATGTGTCAGCCCTGTGATAGTCTGACGACCTGTCCAGGGTGTACCCGGCCTCCGCCCAATGTCAGCTGGTATCGGCTCCAGCCCCCCCACGACCTTGAATAGGATAATGGGTTACAGATAACGGATGGATGGGTGGATGGATGATTTCAGAGTCGAATGATTTCGGAGAGATTTCAGTATTGTGCATGCTGTTTGAAGAGAATGGAGCCATCTGTAAAGTTGTTAGTAACACTTGTGCTTTTCCTACTATGACAATCCAACATGTCTGCTGTGAAGAAGTGTTACTGTTGCATCATATCAGATGATGTAGCTTGGCATCATCATGTTGTATTGTATTCTCTCTTGAATGTACCTAAAAGTAAGCTGAACACACACACAGCGTATACTGTATATATATATATATATATATATATATATCATTAATATATAACAACTGTAATGTTATGTTAATAATCATATTAATATTATTGTGTATTTGTATTTGGTATTTTGATGCTTTGGCAACATTGTTTTATGAAACTTTCATGCCAATAAGGTCACTTTGAATTTCATTGAATTGAATTGAATTGAATTGATATATATTCCATTTTATCATTGGTCTTATTGTTGCTATTGGATACCAGTTTGATTATGTTTGAATATATTAATAATTTATTTATAATGATTCCTAAAATGTGGCAAAGAAGAAGTGAAACATGGATGTGTTTGCACATGAGCAGTACACACAAGGATGTGCCATTTGGGACACCAGTTTCTCCGTGTAACCATGTGCACTCAGCAACCACCTATTATTTCAGACGGTGCATTTAACACAGCAGACAATGATAACTTTTGACTTTCATACAGTCTGTCCTAAACTTTCATGTTAGATATGAAAAGCTGTTTAACGCTAGCTTAGCCAAGACACTATTTTATGATATTCCCCTGCTCATAGAGGCAGTGAAATATGATGATATATGCCTAGAAGTTTGAATAGTTCTGTATTTAATGCTTTTAGCTGGATTATATATATATATATCCTTTGGTGATCCTTGCCTGGCTGTCCTTCAGTTCATACCTTAGTTGTTCTTCCAATGAACTGAGAAAAGAATCCTTTGGAGATTCAACCTCCTTGTAATTGAATTCCACTGTCAAGCATTCTTTCAAACAGTCTTTCGCTGAAACTCAGTGTTTCTTCTCCTCTTGATATGTGCAACTCTGTCACAATCAAGATCTGTATCTGATCCAAAACTTGGGTGCTTTAGTATTTATAGTTTCCCAACATTCTAGAAATCTGCTATTACTACTACTATTACTAGTACTATTAGATTAAATACTGTATTATTGCACACTGGGACTTCGAATTAATTTACAGTGAATAAAGAATAAAGCTGGTGATATTCTTCATCTGTCATACTCAGTCCATTTGTTCCTACTGAAGATGTAAAGCTTTAAAAAATGGGTCACAAAATGTTTAAATTTTTCATTAAAAGAAAGTGACTAAATTATTTCCTAAAAAAGCTGTGTGCTAACAGGAGTAAATAAACTATTTGTTTGGGACTATTTTCAGCCAAGGTTTTACAGCACCAGTTTATTTTACTATATTTAAAAATAAACTTCCATGCCCATGTTCATCATAATGAAGAAACATGTCACTCACTACAACAGTGTGGCTTATTGATGTGTTTTAGTTTCTGGACAACAATGGAGCTCTGTGGCAATACGCTACTGTATATCAGGCTTTAGCTTTAGTTGGTTTGTGTTTTGTTGCTTTTGGTTTTTGTTGACAATAAGAAAAATATACAGTATAATATCACCAGACTTATCCTTAAAACAACACCTTTAACTAAACAACCCCTATTTAAAATATACAGTATAATATCACCAGACTCATCCTTTAAACAACACCTTTAACTAAACAACCTCTATTTAAAATATACAGTAGAATATCAGCAGACTTATCCTTTAAACACATTGAACTAAACAACCCCTATTTAAAATATACAGTAGAATATCAGCAGACTTATCCTTTAAACACCAACTTTAACTAAACAACCCCTATTCACAAAACATGAAGCATGCTCATCCTGACTCTGAGTCATAACAGACTGTATTTAACAACATTAAAAAATACAATCATTTAATAAAACAATATAAGGGGGATGAGTGAAATGTGACTTTAATAATCATGTAGTTACCTGTTTGAAGGAAGTAGGCGAGGCAGCAGTGGAGGATGTTTCTCTCAGGTAATCTTCCCATCTGAACGGTTCTATAGCAACAAGAGAAACAAACTGATTACTGAACGACTGTTGGAGGAAAGAAGAGAGAAAACACCATCAAACTCTCTGGTTTTATATTTTATACATCTTAAACCTACAATTACTGTTTGTGTTTGCCACTTGGGGGCAGCGGAGACGAGCTGTGAACTCAACACTGACATGTCGCTAATGCTAACGGTAGCTAACTGTAGCTAAACAGTCATTAAGCTAACGTCAAAGCTAACGGTCGAGTATTAACGCTAGTGTAGCTAGCTAGCTAAGTGTAGCTAAACCGTTATTGCCGTTGCCATGGTGACCTTGTTGTCAAACAGCTCCATCAGGAGCAACATCAACATTCAGTTCATGTTTTGACGCCCTGGCGAATGTAAGTCCGATACTCACTGTTTTAACTCTGTTTATGTGTCTCTACAGATGGAAATATTTGGCTCTGTAGTCTGTAGCTGCTAAATGCTAAATTCTCCACTAACTTGCTAGCTAGCTAATGTAACTAGTTAGCTAGCAAGTTAGCTAGCTAGCTAGCATAACTAACGCTAGTTAGCTAGCTAGCTGTACTGCGGTGAATTCCACCTAGTGGTGGAAGTAACGCAGTACAGTTACTCAAGTACTGTACTTAAGTACATTTTTGAGGTACTTGTACTTTACTTGAGTTATGCTACATTATACTTCTACTCCACTACATGTCATAGGGAGATATTGTACTTTTTACTCCACTATATTTGTCTGAAAACTACTTACTTTGCAGATTATGATTTTACAAAACAAACAAAACACATGATCAATTCATAAAGTGTGATACATTGTTATATATTAAACTACAGAACAGTGTACAACAACATAGTTAAAACCAGCTGTGGTATTAAGGTGATAAATACTGCTTATGTGTCAATAATAAGCTTCAAATATTCTACATACAACACTGCCCACTTTTACTGATACTTTTGTACTTTTACTTGTTTTCAATGTAGGACTTTTACTTGTAACAGAGTATTTTTACACTGTCGTATTGCTACTTTTACTCAAATAAAAGACCTGATTACTTCTTCCACCACTGACTATGCAACCCAAAGGAAAGGTTTAACGTTAGCCTGCTGAAGTTCATCTCACTTACTTCTTGTTACAATGATAAACACCAACACATGTATGGTGTGAAGTGAAATGCACTGACTCCTCTGAGAGAATAATCGTCCCATCACTGACCAGGATTAATCTCAGACATGAGGCTTTCATTTAAACCAGAGGATTAACTGACTCATTATCCAAATGATCATATGTCCTGATGCTACTAATGACTTGCTTGTTGCATTTATGCAGCCTTTTTCATGACTTCTGATTTTACCTCACATTTGACATGTTTTCCCTTTCAAAAAAGAAGTATACTTTAAGTTTATTTTCTGAAGTAAATTTAAGTATAGTTCATGTATATTCCCAAGTATACTTTATGTAATAAGTATACTAATATCAATGTACTAGTAGTATACTTGTAAGTGTACTACTTCAATACTTATTGTGACTAAATTGGCCCACTGTTTAATTTATAAAAGTATACTTTAAATATACTATAAATGTAAGAGTAGTAAACTTTGAGTACACATCTACATCCAAGTTGTATATTGTACTGCAACTATAATATGAACTATACTACAAGTGAACTTATAGGAATACGTTTAGTTTACTAGTAGTCCAAATATACTAGTAAGTGTTCTTTAAGATGAGCTTATAGTACTTAGCCAAATGTGCTTATACTTTTCAGTATAAGCTAAGTATACTTGGACTTTTCTGTATACTTGTCGGTATAAGCTAAGGATACTTCAGTATAATTTTGTAAAGCATATCTCTGATAAGTCAACTAAAAGTACACTCTCTTGTTTTAAGTTAGAAGCATACTAAAAGCAGACTTGAATAAACTTCTTTTTTTTTATTGTAAGGGTTATCTACCATGAAATTGAATCCCTATTTAAAGACATTTCTATCAGTGCAGCGTCTTCAGTTAGGAGAAGATGAACTTTAATAAAACAAATTATTCTTCTGCGTTCCTTTTGTTAAAGAACTGTGAAATGAAACCACTTGGTCTTGTTGTTGAGCCTCACTTTAACACTATATGGGAGCTGAATAGGCCACTGCATGGAAACTGATCCTAAACACCTGAATCATCCACATCTGACGTGAGCCTGCATCTAATTAGCAATTCCCTGAACTCATGAAAGCAAAGGGGTCATAAAAGTGGCCTAATATATCTCTCCCCCTTTTGTTTCTGTGTCTAATTGTTTGCTGTTTTAATATCGGTTGCTATTGACCGGCCAGTGGAAGATCTACAACCGTGACGCAGGTTGTGTGTGACGCACGAAATGGGCGGATTGTTTCTGCTCAAACGCTGCGAAAAATATTCCACTCAGCGTTTTGCACACTCTCCTGTACACTTATCAATGTTATGGGTTAACTATTAAGCAAATGATATAGAACACTATGTTGTTTATTTCCAGTGCAGTCTCTTGTGGGGATAGTTTATATATTATATTATATTATCATTCTATGATATATGAGTTATTAGAGGAGAAGTGAGAAAGGGGTAGGGAAATATAAGTTTTACTTCTAGTTGTTATTATTTTTTGAAGGAGTACTTGAATATTGTGCTCAGGTAAAAGTACTTTCAAGACAACTACTTGTGTAAAAATGTACTTGAATAAAAAAATTAAAAAAATAGGTTAATTAAGGTGAACATGTTTTATGATGATATATGATACTACTGTACCCTACTGTTAAATTAATGAACATCTTTAGGCTACAAAATAAATTGCATTAAATGTCAACATACACACTAGTGGAACAACATGAACCAACATGTCAAAACGTTGAGAAAACATAATAAATTATATTTTATTATTCACTGTTATTTCTTCCTTTTCGGACACTATTACTCTTGTTTTGTTTGTTATTATTTTGTATCTGTTTTTATTTATTTTTATGTTCTAAATAAAGTTTTTCATTCATTCATTGTTTCTCCGAATTTTCCTGCAAAAAAAGGGATTTTGAATGAAAATAATACAAATATATAAAACTTATTTATTACATTTTTTATAATATTTAAAATAAATACATTTCTGCTTATTTCAATAGAAAATCTTAAACAATTGTTAAATCTTTTGGCACTAGAATATGTGGAATCATCTTGCTTTTGTATATTGTTTCCCCTGATCAACAATGGAAATATATAGGAGTCCACCAGCTGCAAGGTCTTATGGTAAGATGGACACTTTTTGCAGCGTTCCTCCTTCTCCTCCTCCTCTTCCTCCTCCCTCTCCTCTTCCTCCTCCTCCTCCTGTGTGATACAGAGTGGGCAGGTCTTGTTGTAGTGGGCTCCTCTATTACTGTCTTGGCAGGTGCTGCTGTAGCTCACACGGGGCTTGAAGAGCCTCCCTGCTTTATCCTGTTATAACTAAAGAGAGGTGACCTGGTTTCAGCACCGCGGCTCGTCAACAGCTCCACTAGTTCACGGCGGTGATCAGTCCAGCCCCTCCCCGCCCGGTGCGTCTCACAGAGCGGCTACTCCAGGGCGCAGCGTCCGCGGCACTTTCAGCACCAAGCAGCAGCAGCGGCCGGAGCGGAGCTGTCCAACACATTCAGCACTTTGCTTCCGGGCAGCCAGGACACGTCTTCCACCTGGACACGACAATGGCGTCAAAATGCGTCGGCCTTTTCGTCCTTTTCCACCTTGTAGCCCTGAGCCAGATCTCTGCCTTCCCAACACCTACAGCCTCAGCGGATGGTGAGTTATTGCCTCTATAGACCTGCCATACAAATGTAGTCTAGTAGTCCTGTACTGTGAAGCATTTGTGCAATGATATGTTTGGAAACGTTTTACTGGAAACTGATACTGGAGGCAGTCAGTGTTTATAAAAGAGGTTTTAAAAACGCCACAAAGTGCAATAAGGTCAAAACACTTAAGCACACACATATGGTGCCTGGAATAAAACAGACAAGAAAATACAACAAGGCTATTATAAAGTCATTACTGACAATGTAATCCTTTTAAAAAAAGCATAAAAATATAGGAATATCTGCAGAGAAACTACATTTTGCCAGTGCAAGTTGTACACCTTGTACAGTAAACATGTATATTGGCATTTAAAGGGATATGAGCTTATTGGATTATCTGTTCATCTTTGTATAGGTTTTATTATGTTTTGTTTGCTTCATTGTTTTAATTCATTTATATTATTCATCTAACAAAATAGAGCAAAGCAGTGTCTGTAAAGTTGAGCTGCAGCTCAGCAGTTTGTAACGACGCCTGGTCGCATGTTATGGCCGCTTGTGGTCTATTTTCGACGCAGTTTAATCTTTTGTTTGATAATCCGATTAAACTCTGCCTCTGCGGTGCACTGGGAGCTGGGAATGCAGAAACGAGCATACATAAGTCTAGATACGAATGTATTAAAATGACAAGGAAAACATAATTTAAAGTAAAAAAAAAAAAGTGACACTTTTAATAGATGTGCATTATCTTATAGATTTGTTAAAAAGCATATTTATCTATGAGAAATTTGATAATAAAGTCTGGTTTGAGCCTCCAGTTTAGTAATTACATGCGTTTCTTTCTTTTACAGATAAAACTGTGTACAACAGACAGTTGACAGAAGAAAGGCCACTACAAGAGCAGGTAAGCTCTCTTTCTCCATGTCTCACAGCTAATTCTATCATCCAATATCCGGCCAAACCGGCTTTATGGTCACTTATCAAACAACCAAGGTATTAGCCCAGCAAACATTATTAATCAGAGCTTATATCCTGAGTGGAAATTGTTTGTTTAATGTTCGTCATTTCCCCAGATTGCTGAGGCGGACAGCGTGAAGGCTGCGGTACAGTCAGCTGGTAAGAGGAAACCTCACTGCCAATCAATTAATGTCTTTACTTCCGCCTGCTGGGTTCATGTTGCAGCGCTTCCAGTAAAGACGGGCGTCATCTGTACTGAGAAATAGCAAATATTAATGTGAGAGGAGTTCATGTTCACCACTTGTATTTCTTTCAGAGAGCAAGCGTCCTGCTGCCTCCAAGGACGCAGAGTCAGAGCAGGACCTTGATGACTTCACCGTGCTGAAGTCACTGGCTGACAGCCAGAAATCAAAGGACACCACTGAGGCACCACTGAAGAAGGAGGACAAGTACGTTCCAGATGAATCAGACTCGACCAAGAGCCGGCGTCTGGCTGAGGACTACGACTCCACCAAGAACGGGATGGACTACGGCAAGTACCAGGGTACGCACACCACACACCTTGTCCTGACATTGTTGGTTAAGGTGCAGCAGTGCTGCTGAACACGGTGTTGGGTCTGACTTCTTTCTGCTTGTGTGACCTTTGCCCCCCGTCGCCAAGGGCAGGCCTCATGCAGAGTGCTTCTGTCTGTCGCTGGCAGGCCACCAGGCAGACATTTTAGGAAAGAGTAGGCAGAGAAAACACGTGCGTGTGATGGGGCTAAGCAGAGACAGATAGAAAGAGTCAAAGACAGGACACGTGCATGCCAGAGAGAAAGATTATCCTCTCAGACACACTGCAGTATGCTGAGCTACTGTACCAGCTTCTCCTCTTCACAGAAGACTTTTAAATGCATGGCCTGGGGTTTTTCCTCAGAGACACCGACCAGAAGTTCACTCAAAATCCAATCATTTGCAGGTATATATACATAGATTTTTGAGTCTCAATAGATTTCATCAGATCAGCACACATTTCACTGTACACATATGTAATCTGATCTAATCATCAGCATAAAGCAGAGTCTCTGAGGCGAGGTGACTCAGTCACAAAGCGCTGAGTGCTACACTTCCATCGATTCGTGCGGTCGGCCCGCCAATAACAAGCAGCTCGTCAGGTTACGCTACATCTAAATTTGGCAAGCGTGGTCTGGATTCAATTTCTTATTTCCTGGAGTGAGACAGCAATAGGCCCGGTGTTTGAGGGCAAAGTACTGATGATTCAACCCGCCAATACTGGCAAAAAGGTATTCCGGTTCTGCTTATTTTTATTGTGCGTGGACGTTGGGAAGCAGAAGGGACTGTTATGTAAGAGTCAAGCTGTAACAAATTGCACATTTCTTACTCAGGCATGCTGATATAGATGTGTTGAATGTGAGGAGAGGAGAAAGCCAATCATTTATTAGTGACAACTCTTTTTGCACCTACTGAGAGAGATTTAATTCCTGGGATGTAATGGAGAGACAGAGAGGAAGTAGGAGAGAGTAGAGAATGAAACGGGGGTAAAAAGTTGAAAAAGCCTCAGTCCACGCTTCCCATTCATAGTCTACGTAAGCAGCCGTGCAATGCATTCTGGTAGCGTGGCGGCAAGATTGAAGAGACGGGGCGTCACGTTGGCCGCTGCTCATTTGCATAAAGTTGAGATCCAGGCTCCTTTATGCAAATCAGGGGCGATCCAAAGTCAAGACAGATTTAGAAACTGCATGGCTTATTTCTCACATAAAATGTTTTCAGCAACATATTTCGAGGAACTATTTTCATGATATAAGAGAAGTAAGTTTCCAAACGAGCCGCCATGTAGTTTCCGGTTTGAAAGCAGGGGAGCAGAAGCCTATGAGGAAGAGCGTTCATTCAATCAGGTGCCAAGTGCCTAGTAGCAGCCCATCAAGCGTCCAATGCTGGGAAGCGAGGAGATCACTCGCGATAAATAACGCCCCCTGTGGACACGTACAATAAGAATTAAAGCACCAGCTTCATACCTGCACACATCTAATAAGCACACATGATAACATATGTTTCGTATCTTTTCAGATGACCCAGAAAGCTTCCGTCAGGTCGACGGCACTCCGCTGACAGCAGAAGACATCGTCCAGAAGATCGCAAACAAGATCTACGAGGAGGATGACAGAGGGGTGTTCGACAGGATCGTCTTAAAGCTGCTCAAACTGGGGCTGGTAGGTTGTGAGCTTGTATGCCTGTTCGATTCGACACAGCCTGTAGCGTGACATTCACTCAACAGGAACTCTCTCTCTGTACGCTCTGTTTCACCGGGAGAGGAAAAAAATGTGTGAATTTGTCCAAATTGCTCCCAGAGATGGTTCTCTCAGTGAGAGTGATCAATATTTGATACAAAGAGGTTTATAGCCAGTACATGCTGTTCTGTTCTACCACCTCGTACAGCACATTTGTTATTACACATGATTGTTCTCAGTCTGTCTCTTTCTCTGTATCCTTCTGTAGATCACAGACAGTCAGGCAGATACTCTGGAGTACCAGGTGGCCGAGGCTCTCCAGGATCTCATCACCAAAAACGCCAAGAACAACGAGATTGAGGACGTCGAGAGCGACGACCAAGACACCAGGGGAGTGCAGGACGACCAGGGCTCAGATGCAAACAAGGTAAAAACCCTGCAAAGAAGTGATAGTGATGATAACAGTTAGGATGATGATAATAACAGCAAAAACTCCTGGCTTCTCCAGGACACGTGGGAGCCACCCAGGCGCAGCTACAAGGAAGACGAGGAGGATGAGGAAGAAGAAAACGATGATGAGAATGAGGACGAGGTGGACAGGGACGTAGAAGAAGAAGATGGGGGCAAAACAGACGCCAACACCTGGGACAAAGATACCGAGGAGGGCAACGAGGTGAGCCCTGAAGACGGTCTCCAGGACCTGCAGTACTTCCCCAACTTCTACCGTCTGCTCAAGAGTCTCGACTCAGGTGAAAACACAAACACACCCCGAGGTCACTGTGACAGTTTATAAATCATTGCTTCACAGCATCCTTCATCCAAAGATAGACGTTCTTCAGGACTAGAGAGCTGTTGTTGTCATGGCGATATTGTTCTCAAGGATGAGTCCATGCTTGTTTTATCCTCCTTTGCTTCCCCCGACACATCTCCCTAGGAATTGTGGATGAAAGGCGCCCACATACCTAATTATTTATAATCCCATCGTCATGACCCCCACTGTCAAACACCATGTGGTAACATTAACACCGTGGCAACCAATTAACTGTAAGAAAACATTGGTGCTAAATTTGCTCTCTGGTTTGCTGTTGCAGACCAAGACTCTCAGGAGAGAGAGACATTGATCACCATCATGAAGACGCTGATCGACTTTGTGAAGATGATGGTGAAGTACGGCACCATCACGCCGGAGGAGGGAGTGTCCTATCTGGGTAAGACATAACACAAACACCACAACTGTTTGTCTATAGTCTGATTCATTCTGTGCCAGAACGTCAGGCATAGAATAGAATAATAGGTGCCTCACTCATTGAAGTCCTCACTGCATTTGTGGTAAATAATACTATTTATTACACGGCTTTGTTGAATACTCTTTGTTCAATCACGGCATTTAACGGCGTGTTATTTCTTTATGGCAGACTTTTGCTATGTATAACAAACCGTTGCTATGGACACAGTCCTGATCTCAGACTCTGGCGGACCGTTTTTGTGTCAAATTATTGATTTCTTAAGTAAGTAGCCGTGTAATAAGTGGGATAATGTACAGCTAGCGGGTCATTGTTGTGCAATAAACCCATTCAGGGTGATGCGGCATCTGACGCAAAGCAGAGGGGTGGACCCCCGTCGGGGTTTATTTCACAACAATGATCGGCTCGCTGTACTTCATCCCTTACGTATACTTAGGTCAGGTATATCTTTATTTATTATCGTATAACTTTAGTGTGATTGTCCATTCTTGACCTCTGAGATTGTAGCTTGACAAAATATTCTTGACTAAATTTCAGTTTATTAGCTTTTTATGAACCTTTCATCCAGTCATAATGTGGTTTAAGGACCAGGAAAAAGTCCCATAAAAAGTCCCATAAAAGCTGGTATTGTAGACCTTGATTTGAGACGATTATATCAAATTATTGTATATCTCCTCTCTGGAATGAGGATTATATGATCATATTATGTTATTGTTTTACAAAATGATGTTGATGTTGTGAAAATTAATTCCTAGCAAATGTTAACTAAACTAACAAAAAGGAGGTTTCTGTTTTACACCTGCGAAGAGTTTTGCTGATGAAATGCATTACAGTAGAACACAGTTGAGAATAATGTGATATTTATTCCCACCATGTTGCATGTGCGGCTTACATGTGGATGACAGATTTAAAATCGAAGTTCATCCACTGCATTAGTTGACTAGATCACATGTCTATGTGTGTTATATATATGTGCTTTTTCCTCGTGTTCTATATGTGTTCAGCCGAGCTAATGTTCCCTATCAGCCGGTGCAGTGGAGTGTGAAGCCTGCACGGACAGATTAGTGTCAGGGGCACCCTGTATACCCAGGCTTGTTTTTATGGCTGGCCATCACATCAGTAGCCAGTGGAAAGGTCAGCCACCTGTAAAGGACAGCTGTCATCTCTCTGTGTGAGCCTTAGGAAACCCAAGACCCAACATCTCTCTCTCTCTCTCTCTCTCTCTCTCTCTCTCTCTCTCTCTCTCTCTCTGTTCAAATGACGCAGACCGAGACAGAAAAAAAAAAATTATGTGCTCTTTCATACATAGGAGGGGATTAGTTGTGCTTTAAAATCAGCTTGGCAGACGTGGTCTCATCTAGGGCAGCAAGATTACTATTATCGGTAATGTTTTTTTTATTTATGTATTTGTTTATTTGTAAGGGACAAGTACAGAGAAACATTGACAATATTGCAGAAACAGCGTCCGATGTACTGTACATGAAGCCAAAGCTAATTCTAACACCAGCCCCTTGATGGGCATTGATAGTTTAAATAATCATTAAAATTTCATGTTGCGGTTTAAAATCTTAGAAATCACCAAAATTCGAGGTTGAAATCATGATAAATACCCATCATAAGTTTCCTTGTTTGTTTGATAAATGACTTCAATGATTAATCAAAAACTGTTGATCAACCAGTTTGTTAACTTATTTTTTCACCATTAGTCATAACACATATGATAAATATAATTTGTAGCTCATTAGAATAAGTTTACATTGTGTTATGCCACAGTAAGAGCCGCGATCGAGTATTTTATAACTAAGGCTGACCTCATGTAAGGATTAATCAATACTGTTCCAGATGACCGCCAGCAGCTTGTTGTCTCTTACAGCGGAACAAATGACCACTGCTGACGTTACACGCCGGAACAAAACAGGCATATACCATTACACAGGGGTTTCCTAGGCAACCCCTCTGGCTTTATAGGTTGTGAGGGGATAATAGGACGGAATTCCGCCATCACCTAGCAACGCGTTAATGCCCCCCGTCCACACCTCCTCTCCCGACTGGTGATGCACCGATGAGTCACCAGGTACATAACTGAATACACACAGGGCTGCAAGTCAACGCTAATCGGGCGTTACAGGCCCCGAGATAGATAGAGAAAGAAAGATGTAGAGGAAGAGAGTGGGGGAGGAAGAAAGATGTTATGTTTGTGTGTGTGGGCAGAGAGAGAGGATGAAATAATGGGCTTCCACTGTGCTACAGGTGGGAGGAAGCAGCTTGAATACTCAGAACATGAAAGTGAGATGCTACTAAATGAGGCTGGAGTGAATGCAGATGAGAGAGGGAATTGTACGACTCCTCGATGCTCAGTTAGACGGCGCTGAAATCAAGCCTTCCTGTTTCTCTCATCTCTTTATTGACTTAATATCCAGATAATCGAATATCCTGTCACCGTGCAGAACTCCCTTAAGATCTGGACCTAGTTCAGAGAAAAAACGTTCCTCTGCTCTAACTTGCATATTCCCTCCTCTTTTTAGACTTTTGCACAGAGGTGTACTTAAAGTAAATGACCAAAATGTCCAATTTCCAAAAAGATATAGATCCTTATAGCTGCCTACAACTACATTATAGTGTGTGATAAACCGTGTGTTAAATATTTAAATACTGCTTCTAAAGCAGAAATAAGGGGACTTAAACTAAAATGTTACCAGATCTTGATATAGAGGATGAAATTCCAGCTGATCTCTGGGAGAGGATCAGTTGACACTTACCTTCAGTCTTTTTCAACCATATGATCTGTTTGTGTCATTCCCCGGTTGATCTGGGGTCTTTTATATTCTCTAATCTTGTTGTGAAAGCGTAACCCACTGTAATATTAGTGGTAACACACCCTGACAAATTAACTCCCAAAATAAATAAACGTGTTTGTTTGGATACATTGTGGATAAATGATCCCTATAACGCCTGTTCTTATGCTGTATTTTCTACAGTGCATGACTAAATTATTGAAAATGATAGTGGAAAGGAACAAAATTGTGTTTATCGCTATTGTCATACTCTTGAACTTCCTCTTGAACCTCCTCTTCATTAATTAGACAAAACCCTTTTCTAATGATAATCACCCTCTGAGTCACACAGGAACAGCGTGGGACTTTCAAACGGTCAAGAGGTTTTCATTCATTGTAGAGTGACCTGACATCACAAAGCCGGACAGATCTAAAGTAAATGTTTGGCCTGTTTGTTTCATCCACCTACAGAGAACCTGGATGCCATGATCGCCATGCAGACCAAGAACAAGCTGGGCAAGGCCCTCGGGCCTCCTGACTTCACTGGACCCAACGGTAAACAATCTCACTAGTTATTCTCCAAACATGTCAGACATCAATAAAATCACATCATTTTATTCAACATGGTCAGATATCATTATTAGGCTCTGTGGAGCTACATAGGCTTAATGCTTTTTTTTTGGTTATACTGTATGTTTTAAAATATGGTTTGATCATGTTGCTATCTATGGGGATAATTTGATTAACAAAAACACTAGGGGACCTAGTCATTACCAAATTTTAAGTTATACAAACCAACCTAGAAAGATGTGGGACAAAACTATAGGTTTTGGGAGGTAAAATGTTCCTTCAAAGAAATAGTTTGGCATTTTGGGAAATATGCTTGTTTGCTTTCTGGCGGAGAGTTTGATGAGAACATCAATACCACTCTCATCTCATCTCAAACTGTCTGTTAAATAAAAGGCTACAGCCAGTTAGCTTAGCTTAGCATAATGAATGAAAACAGGGGGAAACTGCTAGCCTGGCTCAGTGAGAAGATAACAAAATTCACCTACAAGCACCTCTAAAGCTCAACAAAAAACAAACTGCTCTCATACACCATTCGTAGCTATACCTACGAAAAGTAAATGCACAGTAATTTGTGTATATCAGACAAAATCAATTTGTATGTAATCCACATAACTGTGAACAAGGAAGTATATAGAGCGACAAACGCCGCGTAGGAAGGAGGTCGGGGTGGATGGGTGGGTCAAAAAACACCAGACTTTTGCGGAGGCTGATGTTCGTGTCCCGTGTGAAACCAGAAGTCAACGTTCATTTATTTGTCACGTAACTTTCGTACTTAAGTTACGCCACTTCCAGTGTTAATTTAACCCAAACCACGATATTTTCCTAAACCTAACTAAGTAGGTTTTGTCACATAACTTCCGCACTTAAGTTACGCCACTTCCTGTGAAGACGGAAGTTTATTTTGAAAAGACTGGAGCGGAAATACGGAAAGACGGTGAATATTCGTAGGAAAATGCACGAAAATTAGGAATAAGCCAGAAAGCGAACAAGCATATTTCACAAAATATTACTGATTTAGGAACTACTGCTATAAGTATAAGTATAAGTTGTAATGCTCCATGTACTGTTTCTTCTCTGTAGGAAAGAACCTGGATGAGGACGACAACACCAAGGCCGAGGCCGCCAAGATGCAGAAGGAGTATGAGAACCTGAAAGACTCAACCAAGGAGGAGCAGCCATCAACTGAGACCAGTCAGTCTACTTCCCAATCCTGATGACAAGAGGAAAAATGAATATAGATTGTAGATAGATGTTTAGTGATTTGATAATTTGCTAAAATAATTTTATACAATTTTGCCCCTCAAAAATGATAATCTGTGTGCCTTGTAAATTCCATGACTCCTTTTTTGTTTTGTTTTGTTTTTTGCAATTATGATTTTATTGTTTTGTTTTGTGTCAAATGTCCCAAATAAATGCAGAATTCTCAGATTCCCACCACATCAGTTCAATGAAGCAAAACATCGTCTTCACTCAGTGAAAGGTCTTTTAATGGCCGAGACCATTTCATGTATTCACTCAGCAGGGCTGACAGGAAGTGAACAACACAGTGTAGTCCAGGCCAATCACAGTTAAGTCCCTGCTTGTCCCTGATCTAGGCCAGTCCAATAACACTCACAGGAAAGCTTACCACAGCTGCCATTATTCACTGTCCCTGCACACTGTACTGTACTCGCTCATCAGTCTAATCCACACTAACACACATGCAGGCACGCATAAAAGAGAAAAACAAAACGAAACATAGAGCCGGATTACCACCAGGACATTCGTTTCAGCAGGAAATTATGTAAATCCTGAGCAATGTCAACTAAATTCTGTTATCTGTATGTAAACAGGCTGCACCCTGTTGCAAAATATGATATTTATGGATGAAAATTAGGGGCACAATCCAACTTTAATCTGTGGTTAAGCAATAGTCTGATTTTAATTAGTGGTTAATATCTACGTAAATCTCAAACTGTAGATGTTATATATTTACTGTAGCTACCTTTTAAAACATTGGGTGGGTCGTTTTTAGACTAGGGCCTGAAAAATAAGTGTCTTGTGTTGCTAGTTTAATGTGAAAGTAAAATCGTGGCCGTCAGAGTGCTCTCATTGTAACAGAAAATGAAAAGTGAAAGCATAAAGTCTTGCTTTAGGACAATTTGGTGGTGTAAATAATTGATACGTTAGCACTGTCTTACTCTTTGGTGGAAACTACTGTAGGCTATTCTGAGTGAATGTACTACAGAAGGGAAATCGACTTATTCTCAATTTTTCATGTCTCCTTTTCATCATTTTCTCAGATCGGCCCGGCAAGTCAGAGACTTATCTGGAGGCCATCAGGAAGAACATCGAGTGGTTGAAGAAACACAACAAAGAAGAAGGCAAAGATGGTGAGACACACTCCATTACTAGAGGATTTCTATTTCAGCCAGTCAGTCTAAACTGCTCTCCAAATCGACTTTCAAAGGCAGGGTGGGCGATCTTGAGATGTCAAGAGTACACTAGATTTTTAAAAATGATGCAGCTGAAAAAACGAACCCAGTGTTGCCAACTCTTTTCCAGTGATAGTAGCTAACAGCACCAGATCCAAAAGTCCCTAAATCTAGAGAGAAAGTTGCCAAGTCGGCAACACTGATAGTCCGTCGCTTCAGGCCAGATGATTTTCTTTTTTCTTCCAGAGCATTTGATTTATTGATTTCTGTTGGGAAGTAATGACGTTTTCAACTAATATACCAAAACATGCTTCTAAAATCTTTACCAACCCTGCCTTTAAGAGCCAGACCAAGAAAACATTCTCATTTGCAAACCCTCGTCTCCTCCTCGCTAAACTGTGGTGGGTCACGGACAGGTCTGAGGCGACGCACTGAAGTACAGAACATTTGAAGGCTCTTTTGTTAGCCCTCGATTTGCAATTAAAATGAGTGTGGGATACCAGGATGGATGCTTCACTCCAGATCTCATGAATATGGATCATTCTTGACGAGTCTGTCCTAATTACTCGGGATGCAGCTTCCTTGTTCAGACACAAAGGTCTATTCATTTATTCCCTCCTACCTGTTCCTCAACATTTATGGTATGATTATGACGATGCTCTTGTCTCTGGATGTACAGTGTTGGTGAGTGTGCATGTTTACTTACTGCCTCAGCCATACTGTAACTGTCAGGATTCATGAAGAATCCGCATGTGACCCAGAAAGTGCACCAGTGTGCAGAGCTGTGAAAACGCTGCACCCGTCTTAATAGGAGAAGCCTGCTGTTGGGCTCTCCACAGTGTAAAATCAATACCCAGTGGTGCTTCATTAAGCAGCAGAGGATGAAATGTTAATGAGTTCTCACTATTCAGGCCAACCGTCCACTGTTGATCATCTCAGCAGGACATCTCGAAACACAAAAAAGATCCAGCTCAGTGCAATTTATGGGTTCACTGATCTAATCTGAGCCGATCAATAGGTGATTATGCCACTTGGGAGTCAGTGAAACAATTAAAAGACATAGAAAATGACTAAGTTTGGCCTAGATTCTTGTGTGCATCTTAAACGCAGAAGGAAATAAAGGGCAGAGCTTATAGCGCTGCAGAGTCCGGAGCAGAGGGGCCGAAGCAGCAGGGAAGTTTTGTTCGCTGCTCATCTCCTACTAGGCTCTATATAGGACACTTGATTAGCATTCTGGTGCGTGGAGTGGTTGTCTGGGACAACAGGGGCCTCCCAGCCTCCCCGCCTGCCCGTCAGCGATCTGGGCAGACAGATAACAGACACACTGAGCACACACAGAGTCAAAATGTGCCCCCAAAATCACCCAATGTTCCACGTAGTGGCACTCAGTAGCTGAAATGATACACTACTTTGTACCACTTTAAACCTCGTCCTTATTCTCTCTCTATATTTTTCTCTCTCTCTCTATATATTTCTCTCTCTCTCTCTCTCTCTCTCTCCGGAGAAAGTACAGCTGGAGGAGAACAAAAGCCTTTTCAACCAAACAGCAGTGTCATAGTAACAGAGTGGGCGACGGGCCATTTATTGTGTTTACTCTATACCAGAAGCACCCATTAGGACAATCTCAGTGTGTGTGTGTGTGTGTGTGTGTGTGTGTGTGTGCGCCTACACACCACACAGATTAGCCAGAGGAGCAGATGGACGTCGAGTCGACATCCTTGTGTTCGGCTCCTCGCAGCCAAGATTGAGAGAAGCGGTGCTGCGTCTCTAATTACATTCAGTTAATCCCTCACACGCGCCATGTTTGTCATCTGCAAAGCAACTGTATCTTGAGGCAGTGCAATAAGTTGCTGCTGTTAGAAATGTCATTAGGAAGTTGTTGTGTGACTTCTTGGCCGTCCTTCTGATCCCCTATTTTTTTTTTTTTTCTGAGTCAGTCAAAGCAGGGAGAAGTGGTGCAGCAGCTGTTTGCCTCCTCTCTGAAACTCATTAGTTACCATGATGGATAATACAGAGTTAGGTTGTTTTCATCTCTAAATATAGCCACATCCTGCTGCTGCCTTATGCTGCTTTGTTAAATGACGACGGCTTGTCTAGATCAAGGTGAATACAAATGGTGCTTCAAAAGAGGTATTTTTTTTAAAAGGTGTTTCAAGATCTTTTAGTATTTGAGGGAGTTTTTTGGAAATTACTACCTGAAACTGATGACATCGAGTAACCGAAGGAAAAAGCACGGTGTCATTTTTTTATTTTTAGCTATTTTGTTTCCATAACATGTCTTCTTTCAGACTCCAAAATACACATTTAGGTGTTTATTTTACTACTTTGGCTCTTTGCATCTGTAGATTTCTCCTAAATTCACCCAAAGTTATCACTAGATAATGCCTCAGTTACATATTTAAATTAATTGAAATAATTGTCTTAATGTAAGTATACACCTGGGGAAGTTTCATGGTGATATCTATTAGTTAATATTTCTATCATATTCACCTGTAGTGTCTTAATGTATGGAATTTTATAACACATCCGTTTTCTCAAAATGAGTTTTTTCTCTGAGCCAGAAACCTCCACTTCAGTAGCACTTATATTCACCAAACCTTCCTGTTTCATTCCTATCTACAATATATTCTGAAGGTTTGCTCATATGTCATTCATAGCCTGATTTATAGAACATTTTATTCCTAAAAACATGGCAAAAAAATGTTTTTTCATGACTGTTGACAATATTTTCTGATTTATGGAGTGATAAAAATATATCCTAAATTCCCCCTTTAAAAACCTTTGACTTTAATGTGTCAAAAAATAAATAAATAAAAGAATTTTGAAGCTGGCTTTACCCAATGTTCAGATTTCTGTTCTGGAAATATATGAAAATGAACACATATTTTATAAAATAATGCCTCATTTGCATATTTAAACAGACATTTTCAGAAAACTTGCAATACAAAAATAATTGTCTTAATGTAAGTAATCATTTCAAGTAGTCCTTTCATTGTAAGAAGTATAACTTGACAATCATGTTTCACTCTGATCTTTCAGCCCTCTTACAGTATTATGTATGTGGTATCTTCTTAACCCCAGACAAACAGGCTAACTCTGACCTTAATCCTCCTTGATAATGAACTACCGTACCGGATTAGGTCTTGTTTGGGTGTGCCGTCTTAAGAAGTTTAATGTCTGATCTATCCTGCCAACCACCATGGCCTCATGATCTTCCTCTTTGAATCTCAGATTATCAACCCATCCTTTGTTTTGTCTCTTTCCAGATTACGACCTGTCCAAACTGAAGGACTTCATGGACCAGCAGGTCGACTCCTACATTGAGAAGGGCATCATCGCCAAGGACGAAGGCGACACCATCAAGAGGATCTACAGCAGCCTGTAACGCCATCGCCCATCCTCCAACAAGCCTCTGGCCTAAATCACAGGACTGATTAACATCTCCAACAAAACCCCGACTACTTACAGTTATTTCCCATGGCATGGTAAAGTATATACTGTGTATTCCAAACTACCTGCTGAGGGGAACTCTTTGACCCTCCTGGACATTCCCAAAATGTATCAAGAGAAGGGATTTAATAATACTACCAACAAAACAGCAAAATGATTCTTTACAGCTACCTAACTGATTATATTTGCACGCCAAGATCGCAGAGTAATAATCACTAGAATATTATTAAGAGAGAAATCAAAGTATTTTATTTAACCAACTCACACGTCAGACTAAATGCTAGCATTTACTCCAACCTGACTCCTGTGGGAAATGAATGTTATGAGAGCTGTAGCTTTGTCATTTTCCAATACAGTTTTTGCAACAAAATGCACATATATCAAATTGTACTCATTCTGTGTAACCTGTCTTAGCCTATTATATTCCTTTTTTTTCCGGTGTATATGTAAGATCTTAATGTATTCTCGCTTTTTATTTTACCAAAAATATATTTGTTGTGCATCATGTCAGTGCCCTCCGTGCTCCTGTTATGTTCTGCTGTAACTCCTCTGGATGACCACTAGGGGGCTGTGTTTGTACCATCAATGCTCTCTGCATGTCTCTGTGAGTTCAACATTTCCATCTCTGTAGAGACTCAAGATAAGTATTTTTAAATGTAAATATTTGTGATTTTTTCCTAAAGTTTAAACGCAATTAAAACATTGCCTTTTCTTTATCTGTGTACTTAAATGTGACAATGAAGCAGCACTGAGAAAAAAAACACCAACTACTGACATCCACATGCTCACAACAACCTGCATTGCAACCCAGTTGCACAGCAGTTTGTGAAATAGTCACAAAATTGAATGTACTGATTCGTGTACATAGACACGAATTTCACATTTTTTTTGTGATGTTCAGCACAAAATCAATTTGTATGTAATCCATGTAATCGTGAACCAGGAAGTATTAAGAGCGACAAACGCCACATAGAGAGGACGTCGGGGTGGATGGGTGGGTCAAAAAACACCAGACTTTTGCCCAGGAGACCGCTGTTTGTCTCCCATGTGAAACCACAAGTCAAAGTTGTTTTATGTGTCTCGTTACTTCAGTACTTAAGTTATTTCAACCCAAACCACGACCTTTTTCTAAAGATAACTAAGTTGTTTTTATCACGTAACTTCCTTACTTAAGTTACACCACTTCAGGTGTTATTTAAACCCAAACCGCAAACGTTTCCTTAACATAACAAAGTCGTTTTTTATCCAACCCTAACCAAGTTGATCTTTTCCTAAACCTAACTAAGTAGTTTTATTTTGAAAAGACTGGAGCGGAAATTGACACGTGTGTCACATGTTGCTGGACATTCGTAGGAAAACGCACTAAAAATATGCGTCATGAAAAAAAAAGGAAATTCGTGTCTATGTACATGAAGCAAATAGATTAAATTTCGTGACTATTTCACAAACTGCCGTGAGACTGTGTTGTGCGTTGTCATGAAAACACACGAGATCTTCATGTCTGGTTTAATCACATATTTATTCTCCCCAAATAAAACCAATAGAATTTAAAAGCACAATAAAACAGCTGTTACAGACAGTTCTCCACACACATAAATAATGCATTCACACTTCAAAAATAGAGCAGTCCCTTCTTTTCCCCCCAAAGAACAAAGCGTCTATGAGGCTAATGGGACGTGTTGAAAGGCTTGAGTCCATCCACCGCTTCTGTTTGGGGAAAAACACTGATGAGGAAGGCCTGAATATACTCTCCAATGATACTATTCTAGGAGGGGATTTAGCACATCAGAAGCAGTTAGCAACTAGCTAATCCTTCTGGAAATGCTTAGCGCAGTGTGTGTGTGTGAGTTTATATACTGTATGTGTGAACATATGCAGCAGGTGGGTTTCTTTACAGCAGCTTCAGAAGCATATGATGAGTGGACGTGTGCTCGGATGCTATTTATATCAGATGCTCCTCCGCGTTGTTAAGTCTCCAACTAAAACTGTACAAAATAACAATCGTTTACATCGTGATAGTTGCATATTAATAAATAAAAGGCAAACATGACACTTTCGTTCAACGTGGTTCGGTAAAACCAAAAAGGTAAAGAAGGAAAAAAAAAAAGCGATGCGGTTGCCGTGCCGTTTGTAAGTTTGAGCATGGATGTGTCGGCAGTAAATGGACGGGTCCTTTATATCTCCTGATATGATGATGTGGGGGCCGTGTAGTCCTCCTCGTTGTTCCTGCGGATGAGAAAAAAGATACATAACCTTTAAATTGTGTTGAGAAGTTACAGTGGAAACACATTTTAATATAATCGCACACACTTTCTTTAAAAAGGTCCAGTGTGTAGGATCTGGTGGGATCTAGTGAAGCTTCTCCCGTGTGCCAAGCGTGTTGGAGAGCTACGGTGGTCGGCGCGAAAACGCGAATGGCCCTCTATAGAGCCATTTGGAGCAGAGTGTGTGTGTATGTGGGAAGTGAGTGGTGAAGCGAGAGAGAGGGAGAGCGGCGGCGATGGGAGCGAGTAACGTTATCCTCCCTATGTAGAAATAAAACAGCTCATTCTAAACTAACAAAAACAAAACGATTCTTATTATCAGGTGATTATACACTAAAAAAAAAACATACTTATTAATATTATATTCCATTTCTGCCAATAGATCCCCCCTTAAAGCTGCACACTGGTCCTTTAACTCCTTTCCCCTTTTTCCCCCTCTGCTTGTCTGGTCACCAAGGTGAGCCTGCTGTGTGTGAATAATGGATGAGGCAAACCAAACGGCCGTATTTGTTCTCCGTCACAGCTGAAGGCTCATCTGTTCTCTCAGTACAACACACCAGTGTCTTGAGCTTAATCGTGAAGTTGAACGTTTTGCTGTTAGCTGATAAATCTCTTAGAGAAGCTACTTGAGAAATGCAAGCCTTCACAAACTCCTTAATTGGGAGGAAATCGTTTCTCTTTAGAGCTACTGCACACGTTCAAACTATACAACAAGGTTGAGAGGGAGAGTCCAGCTGCCAAGGATTACACTTAATTAAGGGAAGAAATATAGAACGATCAAAATCAATAGAGGATGGAGAGGAAGGTTTTAAACCATGACTTTGCAGGAAAATGTGAAGAGAGGAGAGAGAGAGAACAGTGAAGGTAGGAGGCAGAAATAATGTTGCTTTATAGATTCCCTTCTTCTTCTTGAGTAGAAAACATCCTAAGGGATGACTGGATCAATCTTTTAAACTAAGAACAACTCGCTATGAAGGGCTCAGTGTTTGGTCTAAAAGGGGCATCTGTAGCAAGGTGTCCTTGAGACATTGTCACTGAACTCCAAGTTGCTCCCCGGGCGTTTTACAGCAGCCCACTGCTCCTAATGCTTATGTATGACTTAAATGCAGAGGTCGAATTTCACTACGTTGTGCCGTGTATGATTACATGTGATGATAAAAAAAAATAAAGTTAAAGAGACGGTTCATGGAAACAGGGACTGGTTCCAATAGATTCCAAATGTACTCATTTCTTGCAGGGATCTGGTGGAGACTGAACCTGCCTGATCCCACGTTATTCTGGTGGGATTTTAGAGCTGCAACGATTAATTGATTAGTTCTCAACTATTAAATTAATTACCAACTTTTTTGATACTTGATTAATTGGTTTGGGTCATTTATTAAGAAAAAAAAAAAAATTCTCTGAATCCAGCTTCAAAAATGTGAATATTGTCCAGTTTCTTTACTCCTCTATGACAGTAAACTGAATATCTTTGAGTTGTGAACAAAACAAGACATTTGAGGACGTCATCTTGGGCTTTGGGAAACGATGATCGACATGTTCACCATTTTCTGATATTTTATAGACCAAACGACTAATTGGTTAATCGAGAAAATAATCGTTAGTTGCAGCCCTATGGTATTTATAACCACCTTTAAGAAAATGGGGATATGTATTTGCATATTTAACAACTTAACATTTGAATTCAAACCGGTAACTATAAACCTGTTCCGACTCATAACTTGTTTCACTCCATCTAATTTGGCATAACCACAGTTATTAGGTTTTGGAAGTGTTTCTCTTTTCACCCTATTTTCCATATCATCCTTTCTTATTATAACCCTTAATAGTCATTTTATAATATATAATCACAACTCCTGTTTTTTAAAAATGTATATACGAATAATTAAGGTATTAAACGATTGCAATAAATGTAAGTGACGGGTAGGACTGCCCCTCATCTAATCCAGCGTTTTAGTCAACTAAGATTTCTTTATGCTTTTTTCATGCTGAATGACTTATTTCAAAGAAACGTATGAGCACATCTCTGGTTAACACAAGATTTAAAGTGGTGCTTTTGTGTGATTCTTTGTGGAGAAACTCAGTTTTACAGATCTGTCGATTAAATCAACTAATCGATGGGTCGACAAAATCGTATAAGTGTTAGTCGACTAAGAATTTCTTTGGACTTGGACTAATGTAAATCCATATAATAATATCATAGTTATTGATCAAACTGTGAGATATATGAAGATCTCAGGTCTTCTAAAAGAAAATGTGTCAACAAGTCAACTATTCCCGACAGTTGAACTTAAGAGGTTAGTGGTTTGTTCCATCCGAGGGAGGAAGCCAAACAGGCATGCGGTCTGTGTTTGCTCTGGGCCTGTGTGGAAACAAGCGAGCAGAGGTTTGTCTAAACACACAGCAGCAGCTCCACACAGCCAACCTTTGATGTGGCTGCAGACAGAGAGAGACAGAGCTTTAACACAAAGCTCGGCTTCGCCTCAGCCGGTAGGTAAACATTTAAAGAGAAATAAAAAACTGTGTCTTGCACGTTTACTCAAGGCTCATGTCTTTGTAAAAACAAAACACGGTAACACACATAGGAGATGTGCAGTCAGTGGTCATATAATAAGGAAATACTACAATAGTACCTTATACTGACACATAGTATGTACAGTATATACTATGTAGTAGTATTTCAAGCATGGACCAAGTAATGACAGTTAATCACATGATTTTAATAAAGATAGTCCTAGTTTAATTTAGTCATGAAATTTTCTACTTTCTATTTTCTACTTTCTACTAGAATTTTTTTAAGATTGTAAACTATTTCGCCTTGAGGATTTCTTTCACATGAAAAAAGGAGTTACAACTCAATACCAGATCATAATATAAAAAAACAAATTAAAATCAAATTAACAGTAAATAGGGAAACAATGAAAATCCTAAATGTTATTATTCTGTGGTTTAATTATATCCATATGATTAGGGCTGTCAGTCCATTAAAATAATTAAGTGTGATTAATCGCAAATTAACGTTTTTTTTGTATCTGTTCAAAATGTACCTTAAAAGGGAGATTTGTGGGAAAATACACTTGCTTAATGCAAATGTATGTATATATTTATGACTGGAAATCAATTAACAACACAAAACAATGACAAATATTGTCCAGAAACCCTCACAGGTACTGCATTTAGCATAAAACAATATATGCTCAAATCATAACATGGCAAACTGCAGCCTAACAGGCAACAACAGCTGTCAGTGTGTCAGTGTGCTGACTTGACTATGACTTGACCCAAACTGCATGTGATTATCATAAAGTGGGCATGTATGTAAAGGGGAGACTCGTGGGTACCCATAGAACCCATTTTCATTCACATATCTTGAGGTCAGAGGTCAAGGGACCCCTTTGAAAATGGCCATGCCAGTTTTTCCTCGCCAAAATTTAGCGTACGTTTGGAGCGTTATTCATCCTCCCTCGCGACAAGCTAGTATGACATGGTGGGTAACAATGGATTCCTTAGGTTTTCTAGCTTCTTATGGTACCACTCAGCTTTAAAACTGAGCCCGCTACAAGGTAAAAATGACAAGTTGTGTTATGGTATGAACTGTTTAGTAGATAAATGTGATAAGACCTTCCTTATTCTTTCAGGGGAAATTAGAGATCTATAACCTAGTTTCAGATCAGCCGTGATAATAGAGACAATGGACAGTTGATGCCAGTGCAGCTGCCAAATCGGTCAGGTAATGTTACCCTGAGGCCAACAGGAAGGAAACAAACACAACAGCTGCTACAGGAGTGCCTGTACCCACTGTAGTATGAGCCAAACACTTTTAGAAAGGCTGAAGTGGAAAAACGATGTATACTCCATACGTCGCCTGGTCTGTAGAGGAAACTGCTGCGCTGTGACTCAGTCCTGACTAAACTGATAGTACCAACAACGCCTGTGTGTCTGTCTATGAATGAATGGAGGTATGTCAGCCAGGCATCCATCACTACCTCACTACTCAGCTGTCTCAACATGCAGTGTCAGGAAGACGTGCTCAGGCCTGATTCAGCAAGCCAAATCTCCTGCTAAATATCTGATTGTTGCATAATGTGGCATCTGACTAGTACAGCAGGTTCGGGAAAAACCCTGATTCCTGTCTTCGATCCTCCTTCCGTGAGAACATTTGCACTTCTGTGTCTCTTTTAATGCTGATAGGGACTTCTGACAATCACCTACTGAGCTCAGGAACGAGTCTAGGCCTCATTTCTTGCAAGAATTTCAAAGCTACAGCGATATTTAGTCTCAGTCTAAGACTACGAGCTGCTTTTTGGGGGAAAAAGGGGCTGTGAACAGTAACAAGACACTGACAAAACACCCAGGCTTTTCCCAAGACACATGCCTACAGATGTCGGATTTGATCATAGCAAACTTAATGTATCCTCCTGTCTATTAAACTATAAATGTGCTACCAACACTTTGGCAGGCAGAAAAAAAATGAGTCTGCTTTAATGATCACTCAGTGGCCATTATCCTAACCAAGAAACAGAAGCACCATTTGCTGCTGACAGGTATCCATCATTTCTATGAGGCAACAGTCAGCCCTCACACCCACCATAAATACCATCTGATTGGATGCTCAACAAGCACAAGTCTAAATGGACCATTTAGGGAAAGGACCGCTCCATTTATTTTTAATTTAGCAATATTCAGGAAGATAATTCCTGGGCGATGAGCATCAACAGCCCGGTCTGAAAGTGTGTACTCGTCAAAAACACGCTGAAAAAGAAGCAGCGCTCTGCTTGGGTGTTGTTCAACGTCTCACCTTACTTCCTCTTCTTTCAGTCGACGCGCTGCCTGCTTTGATTGTTTAATTTGCAAGTCCAGTCTGTGTAAGAAGTCTTTGGCTGACAGCTCCTCTTGCTGGGGGGGTTTGGAGTTCTCGGGGGGCGGGGAAGGGGGCGGCGAGGGTCCCTCGATATCCTGCAACACGACACAATCTGTATCTGCCTCCTGGCACGCTGTTTCTCCGTCCCCGTCGGGAGAGTCCAGAGACAGTCCGTTAAATATGGAGCGCTTCTCCGACATCACGGGGATGTTGAGGCTGTTCTTCAGGAAAATGCAGTCGTTGCTGAACAGCTTGTTGGTTCTCTTGACTTGCTCCATCTGGCAGATCAGGGTGACAGCAAAAAATACAGTGTTCAAAAAAAATAGTATCACCTTCCTTGTTTTGATCCTTTGCACTTAAGCTTAGACCTGAGGACCAAATCACCTTATATAAATGTGTGGTGTCACTGATATAAATATATGGAGTTGCTTTTATTTATCCATAACAGTCAGTCTTTAAAGAGGACCTGGGTTTTTTTCTATTTAAGGTTTCTACTAGAACACTATTCACTATAAACACCATTTCTCTCATACTGGCTGATTGGTCAGTTATTAATGCTCATTATATTGTGGCACTTTTGTATGTTCTTCTTGTTATTGACCACACATTCAAGTTCACACATTGTTCAACTGGAAACCTTTAAGCCTGTGGTTGCAATACTGTGCTGTTGGGTTGAGATAAGACAGTAAAGAGGAACCAACCGTATCTGAGCATCCTGAATGTTACCTTCTACATCACTACTCTGCAACCAACACCTATCCAGTCCTAAGTGAATACCTATTCAATAGGGAGAGTAACTCCCTTTGGCGTGGACTTTGGGCTTTGTAGTTTTGCAGACCTTTTACATGCAAAAAAAAACTATACAACACACTAAAGGAAAGGGAAAAGGCACAAAAGCACAATAAGCCCCCTTTAAATATTTTTGATTGACCAAAATTACTAGATTATACGAGCATTTTTGGACACAAACTCTCCATTAAAACCCTATACTTTGAAATTAGCGTCAGAGATTAAGTTTGTTAGCAGCTGTTTGAGCATGCTAAATTTAATGAACAGAGGAAACCTATGCAATTCTGTCTTTAAATTGAAAGTTAGCGTCTTATCAAACATTACATTTAAATTAGATGTTATTTTGACTGTACTTAGATATGCAATATTTCTTTAAAAAGTAGAATAAAGAGGAATGTAAAAATATTTTCTAAAATAAAATAATGCAGGATCTGTTTTAATTGATATTGGGGCAAACAAATGTGCATGTAATTACATTTCCGACAACCAATTAACACAGTTGAACCTTGGGTATTTAGAGGCCAACGAGGGTCTGGGGAACTTGGGCCCCGGGGCAGTTTCCACTTTGTCAGGTTGGTAATGCAGAAGTACGCATGCAAACTTGTAAATGAATACTGTCTGCCCTCATTCTCCACTTCCTTATTATTAACATATAATAATACTTGCTGGAGAAGATGTGGGGCCATAAATGTAGACCATTCACATATATTTTGGCTTTGCCCTGAAGTTGCAGTTTTGGGGAAATGTTCATAAGGTTATTTGCAAAAATAAATTGGGCTATGATATACCCAAGTCATGTATAGTACTGTATTTTGGTAATATGACTGGAAATACTGTGTTAAGAGAAGAAAGATACCTGCTGTAAGAAGGCCATTACGAAGAGATGATATAAGGCAGAACCACCTATACACAAGATTGATGGTTGAAAATTGTGAATGAAATATGTGATATGGAACTGTTAACCCAGAGGATGAGAGCACAAGAGGAGCAATGTGGAGAGAAGTATGGACAATGTTTACATTTCAACAACAAGATGAGGAAATTAACCATTGAATATGTTATAGAAAAATAAAAAATCTTTGTAAAGACAGGGCCATCTATATCCTTTCATGTTTTTTTGTTTTTGTTTTATTGTTCTATGTGTATGTTGTCTTTCTGTGATGGAAAAACAATACAAATAAAGTATAAAAAAATATATATATATATATAATAATCCTATTGCATTAATAGTGTGCTCTCAGAACTGTCACCACCTTGGGTGTTGGCCTGTGTTGTGAAAATGAGAGTAAAATCAAGAAGTGAGCTCTATTCCCAAAAACTGAAACTTAATACAGAAATAATGTAAATGTGTTAGGTGAAAACTCCCTCCACTGGGCCTATGAGATGCTACAGCAACATTTCTAAAGAGCTCTGGTTGTTGAAACACCAACATAACAGAGTGCTCAAAGGCTTTCATGTGGTTATTTCTGGTCTCAAGTCTATTTTTGCTCCATGAACTGACTCTGATGTGCTGACAGATCCATGAAATCAATGAAGATCAATGAAATGTCATGCATAGAGGAAATAGGCGTTGATGCTGCTGTGTGTGGCTCCTCTGATCTGTCAGTGAGGACCATACATGCAGTCCATGGTGAGGACTGATCGAATGCATTACGTCAAGCATCACAACACAACACAGTCTACCATGATGCAGCGGTTGTGTTGTGCAGCATCCCTTACCGTGACACCGTATTTGAGAGCGATCCCTTGCAGGGTATCACTGTCTGCAACACGATGCTCGATGTATTTCTCCCCCAGAGAGGCCGTGACGCTGGCTGTGCTTCCGTACGAGCGGATCTTGGTCCGGGCCAGGCTCTGGGACAGCTCGCTCTCTGACTCGGAACCGGACCTTGACCGAGGGAAGATGGGCTGGCCGAACCGTCCTCCTCCTCCTCCTCCATCCCGCAGCGGCAGGACGGGCGAGAACTCCGCCATCTTCTCTTGAATAGATAGATAAAGAGCCCGGTTACCTCTCTGGTTCGTTTGCGTTACCGCTCCGGTTGAGTCGCTGCGGCGGAGTGAGTCTCTGGTTCAGGCCGCAGGGAGCTTCCCATCCCCGGTCATGTTCAGCAGGTCACCCGGGGGATCAGAGACATGTTTCGGGACCACTACCACTACCACTACCTCACGGGTAGCCTCTGTCATAGATCCTCACGTTGACGTAAAACACCCGGCAGGAACAACAATAATACAGCTTCCGGTTACACTTTCAAAATAATTCATAATATGATCATTACAAATATTTGTTGAAAGGGTTTGAAGTACAAAATGCAAGTAATGTAAGTATTTGGAATAAGGTGGAGTAAACTAAAATGTATAAGTATTGCTTCAACTGAAAATGTCAAATAGACCTATTTCTTTCATATTTTATTTCGAAAATTCAATTTTTACATAAACAGGTTCAGATTTTTCATCACAAAAAAAATCAGCAAAAATATTTGATGGAATAAAAATAATATTAAAATAAAACAAATTTACAAAATATAAAATGTAAGGAAAGGAAAAGCATTGATTTGGGGTTTAAGAATAATGTATGCATGGTCGGATGCTGTGTATTGTATATACTGTATTGTATTGTGTATTGTATATACTGTATTGTATTGTGTATTGTATATACTGTACATGTATGTACAGTATATATGTCTATATATATGTATATGTGGTATGCAGTGTGCGCATGTAGTGCAATGTGCGGTGTATGTATGTGTATGTGTATATATATATATACATACATATATATATATATATGTATACAGTATATATATATATATATGTATATGTGTATGTATGTGTATGTGTATGTATGTATATATTGCGGGTTGTATTGCATGTGCATATTGTATATTATAAATTGTATATTATAAATAATAATTTGCGCATATAAGAAAAGATAACAAATAGTCAATATGATTAAGTTAAATATGTAAGTAATGAATTGGTATTGTGATTAAGTTATATTATAAGTAATGAATTGGTATTCTGGATTGATAACAAATTTATATTTTGATAAGGATAATTACATCAGTAATTAATTTATATTTCTGTATGACACAGATTAAAGGTAATAATTATAGTTAGGATAATTGTAAATAATAATTATAGTTAAACAAATTTAGGAAAATGTAATTAGAGTATATATGTATGGCTCAATAAGGAAGATGGTTAATAATTAATAATTGATTGATGGGGGCTGGGATTAAATACGTTTATACTTCTTCTCACTCCTTTTCAAATATGTAAATCAAGGCATCAAGTGTTAGACAATTTATTTTTCTTACGCTTTTCATTGTGTGTAAATACTACTTGTTTCTGACTGTCCACTTGTTGGTATGATCATTATTTTTCTTTATTTTTTCTTTTCTTTATTTTTGTATTCTACATGTTCGTAATCATTTTTTAAATGAAATGAAATGATCAATAATGATAAAAACCCACCGGGGCTGTTAAACAATGTGAATACATTTGAAATGTCTAATAACATGAATGACAACAATAATGACGTCACAGTAACCGTCCAGTTTGCCTGTTAAAGAACAGTTGCTAACCTCCTGGTAACGTTAGCTAACATTTAGCAACAACATAGTGGAGTCATTTACTAGCTCAACAAAAAGAAAAAGGGAAGTAAACAAACCGTATTAGGATTTTTATTAACAATAAAGTAGCTACATTTTACGTTTACATTCCCTGGACTAGCTTGTTCCAGCTATGCTACATTAGCTTAGCTGCGTTAGCTGATGTGAAACAGCTCCATTCAGCCAACTGCCCACTTGTCAACAAACGTGAGTGTACTGTTGACAAGTACATGTACTGGTTCAGGTGTGGCTAATCCAACCAACAACATATTGTATTCAAACAAACTACCCAAAGTATTATCTATTAATCTGCCATTCCTGTGAAACCAGATATTCATCACACTGTGAGTTCATGTTCAGAGCAGGTATGCAAAGAGATGTGCTGTTGTAGTCTCCTTTGAATGTAGTGACACCTATTTAATTGCCTTATTTGGCTATTTAGTTAATTTCAAATTTAATGTAAATTACAATATACTGTATACTTAAATGTGACTTTAAAGGTTCCATATCGTGCTCATTTTCAGGTCCATGTTTGTATTTTGTGTTTCTACTAGAACATGTTTACATGCTGTAATGTTCAAAAAACACTTTATTTTCCTCATACTGTCAGCCTGAATATACCTGTATTCACCGTCTGTCTAAAATGCTCCGTTTTAGTGCATTTCAACGGAATTGCGTTGCTAGGCAACAGCTTGGGTCCATGTTTACTTCCTGTCAGCTGATGTCATTCACATCCACTGCAACAGGAAATAAACTTGGACACATTTATTCTTTATTTCGTTTACGTTTAAAACTGCGAAATGGTCTAAATATTGTATAGTTGTGACATCACAAATGGACAGAAATCCTGACGGCTTGTTTCAAACGCTCAGTTTCTGAATACGGGCTGTGTGTGTTTCTCTGTATATTGAGCGTTTTGATAGTTTAACAGTATTTATATAAAGCACTTAAACCTGCTTTATAATATAAAAGACATGAAAATCTCACTTTTTACAATATGAGACCTTCAAAGCAACACCTGCATTATTAGGCTACCTAATCTTGAGGCTGCATCTCGTTGATGTAGTTAAAATCTTGTCTTAAGGGCTTTATTGTTTAAATTTACATTGTGCTTATCTTACTAAATAAAGTTGTGAGTAATACAGTTAGAACAAACCAGTTATTGCTCGCTAATACAAAGCTAGCCCAGGAGTTTAGACTCAGAGTTATGCCGGTTATCCCTTTTATCAGATACTTGCCATCAATTGCATTGATCTTGTAAAACAGCAGTAAAATAGTCCCTCATTAGGTGGCTACAATGAAACGTCCTTATAAATCCAAGACTGAGCTGGTTATTAGTTAGCTCACTTTTCTTGTGTAACAAACACATAATGAAGTAGGACCGAGATTCTTTCACATTGGGTGAAAATATTCAGCAGGTCTCTGTGACCACTAACCACTGCATGTGACATCTGGAGCCAACGTCACTTTGGATGGCCTCTGTGAGAGGAACCTGGTTAACAGTCCCATGACCAACCACCATGCATAGAAATAACGTGCTTTTCATTATTACCACATGGTAAAAGCTATTAAAAAACATATGAGGGATTTTCCCAAGCTGGGATATCAGTGTCATAAAGTCTGCCAAATGAGGACCTGACTGTTTATACACTAAATAGAATTTTCCCGTATTCCTGGCAGTCATATTGACATCAGTCGCACAAACAAAACATTCACCTTTATTTTTAGAAAGGAAAGGAAGAATTAAATTGAGGTGATACAGTTACAGTAAAACAACATTAATTATGTAGAAACTGTATATTTTTTATATATATATTTCTTTACACTTTGTCTAAGTGTATTGAATGAGAGTTTTGATATAATTCCTTGGAAGATGTTTGTTTCAGTGTAATTTTATAATCATAGTCCGTCATTTAAAGTCCATATTCTTTCCTTTAAAATTATGTTTTGACCCATATGATGCTTAAAGCAGGGACTCTCAAACGTTTTGGGGCCAGGGACCCCTTACAGGGGAGAACATTTTCAAAGGACCCGTCATAATCGTAATACAGATTAAGCACAAAGACGCCATTGGAACTATTTGTATTCTAAAAAAAATGTTGAACCTAAATATTTCAGACCTTTTGATAGTGATAAACAGATCATGTTAGCATAAAATGAAATAATCCTTTATTAGTGCCACAGCGGGGAATGTTATTGAATGTTAATACCGCTCATATACCTTTAAACAGAAGGTGATTTTATTCAACTTGACAGCATTTATAGCCTATATTTCAAGCTATTGATCTTAAAAGCTTTCAGAAAATTAACAGTAGCAAAACAGGCATAGTCCTAATAAATCCAGATATTTAACTTTACCAGTCGACTGTCAGTTAGTGCTTGAATTTAAAAATAATGAACTTATTGCTGTGTGTCACAATAATATCAGAGTTTCTAACATAGGTTGGAGTAATGGACACAATATGCTTGTTTTATTGGCACAAATGGTCCCCCACTTTTTAATGATACAGCACAATTTTTATAATTTATAGCAATTTATTTCGCGGACCCCCTGACACAGTGTCACGAACACCTGGGTATCCCCGGACCCCACTTTGAAAATCACTGGTTTAAATACATACTAGCATGTTCAAGAATACATAGTTGCTCTATGGTTTTTCCATTCTGGCTTTTACTATTGTCTTCTTTATGCCAAACCAATTTTTATTTTTTTTTGTATGGTTACACCAATAATAAAATGTTTTTCAGTACATTGATGTTTACATGTACGACACTGACGGTAGCAAACGTAAATTAGTTTTTCTACAGTTTGACATGCAATAAAATCCCTATTATCTAATCTGTTTTTTTCTAAATAGTGTGACGATAACCTGAGCATCTTTTACCATAATGAGATATCAACCTACTCCCTGCGACAGGTCAGTTAATCATTGTAGAATGGCAAATGAAAGACCATAAATGAACAACAAGATAAATCCCAGGTAAATAACCATGATAGCCAATATGTGAACATGGATGGTAGCTGAGGGGAAATTTTCATTGTCCTCTGTCCCTGTCGCCTGTGCAGTCACTAATATAAGATAAGATAAGATATACTTTTATTGTCCCCGTGGGGAAATTTTTCCTGGACTCCGTCCAACTGCAGTTACAAACACTAAATTAAAACAGCATAAACAACAATAATAAACAATTCCACATCAGACAGGGGAACAGTTTCACAAAAACAGATGTTCCAACACAGTCCACGTACATAATGGCACATACTATCACACACACTATCACACACACCATGGCAGGTATTGCACCGGTAGTGCACCGCACCGTCTACCGTGTTGCCCATATTGCACAAACAATAGTCCAATATTACACATATGCAACATATTGCACTGTCCCAATTTAACATATTGCACTGTCACAATCTAACATACTGCACTGCACTGTCCCCATTCAACACACTGCACTGTCATTATGATAGCTTGATGTTACGAGTTGTTGAGGAGTTTAATAGACATCGGCAGGAATGAATGTTTGTAACAGTTCAATCTGCACCGTGGGACTCTATATCTCCAGCCGGAAGGTAAAAGTTGGTACTCCTGATGTAAGATGTGAGTTGGGTCTGACACAATTTTCTGTGCCTGTCTGATGACAGACTGCTCATAAAGCATCTGGAGTGTAGGGTGGTTTTTTTGACCCCCATAATCTTCATGGCAGTCTGCACCAGGCGAGAAATCTGTGACCTCAACTGCACAGTCAGGTTACCGTACCAGGCCGTGATGCCATATCTTACAATACTTTCCAAGACAGCCCGGTAGAAAAGTAACCTGATCTTCTGCTCCACTCCATAGAACCTGAGTCTGCGTAGAAAGTACATCCGCTGTTGAAGTTTGGAGCAGAGGTTTCCAACATGTACCTTCCAGCTGAGAGTGTTGTCGATGTGGACCCCTAAATACCTGTATGAACAGACCTGTGTGATAGGTGTATTTTTAATAACCACAGGCCTGAGGTCACCCACCATCTTTGGGTCAAACACCATCTCCTCTGTCTTCCTCACATTCAACTCAAGATGGTTGTTGTCACACTACTGCACAAATTCCTCTATTTCAGAGAAATAGTCCAGTGGGCTTCTATCCCTGTGTAGCAGGCTGAGTATGGCTGTGTCATCAGAGAACTTAATAATAAAGTTCTCAGGATGGGAACACTTATAGTCATTTGTGTATAATGTAAAGAGGACTGGGGAGCTAACACAACCCTGAGGGGCACCAGTGCTGATCAACCTTGGTTCAGAGAGGGCGCTGTTGACCCTGACCTGCTGCGTTCTGTTTGTCAGAAAGGAGAGGTACCATTTTAAGGTGAAAGGATTTACACTCATCTCCCTCATCTTTCCCATGAGCAAGTGCGGCTGCACGGTGTTGAAGGCTGAGCTAAAGTCAACAAACAACACGTGCATAAGCTTTTGGATCCTCAAGATGTTTACTTACCAAATGAGTGATACAATGTTTTAAGAAGAAAAGCAGATATCCCATCTGGCCCTGTGGCCTTCTTAGTACAGAGTTGTTTAAAAAGTGATTTTATTTTATGAGGTTCCATCACCAACCTGGCGTCCTGCTCAGAGACAGAGATTGAGTTAGAAACATCTCTACATTCAGAAGAAAAGTCCCTTGTTTCAAATCTCAGGTAACAGTACACTACAGTTCATGATTATTCAGATCCTTGAATGGTGCTGAATTCTTTGAGGTTGTTTTCTCTATTTTTGAATCCCTGTGTTAGGAAGTTAAAGCCATGTGATTACTTACTCATAGAAACAATGTGCTGGTAGTGGGAAGCAGTGATGGTACTAGGGCTCCCTGTCTCTCAGAGAATTGATTTCAAAATACTCCTGCTGGTTTACAAAGCACTAAATGGTTTAGGGCCAAAATAGAGTTCTGAACTTTGCTATGTTATGAACCATCCAGACCTCTCAGGTCATCTGGATCAGGTCTGCTTAGTGTCCCCAGAGTCAGAACTATACATGCAGAAGCAGCGTTCGGTTTTTATGCACCAAATATCTGGAACAAGTTCCCAGAAACCTGCAGGACCAACTCCAACTCTGAGTTCTTTTAAATCAAAGCTTAAAACTTTCCTGTTTGCTGCTGCTGCCTTTTATTAAACCAGATAATGATCTTATACTGCACTAGAGCTTTTACTCTTGTGTGTTATATTCTATTTTAGCTTCGATCCTAGCTTTTATTTTTAGCTTGTTTTTATTTTCTACTCTTTAATGTTTTTATAATTGTTTTAATTATGTCTTAATGTTCTTTTGCACTTTGTCGCAATTTTCTTGAATGTTTATGTAAAGCACTTTGAATTGCCCTGTTGCTGAAATGTGCTATACAAAGAAAGCTGCCTTGCCTTGCGTTGCCTAGGGCTGCAACTACCAATTATTTTCTTTGTCGATTAATCCGTTGATTATTTTCTTGATGAATCAATTAAGTTGTTTGGTCTATAAAATGTCAGAAAAAAATGTTGATCAGTGTTTCCTAAAGCCCAAGATGATGTCCTTAAATGTCTTGTTTTGTCCTCAACTCAAAGATATTCAGTTTACTGTCATAGAGGAGTAAAGAAACCAGGAAATATTCACATTTAAGAAGCTGCAATCAAGAGAATTTTTACTTTTTCTTTGTTAGAATATTACTCAAACCGATTAATTGATTATCAAAATAATTGGCAGTTCATTTAATAGTTGACAACTAATCGATTAAGCGTTACAGCTCTAGATGGTACAAATGTTATTAACATACTAAGTCATTTGAATGTAGTGTTGGTGAAAGGTGATAGAATGTTATTTAACAGGAAGACAAAGACTGCAGGTGCTACTTTGGGATGCACAGGATGTACCTCCATGAAATCTAACTCGCTGCCAAACAAATACTGGGAAGCAACAAGTGGATTCATGATCTCTGAATGATTCATTTATTCAATTAGTCTCTCTTGGTTATAGATAATCTCCCTGTCTGGCATTTTCTAATGGAAATCAGGTCATTAAACTTATGTAAGAGTACAAAGACAGACCTAGAGGGGGGAGCTCAATGCATTAATTATACATAATGTTCTCAATGGGAGATGTCACTTTCTGGATTGAACTACGAATCAGTTCATTATTCATGTTGTATCTGCTGGGGGAGAAACATAAATCACAGCTTTTTTTGTCTAAATAAAAAATGATCTGATTTTTCCCAGAAATGTTAATTGTTATAAAAATGTATATCTATGATGAACTCCTAGGATCTACTCAGGGGTCAACAGAGAGAGGAGATTGCATGAGCAGACTGACCTTACAGTACGAATCACTCTGCTATCTCTTTCTTTTATAGGAAACAACAAAAAAAGGAGACAAAGGCAAGAAGAAACGAGGAAGGATAAGCAACAAAACAGTGAGTCATATGTCACAACGTCACCATGACAACAATCTTTCGAGCCGCCTCCTGATCCAGCTGCACCCAAAGGTCTTGGGGGAGAGAAGATTTTGCAATCAGTGCAGTATCACTCTTTCCATCAGTTTATCATATTTAAAGAGGCAGTAAGCTACATGTGATTAAGCCTGCAGGACTGCTCAGGATTTATGGTGTTGTGTGAGGACTGAAGTTCATTTCATTCTGTAATTGTTGGAGGAAAATAGGTTGACCAAGTGAATCAGATGATAGCACTTTTTGTACCAATTATACACATGTGGTTTACAAGTTTACAGTTGTTAAATCAATGAGTGCTACCCTGCTGTCTGTGGATTAATATAGAGTTAAATGTGTGCATCTACATGATGTTTATGTTAGGGTAATGAGGTTGGATAGAGGCTATCTATCTATCTATCTATCTATCTATCTATCTATCTATCAGCACCCTGTCATACTAAACATAATCAACATGAGTCACCTATGGGATCTCTTTCAATGTCGTCCAAGTATCAGTCAGTTATATTCTGACCCCTACTGGACAGTTTGGTATTGCGCTTGTGTCAAGTCCATAATGTTTTTAACCACCAGGTGGTGCCATTTAATTACCAGTCACTCCTGCAACTTTTTGAAACATAAATGAAGTGAAACGTGCCTGTTTTTGACCATTTAATACTTTAGAAATGAGTCCAGTACTCATATAATTACATGATGATATTTCTGCATTTAAAGGGGAGCCACGCTCATTTTCAAAATTTAATACATGTTATTCCTATGGTCTTAGACAGTCCAAAAATATTAGTAAACATGAACAACTCTGTCTGAAATCCAAAAACTAGAGTGCTATAACTCAAACTTGTGATGTCATAGGGTATAAAGTAATTGGCTGCTCCATAGACAATGAATAGGGAGAGATGTTCTAGATGACACCGAGAGCACCCAGAGGAATGATCTCAGTATATGGGGACATTTTCTGTTTCACAACACTACAATAGAATAAAGCTCATTTGGGTATAAAAAAAAGTGGGTATAAAGAAAACAACACAAAATCAGTCTCCCATTCATTGTCTATGTAGCAAGTCCCCACTTTATACCCTATGACATCACAAGTTTGAGACTTACTTCTCTGGTTTCTGGCTTTGAGAGAGAGAGTAGTTCATGTTCACACATATTGACTAAACTTTATTAGGCAGGTGTTCCTCTTTAAGAGTATCCACTCACTTTAGAAGAATGAGATTTTTTGTTGTTGAAGGGAACTGGTTGGTTTGATTTGATTTGGTTATATACAAACTCTTTTTGGGGATTTGTTTGTCCAAAATATTCACCAACCAGAGTCATTATGAAAGACTGATGAACAACCACGATTTGTATAATCATAGTATTGTACTTTTTAATCTGGATTCCGAACAACAAAAGGTTATCCACTCCTTCATATAATGGGAAGTAATGGTTTAGTCGTCTTTAAGTTCTTTAAATTGTAAACTTTCTGTTACAATCAAGCCCACAGAGAAGATTTCTACAGTCAGCCTTTGTTTTATAGTGCTACTGATAATTATTTTTCCACTCCGAACTGCACCGGAAGTTTCACTTGGCAGACTGTGTTTGACATCATGAGGCCGAGATAACTTACTATTTTTAACTCAAAAGGAAAGGAAATGAATACAGTGCTGCTTTGGCTGCCTTGTAATAAAGATGGCCGTTGATATTTAGGGCAGGATGCACTTTTTATTCAGCAGGGCGATTCATGGCTCATTATAACATCTTCAAATCCACCATCACTTCTTATATAAACAGTGATCTGTCTGCTTTCCCTAATACTAAACCAACAACAGCTGCATAGGTTCAGGCTTAGATCAAACACACACTCACACAGATGTTGCTCTCTTCGTCAAGGTGTTTTCAGTCAGGGCGCTTACATAACCCAGTCAGGTTTGAGGCAGTGTTTGGAGGACAACTCTCTCTCTCTCTCACCGCTCTCATAGTCCTGATACCATGTCAGTAATCTGATAGGAGCCCAGTGAGTTCAGCTGGTGATTTTTAGTTCTGTTTTACGTCAAATGAGGTTGTACGTTCAGTTTGATTTCCTCTCAAATAAACAGTGGTATAGTAGTTTATTCAGTGAGTGATTGACTCACACTTTTTTGTTTGGCTTTTTGTGAATACAGTACAAAACCGGTGCCCTTCCCATTCTCTCCTCTCTCCCTTGTAATCTGTGAGCCTTTGTTTACCAAGCGCATGAGGTAATGCTAGAGCGGGACTGCTGAGAGTTTGTTCAGTGATGACTCACTGCAGCACTCACTCTGATGGGAAATCTACTGCAGGTGAACACACCTGTTTAAGAACAAAGCCCCTGTGTGAGAGCTGGTAGAGAGAGAGAAGTAGGGGAAGGACAGAGGGGCAGCGTTTGGGGGTAAAACAAAACCACTGATATGAAGCCATGGTGACTCTTGTCAGGATTTCTTTATATTTGTGATGTCACAAATCTACAATATACACCGATCAACCATAACATTAGGACAGCATGGGCACCCTGACCGGTCTGCAGCTACGCAGCCCCATACGCAACAAACTGCGATGCACTGTGTGTTCTGACATCTTTCTATCGGAACCAGCATTAACTTTTTCAGCAATTTGAGCTCCAGTAGCTCTTCTATTGGATCGCACAACACTAGCCAGCCTTCACTCCCCACGTTCATCAATGAGCCTTGGGTCTGACCCTGTCGCCGGTTCACCAGTTTTCCTTCCTTGGACCACTTTTGTTAGGTCCTTACCACTGCAGACCGGGAACATCCCACAAGAGCTGCAGTTTTGGAGATGCTCTGACCCAGTCGTCTAGACATCACTATTTGGCCCTTGTCAAAGACGCTCACATCCTTACGCTTGTCCATTTCTTCTGCTTCCAACACAAAGTTCAAAGTTCAAAATGTTCACTTGCTGTCTAATATATCCCCCCCACTGCCAGGTGCCATTGTAACGAGATAATCAATGTTATTCACTTCACCTGTCAGTGGTCTTAATTTTATAGCTGCATATGGTGCCTTCAAATGGGATCGTGTTTACCGTGTTCACATGAAGAGACCATATGAACGCCCCCCTCTTGTGGTATTCACGACCCCGTAAGTGGAAAGTTTCTGAAAGCTCAGAGTTCATAAGTTGTGACGTGTTTGTTGACAGAAATAGCGGAGGCCATGGAAATTAATTTTTCGGTGCATAATAAGTTAATATATTGTAAGTTTAGTCATATATTGTTTTTCTTCGTAATTTTATAGTAGGTCTGAGGAAAATGTTGATATTTCCAACTGCCAAATCTTTTTTCTCTCTCATTATGCTTTTGCACTTCCTGCTTTATGTTACCCGCTTGCTAACTTGTTAGCCTCTGTGGCTTCTAGATGCCAACAGTAGCGTTAATATTGCCGTTGCTTAGCAGCGGTGTTCTCACGACTTAACCACTTGAACCACTTGAAGCATATGTGTACACAACTTCCCATGTTGTAAACACAAGCTCACGAGTTTCATTTGAAGACACCAATAATAGACCATTTCACAGTTTTAATCAGACAAATTCTAAATGTGTACCAGTAGATTCGCAGTTGCAGTGCATGTGACTGACATCAGCTGACAGGAAGTCAACATGGACCCAAACTGTTGCCTAGCAACACAATTCCTTTGCAATTTCGTTGAAATGTGCTAAAACAGAGTGTTTCAGACAGAGGGTAAACTAAATACAAGCACATTCTGGCAGACAGTATGAGGAAAATAAAGTGCCTTTTGAACATGTTCTAGTAGAAACATAAAATACAAGTATGAAAATTAGCATAATGTGGGACCTTTAAGTGTTCTCACATAAATATGTTAGCGCAAAGATTTTTGGAGAGGATGTTCCTGTGAGGGCGACTTGACTCTGGTGTTGGAGTGGGTCCAGTCCAGTGATGTTTAATCCTTTTCAGCATCACTGCCTGGCTGAGCTACGCCTAATCCAACCTGCTGACCAGCAGCTGCATTAATATCACATCTAATCAGGCTGCCCATGAATATCTCCTTTAAGAGGCAAAGTATAAAAGTGGATAATCTTTCCTTGGTTTGCTGCATCCAGGGGTAATACTAAAGTGACCCCCCTTGCATCACTTTTTAGTTTGGGGTTCCTCATTTTCCATTGAGCCAGTGATTGTCAGTGCTCTCACTAGTTAGCAAATTGGCCAATATCAGACTTCCAAGCCAACCAACCTCATGACGTCACAGGCTAGGCGAGGAAAAGATGGCGCTGCAATTGATTGAAAAATGTGATTTAGATTACTTATTATTTGAATACAGTTGCACTTACAGTGATAAACCTATAATGTTTTTTTTGAGTGGGAATCCGTCTTGTAATTTATGCTGACTACATCTAGTGTTTCATGTCCACTTTAAGGCTTCATCTTCATGGATTGCCAGAGACTCCCCCTTTTACTTAAAACTAAACATAGCATCCTATTTATGACAGTTCTCTCTGGACAACCTCAAATAAAGACATGGACTAGAAGCTGTTAGTTCTACTTCTAAATGCAGAGGAGCAGTGCTTATTAATAGTCTGAGAGAACAGTTGTGCTGTACTTACATAAGCACACAACTGTATACTACTGTACCGTAGTGTCAGATTCTAGGATTGGATTTTTCCTTTGAAATGATGCCGTCTGGTGTGATCAACAGACATGACATACATAAAGCTGCTGTTCTCGTTCTCTCTGTTCTCACAGAGTGGAAACACTTGAGTCATTCACTCCAGCCACAGTTCACTGCCAGCAACGTAGAGTTTTCTCTGACAGCAGCTCACCGCACATGTAGGCACTGGCATAGTCATACACATTACATCCCCTCCCAGGCATGTGCAAACAATCTGAAAAACTGGATCTGATTACAGGGCGCATACGTAGCTACACCACCTAGAGTACCTCCCAAACCACAGGGCCTGTTTGTCAGGCATGAAAAATACTGTTTGAACCACAACCAACTTTAAATCTGCACTTCAGTGGTTACACACAGAGTTAGGTAGTTTTTTACTCATACTATCCGGGGTCGGGTCGCAGGGGCAACATTTCCAGCAGGGGACCCCAAACTTCCCTTCATTCATGCTCCCCAGAGAATGAAGCCTGCTGACTTTGGTGATCCTCTGACTTTTCCTCTAGCATCAGGTCAAAAATTAAATTTGTCCAAAACTTTGACTTAAGACCAAATAACTGCTAAACTAATTACTTCCCCATCAGCCTTTACTTTGTGTTTAGTGTTGAATAGAAAATGTTAGCATGTTAAAGGGTAATCTGGACCCTATTTGCCATGTTTTTGTGTCCAAGTGACTAATGGGAACAACACTTTGAAACTGGTCCAGTTTTGAGGGAGAAGGCTGCAGCCGCCAGCCGCTAAACGAGCTGTAATGTAATCCTTAGGGGCAACCTGGTACCATCAACTAAAGTGCTTGTTTTTGCCACTGACAGGCTCTAGTTGTTATTATAAGTGTCTGACATCAAAATGGAAAGGACCCTACAGAGAAATTAAACGTTTTCCTTGCCTTTTGCTTCCTGTTTGTCATTGTGTCATTGGACTTGTTGCCGGAAGACAACGGTTGAAACGTGAGTGACAGTTGGAGATAGGAGTGCTGGTGTTGTCAGAGTTTGTTGTGTTAGAGTACAGAAAGCGTAGCTTGGTGTTATTTAAAAGATTGTCAATGGCATGGCTGAATATTTAGCTGATTTTGACAATATGGATGCCACGCGAGGTTTCAAAACGTGGCTTCTCCGAGCGAGACACACAATAACAAACAGACCGGATCAAGTGAAAGCGTAGAAGAACATTTCATTTCTCTGTAGGGTCCTTTCCATAATGTTGTCAGACTCTTATAATAACAATCAGAGCCTGTCAGTGGCAAAAACAAGCACTTTTAGTGGACGCCAAACGATGGTGCCAGGTTGCCCCAAATGATCAAATGTTGTCCCCATTAGTCACTTAGGAACAAACACATGGGGAAATATGGTCCAGGTTGAAAAATACATAAGTTACCCTTTAACATCCATATCAACACCATCTCCACCTCCACCTATCTCTTTCTATCAATGAATATGTACAAAATATCTACAATATAGTTGAGCTTGAAGTTGAATTATTGACCTTAATAAGAAATAGTAGTTTGACAAAAAAATCTTCCAGTTTTCAGAAACATTTGGTGGCCTTAATCAGCGAGTGGAGTTTGCTCCTTTGTTAACAACTGAGTGTCTCCATGACAACTGAGGAAACTCCATCTGCTGATAATACCAACTAGAGGAAGCTGAAAACTATGGACATTTTCCAAAAGTGGATTTTTCTTTTTTGTATGGAATATAGTTTTATTTTACGAGATTAAAAGATATTTATGCAACTTTAAGAGAAAACTGGGTTGATAATCTCAGCTGTATTAATACATTTTTTAAAAATGCAAAAATTGGCACATTGAGTATTTAAAAACATTTATTGTTGAGGATATCTTATATTCAGCAGTGCATTTTACCAGTCTTGTGGTTTTATAATAGTACATATTCCTTATATTGAGTTGAAACCTGGGTTTTTATTTAAGGTAAAAATAAAAAAATCTCAGCGATGAGTCATGTAGACACATAAAAGTGTGTGTGAGTGTGTGTGTGTGCGTGCACTTTGAATTTGAGATGGCATTTTACAATTAATATACATATTATCAATCACAGAATATTCTTAACAAGCCCAGGCAAAGAAGCAGTTTTCCACTTTAGCCGACTGTCCACCAGCGAAGCACAGCAATTTAAAAAACAAAAAGGTCCGAGGAGAAATACTAGCAGATGTGACCATGGACGAAGTACACAGATATAAAACCCAAAGTACTGAACTCAGCCGTACAACTCTTGTCCAGGGAATGTGAGGCTGTTAGGATGAAAGAACATTTTTTGGTCGATAGAAACATGATGTTCACGAGTGATGTTCATGCCAGCATATTGTTCCTATTACACATTAACAGTATATACAAGTTCAAGTAATCCTGAATTAGTCCTGTTATACCCATCTCAAGCAGGTTAGTGCACCTCAGGAAGTTCAGTTTGAGGCACACGTAGCATGTTGTTATCGGTTACATAAGGGATGACATGCTACTGCTGAGAGCCAAGTGGAAGTGTGAAAGAGGGAGTAGGAAAAGTGAAATTTAACATATGTACATGACTTTCTATCTGGGAGATGTAGTTCATGGAAACATTTCACAAGTAGTCGCAGCCTGAGAAGTAACGCATACAAATTGTTTGCCAACTCCTCCTCACATCTAGTGAACTACTTGCTGAACATTTTGCTTTGAACGGCCCACAAAATGGAAATAAAACTAAATGTAATGGCATGATGTAATCTAAAGAAATGTGTAAATCCTTGTTGTTAACCCACAGACTCCTTTCCCAGATGTGTACTGCGAGGAAGTGACTGTAGCTGACAAAGCCAAAACCTGAACCAATAACCATTACGTTACATATTGATGCTTGGAGCACTGCATTTGTTAGTCTTTGGCATTGTTAAGCATCAGAGAAACCCAGTGTGTTGAGCAGACATTTGTAAGAGCAGGTCAAAGCCTCTTGAGTCTAGACTGGAGTTAATATCCTGTTCCTTTTATAGTATAATCCCTCTTTTACATGATCCAAAATATCCAAACCTAGTTATTATTTCCTGTTCAGGGATATACATGACCAGAATAACCAACATCAGAATTTTTTTACCATATGAAAACAAGATCTTTAGTTAGAATAAAACAGTAAAGTAATATAAAACATTATGCATTGATACGTACAGTATTAAATTCATATAAGGGGGTGAGCCAGCATCTGTTCTGAGGCCTGCACAAACTTAACCGTTACATACAGCAGCCAGACAGTCAAGCTGGCTTTACAAGGCAACTCCAATAAACACCTGCAAACCACCATGCAGATGGAAGTGATCCGTGATCTGATCACACTGTGACTTATGTTACCTTATGATACCTTGTGTTATCTTACAGCTGTCTTACAGTCTGACAAGGTTTGCAGTAGTCATAGACTGGTCTGACTTTGCTTCACGTCACTTTCTGAAGCTTAAAGGGATAGTTCGGGTGTTTTGAAGTGGGGTTGTATGAGGTACTTATCCATAGTAGGGATATTACTTACAGTTAAAAGGCGTGCCCCCAGCATCGAAAAAACAGACAGGAGCACCGCAGCAAAGCAACACAGTATTGTGGACGGAGATAGCAGAAAAACGTATTTTAGCCACCAAATAAATTGCTATCCGTTTAAGTGTACGCTATATGTAGAATATTTTCCGACAACGAACTGAACTGAAGGTGAAACGTATCTATACTGTTTTTGTCATCTGAGCCTGCTGGCGTTGGAGAGAGCATAGATAAGTTTCACTTACCACTTACCTTTCCGACGAGGAACTCCGCCGCTATCTATGCTCTCTTCAAAGCCACCAGACTCCTTTGACAAAAACAGTCATTTTACCTCGCAGAACACGGGAGTTGCTGGTCTACCGCTGCCTCGATCGGTTAGTCTGGTGTCTTTGAAGAGAGCATAGATGAATACGACGGCTTCAGTTCCCCGTCGGAAAGCACTGTCTGACGGCAAGATAAAGCGGTGAAAATATTCGTACACCTAAACGGTTATTGATTTTTTTTTTAGGTGAGCCTTTCTTTTAGTTGACTAAAATACGTTGTTCTGCTGTCTCTGTCCACAGCACTGTACTGCTTTGCGCCAGTACTCCTGTCTATTTCTCCAAGTTGGGGGCATGCCGACCGTCATCTACTGTAAGTAATACACCTACTATGGATAAGTACCTCATACAGCCCCACTTCAAAACACCCAAACTATCCCTTTAAGTCTAGATTGACTTTACAGCTATCCCTATCGTTCTAATGACAAATTCTGCTGGTTCAATACAGGTATTCCACTGGTAGCTTTAGGTAGAGAGGTTTAGCTTCATGGTAGAGTGTACAGGGCTCTCTAACTGTTAGTTATTGTTTTTACAAAGCTGTTATTGTTTCCGTTACTTGGTAATGTTCATGTTTATTCCACATAATTATAACGTAGTATAAAAGAAAAAAAAAGCGAGTAAAAAGTCTGGACAGATCACATAAAGGCTCAAAAAAATGAAATAACTAAAAACTAAATCAGATTTACAGCTTCAATAACAACATATAATAATAAACATAAGTATGAACATGTAAATGGGAGAGGGCAATTCCAGTTATTTCCCTTCTTCTCAGATGTATATTCTGGTTGAGCGCGCCTTGCCCCACAGTTTGGCACAAGACTGAAGTTTCCACACAGTGAGATGAGACCAGGGCATTGGCTGTAATTATTCCACAAGGTGAGATGAAGCAACAGGATTGGCTGGGAGACGGGTTTGGCTCCGCCTCTACACGTCCCCTTCCACTCGCTTCTTGCGGACTAGAGAGAAGTACAATGAAAAAGAGCAAAAAGCATGAATTTTCCCCCAAAATCAAGTGATTGACAGAGTAAAGAATATAAGAATGAATATCTGCAAACATGCTACACAACCTTCAACCTACACAGGCCTGTTAGTTTGTCATGAAAACACTACGTGAGTCGTCATGAGCTAAAGCGGTCAAAGTTTAGACCCATTTCAACAGCATGTGTCAGTGTGTGCAGAAAACAGGAAGTGAGATGTCATCACTCTCAAAGCTGTGTGTTCACACCGTGTCAATCTCCATACTGTTAATTCATTCAAACACTTTGATGCACTGACACACCCATGCATCAGACCTGTGCTACCGCGACTCTGACAGGACGAGGAGCTAAAAGAGAGCAGAGGTCGTCACTGTTGACTGACGTCTTGTGGAAAAAAACACATAGCAGATACAGATGCAGATGAACTGCATCATCATGACTCATTGTCCCAGAGACAGAAATACCAGGTGGAAGATAACGTAATGGGCAACAACTCAGCCAGCTGTTACAAGTTTAAACAAATCTCAAATTTGTGTGTGTGTGTGTGTGTGTGTGTGCGAGAGTGTGAGTGTATTAGGGGTGGGGAAAAAAATCTATTCACCTATGTATCACGATTTTTTATTTGCTTCATCTGAGTCTATGCAGAGGTAGAAGGAAGTTACCGCTTTTATTGTTGTAGTCTGAGTAACGTGACGTCAAATCCATTCCGTATTCGTTACCAAAACAAACCGCAGCTGGTCGCAGCGAACCGAATCGATAAAGTAGAAAACGGCGGAAGGTCCACATGGATACGACCTGCACCCTCATATGTTAAATCCAAAGTGGTAAACACTACACATACAGTAAAGTATGGAAACACTTTGGGTTTCACACATAACCAGGAAAAGCAGAGCTAGACATCACAGCTAAAGCTGCATGCTGACTCTGTCATGGAAAGGAAACGTAATCATATTGTGGTAAGGTGCGGTCAAGCCAGCCGTTACTCACATCTCCGTGGTCAAATCGGCCAACGCTACAACTGTAGAGCACCCATATACTGACATTTATGTTAAAGGCATTCAAACGGCCCCGATGGAGCTGACCATGGATGTATAAAGAGAACGGAGCTGATGAGGAGAGCTAGCGACGGACTTGGCGAAGTTAGCATACACGTGTGACTACGTCTATTTTTCAAAATAAGGTGTTAACGAAAGGAACTGTATATACAAAATACATATATGGAAATAAGATTGAATAGATTATATTCACAAGTAGTTTAAAACATTACATGTCCCTTATAAATTAAAAGAAAATACCACTAATTTGTGAGGGAAATGTATCAATAAATAACGTCTAATGACATTATTGATAATGACAATAACTGATATATTTGACTTCAGGACATCTCTGACTACATACATGCTGAAAATCAAACATTGTTACTGTATCAATTTAGATATTTTCCAAAGTCAAAGTCCCTAGAAGTGTATGATTCAACTGTTTCTCATAATCTAGTGTTAAAAAAGTTAACAAAAATCGCAATAAATCTTAATATCAAATCGCAATACATATCGAATTGGCACCCAAGTATCGAGATAGTATCGCATCGGGAGATAGGTGCATCGTCCCAGCCCTAGTGTGTGTGTGTGTGTGTCATACCCAGGTCGTTGTTCTTGGTGATAGCTGCAGCAGCTCTGGAGCGAGGGCCTTGCTGGCAGAAGTGGTAGCCAAACTTAATTATGTTGTTGTTGTCTTCCAACATTTTAGCTATCTCCATCTCTACGGTGGTACCCAGCTGCTGCCTCTGAAACACACACACATACACAGATCTGAACATCAGAGTCAGAGCTTCACTTATAACACTCAGACTTGTACCACAGGGTTATGATTTAACTTCTTTTCCACTTCTGGAAACTCTCAACCGGTGTTTTATGTTTTATTCAGGCAGTGGTTTGTGTTGGTTGGCTTTTTCTTCAACTGCATAACACAAACATTTTCTACTACTTCAGGCTGCGTGAAACCACTTTATTTATTTAAAAGAGTGCAAAGACTTCTTTAGTCACAAGTTCACTGTAATCAGCTACAGTGACCTTGAATGAGAAAAAAATACTCTTTATCATAGTAATCTTTAATTATACAGGATTTTTTTTTATGAACTATGAATATTTTTATGAACTATGAAGCTTCTGATTATTTCAGATCCTGGTGTGCTGATGCATGTTTTAGATTAGATTAGATTTATTTTTCAAAAATGTAACAAATAAGAAAACAAAAGGAATAACCACTAAAATGAACAGTAAACATATACAGCAAATTTTAAATAAATAAATAAATATTTATATGTTTGAAAAGAATAAGGCAAAATTAAACCCTTATAAGGTCCTGCCCATTTCTATAACTTTAATAATTTAAATAATTAACTTAATATTTATCACATATACACATAAATAATTATCTTAATATGTACTACAAAAAACAACAACAACAACGAACGTCACAGTCCTGAGAGACACAAAGCCTCTTCCTCATCCCTGTACCTCTCAAAAACTAATTTTTGTAATACATTTTCTTTAATTGATTTTGAAAATGTTTTGTTTGTACTTTGCTTAATTTCTTCATCTAAACCATCTAAACAAAAATTCACCCCACGTATTGATATACACATGCTCTTCCTAGTGGTTCGAACACAATGTTTTTTTAGATTAAATGTTCCTCTTAGGTTATAACCCCCCTCTCTGTCTGAGAACATATTGTTGTATGTTGCCAGGGAAGTAAATTATTTCCTGCTTTGTACATAATTTGTGCAGTTTTAACTTGCATGTGACTTTAAAAACAGCATGTTAGTGTGTTCGCAATAGGGCTGGGTGATATGGAGAAGATCAAATATCACGATCTTTTCGACCAAATACCTCGATATTGATACGATATTGTAGGGTTGGTGCTTTTACAAAATATTCACGTAATCAGATTTTTGATAAATAATCGCCAGTAATGTGGATATAACGAGTAAGTGGGTAAAGGAAAATAATAAAACAGCTAGAACAGTCAGAAAATTACATGACTTTACTGTGATGCAGCCTTTAAAACCAGAAAAGTACAACACTTATGCGCTATCTAGTCTCATATCATGATATCGATATAATATCGATAAACTGCACAGCCCTAGTTTGCGATATTCTACATTGTTTACTCTCCTCATGGCTCTTTTTTGTAGTGCAATGTGCTTTTGTACGTGTTATCCCACACCTCCACACAGTAATTTAGATACCCTAATACACTAACTGCCACGCTCCTTTGCCAACTTTGCTTCCAACAGATTTTGTGGTCTAATATCACACTTAGAAATGTATTTTCATTTACTCTTTCTATATTAACATTGTCTATCATCATGGTTACAAAGCATCTGGTACCTGGTTGTCTATCTTGATCTCTATGAGTGTGTCGTTGTCTCGCAACGCATCCACCAAAGCCTGCACCCCCGTCCCGGTGATGAAGTTGGACTCCAGGTTCAAACTTCGCAACGTATTGTTCTCTCGCAGCGTTTCACTGAACGCCTGGGAGGAGGAGGAGGAAGTAGGAAGAGGAAATAAAGCAAAGATGTAAATATGGAGTTGTCAGGTGTCAACAAAACCATTAAAAGCCCACTAGTCCCTCCGTCTCACCACAGCGATTGGGTCGTTACTCCGTGTTGCTGCCAGGCTGAACTTCTTGACGTGCGTGTTCTTCTCCAGAGCTTTAGCGAGTTCCTTCAGCATAGGAATTGGAATGTTCTGGAAAACCAACAAAGACACACTGCCATTGGTCCGGGGATAGACAAGCATAAGCCGGGTTTCCACCAAAAGTTCCTGGGACTACTTTTCAAGGAACACACACTGCAGCCTGCCGATCAGTGTGTCTGCCCATTTAAAAAAAAAAAAAAAACATGCTGAAACAAAATCGTTTCGTCTCACTGCGACAATATTTACTGTTGCATAGTATTTACTGATGAACGTTGGATGTAATGAATGAAATGCAGAAGAGGAAAATGAAACTAAGAGCATATGTCTCCATAGTAAATCATCTGTTGATTGATGGTTATTTATTTGTGCTTTAGAACGTTTTTAGAACGCCGTGAAACAATCAGAAAATAACTTTTCTTTCTCTCATTCACAGCACCGCCGCGCTACATCTCTCTCTTCTACCGCTCGCCCTCTCGGCTTGCTCGCACGATATCTCTCTGTCTTTTTTTAATCAGTCGGGAAGCCGATAGCAGAGCTTAACTTTACTTTTAATGTTATCAAACAAAGAGAAATGCTCTCCCCTTGTATCGATACTCGAGTACTTCCTGGTTTTATGAATGAAGCGGTACGGTTGAAGCAGCGGTGCTGTGTTTATTTTACCAATCAGCGACGGTCATCCCTGCAAACCCCACCCCAAAAGTTCTGGTACTTTCAGAAAGTACTATCCCACGACCAGGGCCTTTTCGGGGGGTAAAAAAGCCCCGTAAAATATCTCTGGAACTTAATTTAGACCCTGGTCCCTGCGATCGAAACACAATGAGTTCCGCAAAAGGTCCCTATTTCCGAGGGAAAGTTCCTGCGGTGGAAACGGGGCTATAGACACACTCTGACACTCTCAGCTTGTGTGTCTGCGTACCTTAATGTTGTTGAGGTTGACCTCTGTTAAAGAGCTGTCGTTGCTTTTTATCCTCTGCAGAGTATCTTCTACATTAGTGGGATTGGGAGGCTCATCAAACACCGGGTTCATCTTCTCTCCTTTGATCACATCTAGGAAAGACACACAGGCACAGGTCAACATACTGATCCTTCAGGGAGCTTTGAATTAATTCAATCATATGATTGTACTTACTGTTGTAACCCTCTTTAGATGCAGTCCCATCGTATGTCTGACTACTGGTGACCAGCGTGTGAACACCCAGGATCGCTGCAAAACAAAAGCAAACCATAGACTCAGCAGCTGTGGTGAAGAATCGGTGAGTACGCAAACTACGCATGGGTTCTCCAGGGTTCAGTGAATGAAGGGTAACCAAATCTAGAGCCCATAGCAGACAAGTGGTGTTGTTTTGCTCAGTAAGCCCTTTTATTCCCCCATCAACACACACAGTAAGGGACGGAGCCGTGGGAAGGACAGTCAGAGTGAAAGGAGCTTGTGTTTTACTGTCCCAGCAGCAGACTTTTCAAAGAACCCCTCATACAGAGTTATGTCTTTAAAGTCTTTTAACAATAACGTCTTAGCTTTCTCAAAGGTTCATTCTCAATTCATTCTTACCTGCTAGATCACACAGTTCTGTATCTGTGGCGCTGGACAGGGCTTCCTCTAATTCTGGATCCAGGTGGGTGACTTCCTCCTGACGTGATTCTATTGGCCTCTGCTTAGGAATAAATACTTTACCTACGGAGAAAGAAGGAAAGGAGAATTTTAGACTCAAAGAAGATGATTCAGTCCTCATAAAAATGGGCAGACAATAAATGACTTAAACATAAACAGAAATGAAGGAAACGGGTATATGCAGGCTGGGTGAAGGTTTTATGAGAGGTCACACAACCTTCAATTTCTATAAAAACTGTCCAAGTGTTAACTGTCAGTTAATGTGACTCGTTATTCCCCTACAGCCATTCCTATCTGCTTGCCTTATGCAACAATCATGAGACCGCATGACTGTCAAGTGCTGTGTAAATGTGCCTACAAGTAAATGGACACATTCTTCAGATAAAGCAACTGTATAATTAATATACGTAGGTTTGGAATTAACACTAACACGAATCAGGGGCTTGTATCTCGAGTCACTACACTTTTTACTTTCTTTCTTTGATATCAGACGGCAAACGTCACACAGCAGGACCTTGAAATTGTTAACAATCTCCTTTACTTTTGAGCCTTAATCTCTCATTTTAAGTTTTTGCTACACTGTGCGTTTCTTAGCTTGTTTACTTCAATCCTGTTTTATGCTTTCTTGCAATGCACAGAGAATCAGAACAGATTAAGTTGTATATACTATATATGTGTAAATAATAGGGCTGTCAATCGATTAACATATTTAATTGCGATTAATCACATGATTGTCCATAGTTGATTGCGTTTAATTGCAAATTGGGGTGTGGAGTTTGCAAATATGCTGCTTTATCCAAATGTATGTATATATTTATGATTGGAAATCAATTAACAACACAAAACAATGACAAATATAGTCCAGAAACCCTCACAGGTACTGCATTTAGCATAAAAAAATATATGCTCAAATCATAACATGGCAAACTGCAGCCCAACAGACAACAACAGCTGTCAGTGTGTCAGTGTGCTGACTTGACTATGACTTGCCCCAAACTGCATGTGATTATCATAAAGTGGGCATGTCTGTAAAGAGGAGACTTGTGGGTACCCATAGAACCCATTTTCATTCACATATCTTGAAGTCAGAGGTCAAGGGACCCCATCAAAAATGGCCATGCCAGTTTTTACCTCGCCAAAATGTAGCGCAAGTTTGGAGCTAACTTGTTGTGAAGGAGGTTAAATAAACCTCCTTCACAACAAGTTAGTATGACATGGTTGGTACCAATGATTCCTTAGGTTTTCTATTTTAAAATGATTGAATGATGAATTATTATGGCGTTAACTTTGACAGACCCAGTAACAAAATGAAAATATAAAATTAACCGAAATCCTATTTTAAGCCATCTTATAATAATGGTAATCTTTCTGACAAGGAAGTGAAGTCTGAACAACAGAAATGGGCTGTTTAAACAAGTCTTGGCCTCCTACTGTTTAATTACACAACATTCCCCAACCATCAGTGGTTCAGACCAGCTGAACTCAGTCCAGCCATGACTGCCTGACAACTTTGGTATTGCCATAGTAACCTATCTACGGAAAGAGCGAAGGAAGTTATGGAACAATGACTGGCGTCTAATCTAAGCTGTACTGCTGAGGCAACAAACACTTGCAGTGGACGGAGAGACCATCCAGCGGGTGCCATTTGCCTCTACATGCCCGTCTCTTTAAACAAAAACACCCCAAGAACAGGCCCTCCCTCTCTCCCTCCTTCCAAGCCAGTCAAACTGTTCAAACTGGTCCCGAGTGGGGGCTCTGGTACTTCCTGAAAGCCAGTAAACAGTAAAATACAGTCATCAGGCAGCATCCTGTGCCAGTCCCTCTGGAGCGACATTTAGAGGCCAAAAGAAGACGGAGCCAAGAGACTGACAGCCCCAAAGTCTTGTCATGTGTATGATCCCAAAGGAGCATATATCATGGACCGAAGGAGGAAAACACAACATTGTACAAATCCTGAGGGAAAATAGGCATGTCAATAACACAGCATCTGCCTGTAACTGAAGTATCAGACACATTCTTTCCAGTCAAAGCTTTTGTCATTCATGCAAGCAATGCCTTAAATGTATTTTAATTCGATGTGACGAGTCATTCATCCCGGCCATTCATACAAAAAGCTACAAACATAATACAATCATCCTGTTGTTGCATGCTGATAGCAGCAGTACTGTAAAAGTAGCAGTACTGAAACTTAAAGGATATTTCCAGTTGATTCCAATTACTGACTTTTGTAGTTTTGGAGATCAATTTTATGGATTATGTTAACATTTTACACGACAAAGTAACTGCTGAGGTCTGGGAACATGGTTAAATCGCTATAACAAAGTCAGATGAGGCAAGAAATACCCATAAAATCAGACAAACAAGCCGTTTAGCCAGATAACCTGAACCACAATATTTAAACAGAAACTGAGTGCCCTTAAAATGATGCTAACAATCCCTCATTGCACAGAAAAACAGTTTACGTACAAACAGGGCTGTGTGTTGGCAAGAATCTGGCAATACGATACGTATCATTATACAGAGTTACGATTCAATATATCACAAGTTTACTCAAGTGGATCGATATTTTCTTACCCCACTACATACGATCACAGCAAGTGAGATGGGTCAGGTAGTTGAACCCAGAAATTGGTCTGTAAATTGTCATTGGTATTTACAATAAACTGTTGGCTTTCGTTTTGTCTTCCAAATAAGTTTGTCTAACCTGTGGGGTTTGTTGACCGCAAAGAAATGAGGCCAAAATGACGGAAATATGATGTAATCAACCAGAATAATGCTGTAAACCGAATTATTATTTAGGGCTGTCCTCCACCAAAGAGATTTTTAGTCGACCAAGACTCACGATTTTGTCAACTAATCGATTAGTTGAATTAATCGACAGATCTGTAAAACTGAGGTTCTCCACAAAGAATCACACAAAAGCACCACTTTAAATCTTGTGTTTACCAGAGATGTGCTTATAAGTTTCTTGGAAATAAGTAATTCATCATGAAAAAAAGCATTAAAAAAATGACTAATAGACTGAAGATATCTTAATCAGCTAAGACCAAAATTACCGATTAGTCGACTAAGAGCGGGCAGCCCTAATATTATTACATCTTTAGCAGTACATTTGCAGTAACTGATTTATTGTCTTTGCAGCACCAGTTCCCTGTTACACATGGCTGCTTACTTAATAGCAAATGCATCAAGTGTGAAACCAATTCAAAACAAGAACTGAACAAAGCTGTGGTATGTTTTCATTGGTCCAACAGCCACACCCTCCACAACCATGATGTTTATCAGCCTTGAACAGAAGCATGCCGTGAATGCTCCAATAAGAGTAACAAGTAATTCCCTTGCGCTGACATACGATGATTAAGTCAACTGTGCCCATTTTAAACTTCAACTGAACCCCACGGAAAAATACAATCCTACTGCTTATCTTCGTTCAACAACTTCCACCGTCATCGAGCCAGAACTTCTTCATGTTAATCATGTTCCCAAACCCCCGAAGGAAATCAAGGACGAACAGAACGAACAATGGATTATAGAAAATAAGAGCTGACCCAATATAATAACGGTTAAAAGCCTGCAAATGGTTGCCATGGCATTAAAGCAGGCTGTTTTCCCTCTGAATTGTGTGTGTTATTGAAAGGAGACGCACACACTCATGACCACATTATTTATCAGCAGGGGGTGAGTTTAACAAGGGGAAGAGAATCAGCTACATTCCACAGAACCACCACAGTGATTTCAGTTTTCCATGTTGTCACAGGGCGTGCACACACTCATGCGCACACACACATTCACACACACAGCCGGAGTATAATTTCTAACAGGCCAGGGTTGGGTAAGAGGGAAGATGTCAGCTCCATATTTCCTCTCCAGTGAGGGAGTAGCGTTCAAAAGGAATTCCTCTGGACGAGGATTTCTACCCAGTAATGTTTCGACTCTACTCGCTTTGTTTTCTGTGTCATGCTGTCACATAAATCATATCCGTTTTCTCATTAGAACATGATTAAGATTACCACAAGTAGGTTTTATAACCCGTTTGAACAGAACTGGTTTCTCTCAAGAAGATCAGGTTATTTCAGTTACAGCAAGATGAATCCATCTGGGTCACTAGTGGGTGTTTATTTCACCTTTATGTGAGAAGCTTCCTGCTACAAACATCTACTGTGTTCAAAACTCAGGAGTCCTCTGACAATTGAATTCCCCTTTGGGATATCACAGACTGTTGTTATGATGATGCATCCCACGTTCAAGGCCTTCTGTCTTTTCACTCCTTCAGGCTGCTAAAAAGCCTGATTATATAACTGTGTGAGTACAACCACATTCAACTACTATAATATAAAAGATTACCTTTATGGCATTAAGACTTTATTGTATAGTTACGGACATGAGACAACGTTCCACGGTAGGAGTGTAACGATACATCGATCTGTATCAATATATCGATGCAAAGTGAAAATATCAATACATATCATCATCATTAAGATGCACCTTTATTCCCACTTTATATTTATTCTTCTTATTAAAAATAATAGATTGTTTTTCATTTAAGTGTCTGGAAGAGCCCAGTAATAAAACTTTCAAATCATAATTTAATTGCTTTTTTGAGTTGATATAAATGTAACCGAGTGTTAAATATATAGGAAATATGATATTGTCTCATATCCATCGCAGGCCCCTGAATCGAATCAAATTGAAATTGTATCGTGGCAGACTTTGTGATATCAGCACATATCGTATCGTGCAAAGAATCAATATAACATCGTATCGTGATGAAACTTGTGATTTACACCCCTATTCCACAGCTGGACTCACAGTATGCATCTTAAACCGATGGGCCCCCCAACATATTGGTTCATTACCATTTCAATCGATGAGCAAAGCCAAACAAAAAAAAACGTCAACTTGAGAAATCACTCCCATTCAAAATAAGTCTTCAGGCTCAGATTTGCATAGTTTTGTGCGAGGATAAACCTCAGCCTGAGCCTGCGTCCTGACTGAGCACTTTGTGTCAAGTTTTACTAATCTCTAGCTGAACTGAACCAACATCAAAAAACAGATGGATGAAAGACATTTAATCCTAACCTTGCCTCCTCCTTTGACACTCCCTACCTCCTCTCCCCTGGTACAAACACACCTCCCCCACACTGCTGTATGTTGCATAAGAGCACACATGCATTAATAATACCTGCCTAAGACAGCAGAGCAGTAATTACTGCCATGTGTCTGTACTGCTGATACAGACACAAACACACATCGGTTCTTCATCCCCTGAGAAACCCATTACTAACATGTGATAGCACCACGTTAATGATGTTCTTAATGAGAGCGGGTACACTATATAACACTGTACGACATCCCCACTGGAATTTGTTTCATTGTCATCATTTCAATGACAACACTTGACTTCAGTAGTTTTTCTAAAAGTTGAAAGTAGGGCTGTTAATCGATTAAGATAGTTAATCGTAATTAATCGCAAATTTATCAAACTTTTTGTATCTGTTCAAAATGTACCTTGGAGGAAGATTTGTAAAGTATTAAATACTCTTATCAACATGGGAGTGGGCAAATATGCTGCTTTATCTAAATGTATGTATATATTTATTATTGGAAGTCAATTAACACAAAACAATGACATATATTGTCCAGAAACCCTCACAGGTACTGCATTTAGCATAAAAAATATTCTCAAATCATAACGTGGCAAACTGCAGCCCAACAGGCAACAACAGCTGTCAGTGTGTCAGTGTGTTGACTTGACTATGACTTGCCCCAAACTGCATGTGATTATCATAAAGTGGGCATGTCTGTAAAGGGGAGACTCGTGGGTACCCATAGAACCCATTTTCATTCACATATCTTGAGGTCAGAGGTCAAGAGACCCCTTTGAAAATGGCCATGCCAGTTTTTCCTCGCCAAAATTTAGCGTACATTTGCGTTAACACGTTATTATCGTGTTAACTTTGACAGCCCTAGTAATCCGTCAACCAAGTACTGTTATCCTAACTTTCTCTGTTTTGATTTTCAGTCATGAGAAGGTTTTAAAAGAGTAAATATTCCTGTTGGAATGACTCTCTGTAGACTGACACACACCTTTTTTCTCCCCAGTGAAGGGCACTACATCCTCTCTGTCCTTGTGCTCCATGGCTTCCTTCTCCAGATATTTCAGAAGGCCATCCCTGTTGAATGATCCTGAGTCTGCCTTGGCCGTCTGGTCCTTCTGACGTAAGCCCGCTGGCAGAAGAGCATTCTGAGGAGAGGAGACAAGGAGACACATTAAACCTGTCGCCTGATGAAGACTTCAAAAGGGTAAGGGCTAAATGCTAAAATTGTGTTGTCAGATTGTGATGTCAGAAACTCTGTGAAGGTACATGTACTATGACATCAGTATAGCAGCATCAAATGTATTTAAGCAGACAGCATTTTTTATATCTGTGACTGTCTCAAACTTCTGTCAGATACAGCGCTTCAGGACTGTGTGGTAGTTTGCATCAATGCCAGATGTAGGAGTCTGAGAGTCACATGGGAAATAGACATGAATAACGAGTTCCTCAGAAAAGGAAATAAACATACTATGAACTTGTTGAACTTGATGTGTGTGAACCAAAACCCCGTGGCTTAAAACACCTCCACCCACCATAAAATGCATCTAATTGTGGACCATTTGTTGTAGGTGAGTGAAAGCTTGGAGGAGGTGAACGAGGATGTGTGAACATTTAGAGAAGCTCGTCTAGCCAGCTTGTGTTAACTGAATCTAAATGCAGTGCTTCCTTGTGTGAACACACCACATTCTACTTTGTCTATTGAATGACATGAGATTAATATTTTCCCAGTGTTGCTGACTGACTGTTTCCTGTGGGTTCACCATGTGGGGCGATTTATCTCACTCAGTTTAGATGGAATTTAAATAAAACGCCCCGGCGCCTGGGGGGATTTCATTATACTCTCTCTAGCTCTACTCACAAATAAACACACAAACACTTGGCAGCCTGCTGACGGAGCTGCTGCAGATGAGGCTCCCCCTTTAAATGATTTTCCCCAACCATGGAGGCTGGGGACTGGGAGGGGTAGTTGGAGGGTACAATGGAAAAATCCACCCTTGGATTTGAACGTGTGACGTTCAATGCATCACAGGAAGTTGAACTGTGATGATGTGGGATAATAATATATTTTGGTGGATTCCATTTTCATTCATCTGCTTTAACTATGTCCACTTTCTAAAATTCACTAGACTTAGTACAACCCCGACAAGAGGCATAAACTTGTTGGTACTAGGTAAAACCATAGACTGTATATAAAGATGGACGACATGACAGCTCCCCAAAAGTGAAGCCAAAACATCTTGACTGCTGGCTGGCTGCAGTATAGGTCATAAATCTCGCCTCCTCCACATTAGCGGATGGGGCATGAGCCAAACTAAAAAGTCAAAGTACACGTCAAATACATTTTTCCCATAGGTGGTTTCTGTCATTTTAGGTAGTTCTTATCACGCTGATGTATGTGCACATTTTTATTTTTCGGATAAGTTTGGTTTTAATTAGGTATTTGATGCTATAAAAAGGGGGTAAGACATCATGATTGACAGCTGTGAGTCTCTCTCGCTGACCAGCTGCGGCCGTGCTCGGCTCGCGAATGGTTTTAGCAGGTGACCTCGATAGTGCGGCTCCAACGCCCGATCACTACTATGCAGACTCTGGCTCCACTTCTGTACAGTGGGAGGAAGTGGAGATGCTTCGTCCATCTACAGTATATACTGTATACAGTCTATGGATAAATTAGGTGTCATTTTTTATTGTAGTTGTGTCCCTTACTTGAGAAAAATAATTATGGCTGCAAAGATTATATTTGAGTGTGTAAAATGTTACAGTATTTATTTCTTTTATTCTTAAATTGGCCATTTCCCAATAAATCCCTCCCTCCCGCTAAAGAGCCCTGGAGCTCCTCCAACCCTCACTGCGTTCTGACCTCAGGGTCCATCTCCTCGAGGGCCGTCTCCAGCTGTTTGAGCTCCTCCGCCGACAGTTTGTTGAGGATTTCATCTTCGTCCAGATCCTTGTACTTTTCCAAGTCTTTCTTGAATGACAGCGCCATGGTGCCGGCTATCGCTTGCTAAGCAACACTGAACAGCAGACCACAGCCACAATGTTCCCTCTCCGGCTCACTGCTCTAGAACAGGGAGGCTACCTGAAGACAAACACACACAAAGAAACATTCATGACGGTGGGGCGTAAAATGCATGATTATATATATATTACCTGACTAAAACAATGTAGTATAAATATATCTAAATGAAATATTGTTTATCTCATCCCTGTGAAACAATAGTGGATCACAGCTTGGTCGGATAATGAGGCGTTTCAGTGATGCAACACATACACACAGCTGGAACAAAGAAAGAACTTTCTCAGGCTCAGATAAATCCTCTGACCACTCCCAAGAGGAGCACCAACAACTCTTTGAGAACCCAAACGTTGTGCTACTTTGGAAAAACAATGACAACTTAAAAGAAGAAGCAAAAGAAGCTTATTCTACCGGATATGAAAATTAAGGGCCTAAAAATAAAGGAAACTTGTAACAGTGGCAAGGAACACTGGAGTAAACTCTATGTGGATGTACAAGCACATCAACATAAAACCCCAGTTAAGATTAAATAAAGCTCAGATAAGTGAATGAGTGAGTGTGTACCCTGTCAAACTAAATGAAGAGGCTTCATTTCGCTCTCCCACGCCACAGTCCAACACTAAATGACCTCATGATTTCCACATTCCCTGCAGGACTCCACAGATGGTCTTGGTCCCAACCACTTGCAGACATTTAAAGGGGAACTATGCCCATTTTTAAAATTCATACATGTTATTCCTATGGTCTAAGAAAGTTCAAAAGTATTAGTAAACATGAACAGCTCTCTCCCAAATCCAAAAACTAGAGTGCTAAAAGTCAAAACTCAAACTTGTGATGTCATATGGTATAAAGTGTGGAACTGCTCCATAGACAATGAATGGAGGGGGATGTTATAGATGACACAGAGTACCCAGGGGGATGATCTGAGTATATGGGTACATTTTCTGTTTCACAACTGACAACACCACAACAGAATAAAGCTCATTTGGGTATAGAAAAGAAAACAAACATTCTGTGGGTCTCCCATTCATTGTCTATGGAGCAGCTCCACACTTTATACCCTATGACATAACAAGTTCGAGTTTTAGTACTCTAGTTTTTGGATTTGGGAGAGAGTTGTTCATGTCTACTAATTACTAATACTAAACAGCTTTAGTATTTTTTGGACGGTCTTAAACCATAGGAATAAAATGTATGAATTTTGAAAATGGGCGTAGTTTCCCTTTAACTGTACACACACTTAAACTTACACTGTACTTTCCCAAATGCCTTGCTGACACTATTGTTAAAAAAACACCTTTTCAGGAAAGACAAAGCGGTTTACATTTGTGTAAAGACAGACTTAGGCACAACAAGTTCTTACTTGCAGGAATATCGCATCAGTCTCACTGATTCATGTCAATTGTGAAATACAGCACCTTCTCTAAACAGCAGAAAAAATACCTTGTGCTCCAGCTCTGGTTTTGCCAGCTGAAGGATTCTTTAAACTTTTAGTGCCATTTCCCCGGAGCTGCCTGAGTGATTTCTCCAGTTCAGAGGAATTCCCTCGGAGTCTGACACTGTCTGTGTCTCTCGCAATGTTCACTTTTCCACAATCCAGGCTCTGTCCCGAACTAATTCATCCCCTCAGCTCCTCCATTAAACCACTACAGCTAAACACATTTATGTCTGAAATTATTACGAGTCATGGCAGGGACATTTACAAGCCTGAGAGCCAGTAGACGAAGCTGGGCTCAAATGTCAGCACTGATGACTTTAATAAAAGCATATGAATATAATGAGCTACAATAATAATCCAACCCTAATGTTCCACTGTAGAGTAGTTTAATCCCATCCTGCAAACAGAGTCAGTAGAGTAATGACTGGTGCACGGCTACTGCAGGATATTATCACAGCTAACAGGGAGGAAGGAGATCAGCCATTCAAGCTGCAATGAAGCTAAGCTAATGATGCTAGACAATCCAGGTAGTAAAACAATATGAATGGTCGGGAGGGGAATCACATTTTATTACAATACTTATAGTCACGATACGATCTTATTGGGATTATAAACATTTGCGATATGCTGAGTATTGCGATAAAATATATTGCGATTTATTACCTTTTTCAACAGCAAATTATGCAGTTAGTCAACATCTGTTTTATCTAATAAGATACAGTTTTCACTCTGTTCCTCTCAGAGTTTTCATTCACATATCTTGAAAAATAATAATAATAAATAATAGTTTATATAATAAAAGATAGATACTTCACGTCCATGTATTGATACAATATTGCCACGCAAAATATTGAGATACTATACTGTATTGGTTTTTCCCCACCCGTAATGAATGGACATTAAAATCTGGCCCAAATGAAAATCTCAGGCTGCAAAAATAATGTATATAAAACTGTCACTTACGTAGGCTTACAGAAGAAAATCCAAAAAAATTACATAAAGATGAAATAATTATTTATCAAAAACCATGAACACTTAACTGGACAACCAACACACATCCATACAAGTGTTTAGCTCGAGCATTATATCTGACGGATTAAAAATGAATCCAAATCATATGAAAACGGTTTCGTGTGTGGCGTCCACAACAGCAGTCTTCTGTGCTGATCATGGAACAGCGCCAGGATTTGTTTGACGTCATCACAAGCCTTTGCTCGCATGTTTTCGGAAAGGGCAGTTTTGTTCATCTCTCATAATCAACTTTAATCAAATCATCAAATCAGGCTTTACTGTGATTATGTGGACTTTGATGTATTCTGCCAAAAAGCCCTCACATCTAGGCCTAACTCTTTTCATTTCCTTCCACACCAGTCAAAGATTGGTCTGGCATCATATGAAGTTTGATTTAGTGCTTCTTTCATCCTATTTTTGGTAAAAATTAAATTTCCCAGATTAATTCTAATAATGTGCGGAAGGCAATGATGAGATGACATTTCTGGCCAGGGTCTGGAAAAAGCTGCGACACCAGCCTGGGATAAGCGTTAAGTCACACACATGTACACACACACAAACACACATAATGCTCTTATGACAAGATAAGCCCAAAATAACAGCAGTTACCATATTCTCCTAGTTTCTCAAAAACACTTTCCACTTCACTGACATGTAATTCAACACATTTAAACAGACAGCCACTGTTTACAGCGAGGTCCAGTACTACAGAAATGTAATGGAGCGTGCAGACACGGATAATGATGGCGATGGGTGGGCTCAGGCCGAAGTGGAGACGCTGAGAGGATCCATTAGTCCAATCTGATTGATTCCTTTCTCCTTCTCCTCTCTGCTAATCCTTCAAGACAACAACATATGGCTCTGAGCCAATAATACTGCATACCTATCTGCACTCTACGCTCACCTTACTCTTCTTCCACACACTGACCCGTGCACTCAGGCTACTGTTGGGCACATAAACACATAATTGGGGACTGCACAAGGACAAAGCCACAAATAGCACGATTTAAGTTCACCTGACAGGCTAGATGTTTAGTGATAAAGGTCAAGTGATAGAAACCAGGCTGATTTAAGCAGAAGATGTAGCCGATGATCCCATTTACAAAGTTAAACAAAGCCTTAAAAGCTCATCCACTGTATGTGTGCATAAAAGACCAAAGAAACAGCAATATTATTCTTGAGAGTGTGCATAACCTGTATGCATATTAATTAGGGCTGTCAATCTCGATTAAAATATTTAATCGCATGATTGTCCATAGTTAATCGCAAATTAATCGCACATGTTTTTATCTGTTCAAAATGTACCTTAAAAGGAGATTTGTCAAGTATTTAATAATCTTATCAACATGGGAGCAGGCAAAAATGCTAGTTTATGCAAATGTATGTATATATTTATTATTGGAAATCTATTAACAACACAAATCAATATCAAATGTTGTCCAGAAACCCTCAAAGGTACTGCATTTAGCATAAAAAAATATGCTCCAATCATAACATGGCAAACTGCAGCCCAACAGGCAACAACAGCTGTCAGTGTGTCAGTGTGCTGACTTGACTATGACTTGCCCCAAACTGCATGTGATTATCATAAAGTGGGCATGTCTGTAAAGGGGAGACTCGTGGGTACCCAGAGAACCCATTTTCATTCACATATCTTGAGGTCAGAGGTCAAGGGATCCCTTTGAAAATGGCCATACCAGTTTTTCCTCGCAAAAAATGTAGCGCAAGTTGGAGCTAACTTGTTGTGAAGGAGGTTAAATCAACCTCCTTCACAACAAGTTAGTATGACATGGTTGGTACCAATGATTCCTTAGATTTTCTAGTTTAAAATGATTGAATGATGAATTATTATGGCGTTAACTTTGACAGTCCTAGTAACAAAATTAAAATATATAATATGTATAAATAATAAAAGTCCTTTGAAAATGGCCATGATAGTTTTTCACCTAAATTTAGCGTAAGTTTGGAGCGTAAGTTTATTTAGCCTTCGTCACGACAAGCTAGCTAACCATGTCATACATGGTTGGTACCAGTGGATTCCTTTGGTTTTCTAGTTTCATATGATGCCAGTATCTTACTCTAGCTTTAAAACTGAGCTACAACCTAAAAATCGCAAGTTGCGTTAATGTGTTAAAGAAATCAGTGGCATTAAAACAAATGTGTGTTATTATCACGTTAACTTTGACAGCCCTAATATTTAATTGAAGTTACACTGTGGGTAGGAGTAAGAATATGTTTCTTTCATGGGCATAATACTGACCACAATCTTTTAGAAACTAAGTAATAGAAAAGGGGAAAGTGAAATGTAACATATCTGTTTCTACTTCTGTCATCACCACATCCAACAAAGCCTAACCATGTTTTTACCTGAAATGTCTGAACATGTTTCAGGTCAATGAAATGAGGCTTCATCTTCTTTCAAAAAGTATTGCTGACAGGCAAACTGTAAGATTATTTGGGCCATTAATTATGTGATACAATATCAGACGCCATCCCATATACCTCTGGCTTATATCATGTAACCCTTAGCAGCTATTAAGTTTATCTCCGTCATATACTCTTGCAATCAATATCCAGGTTGCCTGCCCTATTGTAGATCTCAGAGGCAGAAGCAGGAGGAATAGTAAGTTGCAGCTCAGAGATGAACAGGAAGCACTGACTGGTTATTACATTATTATAGAGCACCGCCCCATCAACGCACAAAAAGACTAAAGTTAGAATGATCCAGCTCTGCTACCCATGGGACAAGAGTCTGCACTTCATCCTCCCACCTACTCTCCTACAGTTTGATTCTCTACTCTTCTGTCTCTCCTCCCTGTTGTTACTCTGTTCTCCTTTATCCTTTTTTATCTTCCGCCTCCTAAGGTGCCTGGAAGTGTCAGAAATTATGGGAAACAGATGGAAGGAGACCAAGATAGCAACAGAGGGACTGATCATGCTGTCACTAAGGTACGTTGACGGCAATACATGAACAAGTAAAAACAAGAAGATATGGAGAGAAACAGTTATGGTGCAGATGGTGACCAGGCTTTCCCCCCCCCCGTTAGACCCATATAATAGTCCTCCTTGTTATCTCTACAGTTAATAAAACTACATGTCAGAAAAAGAAAACAACCAACATTTATACGCGTTCAGTCCCTACGCTCTTGCACAGACCAGGCAAGGGCCAGACAGGAAGTGGGGTGTTTCTCAAACAAACACACATGATTTGTATATTCCCCTGTTTTAGCCACAAACTACAGACACACACTCCATTATCATATAATCAGAACAGCTTTCAAGGTGTGCCTCGTCTTTCAGCTCCACCCGGACTTGTAAGGGCTGGAGTGTGAATGATGCAGGATCTGGAAAGGTTGACACTTTGTAAAAACTAAATTGCACAGTTGCTTTTCACTACTGCAACTGCATTAAAACCGAGGGTGAAACCAGGCACTCACAGCCAGGTTTCACTCTCCACTCCAGTGAAAGGTATGCAGGTTAAACAACACATCCCTATCTGAGGAGCCTGTTTATCTGCAATACTGCACTGCAGGCAGAGGGTGGTACGGTCGGCAGTATCACCAAAAAATGCCATGTCAGCAGCAGTCACTATGACTTTCCACTCAGTTGCCTGCTGCACACCTTCAGGAGGGTCAATATGCCTTTGGGCCACACTTCCCTAAACAGACTATCTTGGACCACACCCTTCAATCACCATTGAGCCCTGCTGCTCAAACTACCATAGCACCTTTGTGAACACACACACACACACACACACACACGCACATTAACCCTCACATTAAACTGTTAGAGACTCAGTGACACATGTACAATGACCTTGCACCTATCAAACAAGTAGAACTGCTGCTAAAGCCACAGCCTTTCCCTAATAACCCTGCACACCAGTGTGACTGTTCACACCAAAAAAGCACGTCCTTAAAAACACTGAAACTCTTGTCTTAGTCAAACAATATCGGTATTGATGCCTGCCTGTCTGTCTGTAAAATGCATTGTCAGGCTGACAGGGATGGGCAGCTCAGATTAAACTGATCCTACATTGTTAATACAATAAGCAACAGTCAGCAGATACCAGAGTCATTAGATGATACGTAGCACTGCCATAAAATGAGATATCATATCACACTACTAATATTATATACATATAAAACGTTATGATCCTTTGGTGGTGACTTAGCTACCCTAACTGAGATAGTTTCCTCCATCTCTCTGGTGGACACACAGCAGGCTACTGGACGGTGTTAGCTAACTCTCTCCTGACATGTTTATGTTTCATCACGCTGACAGTAAACACGTTGATTATAGTGATTATCACCGACTAGCTAAAGGTGCCACACATTAGATAAGACATAGTTAAAGTCGTGGCAGTCGGTTTATGGGACACTTTACTTTGGTAACTTAGCAACATTTTGTCGGATGCAGTAACACTCGATGACATGTAGCAGCTAACAGGCTAACAACTCTAGTTGCTAGGCGTTTAGCTAAAGCAGCACATATATACAAGTTACATGTAAATCACAACAAGTTACCCCGAATTGACATACTGATCTATCTGTTTCCTTACCTGAGGCTATTGGGACCTAACCTAAAGAAGTCTCCAGATAAAGCCAGTCTTCTCTCAATGAATGCGATGTCTCCACTGCTTGATTTCTTCTCACTCAGCCCAAGGGCGGTAACACAGGAAGGACTGGCACTGTGGGGAGAGACGGAGCTGTTCTCTGAGTGACGGCTGGTTGAGCCAATCAGCGGAGAGGCTGCCGTGCGGGAACCAATGGCGTTAGTTAGCCCGCCCCTTTTATCTGGAAGAACCAATCAGATGAGAGATAGGGAAGAGAAATTAAATAAAATGAAATTAAATAACATAATATAACATAAAATAAAACAAAACAAAATAAAATAAAACAAAATAAAATAAAATAAAACTAAACTAAACTAAACTAAACTAAATTAAATTAAATTAAATTAAATTAAATTAAATTAAATTAAATTAAATTACAATTAAATTAAATAAAACAAAACAAAACAAAACAAAACAAAACTAAATTAAATTAAACAAAACAAAACAAAATAAAATAAAATAAAATAAAATAAAATAAAATAAAATAAAATAAAATATCTACTGCCACTACTTTAGTGTTAATATATTTCCCATGTATAATAAAAAGCCATACCTGTATCCTGTGACAATCTACAGTATAGCCAACAAAAACAAAAACACTGTACTACAGTCTGCTGTTGGAGACCATAAGAAGCAGGTGAAAGCCCCTGGAAGAGCTGGACTCTAGATTTGAATAAGGAAAAACTACACACACACACACACACACACACTTTGCACAGTACTTTCCACTACTAACTTTGTTCTGCCTTTTTATCAACATGTTTTGCACGATGGAACTGTGATGCTAGAAAGTGGAATTTCCCTCGGGATCAATAAAGTGACTATCTATCTATCTATCTATCTACACACACATACACACACACACACACACACACACACACACACACACACACACACACACACACACACACACACACACACACACATACACACACAGACAACAGCAACTGCCAGTGACACCAGTGACACCACCACCACACACTTTAATAGACAGTTCTCAAGCCCTGCCAGGTCCCTCGTTACTAGAATAGCTGTCACTTCTAAATATCTAACTACTCATTTATTTATTTTCAATTCCTTCTTTATTATCACCACCTAGTTATTATTAGTATTATTGTTGTATTGTTTATTGTTTTATTTTTAATTTATTTAAGATGTTATTACTAGAATTATTATGACTATTATTTCATCCTTTTTTGGTTTTGTTATGTTGGTTTTGTTTTGTTTGTTTGGTTTGTTATGTCTCATGTCAAGCTCTGAGCGTCACCTTGTTTTCTTAGTCTTTTCTTGCGTATTTCTCCCCTGTTCTTATCATTGTTGTACTACTTGTAAAGTCACTGCTGTTTTCTTTTTGCACCAATAAAAGAAAAACTAACCAAAAAACAGCAACAGTGCAGGGATTCCTCTTCCAGGGTGAACAGGGATACAGTAGGTGTCATATATACAGAGCAGACAGATGTATCAGTGGTAGAATTGCAACGAGATATACAATTTATAAGATATAGAATTATAGTTATTAAGAATGAATTAATTTAACACAAACATAACATTGTTATATTGGGTAAATGTTAAGTGTAATAAGTTAAGGTGTTTCAGGCAAAATGTCTGTGGATCAAAGATGTCAAGCTTCTTCCAGATGTGCCAAGCAGTGGACTACTAAATACCACAGAGACCTGGAAAGACAGACTACATACACACATGTGAAACAAAAATCTCTCTCTCTTTCTGTCTTACTCTCCCTCTCTCACACAAATACACACACGAAACACAGTGTGTACACTAAAACCCTTACCTTACCCTTGATTGTAAAGCTCAAGGGGAGCTCATCTTCTTTTTACTACACTGTGCTGCACAATAGTGGAGATAGAATTTCATGTACCCTCTCGGTTCACACAATATGTGCACTGTAACAAGATGCCTTGCATGTAACACAGAAACGTTGGGAAGAGATGTGGGTGCTGAAATCAGATGAGTGATAGTAATCAGATAAAGCGGTTGAAATGTACTGAGAGGAAGACTTCTTTACTGTCATTTTAAACCATGTCTACACCAGAGATAAATGTCCGTGCATCAATACACATTAGCTGAACCTCTTCTGCCTCTAGGAAACATAACAAATCAAGGGTGAAGATTTGTGTCAGTCAGCTGGGATTGGCTTCATCAGAGGAAATAATTAAGAATATATCATATACATGTCAACTCAAAAACTATGATGTTCATGTAATATTCTTATTGGAACTGTTATTAGTACAAGTTAACCATTCATAAATTGTGGGTTTTTTTTGTATAATCCTCTATATCATCACAATAAGATTGCTATAATATTCCTACTGTGAACCATAGTCTAGCCTCACACTGCTACTACTAATAAACTCAAAGATCATTCATGTGCCAACATAATTAATTACAAGCAAAGAGAAAGTCATTCAAATTTTGCTATAACAAATAATAAAATAAAATGAAATCGATAATCAGGTTTTTAATCCAGCTATGATATGGCAGATTGTTTCACACATGCGATGCAAGATATACTTCTTCATAATGTACTTTATAATACTCGCTTTTCTCCTATTATATCTTCATAAATCAAGTAGCTATGTGGATTATTGGCAGCTTAATTATTTTGTATAAAAAGGAAATATTTTAATATAATTTCATATTTAATAATGTAATGTATACCTAATAAGATATAACTTAACCTCATAAGGGGTGAATGACATGGTATTTTTTTTATTTTTTTAGGGGGGATTTTTGTTATATTTTTACATGTGTAAATGTTGGTGACAATCCTTCTGTTTTTCTTAATATACATTATGTAAGTTGGAAAATGAAAGAAAAGTGGGAAGAAAGTGGTGCAAAAAAGAGGGAAGGGTCTTTTTTCATTTTTTTTTTTTGCCACATTCTGATTTTTATATATTGTTTATATGTATGTTCTTCAACAATATATGATGGAAAAAAATTAAATGAATAAAAACTATGTTATAAAAGGAAAATATTTAAACGAAAAAAATAAGATAAGATAAGATAAGATATTCCTTTATTAGTCCCGCAGTTGGGAAATTTGCAGTGTACAGCAGCAAAGGGGATAGTGCAAAAAACAAGATGCATCAGCTAACAGTAAAAAAAAGAGCTAAACAAAGTGTAACAAAATATGAACCATTTAAATAGAAGGAAGTATAAAAATAGGAGCAGTATATACAGTATTGACAATAAACAGACTATTAACAAAATTGCACAAGTGGAAAATGATATTGCACTGTGAGAATTAAATGAAATTCCACATGAAAATATCAGGTTATTGGCAAAACATACAATTTTTCAAATTATTCCATTTAGTGGAGTATTTTTGTTGAGACAACCAGAGCCTCAGAGTGTACTGCGGTGTGGACCTCCTCCTTGTGGCCGTTATCTGTTACTACACCAACATTTTGTGATGATACTGAAACTACTGATCATTTATTTTTTCCTTATATGTATTCTGGAGCTTTATGGCTTCATATACATGACTGGCTTTTCCTAAAAATTTCTCATCTGGGAAACTTCTCTCAAAAGGACATTGTTTATGGTCTTGTCATGGACAACAACAAAGATGACTTTCTAGTGAATAACATTCTCATTCTTGGAAAAAAGTTATTTGCACAAATCCAAGTATATGAAAGTGAAACCAAGGTTTAATGTGTTTCATTTTGAGTTTCTTTCTAACATAAAAGCCCTTAAAGTCATGAAAAACAAAAATGCATTGAAACTTCTTAGTATAATAGAAGAATATGAATTACAGGTACAGCCCCATAGCCCTTAATTTAATTTATTATTATTTTCATGTATAATTTTACATATTGTATCTGTTCTTGTTCTGTATGCACCTTGTCTTTTTACTCTAATGCAGTAATATATAAGCCAGGTTGTTTGTAAATTTGAATTTGTTCAATAAAAAAAAAAAAAAATGTCCACCTCAGCCTGAACCAAGGCCTATAGAAGGAGGTTAGGACACGGGTCTAGGGGTGTGGGGTATAACGCATGCGCAGTGTAACTGAAGCTGCGGTCGTGTGTTGCGATTGGCTCAATCAGATTCTACTGCGCATGTGCCATACCCCGAAGATATGACGCATTGATGACGCATGATCCAGCCTCCTTCTATAGGCCTTGGCCTGAACTCGGAAACAAAACCTCTCCTCAAAGCCCGGCGATCACTTCCTGTTAGGTCACATTGTACCTCAGTTTGTGAGAAATGGCGGACATGGATGAGTTGTTCGGGAGTGATGGAGACAGCGACAACGACCAGCGAGGTAATGATGCCGATCAGCCGCTGAAAACCTTAGTTGTTTACAGTGTTATCGCTTATTAGCGGTGTGCAGTTTGTCCTGATGCTAAGCAGTTAAACTAGCTTTACCCAAACACTGACCGGGAGAAGTGGAGCCTGGACGTCACGTTACACTGATATCTATCATAAGTTATGCACTAACTAGATGTTTTATAAAAGCTACCTTTGTTAGAAACGAATACAAGTCTGTTCAATCCCTCATTCAAGCTAAATGTTTACCGTAGCTCGCGTTAACAAGCTCTCTGTGTTTTAATGAGCTAGCATAGTTAGCTGCTCTGAAGTTACTGCAACAACATTATGTTCCTCAAGCACATGTTCTCATCAGCCTCAACGTTAGTGTGCAGCACAACTCTGAGCTTTCATCAGTCAGTTGTTGCTCAACATGATTACATGGTGTATTAAGATGTGATTTATACACCAACTAGTGCATATAGTTTAACTGTCTGTCTGTGAAGGACAAGAACAGTCTCAATACTATAGTCAAAGTCTGCTCCACGAGCACTGGAGTTCAGCAGAAGGACTTGGGCACAATTTGGGAGAAACAGGTGGCTGAGAAAGCAAGAAAAATGATCAGCCAACCAGATCACATTGTTTGGGTTGAACTCAGGCCGACGTTATAATGTGTCTTTAAGGAGAACAAATTGTTACTCCAAGTCCTTTATCCCTTCTGCTGTGAAGCTGCTGAACACAGACCATACCCATTTTAAATGACTGTTATTTAGAGGAACTTTAAGATATGTTATTCTCATATATTGTTTATTATATTTGGGCTTTTATTGCCATAATCCTATGTATTTATATGGTTCTTATTGTAACTTGTCCCTCCAACTGCCCCATGCCTTTAATATGTTTCCTTTGTCTTAACTAATTATTGGTTGTCTGTTGTATGTATGGATGCATGGACTGGGAATGCTACAAATGAATTGCCCCCTTGGGGACAAATAAAGTTGTCTGAACTGAACTAGTGCCACAAAATGTGTTTTTGCACCGTTGAATAGCTAAAGGGCATCTTGTCAGTATGAGAGAGTAACATTACACTGACATTCACTGAGCCGTAACAGTATAATAACCCAGTTATTAAGTCACATTTTCCAAATAAAAGCAACCCACCAAATCTCATGCCATACAAACACCAGTTTCATATGTAAAATATTTATTCAGAAGTTTCTTAACAAACATGCACCTAACCAGTATGTAACCTGTTCACAGTATGCATTGGGAATGGAAGACGTGGACAAAACAATACAGCATATCTACATTTTAATATTGATATACACTCAGTTGCTATCTTGCCATTTTATTAGGTAACAGCTCCAAAGTCAACCTTTAGACTGACACTGTCAGAGAGCTATTAATTTAACTAGAGTATATGTTTATTATTGAGGTTGTACTTTGTTGGTAATATAATGTAGTCCAGGAAAACAAATGAAAGGTAAAATTAAATCAAAACCTCCTCCACGAACTCTCTGGCCATTCAAATGCTGCTGTGTGTATGGACACAGACATTTATGTGATATTTTATTGTTGCAATACACTTTTAGGGGAAATATTTGACAGTTGACTGGCATATTTTGAATGTGAGGATTTACATAATGAGTACGCAAATAAATGAGTCTGGGAGAAATATAATTAATTAGAAAAGCAAAGTAACCTACTCTGGTCGCCAAGGCTCACTCTGTGTGAAAGGAGTGAAATCTACCTATACAGTGATGAGCTATCAATGTAGAGTGCATCATGCAGTGAATAATGATTGGATATTGATATAGAAATGTGTGACCAAGCCTCTACAACACTCACCTGCTGTAAACTGATGAACTGTTCTACGTGCCAGAAGATAACCAGTCTGCTTTACTGTGTTTCAGAGTCTGGCTCTGGCTCCGGTTCAGACTCGGAGCCGGAGAGACCCCGATCTGCCAGCAACGCCTCGGGCAGCGGCAGCGATAGTGAGAGGGAACGGGACGATGATGAAGAAGGCCATGAGGCGGGAAAACCCAGTATTAATAAGGTGTGTGTGTGTGCCTGCTTTTGACTGAAACTCAAACTGTGTGGATTATTTAGGTCTTGCAGTGAAAGAGTAGACAACAGTCAGACGTGTTCTGCCAGCGAGCCTGACCCCTATCCAATAATCACTTCATTAAACAAAACATTTTTATCATAGTTGCTTAGGTGTAAGTCAGGTTGCCTTGCAAATGCTGCTCCTACAATAACCTCTGAGGAGTAATAGGGGTGTATGGACAAGAAATGAGTGAACATTTCTATCTTACATTCTTATTTTATTGTGCATGGCTTTTAATATCAGTGACATTAGACGGTCAGTTACCTTAGACTCTGCTTATTATCACACCAAGAGGAGAAACGGAAAACTCAACCAGGAAACGGTCTCGCCAAAACATTGGCTGACATACTCCGATCCTCTTTTTCTCATTGAAGACGTCATTGTTATCGAGAACAAAGGTCAATTTTGAGCTCAGGTTTCACACTGTAAAGTGTGTAAACAATGAAATGTGAGTTCAGAAATCTAATTACATGTAGCATATATTGCAAAAATAATTAGATGAAATATAAAAACAAAGAATATGTAGGCATATTTGAAACAACAGATACACTGAGATATCATCACATAAGTAACAGTGATTCTGCCCAACATACATTTTAGTGTGCACATAGTAATTTTTTTCTCCCTTTTAAAAACATCTGCTTAGAAGAGAACTATGGACTGATTGAAAAGTATACTGGAATGGACGGTGCATGTGCACTCAGACAGATGTTTCCCTAATTGAAGTGCATCTTGTGAATGTTTTGCAGCCAGTATCAGCTATAATGTTTTCTTTCCCAGTAGCATGTTAAGCCTACCTTTTTACACCAGGGGTCAGCCACCATCAACCTGCTAGAAGAAGTACACACAGTCATTTACAAACATTGTGCCTCATGCAAAACCATTTTTGTATTCTTGTTTTGACTTTCTCTTTATTTTTTTCGGGGCCGTGGGCTCGTACAGGTGTTTACACGTCAGATTCAGCAAATACTCCTAACTTCACATACCTGTGTAAATGACCTGAGTTAAACATGATGAATGCCGCCGGTGCGTAAATGAGTGCGCGTTCATGATAATTTGCATATTAGCATAATTAATGCCCCAATGATACATATAAGGCTACGTTTCCGTCCCCATTTATCTTTCTATAACAATATATCAGCACGCTGTCTAAAGATACGCTCTCTTCCAAAGAGCCTGACGGGCATCCAAAAGAAATAAGTCAGCCACGACGTGCCTGGTTACACTCCCAGTATTATATACAGAGACAAATTAATCTTCCATAAATTTATATTAGTGCAGTTTGAGATGTTCATATTGACTTTGCAGTGTTATACAATAGCATCAACGGCCAATTTGAATTAATGATGATACTGTTAGGCTATATGAATATATTTAGAATTATATTATAATTGGTATTGCAAAGTCAAACAGGATAATGTCAACATAATTGTGAAGTGTAATTTATATAAGATTTTCAAACTCAAAGTTGCTTCAAAGTAATGAAAAAGAAAAATCCATCAATGTAAAAACGTAGGTTTGGATAACAGCAGACTTACTGCACGTCTCCTACGACGGGTCTGGACCACTCGTAAATGGTAGATAAGAGAAAATTCCAAATACGAGGAAATTGGTGAATGTAACAAGTTCTCCTGAATCACTCGTACAAACCACTTAAGAACGCATCTGTTCATAAGAGTGGTTCTTGCATGAGGCTCACTGTGTTCACCTCGCCTCTCTCACTTACAAACGTACTCACCTTTCCTTCTACCTAATAGGAGCTGTTTGGAGACGACAGTGAGGATGAGCAACACAGTCGGCACAGTCAACACAGCGGCAGCGACAACCAGTCCGAACGGTCAGGGAACCAGTCGGACGCCAGCATGCACTCCGACCAGGCGGACAACGATCACTCCGACGCAGAGCAGCACAGCGGCTCAGAGCGCGGACATCGAGATGAAGATGAAGATGAGGAGGACGCCGGCCGCCGGTCGGATGGAGGCAGCCCGGCTGGCAGTCCGGCTGGCAGTCCGGCTGGCAGTCCGGCTGGCAGCGGGATGTCTGGAGCGGGGAGCCCTCGCTCTGAGAGGGGCAGTGTCCGTTCAGACAGAAGGTACGCCAACACACACTGGATGTTCCTTATTGTTTAACTGACATAACATGAGATGATGCCAGAGGGGACCCCAGCAAATATACTATTTACTCCAGTTTTATAAAACCAAAGCGCCAAGCTGTTTTATGACATTTCTTCGGCTACGTTCACATAGCAAGCAAATGTGACCAAAATCCTTTGTTTTTTTTGCTCTCATGCGACACAGATCAAATTTTTCCAGAGTAGAGTGGACACAGAAAACAGAAATGGATTTTTTTTTCCGGTCAGATCTGTGCCACTTTCATTTGTGGTCCTAAATTCAACACATATCCGATCACTGGCAATGCGACAGCTGTTAGAACGATCATATCGGAATTCATGTGTGTTTTTCCACATTATACTCAACTGGGCAGGTGCAGAGCACTCACCATACAGTGTCGGAGCTGTCCGTTGAAACTACAGAAGAAGACAAACCTCTCTCCACAGTGACAGTGTGCGTCAATCAGACACCTATAATGTTTGTTACCTGACAAAAAAATACTTTTTCTATTCTTCTGCCAAGTTCGGCGTCATGTTTCACTCAGTAGAACTCCGATTTAATAAATCAGCAGTTACAAAATGTATAAACTGCGTCGTTAAGGCAGACGAGCATTATCTAGGAAACATCAAGTTTAGAATTGACTTGGAGCTAAAAATGTTAAAATATGTTCGCCGAATAAGTTAGTGTCTGTTTATGAGTCGTAAGAAATCATAAACTATCTTGTATTAGTAGATGTTTACTGGTAAGCTCGGCTCTGTTAAATTTACCAATATGTCAACGGAGGTTTTCCTCCGACAGTAGGAAATGGTTGAAGACTATCTTTCACTCGTCTAAAATGTAAATTAACTTAATCAAACAGACTTTTCACAATTCACTCAGTTCAGCTGATAAATTCGTCATGTTTCACAAAGCAGAACTCTGATTTAATGAAATCACGTTATAAAAATTGCGTGGACGTGCTGACTGGCGGATGTCAAACAGTAATGTTACACATCGTACTTTAGTTTATTTAACTTAGTTCACAGAAGAGCTGTTAAAGTCAAATATCAGCCAAAATGAAAAGTCTTTCTTTAGGAATCTTACAAAGTCAGACGTTATGATTTAGGAGTAACATCTGTGTAATCGCTAAGCCAGATCTGTTAAATTGAGCAATATGTTAAAAGAGTCTGGCAGACACTGGGACTCCAACAACTCCAGTGTGTATTTTCGGAACAGTCGGCCTTTGGACGGCAGTCCCCCGTGTGTGTGACGTTATTGGTTGCTTGTGAGGCGTTTCAGGACAGATCCGTTCACACTGAGGTCAAATATGGGTTTCTTCAAACATGAATGTCGACAGTTAAGGCAGAAAGATCGAGTTGAGCATTAAGCCCTGTAATGTGAATGTAGCCTTAGACTTTATCACAACATGTACTTGTTTCTTAATCTTAGAAGACAGAAAACAAAGTAACAACCTAACCTGTAATGTTATGAGATATAAGAAACGTTCCTTTGTTGTCAGAGGGCCAGATTTCCGTTTCTTGATCTATTTCTTCCGATGTGTTTGTTTTAAACCAGCGTGCACAGTGAACCTGCGACTCCACAGTCGGGACCGGGCACCCCTCACTCTGAGGCAGAAGCTTCTGGCAGGGAGAACCAGTCAGATGATGAGAAGTGGGTAGGAGGTGTTAAGAGTGACCAGTCGGAGGATGAGGAGGAGAAACGTCATTACTCTGATGAAGAAAGAGAGAACTCCGATGACGAGGGGCCGAGGAACAGGAAGCCAGGTAAACACCGAGTCTCGTGTTACATGTGGAGGAAATATCCTACATGAAGTGGATCACGAACCAGCCGTCTGTGATAATCTTGACACATTGGATTTTTGTGGAAGAGGATTAGGGCCAAAAGTGAGAAAAATATCCTGAACCATGAGGTCAGGACTCAGATTAATAGGAGATACAAATTTTCTCTTAGACTTTTTGTATGTGGTAATGGTCCTTTTTTTATTTACTCTAAGATGTGTTCTTGTATCCTGCACCTTCAGTTTATACCATACTGTCATGTGGAAATTATACTGTCTAATCGCCTGCTGTGATTATATTTTTCAGAGTCTGCAAAGGGCAGTGATAGTGAAGATGATTTCCTCAGAGTGAAATCCAAAGCAAAAGCCGCCTCTGATTCAGATTCAGACAGCGATGTCGGAACAAAGAAAGGTAAGATGCCATTTGAGCAAACACTATTGTTACTGCACACCTAACCTCGCTGGTTCACAGTGGCATCTACAATTCAAATCTGAGTTTTAATTCTATTAGTTGCAGCTGAAGATGCCATTTTTATTGCTTTTATGTACTCTAAATTAGTCACTCTTCCATACTCTTCTTACAAACAGTAAAGAAGACGGCAGCAGACGACCTGTTTGGAGAGGCTGACGACATCTCTTCAGACAGCGATGCAGATAAGCCTCCGACCCCGGGACAGCCCCTGGTACGCGTCCGTCCCCTCGCTCTCTGTCTTTGTCCTCCACTGATCATCAAGCCTCTTTAATTGTGCCCAGTCTTTTTTTTAATAAGAGTTCCCAAATCTCTTTTTCTCAGAGCCTCTCGCTAAGCCTCTCTGAGCTGATCCCTATTATCATGGGTCATTTAATCATACAGTGTTTTTTTAATGTTCTCTCCCTCTCCTGTGTGTGTGTGTGTGTGTGTGTCTAGGATACAGAGGACGGGATGGAGGGGGAGCACGCAGAGGAGGCTGCGGCCGAAACTCGTATCGAAGTAGAGATCCCAAAAGTCAGCACAGACCTGGGATCTGACCTTTATTTTGTCAAGCTGCCCAACTTCCTGTCTGTGGAGCCCAGGTCAGATCAATGGCACTGTCAAAATATACAATATAAACACATATTGTACTTGATGAGCTCTCAAGTCCTTTGAAAATATAAGTAAAGGATAAAGAATTACAAAAAAGAAGAATGTGCCTAGGATCATTTTACTCTGCTGCTAGTGAGGAGGAGAAGTGAAAGAGCTTATACTTACTTTGAAGTGTTCAGCTAACTGTTGGGTCTTGATGAGCACAAAAGCCTCTGTGTAAATTTAAGGTATATTATTTAGATTTTCATTGAATCGCCCTTTACAGACCCTTTGATCCTCAGTACTATGAGGATGAATTTGAGGATGAAGAGATGCTGGATGAAGAGGGACGGACCAGGCTCAAGCTGAAGGTTTGTTGTCCACGTCAAGTGTGTATGGAAATGTTTTTGTAATAGGGAGAACCGATACTTCGGTGCCAAGTAGGGCTGACCTGAATATTTCGAAGCTTTGAGCGCTACCTTGGTATTTAACCTCCAAATCACTAATCGAATGCTTCGTTTTTTATTTTTTATATAAGTATGTAGTAATAATAATGTATAAATCCCCATATAGCCCATGAAATAAGGAATAATCCCACAAAATTATTAATTATTAATAGTTATTCTCAGACGGATATCACTGTTTGTTGTGTGTAGAGATGTGTGTGTGTACAGTAGTGCGGCAGCAGCACCGTCCCGGGCACTGAAACGGGGGAGATGGAGACAGACAGAAGAACATGTCAGCCTGCCACGGCGCGCTCCTCCGCAAAACTTTGAATACCTTTTGAATATTTCTCAGCGAGGCTTTGAAGCCCAAAAAATTTTATTCTGGCCAGCCCTAGTACCAAGTTCATGCCAAAATTCTGAAAACGTCAGGGCTCAAGACTAACGGCGCCCGGGGGCGACAGAGGAACGACAAAACAAACAACAAATCCGTGTTAAAATCGGATGGACGATTCATTCGAGTAAAAATTTGTATTTGGCGAAGGCAAATTCAAACGTTATCATGATGTGTTCAAATGTAATCTTGTAAAATATAGTTTTTGTTGAGAAACTTGAATAAATCCAGTTGTTTGAAGGAGATGTTTTCACAGCAATACAGAAAAGATAACAGAGAGGGAATTATGACTTGTTTAACTTCCTAACAAAAACCAGTTGCAAACGGTAATAAAGGAGTGTACAGTATGTTGAAGTATATGGGATTTATTGTTTTACTTTTGTTTTTCACCGCGGTATCGAATTGGTATCGTGAGTCATGGAATATCATTGGTATTGGTATCGAATACTAAATTTCTGGTACCTTAACATCCCGTTTGTAGTCGTCTGTGTGGGCTGAAGTGTAAATAAATAAAAAGCAGTATCAGCTTCTTAAAAAATCTTGTATATAAGGCCGATGTTGTTGTCAAAAGAGTTTATTCTTTCTCTCCCACAGGTGGAGAATACAATTCGGTGGAGAGCCAAGAGAGACGAGGAGGGAAATGAAACCCGAGAGAGCAACGCACGCATTGTCAAATGGTCTGATGGCAGGTGTGTATCATATCAAGCTGAACTTTGATAAGTTATTACTACGCAGAGTAGTGTACAGGACGTGCTCTGCACTATATGGTTTTAAATTTCTTTTTTTTTTTCTTGCCACAGCATGTCCCTCCACTTGGGTAACGAAGTGTTTGATGTTTACAAAGCTCCTCTCCAGGGAGACCACAACCACCTGTTCATCCGGCAGGGTACTGGACTGCAGGGACAGGCTGTGTTCAAAACCAAGCTCACATTCAGGTAACACAGTAACATGGCGTTGTCGTTATTGGTGATAGGCTGCTATTAAGACACAAGTATCACACAGAGACTAATGTTTTCACTTGAGGCAAAACCTATGAGTTGCTAGGGTTACCCCTCCTCTGTGTGGCTCCCTGACATCCGTACAGGCACTAGATCAGCCCCAGGCCACCGCTAATTCCAAACAACAACAATAGCAGCCTTGATTCATTCAGAAATGTACTCTATGCTTTAAATCCTGGATCACCTTGTGCAAGCCGCCCAGGTTTCTCCCAGTAAGAAGTGCGTAAGCTTCTTAGTGGCCCCCTAGTCCACCTGGATGTTCTGTCTCCTCAGACCACATGGGACTAGTAGGACACTGGCCAAAGCTGCTTTAATGCACAACAGCCCTCCACACTGCCAGACAGGACATTACCATTTGTTCTGGTTGTGTAATATCATCAGAGTTTTGATTAGGATTAGAGCTCAAGCAGGGTACAAGTGGTTAGGACACAGTGTTTTTCTTTTAAAGAGGCAACTTCACACATTAATGGATCAACAACATTCAATTCAGTGTGGGAAAACAGCACAACAGTTTCAAGCCCGAGGCAAGAAATCTGAGGTGTATGATGCATCCTGCAAAAAACATTTCCTTCCGCAAAAAAACTTTTACAAAGCCAATATTGTCAAAATACAAACCTACATTGGTTACATCCAGGTGTGCTCGCTAGCAGTCTTTTTGTTCCAATGGAACAACATCAGTGGAAGAGCATGACAGCATTGGCTGAAATATGCATCGCCTGGCCCGTATGCATGTGCGTGCACGAGAAAGAAAGCCCACTCATAAAAACATTGTTCCATAGCGCTACTAGTAGTGAAAAACTCCACAAAGTACCTTTTAATGAGTGTGGATTAAAACAGGTTTGGCAGTATACTTTGATGTTTTCTGCCATGCAAAGGTATCATTTTAAAACCTTTTTTTATAAGCTTTTATTAAGCTTTTGTTCAAAATTACACACAAAAATGAGATAAATATCAAAGAAAAGGGGAAAACTGCCTTAATGTTTACATTTTTAAAAAGCACTGGGTAAATATCATAGACAGTATATAAAGATGGACGACGCGTCTCCACTTCCTCCCACTGTACATAAGTGAAGCCAAAACATCCTGGATACGGGAGCTGCTATTTTGAGATTTTAACGTCATCTGGAGCCAGAGTCTACGCCGTGGTGATCGGGGGGGCTGGAGCCGCGGTATCAAGGTCCCGTCCACACACACACGCCTGAACCAATCACTATCCGAACACAGCCTCGGCTTCTGAGCGTGAGCCACCACGTTAGCACCACGGTAGCTGTTTGGCTAGAAAGACACAACAACTAACCAGAATATCTTTAACTACACTACATTTATTATCAAATTAACACATGATCTATTAAACAGACTCTTGACGGTTATGAAAAATTAAAGTTACATATCATCTCTTGTGCAATTCCCGAGCCTCCGGCTGCGCGACTACTTCACTCAGAGCAGCTGTCAATCATGACGTCTCACCCCCTTTTTATGGCATCAAATAACTAATAAAAAACAAACGCATCAGAAAAATGAACAGTTGAACATAATGTAAATCAGCGAGATTAGAACGACCTAAAATGACAGAAACCATCGTTGGGGAAAAATAATTTGATGCATACTTTTTAGTTTGGCCCATGTCTCATCCACTAACATGGAGGGGGCGGGATTTATTCCCTATACTGCAGCCAGCCACCAGGGGGCGATCAAGATGTTTTGACTTCACTTTCGGGGAGGCTTTATGTCGTCCATCTTTATATATAGTCTATGGGAAATATGCACCTTAAATCTGACATTGTGTTTCTTCTGTATTTCCAGGCCCCACTCCACAGACAGCGCCACCCACAGGAAGATGACGCTGTCTCTGGCTGACCGCTGCTCCAAGACGCAGAAGATCAGAATCCTCCCCATGGCCGGACGAGATCCCGAGTCGCATCGCAACGAAATGATCAAGGTAACACGCTCTCACACTCTGTCCATCTGTGCTTGTTCTGCTTGTCTTTCCTCAGCCCTGTTTGAGAAAGATTTCGTTGCCACAGGGACCAAAATATGTGGCACGAGGCCAGTTGTTGACAAGCATCATGACCGGTTACATAAAGACATAACCTGACGTGCTTACATAATAGGGTTGCACAGTGGTCAGTGAAATGGAAATAGTGTGAGCCTGTCTGGAGGGGGACTGATTATGTATCTACTGTCAACCCAAACAAGTACTGCTGACAGCATAATTTATAGTTTCACTGTGCCCAGCGCTCAACAGGGCCAGTATGACTGTACAAACTTCAGGCTACTGCGGTTTTCAAACTTAGAAACACAACTTTGATGTTCTATCTTTTGCTTATACCTACATGCTTTGTAATCACTATAGGTATCAATGTAGTCTGACTACAGCATGATCTGTAACATAAGGTTGTTTAGGAGCTGGTAATGTTAAAATCTTAACACAACTTTCCTCGTCATTTGCAATTTATACTTGCAAGTCGCATTTGTACTGGCATTAAACTACAACAGAAGGTTGAACAATTTGTTGTTTTTTTGTTTGTTTTTCAATGGACATGTTAATTGCCATTGGAAAGATCCATCAAACAGCTTGTTCTACAAAGTACAGCTTATTCAGCTGGGGTGTGACTTGAGAGGCTTTTGGCTAACTAGCAGTAGCAGATTGGCATCTGAAACTGGCTGGTGGAGGATGGCAAATATTGATAAAGAAAAACGTTGATGCGGTACACGTGTCAAAAGATTGTAGATATTTTTGTTACAGACATTTGTGAAGTGTTAGACAAGGGAATATATTATACTTTTTTTGCTTCTATAAACTGGTGATATGTGATTTACCAGATCTGTCAGACCAGCGTGACAGTCATGCTTGTGGTCCATATTTTGACACAGAACTCTTCAGTTTAGCGCTTTCCCACTGCAGCGTGTTAAACTGATTAACATGGCAGCTGTTAAGTTGCACTTGCAGCTAATTTCTGTTACATTTATAGTTTATTTTCACAGTTATATGCACACCATGTGCTCGCAACATCTTGAGTTTCACTGTAGCCTCATTATGGGGATGCACCGAGCCAACTTTTTTAGTCCCAATACTGGCTTTGGGTATCGGCCGACACCGAGTACCGATCCGATATCAGTGTTTAATTAATAAGCTGTATGCCTCACTGTGTGGAAGTGACTGGGATCATTCTGTTATGTGTACGGCAACATCAGGCTTGACTTAAACATTGCTTTCCTAACTTTGTAAAACAAAATGTAACAAAGATATAGATATATATTATATATATAAAACGTACACCAGCAACTTAGTAAAAAATCTTCAAAATTATAATTCAAGTGTAAACTTTTATAATGCAGCAACAAATTGGTCAAAACTTCAACAGGAATTAAAATTCCTGTATATAATGTATGTAGTATATAAACATAGACGTGAATTGAATCAAGCTATTTGAGTCAATATCGGCCTGATATCAATATCAGTGCATCCCTAGCCTCATATCTTTAACTGTAACCCCACTCTCCCTTTTCTTTCCTCTCCTCTCACCGCCTTGAGCTGTCCATTTAAGATGGATAGAGTACTTTATTAATCCCACTAGGAAGTGGCTTTGTTATAGCAGCCATATTACATTGATCACAAAACAATAAGCAGGATAAGGGTACTCAACAAGGTAGATATGAAACAAAGTAGAGTAAATAACAGACTAGACTCTGAGACAAGAAACTGAACAGCTTGATCCATACTGACATTTTAAACATAATCTGAATATATATATTTTATAATGATGGTGCAAATAGTACATGGTTAATATTTAAGTTAAAAAAAAACTGAAACTAAAGTTTATACTATAGCTGAAAACCTTATCATATATCATTATGATCCTCATCATATGTAACCTCTTGATTTGAAAAAAGAACAGAAAAAATGTTTTTAGCTAATCAATCGATTAAAATATTTAGTTGCGATTAATCGCAAATAAATTTCACATTTTTTATCTGTTCAAAATGTACCTTAAAGGGACATTTGTCAAGTATTTACTACTCTTATCAACAGGGGAGTGGACAAATATGCTGCTTTATGCACATGTATGTATATATTTATTATTGGAAATCAATGAACAACACAGAACGAGGTCAAATATTGTCCAGAAACCCTCAGAAGTACTGCATTTAGCATAAAGCAGCTGTCAGTGTGCTGACTTGACTATGACTTGCCCCAAACTGCATGTGAATATCATAAAGTGGGCATGTCTGTAAAGGGGAGACTCGTGGGTACCCATAGAACCCATTTACATTTACATATCTTGAGGTCAGAGGTCAAGGGACCCCTGTGAAAATGTCCATAACAGTTTTTCCCCGACAAAATTTAGCTTAAGTTTGGAGCATTATTTAGTCTCCTTGGCGACAAGCTAGTATGACATGGTTGGTACCAATGGATTCCTGAGGTTTTCATATAATGCCAGTATCTTCAAACTACCTGCCCGCTACAACATTCAAAATTGCAGATTCCGTCAATTAAGAAATTAGTTAAGAAACTAGAAGTGCACTCGGAGAGTGCATACCTCCCCCAAGGCAGGTTTCATGTACGTCGATGCCCCCCGCCACCAAAATCTAATATATTGTTCATTGTGCCACACCCCACCCCTTCAAAAAATGTCATTCAAATCCATCGTGGACTTTTGGAGTTATCCTCTAAACGGACAAACCAGCAAACCAACGCCGGTGAAAACATGACCTCCTTCCTAGGCCTTCGGCCTTGGCGGAGGTAATTAGTGTTATCGCATTAACTTTGACAGCCCTAATTAAAATATTTAAATATATTTAAATACAGCCCATGTTGAAGCGGCCTTCTGAAAACCAATATTTGATTGAAATAATTGACTGTTTAATTAGTTTGGATAGATGACTGCATCCTACTTTTTCAAATAAAGTGTTCATTTTTTTTTCATATATGTAAAGAGGTGGACAGACCACCTTACAGCTTATATTTAGAAGAAATGAATGACACACCCACACCCATCATAGAAGTGCCATACAGTGATTATGCACTTAGATTACCAGCTAGAAACAAAATGTCAAACTTAAACTAATACCCACTGGTGTGTCTCCCGGCAGAAAGAGGAGGAGCGGCTGCGAGCTTCTATCCGCAGAGAGTCCCAGCAGAGGAGGATGAGGGAGAAGCAGCACCAGAGAGGCCTGAGCAGCAGTTACCTGGAGCCCGACCGCTACGATGACGAGGAGGAGGGCGAGGAAGCCATCAGCCTGGCAGCCATCAAGAGCAAATACAAGGGAGGAGGAGGAGGCCTGAGAGGTGAGGATGAATACACGGTCACGCTATCACTTCTCACAAGATTTTTATGAAGTCACTGAGGTCTAATGAACATCCTCCTTTTTTTGTGGCCCCCTCTCGACCCAATCCAGAGGAGCGAGCGAGGATCTACTCATCAGACAGTGATGATGGCTCTGATGACGACAAGGCCCAGAGGCTGATGAAAGCCAAGAAGCTAGACAGCGATGAGGTGGGTGTAGTATCCTGCTGGACAGACAGGGGGCAGTGTGACGCAGTTCACTGTGGAGCTTAAAAAAGCCCAGTTGTTACCCTCATGTGAACCGAACAGGACAAGAAATACTAGTCCTTCTAAACAACATGCACTTAATTCTGAACTGACGGTGCTGCCAGAAAAGAAAATGTAACTAACATGACAAACTGGAAGTACCGAGAAGCCGTACAGAATGTCTGCTGCTGTCAGCATCGGTGCGTCATCTGTCCTGTTGTGATTTGTGCAGGAGGGCGAGGGATCCAGCAAGAGAAAGGCAGAGGACGGGGACGAGGAAACGGCCACGAAGAAGGCCAAGAAATATGTCATCAGCGACGAAGAGGAGGAGGAGGAGCAGGAGGAGCAGGAGCCGGAGGAGCAGGAGCCGGAGCAGGAGCCGGAGGAGCCGGAGGAGCCGGAGGAACAGGAGGAGCAGGAGCAGGAGGAGCAGGAGGAAGACGATGATGAATAATTCCTTTTTTTATCATTCCACTGTATTATCAGTGCTCAGCCCACATGGCATATAAACAGCCATATTTTGTTTTGTATATTTTCTTAGGACTTGTATGTGGGTGAGTGTGTGTGTATGTGTGTGTGTGTGTGTGTGTGTGTGTGTGTATGATTGTGTGTGTTTGCTTGTTTATGTTATGTACAGCAGAGGTGAGAAATAAAGAAATGGTTGTCTTATGTAACCAAAGTTTCCCAAGGCCCCTTTTTATCTTTTATTACCATTATGATTCATATGCATGAATCACACTGTTGTGAGTTTATGAAACATACTGCTTAGTCCAGTTTCCAAACAAAAAGGAATTTAATGCGATAAGTGCTGTAGGTTGATTTCAGATTACTGCTTACTCGCATAACAAAACACATCATTGATGTTTTACCAGTGTGCCGGTTTAGCATTGAAGTTCATGTAGATGGAAATGTGCCCTCGAGGAAAGAACTGGAGAGGGTAGCTGGGGGACACGAGAACCAACTAAACCCACCTGACAGGAGAGGAAAGAGAACAGGGGATTTGGGAATTGAGACAAAGGAGCTGTAATACTGTGAGATAAGATCCTCCTCAACCTGCCTGCCAGCCCAGAGAGGAAAGGGAGGGAATAGAGTCCTAGCTACTAGCTAGGAATTATGGGTCTTATAAAAACAAGATGACATTGGTTCCCACTCCATTTTCCAACTCATCCTCTCATCATCACCGTGCCTCTGTCACACATCCACAGCTTGAAGACGCTGCTGGGCTACATGATGATATATTGGGGCAACTGTCCAACAAATCTTGAATTTGAATGAACAGGGTTTTGACAAAAGCTTGATAGCTTTCCAACAAGAACCATGCAAAATAACCACATAGCTTTATTATGTTTTTATTGTTAACAATTTTAATTATATTTCTGGACTGGTGTATTTACCTTTTATTATTAAGATATCAAGCACTAATGGGCTGAATGCATATCACACTGAATGCATATTAGAAACATGCTTTTTAAAATGCTGACATTTAGAAAATGTAAATGTTTTTGTCTGTGACGGGTAACTTCGGTAGCCTATTTTTCAACCTGTGTCCATGTTTTTGTGTCTAACTGACTAATAGTGACAACCTTTAGTGAAGCGCTGTAGACAGCAGCCACTCACAGGGGTCGTGACTTGAAGGTAACCCACAATAAGGTAAACTCTCGCAAGATAGTTAAGGTTAATCATTGTCTCGATTGGTCATGGTTAGGATGGGTCGTCGGGAAGTGATTTTTTTTTTGTTGCAATTTGCGGGTTACCTTCTAAACACGACCTCTCACAGGCTGCAGTGTAATCCTACTGGGGGAAACGAAATCTCATTCTGAAATCTCACGCGGTGACGTGTTGCCGGAAGACAACGGTGGAATAATGGTGGAAATGCGAGTGCCAGCCGGGCAGAGTTTGTTGTGTTGGAACACAGAAAGTGTAGATTAGAGTTATCTAAAATATTTTCAATGTCATGGCTGAATCTTTAGATGATTTTGTCAATGTGGATGAGGTCTTTGAATTTGATAAATAAAATATTAGTACAAAGTTGCATGCTAATATATCCAATAACGTATTCCAGTCTGGACCAAATTGGTGGACTGACAGACTGACGTTGCCGTCCATGGAGCCACGCTGCTATCATGGCTACAAATAAGATTATGTGAGCATAATGATAACAGGGGCTTGTTAACTTCCGTTTTATTTTTCTACGTGCTTTTACTAATCGTTGTTGGTGGAATTATTTATTTATTTTTAGGGCTGTCAAAGTTAATGCGATAATAATGTGTTAATGACGCCACTAATTCCTTTAAAGCGTTAACGCAACTTGCAATTTTTAGATTGTAGCGGGCTCAGTTTTAAAGCTAGAGTGAAGATACTGGTATCATATGAAAACCACCAAGAAATCCATTGGTACCAGCCATGTCTTACTAGCTTGTTGTGAAGGAGGCTAAATAATGCTCCAAACTTGTACTAAATTTTGGTGAGGGAAAACTGACATGGTCATTTTCAAAGGGGTCCCTTGACCTCTGACCTCAAGATATGTGAATGTAAATGGGTTCTATGGGTACCCGCGACTCTCCCCTTTACAGACATGCCCACTTTATGATAATCACATGCAGTTTGGGGCAAGTCATAGTCAAGTCAACACACTGACAGCTGTTGTTGCCTGTTGGGCTGCAGTTTGCCATGTTATCATTTGAGCATATTTTTCATGCTAAATGCAGTACCTGTGAGGGTTTCTGGACAATATTTCTCATTGTTTTGTGTTGTTAATTGATTTCCAATAATAAATATATACATACATTTGCATAAATCAAGCATATTTGTCCACTCCCATGTTGATAAGAGCGTTAAAAACTTGACAAATCTCCTTTTAAGGCACATTTTGAACAGTTAAACAACATTTGACAGCCCTAATTTATTTATTTATTTATTTATTTATTTACTATTTACAAGCATGATATTTTACATAGGCCTACAAGTCAACCTTATCATTGGGGCCTCCCTGTTTCAAATCCAAAAGCCAATAGTATAATGCAAACCATACTGTGTGAAATATTTAAAAGTAAAGATTGGAGGACTCTCAGTGCTCCAATTGCTAGAAAGCAAGTGAGGTTTGGTGAGGTATTGTGTGACTTGATCTCTTCTGAGCCACAGAGGGAGAGGGGAATGTAGAGAACAACAGTCCCGGTTACTGATTCAAGTTCACCGGCCAGAATGACGCACACTGTCTCACACACACACACACACAGGAGCATTTAACTGAGTTCCCAGAGATAGATAACAACCCTCGAATCGTGCCTCCCCCCCCCCCCCCCCCTCAGCCCTGTACAGACAGAACTGGCTGTAGCTACCCAGAATACAAAACTGGTAAAGCACCAACTAAGTGATTAAGTAAGAGTTACATAAATTGGCTGCATTCTCTCTCTTGACAACGACCTCTCTGTGCCACACTGCACTGACGTGGCCACACGCTACTCTCAGTTTAGAGAAAAGTACCAAAGACCCCTTGAATACGGTTCACATGGCGTAGGCTTGTATATGAGAGAGGTTCTGTCAAGACAGCAGAGTTTAAAGAGCCGTTGGTATTTTTCTGAGTGTCTGGAATCAGAGACCAGTTCCATGAAAAGTCATAAGGGAGCTGTGTGTTTGGAATGAGGTTATTATGCGACTAAACCACTCATTGCTGAGGGGGCGAGTTGTACCAGACGGCATTTTTTAACATTTACTCAGGTCAGGCCTGCATGTGTGCACATGTTTGTACATGCATGTTTACAGCAGTGAGTAGATTCCTCCTCTCGATGGAGCATGCTAAGCTATATATAGTGCATACCGTGTATGTTTAATGCAGCTTCATGCAAATATTGTGTGTCTTTGTTGCCTTGAAAGAGAAGGTGTCGTCAGTAGTGGTGTGCTGCGTTATCTCAGACTGCAGTGGGTTATGTAAACCCAATTCCACACAGTAAGGAGTGGGGAAGGGAGGGGATGGGAGGAGAGGAGAGGGGGAGGCACTGCTACACACAGTCAGCAATGACTGACGGGGGATGAGGCAGAGGGGAGGGCTGCAGCATTTCACCCTCTTTTTTTATTTTCTCCTCCCTCTTCATCTCGTCTTTCTCTCTGTGTCACTTCTTTCTCCCAGCCACCCCGTTTTCCCACCGCCACCACCACCTCCACCTCCACCGTCCAGCCTGAACCTGGACTCCGTAACATCCCATTTTCTGTAAAGAAAGCACAGACAACAGCAAAGCAGAGCAGAGAGGGTATGTTTTCTATTGCTAGGGCCTTGCGGGCACACACACACACACACAGACACACACCGAAACACGGCTGAGCCACTCGGATAAACTCTAGTGTCACTCAGGGGAAACTGTTCTGCCCATCAGGCCTGAGGGGAGACGGGCAGCTGGGTCAGTAATAGGCCAGGTGCTTGTTGAAGTAAACAGAGATGTGTTTTCATTAGTCTCAGCCTCCTTTGTTTGCCTGCACCGATGCCCGAGTTGACCTGAGTGTGTGTGTGTGTGTGTGTATCCAGATACTACACGTGTATACCTGCTTTGATTGGATACTCAGGTAATATTTTGGCTGTTCTGCCTGCTTTTTGTCCTTGACTCATACCTTGGTTTAATTCCCGGATTCATCTATAACATTGCTTTGTTAGTCAAAGTTTGATGCTGCGGTGGTGTGAGTCCTGCACACAACTTCAAGAATCTATTGAATCAGTACATCAAACTTAAAGCTGAACTAGGTGAGATTGGAGCAAATATGTTTAAAAAAAAGTTATTTTTATAAAACGGTCGCTATATCGTGACAGTAGTACATGAAACAGGTAACCTGAAAAAAATCATGTATCTCTGTGTCCTCCGGTGTCCTCCTGTGTCCTCCAGTGTCCTCCGGTGTCCTCCTGTGTTCATAACGACATCTGCAAGATTTCACACACCGGAGGGAAAACAAGCAGTAAGAGCTGATCTGAGGTCTGTTGTCCAGCTGTTCGTCTATGAGAGCCGGCTGTCAATCACTCGCAAACTCCGACCAAACTAGGCAGCGCTGATCAAATATGAATCAATATTATGTTACGTTAATGTCTATTTCTCTCCTCAAATGTTTTCAGGATCATCTTGTAGTGCACGGTTTAGCTGTAAAATTAGAAAGTTTATGACACCGGCGCTGGTGTGGAATCTGGTGAAGGAACGCCAAGTTCTGGTCACATGACCGGAGCACAGCCAATAGGAACGCTCTCTCAATGAAATGACTTGTGATTGGTCAAAGTCTGCCGTCACGGGCTAGATTTTCTAAAGCGTGAAAACAGAGCCATGAGGAGGTGCAGAAGTCTAGTTTTCTCTCAGAACACTTGAATTACAATATGCTGAAAGGCTATTATGGAATTTTGCCCAATGATGCCAAAAATATACTGACTACTGAAGATTTAAGTAACGTTTCGTACCTCCTCCCAGTCAAGGGTAGGGCTGTACAATGTATCATTTTTTATTGTCATCACCAAACTTGTCAACCTTGAGATCTTACAAATAGGGAGGATTTCAAAGCCAAAGTGGGGGGTCTGGGGTTCCCCCCCGAGAAAGTTTCAGAGATTTTTTTTATTTCCTGCATTCGGGTGACTTACAAAGAATGACAATAACAAAATAACAATAACACTGCAACAGCATTTTAATGTTAAACTTTTAATTTTACCTTTAATTCTAAGGAAATAAAACTGAATAATTTGCCCCTCTGGCATTAACTTGGCGTGAGACTATCTAGCATAAACTAATATTCATCAGTTCTTATTCATTTTTTGCTTGAGTATTTTCTTTCTGTCAACTCTCTCCATTTCTTTCTCCGTCTCTCACTCACTGAAGGCCCCTTCAGACACAACGTGACAACTGCGCTTTGAAACCCATTAATTTAAATGGCTTGTGCCGCAACTTTGGGCGCTACACGCTGTGATGTGCGCTTAGCCCAGCGCCGAGCGGAGCTCAAACTGCGCTGTGTCGCGAGGATAGACTGCTCTCTTCCTCCGGGAAACGACATTTGGTGTAGCTCTATTGTCGTTCAGGTGGAAACAGTAGATATTATACACGCTGTACGGTGGCAGAAACAGGTTGAGATAACGAAAAGGAAAAGAACTATCATACTTTTTTTTTTATTTGTGCCTTTATGTTCAGTTCAATGTTCATTTAGTTCGATAAAAGAATGTTAGAAATAATTTCCTTTTATTGTTTTCACTCAACAAGCAATTTGTTGTATTTTCGCAGAATAGTGAAAGAAGCAGAAAGGCAGAACTGCACTTTAATATCTGTTTATTTATCGCAAGTGATATCGTCATCACGATATTTAACAGTTGTACAGCCCTAACAGTGTTTATTCACGTTAACATTTTTTCTGCCATTCTTTTTTTCCCCTCCTCTTGTGTATAATAATATATATTTTGTATTATATTTTCATATTTTGTATTGTCTCAATAGAGCAATGTTTTCTGTGTTGTACTTGTTCAAAATGCAATACAAATGGTGTAAATTTCAGTCCCAGCAGACCCTCTATAGAGACACAAAGTGGTGTTAAAGAGGACATAATATGCTCATTTTCAGGTTCATACTTATATTTTTGGTTTCTACTTGAACATGTTTAAATGTTTTAATGTTCAAAAAACACAATCTTTTTCTCATCCTGTCAGTCTGAATATACCTGTATTCACCCTCTGTCTGAAACGCTCTGTTTTAGCGCCTGTCTCTTTAAACCCCTCTGCCGAAAAAAGCCCAGTCTGCTCTGATTGGCTTGCAAGAAAATTTGGTGCAACTTTATAACTAGTTCACACTACACGACTTTAGCCCCGATTTTCCGCTCCACAACAGTTTTTGGAGCTCCCAAACAAAAGCCACAGATCAGAGGCAAATCGGCGCTGGCTCGCCGCTCGCACATCGGTGCTCGAGGTCCACGTATGAACTGCTCAAAGACGCACCGAGAGGCTCGCCGATGCCTCGCAGACACATTCCAGATATCTAGCGGGCTCAATATCTGGACCTGTCGGGGACTCCGGCCACAAGCTGCAGCCAATGAGAGCGCAAGACACAGGTTGAGGGGTCGCCTGTAACAATAGGAACTGCATTTGCAACACGGAGCAAAGTTGTTGTTGCACCTAGAGGAATAAATAGTAAAAAAAAGAGTGTGGAAACCGGTGGAAACAGACTATTTTGTGAACACGTGCCAATGACATCATCAGCAATGTGTCTCATGTATGTATCACGCCATTTACCGTGTATTTCTTGTGTGGGTTTTTGTGACAAAACATAGTTTGGAGACCTTATCGGGGATTCCTCCTGGCTAAAGATCTTGTAGCGTGTGACCCCCCTGTCTCTGGTCAGTCATATTGTGAAAACCACAACAACTTAGAGACTCCTGATTACAAGACAGCAAGTTGTGTAGTGTGAACAGTACAGAGATCTGTCGACTTTGAAAGTCTTATAGCGTGAACTTAGCTTTACATAGGTAGTTCTCAAGCCGTGAATGGACATATTCAGATGGGGGCGGTATATTCTAATGAACCTGCATGTGACAGAGGAAATGGAGCCAAATGTGAATGGCTTGTTGTGTCACATGTTTTCTGATCTAAACAGCCCACAAAAAACTGTCTTATTTCACAGTTTGTGGGTTGGTAGGCACTCCAGATACCCAAATGTATGTACACAAGCACTGAAAAAGTGAGTCCCTTTAACTGAAAATGAATACAGCTTTATTAGATGGTCAGATGAACACGTTTGTAACCATAAAATTAATATAAAGAGATACAAACAGTGCAGTCATTAAGTTTTTTTTTATCCTCTGCTGGAAACAGGAAGAAATTACAACCTTTTTGCACTAAACTTAGTTCCCATTTAATTTCATAGACTCAGTCAAAATATTTCTATTTTTTCTGTCTGTTATATCTCTTTTGTTCACTTGATTTAATCCTAACAGTCTAACTCTGTGTACACTGGCTGTATTTCATAGCTCGCTGCCCTTTACCCCCATCTCAGTATGTCCCTTCCCCCTGCTGCTGCTTATATAAGAGGCTAATAAATAAAATAGAAACACAATACTCTACTCTCTCCACAGGATCCTCAACCACTCACACATGACACTGGCCCAGAGGCTGTAGCGGGGGCCTTAGCAGGGACATTTTCCCTTACACACAAGCAGGTGTGCATTATTCACACGCACATACACACACAAACATGACTGTAACTGTTCAGTATGATGTGGTTTCCTCCTGACCTTAACGATTTGGGTCAGCATGTTCTGCCGAAGGAATGGGACTTAATCTGTAAACAACAGGTTACCTTCAGCTGTGAGCTGCTCTACACACAGATTACACTTGAGCTTTTCCAAAAACAGACAAAAAATCAGGCAAGGTGACCCTCTGGCACAGCTCCTCCTGAGCCAGCGCCACTCGTCTACCTCATTAAACACAAAAAGTAGTTTGTCCCTCAAATGCACCATTAATAACTACATCATTATATACTGTTGTGTTTATCTACTATCTATATACCCCACTGATTTCATTCCATTACAACACATAAATAACAATTACTACAACTAATAAATAACTAATAATAACTGTTTTGGTGTGATCACATGTAAGTAAAGGGTGGTAATTACAGGCTTGTTGTCCTTTTGAAAGGTTTGACCTTTGTTCAGTGGTCCGTCCATATGGACAACAATATTTGAGTCCAGGTACACCCACACACATAACATGGGTTGCTCACAGTGGAAAGTCACTAAGCACATAGAGATATACTGTACCTTTACCCCACTACATACTTGCTACTTTCCAGATAAGATTTTTAGCAAAAAAACAAACATATGATCAGCTTAACACATTGTTAAAGATTAAACCGCCTGCCAACCTTATGGCTTGTGACCCTTTACAAAAAAAGCAGTGTCTTGTTGGGGGCCTCTTGTCATGTGACAGATGTCTGAGTTGTTTGCACTTCCTTTCAGATGGTTTCATTTAAATAGCAGTTTGAGGTCCAAATAGGTAAAACTATCCAATATTTTACAAAACCAGCAAAGATCAGAGGAAAGTCCAAAAGATTAAAGAGGACCTATTATGCTTTTGTGCTTTTTCTCTCTCCATTAGTGTGTTGTATAGTTTTTTGTGCATGAAAAAGGTCTGCAAAGTTACAAAGCCCAAAGTCCACGCCAAAGGGAGTTAATATCCTCCCACAGAAGCACGGCTCCGGAACTGCCTGAAACGCTTCGCTTGAGGTCCCGCCTTTTCTTCCATAACGCGGTGATGTCCCCAAGTAACACATTTACATAATACCTGCCTAGTGGCTAGTTTGGCACGCCCTCAAACAAAGCTAGTTAGAGCGGAGCTTGAGCGGAGTCTGAAGAGTTTGATTCAGTTGACCAATCACAAAAGTGAGGGCGAAAAGAGGTGCTACAACTCAGCCGGTATGAGAAAAGTAAAGCCTTTTTTTGAACATTAATGCATGTAAACATGTTCTTTTAGAAACGCAAAATGTATGAATCTGAAAATAAGCAAAATAGGTCCTCTTTAATCAAAATTGTGTAGCTTTTTTTCTTCTCTTTTACCCCATTAATCATCTCATGACCTCTCAGATGTATCTTGTGACTAACTGGAGGAGCCCAGACCCCTGGGTTTGGTTCCACTGGACTAAATTAAACTTTATATAAAGTAGTTAAAACTAGCGACACCATGATCAACTAATACAGTAAAATGCTGCTTACACATTTATGCATGTGTTTTATAAATCTAATAATGTCATATATAATAATATATCAGTCAGAAGAGACGTTTTTCTGCAGAACAAATACTTTTACTTTTGATATTTGATGTACATTTAGCTGATTAGACTTCTGTACTTTTACTTAAGAAGGAGTCTAATTCAGGACTTTTACTTGTAATGGAGTCTTTTTACATAGTTGTAATGGTACTTTTACTTATGTAAAGGATCTGAATACGTCCTCCATCTCTGGATGCTCGATGAGGAATGTTTAAGACAGGACATGATTACACACAGCAGACAATGATGTGACACTATTCCTGACCCGGGCGTCCTGCCTGCATCTTATGTAAACAGCTTGACATGCGAGATAACAAGGGACAACAGATTTGGCATGCCATTTGTTATTGGTCTGGAGGGGTGTAGAAGGTCAAAAGGTGCCTGATTATGGCTGTACTTTTCCATCAGACAGAAATATTATAGGTGTCTTGTATATGCATAACGTCATGCACATTTACTCAAATTTAAGTCTGCCATATTTGGTTTCTTTGGAAAATGTTGTTGGGATCTTCAAAACTAATTTTCATGAGTTTGAACAGTGTTTGTTTGCAGCCAAAAATGCTGCTTTGACGAACAGCCTGCATTATCATAGAGTCACTATCTGGAACCAGTCAGACCGGTGTACAAGGGAACAAAGTCGTCTACAGGCTCTCAAATGTAAACTGAAAACTGGACACACTACCAACAGACTCTGCATATGTAACTACTGTTTCATGCATTTAATTGTTTGTTTTTTAATATAGAATAATGTATCCCTGAAAAACACTATCAATACTGTGTGCATTATCCTGGTGAAATAGATTCAATTGAATTTGGTTGAACTGCAGGAGTTTGCTGTGTTTGTTCACCGGTAAGTTTGCTCACTGGGCCATCGGCAAGTCAGGGAGGGTTAAAGGGTTAAAATGAGAAAGCGCAGGATAAATGCTAACCATAGGATGTTTATAAGACCAGGAGGTTATGAAAGAGAGAAGAAGAGTGTTGTGGAAGAGAGCGAAGGGTGGGAAAAAGGTGCTGAGGTCAGGTGTGGGTCGAGAGCTCGCCCTGTTTCCCCGGGCCCGTGGTATTTCAGAGCCCGGTGCGACTCACAGTACATTACACCCTACTTCTGAGCTTCAGTTATCTAACCGGCCTGCCAGCACCAAGCCAAGCAAACTCTCTCTGTTTCTTTCTCTATTTTCCATCTTATCTATCTGCGCGTAGACTGTATATGTAGCTGGACAACGCTTCTCCACTTCCTCCCACTGAACAGAATGCCTAAATATCCCGATAGCTTGGAAACCAGCTTTACTTTACTACCTAATCTTAGGAAACATAAAGTTTTTAGAAATGTTTTTTCTGATGGTGTCCCACCAGTTTTCATAACTGAGTCCTTGATGTCAGAATAAGACTGAAACAGATCTGAAGAGATCTGAAATAGTCACCGTGTCACACAGTTGTTAGCATTTGATTTGATAGCTTCAGTTTGATGCTACATTGGCATGATGTCCTCATTTCCTCTGGAACAAATTTGCAACTATAAAGCATCAGAGCAAACATGTACATGTATTTTTTCATCCCATGTCACGCAACAGCACGGGGTAACATTTATATCCCCTTTGGGAGACTTTGATCTAGATGTGTGCTTTGATTTGTAGATGATTGATGGTCTGGTCTGGTCTCTGTTGTCTTTGTCTTCTCTGGACTGCAGTTATGAAATCACCCCGCAGTGGACTGCTGAGAGTGCTGCTGCAGAGGAGCTGGTTTCTGCTGAAGCTTACACCTTTTCCCTGCTCAAAACAGGCCCCCAACAGAGAGGGAATTATAAAATCTGGTTATGATTTAGAGTGTGTGTGTGTGTGTGTGTGTGTGTGTGTGTGTGTGTGTGTGTACACCTTCTATTCATTCCCATCTGTAGCCTCCAAAAGTTGCAATAAACTGTTTTCCCACCCTGTCCCCACTTCTCCCTCCCTCACATTCAGAAGTCCCTTAATTTCTGCTGCAGCAGTGCACAATCAATGGTACAGTTCACTTCACACACTTCTTGGTACAGTAAACATCCTCACATTACGTTTACTAACCTCTGTGGATTTGTGCTGTGTGTGTCTCTGGTGTGCAGGTACGTGTTCTCTCTACTGTAAATGTTTCGTAAACGGCTTCGTTAGCGCCGTAGGCTGCTGGTTATGTAATGGCCTGTACTGTAGAATAGCAAGGAAAGCACGACACAGCAGCTTTAGTCATGTTAGGGAATGTACAGCGACGTGTCTCATTGCGAATACGAATTACCCCTGGGGCCCGACTGGAGCTCTGTGTCAGCCCTTTGGTCTTGTCATCACTCCCTAAACTCTCTCTACTTCCATTTTTTCCTCCTTTCATTTTCGGTGGTTTCCTGGAACCTTTTACCCATCCGTACCCTCATTGCCCTTATCCCTGTTTAACCCCCCCCCACCCAACTCTTGTTTGAGCAGGTAAATAAACCAGCAGGGAGAGCGGAGATCTCGCCCATGTGTGCCAAATAGACGCATCCACTTGTCCATCCGCCACTTTTCCATGACTGACTGCAAATCATTATCACCATGGATACTTCCACAAATAGAGCATCAGCTGAATGTGAACAACCAGTGCATTAGAGAGAAGCCAAAAGCACACACACACACACACACACACACACACACATATTGTACATACTCATTTCATACCTGGAGTGAGGGTACAATGGTCCAGCCTGCTGGGTAGCCTCGTTTCTGGGCCCCTCACATGCTCAGTCTGACCCACTTTCAGACTCCTTAACTGTGACATAGCACATAAGTGCGGACGCTGAGGAAAATAGTTGCATGATTGAAGCGTCCAAACTCGGTCAAGACTGAAGTAGAATTGGAGAAAACAAAAAAAAAGTTCTTTAAAGTTCACATTTCCTGTTAGAAGTGAATGAATCACTGATATAAGTGGACCAAAGACACTAGATTTGCTGTTTCTTAGTGTCATTCTGACGTGGCCGAATGCAATTCAACATTCAAGAAAAAATTGTGTTTGCCCTCACATGGTGCATTACATAAAAAAAAAGATCACACACATATATACAAGGAATAAATAAATAAGGCATGGATGAGATAAAGATGAGAGAAAATTCAGCAATAAAAACTGTAGAATCATCAGTAAAATAGATCAATATGAGTATAATAAAATAAAGATAAAATACAACTAGTAAGTTTGCAAACATCAGCAGCAGCAGCAGCAAAAGTTCAGTAAGAGTGCAATGCAAAGAATCGGTTTCACGGCACTCAAAAGAATCGAATGTTTTCTACCATGCTGACGATTACATTTTCTATAGTTAATGTTCCTTTGCGTCAACATTATTTCTGTATAGACAGCAGCAGCTGTAATGGCCCTAATCAGTGTTGAACCCAGCTTGTTCCATAACGGCAGGCAGCTGACCTGCGGATGGCTGCAGGGAGTGCAACCTCTGGTAAAGCTTTAATCAGTTAAGAGGATTGATCTGTGAGGTTACATACCTTTGTGAAAGAGGGATTTTCTCTTTCAACATCATATTAACAATCGCAGCTCAGCACTTTAAGACACACACATGCACATGCAGTGCTGTGGTGGTCATTAATGAGGTGGGTGTACTACTAGGTAGATGGGTAGGTTACAGAGGAGGAAGTGGGTAAACTCTCATGTATTTCAGTGGCGTTTTAGCTGATAGGTGGGAATACTGTAAACTGCCAGAAAAAGAGGTGGGTAAACACCGTATACCTGCGTATACCCTTCACCACACCACTGCACACATGCTGCAGACATTTCACTGGCAACAATATGTATATTGCACATAAGGAAAGGAGGGAGGGAGCTAGAAATCCACTTCCAGATGGTCAAAGTAGCAGAGACAAAGTATTGTAAACACATCATGAAAAAAGACTTTGAAGTATCACCTTTACCAATACTGCTACTAATGTAGTTCACATTAGATTGAGTGCAAGTTTGCAGCCATAGAAGAGGAATCTAATGTGAGTTTTGAGAGGAAAAACCCGAAATCTGACAACAGACAAAGACAGTCAACAAAGAAGGTCACTGGATACAGTGTTCCAAATAAACATCGGTGATGTGACACAGGTGACATTTGGAGACAAATGTATTTAAATGGACATGGTTTCGATCCCAGTTGGATCTTTGTCGATCTTCTGTAAAAAGAAGATGATCACCATGTTTTTATGTATTTAAAAGGATAGTTTGAGTGTTTTGAAGTGGGTTTGTATGAGGTACTTATCCATAGTGGGTGTATTACCTACAGTAGATGACGGTCGGTGTGCCTCCAGCATCGAGGAGCACCGGCACCGGTGCAAAGCAATACAGTGCTGGGGACGGGGACGGCAGAAAAACACATTTTAGCCACCTAAAAGAAAGGCTCACCTAAAAGAATCAATATCTGTTTAAGTTTACGCTATATTTAGAATATTTTCACCACTTTATCTCGCCGTCAGACAGCCCTTTCATTCTCTTTTCGGACGGGGAACTGGACTGAAAGTGAAACTTATCTCCGCTCTCTCCAAAGCCAGCAGGCTCCGGTGACAAAAACAGTATAGATCCTTAGTTCGCCGTCGGAAAATATTCTGAATATAGCGTGAACGGATGTTGATTTTTTTTAGGTGAGCCCTTTTTTTAGGTGGCTAAAATGTGTTTTTCTGCCGTCCCCGTCCACAGCATTTTGCTTTGCCCAGGTGTCAGTACTCCTGTCTGTTTCTCGATGGTGGGGGCGTGCTGACCATCATCTACTGTAGGTAATATACCTACTATGGATAAGAACCTCATACAACTCCAAAACTTCAAAACAGCCGTTCTATCACTTAATGATAATTCTGTGGGTGTGCTTTATTGGCTATAAATTCAGCTTTTCATGTGTATGGATTGAATATTTCTTCTTAAGTTACATAGACTTGCTTTATATATTTTTTATTTCAGAAGACTTTCTACTTTTACTCCTCTAATTTCCAGAAATCTTGTAGTTTCTAAAAGTACAAGAACACCCCTTGTAACAGCTTCACAATAACTGCACTTTTAACATTATCTAAAGAGTTTTGAACAGAAAGACTGGAAAGCACGACATCCCCCAAATTAGATGTTTTCACCCAACAGCAACAATATGACGCAAAGTTGTAGATTAATATTATAATGATGTAGTCAGACCTAACACTATCTATCTGCACCAGCAATAGCATTTTTTATCATTTCATTTGATCAGGTTAACTCTTTAAAAGAAATCTCATGCAGTGTTGAATACTTTTACTTGTAATAGAGTATTTCCTATTGTGGCATTAGAGTACATATCTCACCACAGGACAGGAGAATGCCTGAGAGACTAACTGAACAACTAAATTAACAAATGTCAGCAGGCTCTGTTGCATGCTGGGAGAGTCTTAGTGAGGAATCCCCATGGCGGGCCTGAAGGGGACGAGCAGCACATTCTGTTGAGGACTCAGATTCCTCCCCAGAGCCGAAGACTTCGTTTACACTGTCTGAGGTACACCCTGTGAACTGCTTCCACCTCATTCACTACGCCGTCCTCTGTGTGAAGCACTTCAAATAGCTCACTTACGAATCAATTCTTTCATTTATGGCTGTTAGGAGCATTGGCAATGTGAACGCGCCAGGATCATTCACTCTGCTGAACTATGCAGGAGGCTTCACATCTGTCATCTGTGGTCCAATCTCTCTCACATTTACTGCTTCTTTGATTTCCTCTGGAATTATTGATCCCTTCATGATGATGCAGACAACACGGCCCGTGCAACCTCAACACTCTCATCTATGATGACAGTATGATGCAAATGGCAAGCTGTTAAAAATAGATGGCTCCATATACAGTAGGTGATTCTGCTTCTTAGAAGAGATATTAAGAAACAGACAGCCGGGCCTCATAGAGTTTTTTCTTTTTCTTTTCTTCTCCCATCCATCCTACCCGCTCTCCTCCTCTGGATGACAAAATGTTTCCTATTTGAAAGATGTGTTCATGTTTGTTTTCTATTTGCTGTATAGCGCACAGAGAGTGCCATGTCACCCTGAGTTTGAATAGCTAAACTAACCCAACACCTCCTTTCCTTGGCCCGTCACCAGTTTAATCAGATAAGCCGCATTCTTGTTGGCCGTTACATGTCTCCTTGGCTAAACCCCCTCCTCCGCCATGAAAACCCCTCATTAGTTTCCCCAAACCTTTCTTTCTTCTCTGTTTCACCACCTTACTGTCTGCATTTCTTTTGTGTCTATCTTCACTTTATCTCCCAGAATAACTCCCAGTTTGTATGCTATATGTGGGCTATGAGTCTTCCAGGAAAGTAAATCAGTGCTGTAGTAGACTATATAGGAGCTGGGGGGGCACATAGCTGTGGGAGAGAGGGTGGAAGTGTCTGCTGTATCAGCACACGTCGGATCATATACAGTATACAGGAGGAGACAGGGGAAAGAGTCTCACAGATTGACTCTATATTTCACTGCCGTTGGTCTGATAAAGTTGAGAGGATTACAGAGGGACTCCTCTGAAGATATATAGTTTACCACATTAGAAGAACAGTGACTGTTGGACACCAACTGTGTTTTAGTTGTGAAGGTGAAACACAGTCTCACGGCAGTTCATGAAATAGTCACAAAATTTAATCTATTTGATTTGTGTACAAAGACATGAACGTCCAGCACGACTTTCAACAACGTATTTGACACGTGACGTGAAGCACGTGTCAAATACGCTCAAGCCTTTTCAAAATAAAACTACTTAGTTAGGTGCAGGAATAGATCGACTTGGTCAGGTTTAGGCAACAAAACTAATTAGTTAGGGTTAGGAAAAGATCGTGGTTTGGATTAAAATAACTCCGGAGGTGGCAAATTGATTTTGTATTGACCATCATGAAGAAAATGTGAAATTTGTATCTATGTACACAAATCAATACATTCAATTGCTGTGCGACTGGGCTGGAGGGTGTGTTGCATCTTTTTGTCTCTGTTTTTAACATTTCGTCACTGTCCTGTGAAAAAAACATGTATCTCCAAATGTTTAACTTTTCATTAGATAAGAAAAACAACAAAGGCTTTTTAGAGAATTTAAAGAAATATGAGGTTTTTCTAAATCCATAAAGGAAAACTTAATCCATGAGTTTATCAGAAACATTAATTAAAGGTGCTGAATGAGAGATTGGGAGCATTTCTGTTGCATCCGCACGGCTCTCAACATGGCGACGGCTTAGCCGGCGGCTCGCAGCACAGAGACAGTTCAGAAAGGAGACCGTGCACTGAGAGTCAGTTTCGTGTATCTGTGTCACGTGGGTTTTGTGACTGGATTTCCACTGCTCCGCCCCTTTAGGAGACGTGAGCGTCAACACAGATTAGTCACCAAAGTAAACATTGGACCCATTTTTCACAAGCCACATATCTTCCGAACACTCTGACACTAAAATGTCATTTTTCAGACGGACAAATCATGAGAAAATTAAGTTTGAGACCTTTCTCTGTCTCAGTAACACACACGAGATCTGGCAACTAATGTTTGCTAACGCCGTAGCTAACTAATTTTAGTAATGGTAAATATGGCTATTAGCTGTGTAAATATCTAATGTTAGCAAAAGAAAATGTAAATATATTATGCAAATATAATCCAAACGTTCACACTTCCAAGGAGAGGAGAGGGGAGAGGCGAACAGACCCTGACCACGCCCACTTAGGAGACAGGAAGAGTAAAACCATTGGTGGAGATTGTAATGCGTCATCAGTGTTAAAGAGTATCTTTGTGCAGCTAACGGTGTTAACAGCGATAACAGTGAAAACTACGGCAACAGTGCTGACAGGGCTAACAGTGTTAGGTTAACACTGCCATTTCTGCAATGGCGCCGTCGGTCTGTACGGCGTTATCAGCTGTAACCGCCGTATGAGCACAGTGCAGAGCGGTGGCCGTGAGCTAGCTGGTGGGGCACGCTCACATGCACTAAAAGCACATGCAGCCAGCCTGTCGATGTCAGTAAAGCACAGAGAAGCTCTGATTACAACCCACACAGAGGGAGAGCGACTTCATTCTCTGCTCAGGTAGACATTACTTCTCTATATCTTTACCTAGACAAAAGTTGTTTGATGCTATATTAATGCTCTGGATATTGTATAGAGAACATTTAAAAATCACCAAATGTGGAGATTGTATTTGGAGACAGTATTTGGACGATTATGTAAACCTATGTGTGTCTCCCTTACACAGATAATTTTCGCCCCTCAAAATTGTTCCTTCTTTGTGTGAAATTAATTCACTCAGAAACATTTGTTTGTGTAGTTTTCTTTGATTTTAACTCACAACAATTCATATACTGTAATTTAACATAGTAATGTATTGTTAATGAAATCATACAAAGTTCAGTGGTTGGTTAATTTCACCGATTAAAACAATTGTAAGATTGTTTTAGAATATGATGGGGAGATAGTAAAAAATAACTTACCATCTGTAAAAGTTTAAAAACTTTTCGGACGTATTTTGTTTGGGAAACTACACCAACTTCTTTAAACTTAAACGACATCCAAACCACACTGCAGAAACCACTGACAGCTAAATCTCCATGTATCACTGCCCTGGCAGGAAAAGTTTGCGCCGGAGGAAAAGAAATGGAGAGAGCACGAGGTGGAATCAGGCATTGAGAAAAACACACATTGGTGCAGAAACAGTGTGGGCTGTTTATTTACCTGATGAAATTTGAAGTGTTCGGCTCATTTTTATCAATGTCAGTACACTTTTATGGCTGCAAGCTCCTCGGTGCAGAATACCAGACGTACACATTTGGGAATTAAGTGCCTTGCTCTATAGCTGTTGGCACTTTTGTTGTTTGGCTCAATTTGACGAGATTGCATAAGACATCAACAATAGTGTTGCACCAATAAAAGAAGGTTTGTTCCAGTGAAAATGGTTAACCTCATGAGTAGAGGCAGAAAAGACTCCTCTTGGAAGTGAAACAAGCTGACCATTCTTACAAATGACTTTTATTACAGTGTGACACACTGTAGAATAACACAAGACACTACTGCAGAGATGGATAAGTAGATAAGCAACAAGTTCTTGCGTCAGTGAGATCAGTCGCCAACACTGCAAAATGTCTTCTTTTGCCAAGTTATTTGTCCTCATATAAACCACATTCAATTAGGATACAAGTGATTCTGGCGCTGAGGTGAGTGTTATGTAATATCTTGAATGAGGCAAAATCACCTAACTCATAGAAAAAATCTGACATTTGGTACTGCAGGCCCTGGGAAATGTGCCTGTGCCACGCCGTGAGATGTTGTTGACCCAACAGAGGACATGACCAAATTAGGGCTGTCAATCGATTCAAATATTTAATTGCAATTAATCGCATGAATGATTTTTTATCTGTTCAAAGTGTTCCTTAAAAATAGCTTTATCAAGTATTTAATACTCTTATCAACATGGGAGTGGACAAATACGCTTGCTTTATGCAAATGTATGTATATATATTGTTGGAAATCATTACCAACACAAAACAATGACACATATTGTCCAGAAACCCTCACAGGTACTGCATTTAGCATAAAAAATATGCTCAAATCATAACATGGCAAACTGCAGCCCAACAGACAACAACAGCTGTCAGTATCTCAGTGTGCTGACTTGACTATGACTTGCCCCAAACTGCATGTGATTATCATAAAGTGGGCATGTCTGTAAAGGGGAGACTCGTGGGTACCCATAGAACCCATTTTCATTCACATATCTTGAGGTCAGAGGTCAAGGGACTCCGTTGAAAATGGCCATGAGAGTTTTTCCAGTTTTTCTTTTTTGTTTGGAGGGTTATTTAGCCTCCTTCACGACAAGCTAGTATGACATGATTGGTACCAATGGATTCCTTAGGTTTTCTAGTTACATTTTCACATCATGCCAGTATCTTCACTCTAGCTTTAAAACTGAGCCTGGTACCTCCGAAAGATTGATTGAGTTAATACGTTAAAGAAATTAGTGGCGTTAAAACGAATTTGCGTTAATGCGTTATTATCGCGTTAACTTAGACAGCCCTAGACCAAACATATTCACCAGCGATAGTACAGCATATTTGAAAAAAAAACATGACAGTATGTGATATTGAATGATACATTTATAGTACATAAGCCATGTCTATGCAACATGTTCTCATCCCAACTCATCACACACCTCTGCTTTGTCACGCCCCTTGGCGTCACTTTATTTTCAGCATCAAAACCACTATAGTCTTGGCGTCCCTTTAGGTTTAGGCAACAAAACCACTATAGTTAGATTTAGGAAAGAACAACATGTGTGGGCTTAAATCTACTACGTTTGTACAGTGAAAATGACTGAACGTTGTGAACACGGGACACGAACGAACAGCTGATTGTAACGTGACGCACACGACACTAGCCAGCGGTCTCCTGAGTGAAAGCCTTGTGTTTGTTGGACCCATCTACCTCCCCTCCTGCCCGCCCGGTGTGTCTCTTTCGCTCTTTAAACTATGTCACCACTCTCCCGGCGCACTTTCTCTAGGCGTTTACTGTTGCTGCGGATAGGTGTAAACCCATCTATAGTTAATGGAACGCCTGGTGCGTTTCATAGCGGCGCTAAAGGGTGTTGGGTGTGGCGGTACCGAACGCTGACGACCGTGACAAAGCCTCTGTATTTAACGACCTGGGAATGAGAATGGGCTTGTATGATTATGAAGTTTTACTACATTTTAAAATACCTAAACCAGCACAGCATAACTGCATGCATACTCAGACATAAATGAGAGTCTGTGCTGTCTGTTTTGTTGCTGTTAATTCATGTGTCTAACCTCTGACGCATTCAGTATCTTCGGGACATCACTACAGGTTTGTCTGCATTGCGTTAAAGACAGTGTGTGTTACAGTACATTGTATATTGTCCTTATGGAGGTCAGTTTGTTGGCATGTGTAGGTGATACATATAGGCCTCCTGTTCTGTCATGCGTGCAGCCTGTTTCACTGGATGCGAGTAACATGTGGGAGATGTTCTGCTTGGTTGCACACACAAACCTGATGGGCAGAGAGGACGGCGAGGGCTTTGCCTTAGCAGGAGACCACTGCTGCACACTGCTTCCTTATCAGTAAATAGGTCACATTCACTAATTCTCTCCCACTGTGTCTACCTGTAAAGCCCCAGAGCAGAAAGACAGGCCTGGACGGACGGCTCTGTTTGTCTGCAACACACAAAGAAAGAAGATGCTCTGTAATCAAATTCTGAACATTTCTCACTGAAAGCAATGTAAAATAAATAGATCCATGGTTACAAAACTGGATGGAAATGTTGCCATGATCTAAATTATCTGCCATCTTTCCCCATTTTGTGAAGCGTAGATTTGCATCTTCTGCACGAAATGTACCCATTAAGCCTGTCTCTAGGCCACAAACGCTCTGTTCTCTCACAAAAGGGGATTACTGCGAGGTAATATTTGCTGTGTGAGAGAACAGCACACACTCAGAAGCGGTAGGCTTGCTAACAAAGCCTCAGGCCCTCACCCAGAAAAAAAAGCAAAGTGGAGTGAGTTTGTGCTTGTTCACCCTTCAAATTTGAAAGCATACTAATATAAAGAGAGCATGTCATAGTAATTTCCTTCTGCAGAGTTTGACAACGCCATAAGCACCTGGAAATTTGGGTGAGATGTGTACCTATTATCCTAAGATGTCAACAATCCCAGAAACAAAGGGAGAAATATAGAGTAGAGAGATAGAAGACCCAAAGAGAGACAGAGGCTGGCCTTATAATGAAATACTGAATCTCAAAGTATCATCCTGTGCTATTTGCATGTGCACCTGGATGTGTTTGCAAGTAATCGTCTTTCTAGATTTGGATTTTCCCTCCGTCTGTTTGTGCTTTATACATGAAACTTAGCCGTAAATCCACATCCAACACTTCTCTGCTCTCCTCTGCAGTCAGAAAAGGAACACTGAGTTCAGCTGCTCATGCATGACTAAGACCTGTTATGCAATTAAACAAAAACAGCCATTGATTTCACTCTTATCTGCCCCGATGCACAATGTTACACTGGATTCTGATTAGCTAATCAAGTCTATTTATTTTGTCATAGGGATCAATGTTGCACCACATTCTTATTTATCTCAGAAATTCAGTTTATGTAATACTAATATGCGACCGCAAATACGCTTTGAAGGAAATGCCACTCGGATTATGTATTTTATCAACACAATGAGAAAACCTGGATTATCTGCTGGTTGCCTGGTGAGCCCATGGTGGAGACAGGAAGTCATTGTGCCTGTCTAAGACATACATGTGTTACAGTTTAAAGTGTACAGTTTAATCAGATTTAATTACTTTTGGACAAAGCTAGCTGTTTCCCCCCTGTTTCCTGTCTTTATGCTAAGCTATCCTAACCGGCTGCTGGTTGTAGCCTTATATTGAATAGACAGATATAGTAGGCTAAGTGAGTGGTATATTCTCATCTAGCTCTCAGAATGCAACCGGATCTCATGGGAAGGCGTATAAATAGCACAACGTTTTACACGCCGCGGGCTTAACGGTGTGAAACGACATTTTGAGTGTCATTTAACGCCATGACGTTACTGTGAAACAGTCGCGGTTATGTTTAAGCAACAAAACTCCAGTAACGGCCACAGTTTAGAAAACTACATAGGTTTAGGGAAAACGTCATGGTTACGCTTAAAATAATACGTTAACTAGGTAAAATATGTAAGTAAACAACGTAACATAGGTGCGGAAAACATGTCACAAATGTCAAAATATCTCAACAACACTTTGGGACACGAACACCGGTCTCCTGGTTGGAAGTCTTGTGTTCCACCTCCCCTACCATGATAAAACATCACTTTTTGACGCCCTGGGAATACAAGTGATGTAAACAATATATGCCATATTGTTTTATGTTTATGAAAGAATTAACAAAACTTGCATGGAATAAACATAAAGCAACACAAGTAAATATAAGTTGCCCGTCTACTGTCTTTATTGTTACATCATGTCGGGCCAGAGGGTAGATCGAAAACTAACAATGACCGTTTATCACCAAAAGTCAAGAAAAACTGAGAAAAATATAACAGTATCAGTTTAACCAAACTACATTTATTTGCAATTATTGTGCAAGTTATACAAAACACACCATATATACATTGAAAATAATTAAAATATATAAATCGGAATTATATGGGTACATCGTAGAATACTTTGTATTCGACGTCACTAGCTCTCAGCATAGTACATTCACGCATATGCATTTGCATTGCAGTCAGTACAGATTACATGGCATGCACATGACATGCCAAAAGCAACAAAAGGCGTTATGATTAAAAATGTACAAATTATTGTGTCATTCATACGTCATTTGGTGACACCGGGCTGCAGAATGAGTAAACTCTGCCCTTAAAGATAGGCTTGGTAAAGATCTTAGAAACCTTTTTTGTTATATTAGTTGAAATTCTCATTACATCCCGCCAGCAATCAATAAATCAAATACTCAAAAAAAAGGAAAAATACGGTGTCTGTGGCTTGTATTGTAATAACCTGTCTACCTACCTACCCACCTGTCTACCTGTGTGCTCTCTGCCCGTGCACTCATTGTGCATCACTTCCACAAGCTGCTAACTTGACAGCTGTGAGTACTAACAATAGCCATGTTCGGCGTTCATGTTCATTATGATGTGTTTATGTTCGTAATGATAATAGTGGGGGAGTGGCTTTGGAGGGACGCCTGAAACGACGGACTGACGGTGTTGCTGACTTGGCGACTTTCTCTCTAAATTTAGAGACTTTCGGATCCAGTGCTGCTAGCTTCTCTCACTGGAAAGAGTTGGCAACACTGAGATCAGTTTTTTGGTTGAATCATTTTTAAAAATCTAATGTACTCTTGCTAGTTTCTCAAGATCACCCGCCCTTCTTTAATAAACAAATATTCCTAGGAGAAAGGATTGTCTTGTCTTTTTTCTTTGTGAAACTACCTCAGCTGAGCACTACTGCAGGTGTGCATAAAAACGTTTATGTAGCTGTGATCAAAAAGACAAATCCTTGATCTAAATGCAGAGAAGAAGAAGAGGCAAAATATTCACAATCATTCAGATGAGATCTTTCATTACATTCCTGAGTGTCTGAGTGGGGATTTAACAGAGGCGTAAAAAATCAGTCCTGGCTTGTCGCCTTGACCTGTCTGTGGCATTGGATTTATCTGAAAGCACATAGTCATCCATCCATTAACAACTATAATTAGAACATGCATGTCCACACGCACACACACACACACACACACTCGTAGCAAACCCAGTGTATTGATCAGTTACTGGAGCATTTAGGCTGTGACATCACAAGAGGTGTGTTCATGTAGATCGAAAGAGAAATGGTTCAGCAGGATAAACGGGGTGAGCAGAGGTAGGAGCTCCTCTGACATCTTATGTAACGATCACAGTGCGATACAATCCCTCTAGCCCAAATTCTGATGCGCTCTTAATGGGATTTTTGGGTGAACTCTGCACCGCCCAAATCTCCCTATCTAATCCTTCCTGATAAGAGTTATGCAGGCTGCAAAGAAGTGTTCATCAGATGCAAATGAGAACCCTAATCCTGTTTTATTATGCAATATATTCCTCAGTAGTGCAGAGGAGCAGAGATGGACTGAACTGCAGTGACCCATCCACCCAAAAAACTCTGCTCCAACTTATCATCCCACACAAGGGTGTACTGTGGAGCATGTAGTGCAGCTGGGAAAACACATAGGCACACACACACACACACACACACACACACACACACAAGTCTCCAGATTACCCAATGAACACACACCTCAGTTGGTCCGAGAGCTGTAGCGTTCCGTGGTACAGGATTACATGTTATTGGGAAACAAACCTGAGTCCCCTGATAGAGAGCGGATGCAGTGCAGCCGACCTGCAACAACAGCGATGTGTTTTTCCACTTCCCTTCCTATCAGCCTCTGCCATAGTAGCACAGGTTAATGATTGATACTTTGCACAGGCCAATCGATAGACTGTCACAGACCTGCTTGTCGTGTGACTGGAAAAATCCCATTTCAAAGAGGTTTTATATGGAGAGGAAGTCATATTGAGTTGACTTTCAAAACCTGGCATGTGTTTTGAAGCATTCGTCTCAGATAAGGATGCTCGGCATTTTTTGCAGCAGGTGGCCAGTTATATCAGCTGGGAGATGTGTAGATAGCCAATCCAGGCAGAGCATTGTGAATCCCTTTTATCCAGTGATTTGCATGCAGGGGTGGGCAGTGACAGCTTGGCTAGGTCAGGCCAAGATTGGCCAGACGGGCTCCCCATTAGACCCGCCACTCTGCCTGCCCATAGGACTGAACATTGTGTGCCTTTTGCCTGCTCTAGTGCTGCATCGATCCAGACACACACAGCACGAAGCAGGGAGGCCAAGGAGGCATAGGGGCAGTGAGAGCAGCTGCAGCGCGACTCACTAGACTGCAGCCACATTTAAAAGACAGGCCTGAAACCCATGCTGGTAGGCTTAATGCTGTTGGCTGGCTGCGTTCTACTCGAGCCCATTATTGCTACACGTCAGTGCACCATCCACTGTGTAGTTTAGCTGAAGGGAAACTGAAGAGGGATGTAGGCCAACACGCTGAGCAATCTGTGTGAGTTTCAGGTTCAGCTGTGATCAGCCTGTGATTAATGGCGAGTGCTGCTGTGACACACACTCTGAGAGAAGAGGCCAATCAATTCTATACGTACCGCTGCACCGGTGTGACCCGATGTGAGATGAGAGGCTTGATACTGCGGCTGTCGGGGACTGGAGAGAGCTGCTAAAAGTCAGCGAATGGAAATCTCACTCTGTTGAAGATAAGTCTGGAAGGAGAGATAAGAGGAATGTTATGTAATTGTGAAAATGAAGTCACAGATGTTCAAGATGGGAACATTATCACGACCTCCACTCGAATATATACACACAAATGCACTTGATTTCATAAAAAAACACCAGTGTTTACATGCATACATACAGTATGTCACAACACACATGTAGATAATTAACACGTGACCCACAACGTGCACAAAACAGAGACAAAAGTATGTTCAGACAGCAGAGTGCTGATAATGATGACACAGGATGTCCTTGATCTTATTTGAAACCCAAATATTATGAGTAATAAGACCTTGCAGACAGTAAGAAGAGAGTGAGAGGACAGAGGTGCAGTAGTAATATAACCACACATCTAGATAGCAGATATTATACACAGTATTTTAAATAGCAGCTCTCATATCTATCAATGTTTGTCCACCTCTGTCTCTCTATGGTGTAATGCTTTGGACAGTCTGTTCTCTGTGTAATTATCAGACTTTTATGGACTCTTTCAGACATTGAACACTGAACTTCTCCAGGATTTCCGTCACAACTGTGGAAGAAATCAGCTTCCAACTTTGACCTTGTGTTTTAATCTTTATGGTTTTATTGCCATAAAAAGAAAAAAAAAGTTTCCACTCAAGTTTGTCAATAAACTTTTAGGAAGTGACTTAGGACTGTAAGATTTTATTTTTTTAAATGAACTTCGGCTCAGGATTTTAGGTTGTTTGCAGGATTTATTTCAATCCTTTACAAACTTCTGCTCGAGAGAATGGAAGATGCTCTTTTTTCTTGGTACTACCTGAAAACCATGAGATGGGACAGACAGTTCCCTCTGAGTTAATGGGTACGAGGAAGCACATTTCAGTCAAAGACCAGAGAGTCTTAGAAATGAAGCAATCATACATGAGTAGGAGAACACATAGCGACTATCTATAAAGAAAAAGAAAAGTTTTCCACTCATCAAACTTTTGAGAAGGGACTTTCCTAGGACTGTAAGATATATATATATATATATATTAAAGGGACTGTTTGTAACTTTTTAAGCGTATAAGTGTACCGGGTCGGGATCCCATGCGCGCTCACGTGTGGCCGGAGTCTCTGCTCCTCTGCCTGCCTTCACTCACACACCACGCGCGTTCTCGCTGTCTCGCTCCACCTCTAGATGAGCATGCGCGCACACTACACACTGCAGGAGAGTTAGTTTAGCTCTGAGAATATCTAGTGAATGTACAGTGGACGTTTGTGCAGAAATAAATTCTGCAGCTCCTCCAGACCAACAGAGGTTTTCCGTGTCTTGTGAAGTGACGGGGCTCCGCAGCGAGAAACATTATCGTCTCCGACTGGGTGCCGGTGTCTCCCTGCGGGCACAGTCGGGAGGCGATAACGTTTCTCTTCCTGCTTCAGCCCCGGCACCGACCCGCTTTTGCTGAAGCAGGAAAAGCCGACACTAGGATCAGCAGTGATTCATGGAGAGGCCTTCGTCTGGTCAGCTAACATTACTGCCAAGCAGCTGAAATATAGAGTGATATTGTGGTTTTAGCTGACGTGTGTCGCCTCACTGTTTTAGGCTCGTTCATGTCTATGTAGAGCGAGCAAGCGTGAGCCTGATGCTGACTTTCGTTGACTTAACGGCCACAGGTGTCGCTGTTAACAAGCATTTCTGAAAGTTACAAATAGTCCCTTTAATTGAACCTCGGCTCAGGATTTTAGGTTGTTTAAAGGATTTATTTTAATTAGGGCTGTCAATGTTAATGCGATAATAATGCGTTAATGCAAATTAGTTTTATCTTTCGGAGGTTGTAGCGGGCTCAGTTTTAAAACTAGAGTGAAGATACTGGTCTCATACGAAAACCTAGAAAACGTCATACCTTAGCGCAAAGGAGGTTAAATAACGCTCCATACTTGCGCTCAATTTTGGTGAGAAAAAACTGTCATGGCCATTTTCAAAGGGGTCCCTTGACCTCTGACCTCCAGATATGTGAATGAAAATGGGTTCTATGGGTACCCACGAGTCTCCCCTTTACAGACATGCCCATTTTATGATAATCACATGCAGTTTGGGGCAAGTCATAGTCAAGTCAGCACAATGACACACTGACAGCTGTTGTTGCCTGTTGGGCTGCAGTTTGCCATGTTATGATTTGATCATATTTGTTATGTTAAATGCAGTACCTGTGAGGGTTTCTGGACAATATTTGTCATTGTTTTGTGTTGTTAATTGATTTCCAATAATAAATATATACATACATTAGCATAAAGCAGCATATTTGCCCACTCCATGTTGATAAGAGTATTAAATATTTGACAAATCTCCCTTTAAGGTAAATTTTGAACGGATAAAAAAGTTGGTAACATATAAAGAATAGTGAGTCAGAAGCACAACACAGATTATACCTCCAGTTGTCTTAATGTGTGCCGACAAGCTTCTCTGGACTAATTAAGGCTAGATCTAAATTTATACCAGATTAATTCTATCAAAGCCATCCAGAAACACCCCGTCAAGATCTAGGAAACGAGGACAGTTACGTTGATAACATGTTTGTTTTCTGAACCTGTTGAGTCATTTTAAACACACAAGCACCTTCGGGTGAAAGGTTTCTGTATTAGTCCTGTTAGGAAACCTCCAGATTCCACAGCGTCTGATCCTCTTATATCACCACCAAACTCCCAGTTTTATCTCTGACCCCATACAAGCAAATTCAATCACATCAAACACACAAAACACAACAATGTCCCTGCCACATCATTTCTCTGCAGAATATCCCGAGAACAGATAGTGTTTTTTTATCGTTTGTCTGAGGGCGAGGAGCAAGCAAAACAGGTTACATCACATCATAGAGAGGATGGCTCATACACCCAACACACACCCACACACACATGTATACAAGCAGAGCCCTGTAGGTCTGACGATGCTCCATTCACAGATGGTGAGAGGACTGCAAAGCAAAGGCAGATGGTCCTCTCCTCTCCTCTCCTCTCCTCTCCTCTCCTCAAGTGTTTAGTGCAGGAATGCTGGTAAAGGTCAAAGATTCAATATCTGCAGCCATGCTGATAATTGGATTCTTCCTATAATGCAAAGACATTTAATTTTATTACTACTTTTTGAAAACAAGATTACTACAAAGCACCATTCAGCGACATTTAATAATGATGATGATACTTGTTGCTGCTCTAACATCTGTTCTTTGCATTAATAGAGTGCTACAGGACAGGAATGAGTCCTACAACCCGGAAATTAGTTAGTTATTTTAGCACTTCCAGTTCCGTCGTCTGGAAGTCAGTGTGTTTTATGAATGGGTTTTTAGTAGGGCTGTCAGTCGATTCAGATATTTAATCGCAATTAATTGCATGATTGTCCATAGTTTATCGCGATTAATTGCAAATTAACTGCACAGTTTTTATCAGTACAAAATGTACCTTAAAGGGAGATTCGTCAAGTATTTAATACTCTTATCACTATGGGAGTGGACAAATTTGCTTGCTTTATTCAAATGTATGTATATATTTATGATTTGAAATCAATTAACAACACAAAACAATGACAAATATTGTCCAGAAACCCTCACAGGTACTGCATTTAACATAAAGAATATGCTCAAATCCTAACATGGCAAACTCAAGCTGAACAGGCAACAACAGCTGTCAGTGTGTCAGTGTGCTGACTTGACTATGACTTGCCCCCAAACTGCATGTGATTATCATAAAGTGGGCATGTCTGTAAAGGGGAGACTTGTGGGTACCCATAGAACCCATTTACATTCACATATCTTGAGGTCAGAGGTCAAAGGGACCCCTTTGAAAATGGCCATGTCAGTTTTTCCTCGTCAAAATTCTGCACAAGTTTGGAGCGTTATTTAACCTCCTTCGTGACAAGCTAGCTTTAAAACTGAGCCCACTACAACCTAAAAATTGCAAGTTGCTTTTATGTGCTAAATAAATTAGTGGCGTTAAAACAGATTTGTGTTAACAATTATCGCGTTGACTTTGACAGCCCTAGTTTTAAGTTAGCCTGAAATAAGGTCTGTAGTTAACACAAGCTTAACAGATTTTAAGGTTTGTTCTACAATATAAAATATGTCAATAAATATCCCACTTGTGAATTTTGAAGCTTTAAAAAAGTAGCTAAATGAGACTACTAAATGTCATCACGCCGACTCGTCCGCCTTTACAGCCTTGTTGCGTATACTCGCGCTCATGCGACCGTGGTGTAGTTTGTTTATAGCCTAACGTTAACTTTTTACTTCTGCTGATTGCATTCACACTTCAAAAATCTTAAAAGTGGTGTTCATTTGTGGAGATTATCTCATGGAACAAAATGTGTAAGTATCATCATATCATAAGTGTCAGAGTTTATCAGTAATCCAAAACCCAATGGAAAAATCCCATTGGCATTTTGTCGAGGGAACCAGAGCGATGCTAACTTCCTGGTTGGCCTACAAAAATACGTCATCCCTGGAGCACTCTATATGTTCAATTGATAAGCCTGTTATCATTGGAGCTGTTGGCTGTAGCCTACATCATCCTTTAATGAAAAACAAAAAGACTAATCTCAGGCCAGTGGTGGTGGCACTATTGTGCGTTACGTAATAATACCGTCACATCCCACTAACACTCTACCCTCGGAGTAAATCATTCAAACAGCAGAATGAGATCCCATCTGTCCTCACAGGACATAATTGTCATGCAGGAGTGCGTCTAGATTTCTTTTCTTTATACACTAACCTTGCCTTACCTTTGAACAGCGTTGCGTGAACATCCTCGGAGATGACGCAGGAAGACAGAAAAATCTTGGAACAGAAAACAGTGAGATGGCATAGCCAGTTCACTCCGAGTTAATGGGTATGAGGAGGCAGAGAAGTTTAGAAATGAAGCAATAACACATGAGTAGGAGAACGCAGAGCGACTATCTGAACATTTCACCTTTACTTATCACACCGAACCACAAAAAGATGTCATTATGTAAACACTGGTCGCTGCACTGGAGACACAATCACAGTGGAGGCCTCTTTCACAACGCTGTGAAATACCTGAGTTGCGTGGTATCTGACATGAGCAGGGTGTGTGTGGATAACACAGCTCCTCTGAGGGTCAAATGGTCACTGAAATTAAACGTGGGTGCAAGATCTCATGTCTGCTCCTGATCCGTTCTGCACCTTGGCTTCAGGTTTAGTGAGACAGACTGCCTCTTATGTAACAGCAGGGACTGTATGGAAAACAGCAGAAGCAACAGAGATGAGAATTAATCATTCTGACGGCTAGCGTTATAGAGAGCGGGCCATATTGCTTTTCTAAGTCGTGTTATGTAATGCTCTCTGGATGTACTCATTCAGGATAATCAGTGACTAATTAATTAATGGTGTTTATCAACCAAGTCCAGCATAGCCCATACAGGCTACCCTCTGAGTGTTAGTTACATTCACATGACGGCAAGGTTTACTCATCACTAGGTCGGTCAATCAATTAAAATATTTAATCGTGATTAATCGCATGATTGTCCATAGTTAATTGTGAGAAATCACAACTTAATCACACAGTTGTTATCTGTTCAAAATGTACCTTTAAGGGAGATTTGTCAAGTATTTAATACTCTTATCAACATGGGAGTGGACAAATATGCTGCTTTATTCAAATTAATGTGTATATTTATTATTGGAAATCGATAAACAACAATGAAAAATTAGAAATATTGTCCAGAAACCCTCACAGGTACTGCATTTAGCATGAAAAATATGTTCAAATCATAACATGGCAAACTGCAGCCCAACAGACAACAACAGCTGTCAGTGTGTCAGTGTGCTGACTTGACTATGACTTGCCCCAAACTGCATGTGATTATCATAAAGTGGTCATGTCTGTAAAGGGGAGACTCGTGGGTACCCATAGAACCCATTTTCATTCACATATCTGGAGGTCAGAGATCAAGGGACCCCTTTGAAAATGGCCATATCAGTTTTTCCTTGACAAAATTTTGCGCATGTTTGGAGCGTTATTTAACCGCAACAAGCTAGTATGACATGGTTTTCTAGTTTCATATGATGCCAGCCCGCTACAACCTAAAAATCACAAGTTAATGCGTTAAAGAAATGTATCACCTAGTTAACTTTGACAGCCCTACTCTGCAGACATCACAGATCATGAATCAATCTCTTAAGTAGGAGAAGTGATAATAACAGCGCAGTCAGAGGAAAATATAACACCAAACCCACAGCTCTGCCCTCATTTCCTCATATGTACATTCGGATATTTTGATAACAAGCAGCTGGTCCAGACCCTGCAGCAGTCTGGTTTGAATATCAAACACACATTTCCTTCAACAGACCAAACATGCCCGTCTGTCGAGATACCCGCAACCTGCCATATGACGAGCAGAGAAACACGGAAGGAGGGAGTCCTGCCAGCAGGACCAGTCTCGCAGGCAGAGAGTGGCAGACACCATGTGATGTTGTGAGTAAAGAGAGCAGAACAATCTGATTTGTGGGGCAGGAGGAAAATATCGTTCTGCAGAGGAGATCATCGCTGACTCTTCTCTGGCATTTGTAGATTCACAACTTCATAAACCCCCCACTGATACTGACCATTACAGCAAGCAGTAAAACACAGACATTACCCTTCAGGGGATGAACTGCAAACACATAAAAGTGTCTTCTTGTGCAGACATATATTGTAGGCTCTGCTCTTTGCAAAACAATCATATGATGACTGTCAACTGCTTGTGAAAATATTTGACTAACAATACGGTACGTGCTGTAATGTGACAAAACAATCTGCTTGCATGTATTTTTCATTTCATTCAAATGTGTTTTGGAGGCTTTTCCTAATCCAAAGAAATGCAGGACATTCAGGAGTGTGTAATCCTTTGATTTAAACTGACGAAACTGGATTTGCAAAGGTCTCACCCAGAAGCAGGAATATGTTTCAGTACTTGCCACAAAAAGATTAGTTCTGTTTCTGCCCGGACTGGACCAAAACATGAAGAAATTACATTTAGGAGCAGATCTGAAAATGAGAAAAAAGAAAGAGAGAAGAGTAAGAAAGTAGCAGTGAAAGAGAGGTGGTGGCAGTGGACTCTAATGGTGCTGGATCTGACACACACAGACAGGCCAAACCATACACAGAGCAGTCTCCTCCCCTCTCCGGCCTGGCCTATATTAACTCTCCATGGAGCTCCACCTCACAACCACAGGCACATGGAGTAGAACAACACATCGGCAAAGCTCTGACAATACAGGCACATACCCAAACACACACACAGGGAGGTACTGGACTGCGCTCTACACCTGTCTGCCTGTCGAACCGGCAGGGTTGGATTTACAGCATAAACTCTCCTGGATGGACTATTAATTAACTTCTGTGCCATGTTGCTCCGGTCTTCTCAAGAGAATGTCAGCTTCGGTAAGTGGCAAGAAGGTTTCATTTTCCATAAAGGACAAATAGACATGAATGTGTACATTTCTGTATTTGCTTAAGCAAAAAAAAGAGAACAGGTGAAACGTACAGAACATACAGTATGTCTTGTGTTATATTATAGTGAGCTAGAGGATAGTAATGCAGAAATGGGGCTTAGACACACTTGGATGCTGTGTACAGGTGAAAGTGTGTGAGAGTGAGCGTCATACCAGCGGATGAACACAGATAACAGCAACTTCATTCGTCACACAACTGATCCTCAAACAAGACCCTCGGATTGCAACAGTAGTGTTTGTTTTGTTTTAGAGCATTGCAGAAATACGGCACTAACAGTAACTGTAAGTGGCAGTGATAGACGCCACTGTCATCCCAACTAAAGTACATAGTCAAAGGACTTGACTCAACTGTTTGTCCCATGATGTAACAAGGGGAGGCCTGCAGCAGACTCTGTGCTGACCCTGGTGGAGACACGTAATTGTTTGTGATTGCAATACATATAACTAAAGAGGAAGATTATTTTTAAAACTCCTAAACAATCAAAATGTGAGGGAATTATCTCATGACCCCAACAGGTAGGGTGAGACGCAGCTGTACCTTTCTGACTTCCGTTCATTCATCTACCGCAGAGGGCAAAGAGCACTCATATGGGCAATCAAGTGCCAATACCTTATCTACCAATCTGATTTTTAATTATTAATGTAGCCTAATCAGAAACAATGCAACCAGTCAGTCTTGTGAAAAGGGGCCCGAGGCCAGTGAGAGGGAATCATATTAGCGATAATGTGCTCTACTGAAAGGGAATTTTTACACCGTATCTCTTAATGTCTGATTTGTAGAAGATGTAATGTGTTTTGGCTGCATCTGATCTACTGAAGTGCCACAGAGCAATCTGTTCTAACATGACCTCTGACCTTCCATTTTAGCATGATTTAATACATATTCATTGTAAACCTACATTAGAAAATCTTTTTGAAGTAGTTTAATTAACGTATCCTTTCTTCCTTTTGAAAAAAAATCATAATCAGGTTTATTTTGTATACATATATGGAATTTGACTCCAGTTTTTGAGCAGCGCTCTCAATGTACTTACACAGAAAATAAATAACAGAATAAAGAATACAATAAATAAAAAAAAAAATCAAATGTCTATATACAAGTCAAGTGTTATCGGGAGTTATAAACAATACAAATAGTGCAAAGAAATAAATACTGGATGGATACACGTGGACTGAATGATTATGATGTCTATATGAACACTGCGTACGATTTACATTTACAGTGCCACGTATGTACATATTATAATATGTACATAAAGTGACAGATTATATGTACATATTACAGAAAAATGTGCATTAAAGACTTTAAATTATAATCTAAAAATGTGCATTAAAGACTTTAAATTATAATCTAAAAATGTGCATTAAAGACTATAAGAATTATAGTCTATAAGAGCAGCAGTGGATGTCTGGTGTTACAGGGTTATTGACAGTGTGTGCTAAACTCAGACCTTAGACTTATACCTATAGGCTGTCTCAGCAAACCGAAAAATGAAATAAAAGCTCTAAATTGCATAAATGACACCTCCCATTTCTCCTCTCTCTTTAAAATCTATCATATACACATATATTATATTATTATATATAATATTATTATATAAATATATTAAAAGCTAACCAGTGTGAGATATTACAATCATCACTTTTATTATTCTTTGGGATTGATGCCAAAGCATCACCTAAAAAAAAAATAACAGTAGCCAGGTATAGGTGTCTTTTCTCTCAACATTTCTCTCTCTCTCTTTGTCCGACTAATAATAACCGAGACAATAATAAGTGGCTCTCCAAGTCTGTCGCATCCCTCTCAGTCCGCATGCAGCTCCTCCAGGTCTCCATCGCAGAGCCCATCCCGGCCTGTGAGAGGCATCTGCATTCTCGTGCACATGGATTCCCACATGGTCTGCCTGCGGATGCTGATGCTGCGGCTGTGATGCTGCTGCCTGCACGCCCAGCCATCCATCCATATACAGTCAGCCATTCACAGTGAGAGAGAGAGGACTAGACGCTGTATAGGCTATAACCGCAGTCTGAACAGAGAGAATTAGTGCCTTCCTTGATTTGATCTCTTGACTTTGTTTTGCTCGGGATGTGTAAAACCTCATGGAGATCAGATGTGAAGCTGCACCGCTGAGAGAGAAAACACCCTGCGCATCATCTGGTGCCAGATGGACTTTATAAATCCGCAACAAGCCGCAGTGAGTGAATGAACCGTCGATTTATTCTCACTGACTGACACGATTAATGCAATATACTGCGTGCCATAATAATCTGAAAACAACCTTAATACCCATCAAAGGCAAAAATAAATAGGGAAAACAAATCGTGGGAATAACAACCGCATATTTGCAAAGAATAAACAGACAACAACTTCTGTAAAAACGTGGATGGATGAAAAAGACTTGTTTTTTAAAGTTTATCTATCTATATATCTATATATATGTTGATCTAAACTCCATCTAGATAATTGATGAAAAATACTATAATCGGTGAAGAGACTGTTTTCTAAAGTTTATAATCTACCTCCATCTAGATAATGGCAGGCCTGCATAGACCTGCATTTTCTGTTGCGTTTGACGCAATAAAGAAGAATGTGACATTGCCAAATAAACAGCTAATAAAGAAGAAAACATAATCACTGATCTGATTGGGATATGCAACTGTCAGCGCCTCTGCAGCATTTTTGTGCATTTTAATCACCTGTTTTGGGATTTTTTTTCTTGTATAGGCAATAAATTAGGATACGGAATGTTCTTTACCCCCTGTCTCTTATCATAGATCATTTTGTTCATTTCATTTCAAGGAGTTTCTACTGGGAGTATATGTCTATTATTTTTAATTGGGCTATGACAAGATAACTATTTTTTGCAGCTGTGGCTGAACTTTGTTTTCAAGGTGTTTATCCACATAAAGATAATTATATGGCATTCTTGTTTACTGGAAGAATTTCTTTTCGGCATTTTTACTATGCTGTTATCATCTGGAGTTTGAATCCACCGCTGTCACGTGATCTCCAACTTCAGACACATGTTTTGAATGACTCCTGCTGCGTTCAGGTACTACTCGAAGCTCCAACTTAATGATATAGTCAACAATATCTGATATGTTACAGTACAGTATCTGAGACTGTCACGAATATGCATTACTAAAGGGAGCTTTTGTTTTACTTCATTATATATTTTCCATATAATTAAAAAACAACAACACTTCAACCAAGAAAGATGAGACCGAGAACGAAGGGTTTCTGAGGTCATGAAAAAATATGATAAGAAGTACATGTAAAGTTAATGTCAATTAATATTAAACTGAATTGGTTATAAAGCAGTAAATGCTGGTTAACAACAATATGTGATTGTGTTAGTATAGGCCTACTGCATTATACGCTACATGAGCACCAATGAACCCACTGAACCTGAGCAGCTCCAGAATCAGGGTCTGAAATTAACCTTTTTCCTCACCTGCCACTGTGGGAGGTCACTGAACATTTCTACCGGCCACTCAATTTTTTTGTCTGCCACTTCTGAAATCAAGGTAGAACGCTTTAAAATTGTAAACACTGAGTCAGCGGTACCAGATGGTAGAATTATGGAATATATCATGTAACCTTAATGCATGACTATATTTAATTTATGCTTTAGAATTGCTTTTAAAAAAATAATATTTCTTAATATAAGGAAAACCTGTCTGCTATGGTGGCAGGTGACCTGTATTTTCACCTGCCACAGCCAACATTTACCCTGTATTTGGCAGGTGGCAGGTGCTAATTTCATTCCCTTTCCAGAATATTATTCATAGCCAACTGATAATTATAGTTAATGCAACAATTGCACAACAGAGAAATAATTAGTTTAAATAATTAAAAAATAAATTGAGTAACTCGCTTGTAAAGGGCCAAAAAAAACCTTAACATTACAGCAAATTCATCTTATCATCTTGTGAAGGGCTCTCACCGTAGTTGTTATGTTTCCGACAGTCCATGAAAGCCGCTTCGTGTCGTCACGCTGCCTCTCTCCGCTCTGCCCAGCCTCAATGGCGACAGCAGGAGATCCGCAGAGCCAGAGAGCGGAGCAGTCAGACCTCCTTTAGGGTTTGATTTAACACACAACCAAACTAATGCGACGAATACGGACTGTAAGTAGCCTCTTATACATCGATTGTTGCTGTTATTATTCACATTAAATGCCTCTGCAGTGTATATTCGTGGTGTATTTCTCGGTTTAACGGAGGTGGTCTTTGTGCTGCTCTGAGCCGCACCACGTAGTCAGAAGAAGCCTCCGCCAACAACGACTCCTTTGTTCAGGCTACCGGCGGGTTTCTCTCTAACGTTACGTCTAGTATCCACCAAATACGTAGTGTGTTGACATCTTTGTTTTCCTAATACTATGGTTTATGTGTGTGTGTTATCGGGTGGATGTTATGTGATGTATTAAAACCAAGAAGTAGTCGTTATGAGTCCGTTACTGCTTCTTCCGCCGGCCAGTCACAGACCGGTGGAGACAGAAAACAGGCGGTATGAAGACGGAAAACTCCGAATTAAAGCTGTGTTTTTGCTTTAATGTGTGGTGTTTAAGCACCCTGGCTGGTGTTGATCTTAGCTGAGCCTCTGTGTATTATTTTACAGTTTTACTGATACCTAAAAACCGGACTAGCGAGCCTCTAACGGGCCTGGGGGGAGGGTTAGTTTCCATTAATGGCACCACGTTGAGACTGCAGCCGGTCAATGACACCGTTTGTTTGTCTGATGGTTTTGTGACATCCTCAAACACACACTGAGTAAGGGTGAAGTCTGACTACATGTTTTTTTTGCAATTTTAGGTTATTTTGTTGGGATATAATCAAGGTCTAAAATTAAGTTTTTCCCTCACTGTGGCAGATCACTGAACATTTCTACTGGACACAATTGTTTTGTCTGCCACTTCTGAAGTCTACCTAGAATGCTTTAGACTTGTAAACATTGGGGCTGTGTATTGGCAATAACCTGGCGATACGATACGTATCACGATATATTGCGATACTGTTAGTGAGCTCCATATATTGCAATTTTTTAAAATCTAATTTTAGTAAAACTACCATAGTATAAATAACACTGCTATATACAACATACAATCTGAGCATAAAAAAGTTCACTTTTTTATGCAATCAGATTAGTAGGATTTGCATATCTTTGCAAATAAAGTAAAGTATTTCCTGAGTTAATCTTTGCATGTAAACTATTAATTAGAATTCAATGCAGGGGTTTTTGAGAATTAATACAGTATCGCAATACTCAATATTTCCGTCCACCCTTAGTAAAAACAGAGTCAGTTGTAACAGACAGTAGAAATATGGATCATGTAACCTTAATCCCTGACTATTTTTAATTTAGGAATTGCTTTTAAAAACTAATATTTCTTAATATCTGCCATGGTAGCAGGTGACCTGAACGTTTTACCTGCCACAGCCAACATTTACCCTGTGTTTGGCAGGTGGCAGGTGCTAATTTCATTCCCTGGATATAATATTGTGAAACTGGACTCTTCACCCTTCTATTGTGGCACTACATTGAGCTTTTTCTGACCCTTTTTGTTCTTGTTTTTCTCTCTTGTCTTTCAGGTTATACCCAAGTAAAATGGAGGATAGTTTTGATTGCGACTGTGGCGAGCTTGAGCCACCTGATCATTGAGGGTGAAAAATTACTTTGAAGACTTAAAAGGCCAGACTCGTTTCAGTTTTATAGATCAGGTGGATAAAAGACAGATAAATAAATATAAACAAAAAAGAAGAGAAAAAGAATATCATATGAAACTGCTCAGGACCAGTCATACACTGAATGTATCGGCACTGTAAGGATGCAACTACATGCTTTTATAGTTTACTATAGTATCAGTGCTTTTTAATTGGCCTCAAAGTCCATTCCATTGCAGTCTAAAAACACTAATCCATTAAACGTGTTCCGTTAAAGATATCCACACGTCCAAGATTGGGGGAGAAATTCAACTTTTACATTTTCTCTCCTTATTCAAGATGGAACAAAAGTTCAACCTCACATTAGTTCCCCACATCTGACAGTGACGGCTAGACAGGGGGGACTCAGTAGTCGTCTGTATAGGGGTCAGTTAGCTCAGCCGCTGAACCAGTTGGGGAATTGTCAGATAAATTCCTCTGTTGGTGTTGTACTTGAAACAGGCCAGAGACCAAACGTTAGAGATTGCAGAAGCTTGGCGTTAAAGCTGAAAACAGTCGTTATGGCAGAGAAGTTTGAGTCACTGATGAACATCCACGGCTTTGACCTGGGTTCTCGCTACATGGACTTGAAGCCTCTGGGCTACGGAGGGAACGGCCTGGTGTTCTCCGCAGTTGACACAGACTGTGACAAACGTGTAGCCGTGAAGAAAATTATCTTGACGGACCCCCAGAGTGTGAAGCATGCCCTGAGGGAAATCAAGATTATCAGACGCCTCGACCACGACAACATTGTCAAGGTAAGTTGCAAAGGGTGTTTATCTTATTTTCTGGGGCTGGAAAAAATAATTTGTCTGATTTGAAAACTGGTTTTCGGCACTGACCCGTCTTCTTATGTCACCAGGTGTTTGAGACATTGGGCCCCAACGGTCGCACGCTAACAGAGGATGTGGTGTCCCTGACAGAGGTCAACTCGGTCTACATTGTGCAGGAGTACATGGAGACAGACCTGTGTCAGCTGCTGGAGAGGGGCCTTCTGTCTGAGGGCCACGCCAGGCTCTTCATGTACCAGCTCCTCAGGGGCCTCAAATACATCCACTCTGCCAACGTGCTGCACCGCGACCTCAAGCCTGCCAACCTGTTTGTCAACACAGAGGACCTGGTTCTGAAGATCGGGGACTTTGGGCTGGCCCGCATCATGGACCCACACTACTCTCACAAGGTAGGACCAGTCTCTGAGTAGCTCTTTCAGTCAGTCTGGTATTCGTGGAGACAAAATGATTTTTATGGGGTTCCGTGATGAGCGGTTTGTTGAAATGCTACACAGACTAGAGCTTAAAGAAGAGCAGACACAGCAATGTTGGCACACCTTCTGCCCAAAGCTGAGTGCTGTGTTGCTCTAACACGTGATGTTTGCGTTATTGCTCGGTAATGTGGTACCCCCCAGGGTGACGCAGTCTCACAGCAGGAAGTAAACAAGACGGGATGTGGTTCCTTTAGGTAACGCCTCTGTTTCCCTTGTCAGGAGAAGTGAGGCTGTGGAAAACACAACCCTGGGAACTGTATTTTTTTCCCCCAAGTGTATACAGTTAGAAGTGAAAATGGGCTCCATTCCAAGCCTGAATATACAAATGAGTGGGTTCATGATAAAGTGGCTTAACAAAGATGAAGATAATCCTCATTCCCGGGTGAGAAAAAACAGCAAACACTTGAATGTAGCATGCGCAAACGGGCACAGTTCAGCCTTGAGCCTTTGTCAGCTTCTAATGATAATGTTGAAGGCTCGAGGCTGCAGCAGATCTGTTATGGACATGCTGCATTGAAATATATAAATATTTATTTATACCAGAGTGTGTTTTCCCACAGTTCCATTTGCATGAGGTCATTACTTCATTTTCACACCTATGAGTCAAGAAAATTGGGTCTCAGAGAAGGCTTTTGTGTTACATACTTGTCTCTCATCAGATGCCAGCATAATGTAAACTAGGGCATTAAAAGCCAGATGTTGCCACACCAAATCTTTAATGTACACATTTTAATGATCTCTATAAACCTACATTTTGTTTTGTGAGTCATTGTAATGATAGCAATAAAGCAGGTTGCTTTAGTTCTTAGTAAGTGAAGAGTATGGATCACCCTGTCTAATTGTAGCCAGGTGGAAGGCCTGTATTGCCCTTGTGTGTCACTGTCACCTTATAAAGGGATGAGGGAATTCCAGTCCAAGGCCATATGGTGGCGTGATGTGAGAAAATCTAGGTTGGGAGGTCTCTCCCTCCCTCTGTAGCTGCTGGATCTCTTTAGAGCACAGAGATACTCGCACGTGCGTCAGATTAGTCAGTGGTGGGTCTGAAGTGGGCTCACATGATGTGATCCTTCTGCCTGGCACAGCCTCATTCATATCCCTTACACAGCCTGGACTCCTGCCACAGCATACATCACTCTGAGACAGACTTACACACACTTGTTTACCAGAACTGCTCTTTTCCACCACTATGTTTTTGTAGTTTAGTCACAGTTTCAGCTCTGACTTCTATATTTTTATGAGTCATATCTTAGGTTGAGACAATAGCTCTGTCTGCAATAGGAAGGGGAAGGTGAGACATAGTTGCTGGGAAGAAGTGAGAGTTTCTCACACATTTCCGTCACTGTAGCCACCCACCCAACGTTACTGCACTACTCCCCTACAGCAGGGTTTACCATGTGGTCTATTTTCCCTCTATATAAGCAGTTTTTCCTGATGGGAAACATGCAGGCAAGTGGGTATTGAAAAGCTGCTTGTCTGGGGTCAGCTCTCTTGTGTTGGACTATTGTCTGCCGTAGCACTGCAGCAGACTACTGCTGCTGAGCTTTGTCAAGGATACAAATGCTGTAGTCGTGTTGTCAGACTGACGTTAATAGGCTTTTACCCTGCTCTCCTTTCCAAGCAGTGTTGCAGTGTTGCTGTGTTTTGTCTGTCGCTACTATGATAACAGTGGTGTGGTGGGGGGAGGGACAAAGCTGATATCTCGACCAGACACTTTTTCATGGCACCTAAAGTCATCTGATTGAGTGTGTGTCTGGTGTCTCAGACCAAATGAGGCTTGTTTGAAAATGAACCCATCACCCCCACACGACACTATGGTGCCCAGTGGAGTGTGGAGGCGTTAACAAAACAGTTGGTTTCAGTGTTGGCCGGACATTATGGCAGAATCACTGGGGGCAAGTTTGCTTTCACAACCATCCTCTACTTCTAGTAGGCTGGGTGAGGCAGAGCAGCTGGGTGACTGAGTGCATGTTATTTGAATAACGTTGTTTCTAAATAAAGAAGCGCTCTTCGCCAGTGAACCTCGGTTTCTGGCGTAGATTCAGTAACATGTTGTATAGATTTGTACATCAGTGGTGTAGGCAAAAGGCATTTGTTCTACCTTTTCCTCCCACTTTCCTATTTTTTGGACTGCTTGGGTTAATACAAAAACATAGCTCCTCATGGTTCCCTTCAGGCTTTTATTTATCCTGCATGGCTTTGTTGTGTATAAAGCTTGCCAAGAGGACCTGTGTTTCTGTGATATCTTTCCATTGTTTTGGGAAAGCAGGCTCTTTCTGCCTGTGTGAACCTTAAGGCCAGCCCTCGTGGTGGCCCAGGATCAAGAATGACAAGAATTCACGTGCTCTCACACAACGTCTTCAACCCCGATTCCCCTCCTTTTCCCAGCCAACTCTTTGTCTTGTTGTGGGAGCCTTATTTGAAGCTGATCTAAAGCCTGTGGTCTTTTCCAGTTGTAGCCCACCCTTTAAACAAGAGAATACAGCGGATATAACACTCACACATTTAGATTTAGCATTGGTTATGCTTAAGCAAGCTGCTTTGGTTTTACACCAGGCTAACTGAGGCTTTAACTACTCCAGGATAGTGTAACACAGTTAAATGTGTTCCGTAGATAAGTGATTTTACATCTGCTCAGTGGGGCAACACATGTTTTTCAGAGGGGAAATCCAGTCTGGTTTTCACATGTCACATCATCTGAATGTCAAATCATTTGCTTTGAAAGTTAACAAACCAGTTATTAGATCTAAGGCTTGTCTTTCTGAAATGAAGAGTACAAGTGCAAGACAAACTTGTGTGGGACCTAAAGAAAATGTTTTGATGTAGAAAATGGTCTATTTGAGAGAGAGATATTAACAGGGACCTTTTCACTAGGGCTGGGACGATACACCTATGTCCCGATCCGATACTATCATGATACTTGGGTGCAGATTCGATATGTATTGCGATTTTGAAGTATTGCAATTCTACAACTATTGCAATTTTTATATACAAAATACAATTTATTGCTATTCTTTGTTAACATTTTTAACACTAGACCATGGGAAAAAGTTAAATCATACACCTCTAGGGACTTTTACTTTGGAAAATATCTAAATTAATACAGTAAAATGTTTAATTTTCAGCATGCATGTAGTCAGAGATGTCCTGAAGTCAAATATATCAGTCATTGTCAGGCATTATTTATTAAATTTTTTCAGCAACCCAAAAATCAAAGACTAAAAACATTTCCCTCACAAATTAGTGGTATTTTCTTTTTAATTTATAAGGGACTTGTCACATGTTTTATACTTCTGGTGAATATAATCCAATCAATTTTATTTCCATATATGTATTATGTATACAGTTCCCTTTGTTAACACCTTAGTTTGCAAACTGGACGTAGTCACATGTGTACAGTTTACTTAAGCTAACTTAAAGTCCGTCGCTAGCTCTCCCCATCAGCTCCGTTCTCTTTATACATCCATGGTCAGCTCCATCAGGGCCGTTTGAATGCATTTAACATAAATGTCAGTATATGGGTGCTCTACAGTTGTAGAATCGGCCCATTTGACCACGGAGATGAGAGTGATGGCTGGCTTGAGTGCACATTACCGCAATACGATAACATTTCCTGCCCATGAAAGAGTTAGCATGCAGCTTTAGCCATGATGTCTAGTTCTGCTTTTCCTGCAATGTGTGAAACCCAAAGTGTTTCCATACTCTACTGTATTTGTAATGTTTACCACTTTGGATTTAAAATGTGAGGTTGCAGGGCGTATCCACGCGGACCCTCCAACATTTACAGCTGTCGTTTCGGCTCGTTTGTTTTGGTTGACGGATACGGAATGAATATGATGCCACGTTACTCAGACTATAACAAAAGGAGCGGTAACTTCCTTCTACCATCGCATGGACTCAAATGAAGCAAATATATTGATTTTGGCATTAAAAAATCAATTTCAAAATCGTAAAAAAGTGCGATACATAGGTAATTTTTCCCACACCCAATTTTCAGGAATGAGAAGAAAGGGTGGAGTTCACAGTGGTGCTTTCTCCCACACAAGCATCCAGCACAAACCAAAACTGTAAGAACACATATTTGACCTAATTAGTCAGCCAGCAACAGGGCTGCCTGGAGAGTTGAATTATGGCTTAATGAATTTCAGAGACATGGTGTCACTCATTTTCTCGAACTTAAAAATATCCTGCAGTTTCTTGCAAGAATCATGGTGATCAGCCATAGACCAGATTGGACATATTGAAATAAATTGTTTATCCATTAATTAAGTCCATGTGTTGTGAGACTGCAGTGAATCTCCATTTAACCTGCTATTTATAGTGGTTTGCCTGTGAAATAATTCACGTGAGTGTGTGTGGGTGGTGGGTGGGTTAAAACTAAAATACATTCAGTGCCGGCAAGGAAATCTATTGTTTTAGTCTTCAGTCACTAGCTTCTGTGATCATGCAAATGTAGACTGTTCTGGGGATGATCTCACTGGTCCGACCTGTTAAAGGTTGCTGTGACTAACCGCAGCCTGACACACTGAGGGAGCCTTTTATGAGTCACTAAATGTCAGCCTGCTCTGGTCTGATCTAGATCAGGCAGTTAAGTTATTCACCAACTGTTGCCAGAGGTAATGAGATGACTGATGCTTTAATTCCTGTGTCTCTGCCTTTGTGACAAGTGGCTCACTTGGAGATCAGTAAAAGTAGCTGGAATATCCAGCTAATGCACTTTAATGCCCTCAGCTGGTAGGCGAACTCTAATCTGCTCCTCTTAGTTCAGAGTACGTCGGACACAGAATTGTCCTTATGCAATGACCCGACACTCTTTCAAGCTAACCCAATCTAAGTCTGTCGCAATGCTCTGCAAAGCTGGTTGCATGTATTTCTCCCTTGTTACCACATCCATATATGTCAGACCATTTATTGTCTGTTTCTCAGAATGGGTGCTGGACAGCCTTCAAGTTTCAGTCAGTAGGTGTGACCTGCCTTGTAGTTCCCCCTCGAACCTCTTCACAAGCTTCACTGTGAAAGCCTCTGCTAGACTCAGTCACATCTACAGCCTTCACGGTGTGTCATTTATAGGCCTATCAAAACAGGGGTGTGCATCGCAGTGATACACTCCAGGATAGTGTGACGTCAAGCATTTGCGGCTAACTTAGGGCAGAAACAGGAGCCTGGCTCAGTGGTGAGCCGACCATTTTGGTCTCACCACAAACTACCACTGCATGTAGGGGAGAGAGGGCAGCAAGGGTGTTGTTTTACCTCCTCCCATCCCCCAATGTCCCTGTGTGTGTGTGTGTGTGTGTGTGTGTGTGTGTGTGTGTGTGTGTGCGTGCACACAAACAGGTCAGTTTCCTTTGTGTTCCGTGTCCTCCTGTTCCTGTGGGTAGTCAGGCTCTGTGAGAGAGTGGAGTGCAGATTGGTGTCACTGGTGTGTCACTGGCGAGTGGAGAGTGTGGCAGCGGGGGATTATCCTGCTCTCCCAGACTGCTGACAGGGCCTGCACGTGTCTGATCTCCCCCCTTTCATCTGTCTTTTCTCTCTGGGGTCTTTGTGTCCGTGCTGTGTTGTGTACGTGACCAGCGCAGAGCAGGTCTGTCAAGGAAACGGCACGGGGGTTATCAAGTTTAGCACGGCCCAGCAGGCATGGTTTGTTCCGGGACTCGTGTTAGCAGCAGTGTTGTGTGGCAAACATGGAGGCACAGGAAGTCACGTTAATCACATTTTTATCTATTAGTTATTACTCTAACTGTGAAGGAACCAAGCACGAGGGCACAGCAGTTCATTAACTAGGGTAGTTTTTTGGAAAGATATGGTTGAGTCATGATTTCTTGTAAGTTATTTTTCCCTAAGAGTCCCACTAAACATGTCTTGTCCCCTTCTAACGCAGGGCCATCTCTCTGAAGGTCTGGTCACCAAGTGGTACAGGTCTCCTCGCCTGCTGCTGTCTCCTAACAACTACACCAAAGCCATCGACATGTGGGCCGCTGGCTGCATCTTTGCGGAGATGCTCACAGGGAAAACCCTCTTTGCAGGTAAATGTCGACAGAGTTTCTTATGTCCTATGTCACTGTAACACCTCATGTACAAACATACTGGCGAGTTGTCTTTGAAGCAGGTTAGGTGACTCTGATGAGGTAAATATTCATATAGGATATAGGTATGATGAGTCATATGTTCATCCTGCTAGTTAAAGTCAGAACGGACAGGAGATGGGCCCAAAGTCAATCTGCTTTTACTATTCTTATTGCTCTCTTTTGCAAATCCAGCTGGAGCTGGGAGAGACGGACTATTCTTATTTGTTGAAACTGCCTTGAGCTGAACACAAGACAAATAACACCTCTGTTCTCATGATCTGCCACGCTAATTCTCACTCAAAATAGACTCAAAGAAAGTGACTAATGTTTGTCCGCCCGGTGTTTCAGGAGCCCATGAACTGGAGCAGATGCAGCTGATCCTGGAGTCCATCCCCGTACTGCGAGAGGAAGACCGACAGGAGCTCCACAGCGTCATCCCAGTCTTCATCCGCAACGACATGTCCAAGCCTCACACACCACTGGCCAAGCTGCTGCCTGACGTCAGTCCCCAGGGTGAGTACCACTTATTATTCATTCAGAAGTACTCGCAGGCTCATAAAGTACTCTCATGAACACAGACCAACGGTTGGGGTCAGGGTCTCATCTCTCATCATTCAGGTTTCCTACTTGCTAATCTCAATGCCCTCCCTCTCTGCAGCCCTGGATTTCCTGGAGAAGATCCTGACGTTCAACCCCATGGATCGTCTCACTGCGGAGGAGGCCCTGGCCCACCCCTATATGGCTGACTACTCCTTCCCCCTAGACGAGCCTGTCTCTCTGCACCCCTTCCACATTGAGGATGAAGTAGATGATATCCTGCTCATGGACCAGAGCCACAGCCACACCTGGGACAGGTATGCTCGCTCACCTATTCCCTCTCAACCACCTGCTCTCTGTGACCAGGCTCGCAGATGCAAAGTTTTATATTTTCCCTGTTCTGTTCTGACATTTTGAGCTTAGTTTCAGTGGAGAATAATCCGCTTTGCTCTCTGCTGACTAAGCAGTAAGAATATGAACATGCAGATCACCTGACCAGAAAAAGAACAAGATTTTATTAATTAGTTTAATGGTTTGTTTACATAGTTAGATCCTTTTACTGGAGCTTTTTTGAGTCATTTTGTGTGTTTGTGTACTGAAGTCTCCCTCTTTTATTCTCTTGTCAGGTATCATGAGAGCCAGCTGTCAGAGGCTGACTGGCACTTGCACAGCACCCACGACCCAGACGAAGTCCAGGTTGACCCAAGGGCTCTCTCTGATGTGACAGACGAGGAGGAGGTTCAGGTGTGTTTGAATTTCGACAAACATCTGAATACTCCCTTTAAAACAATTAGTTTCTCTTCTGTTTACTTTAAAAAATACATTTTGAATGCTATAGATAAAGAGTTGTATGAAAATGTGCTTCCCAAATGTGAGGTTATATAGTATTGTTCCAAATAGAATACATAACAAAGTGAAAATAGATTTCAGTGTTGCAGACCAAAGCTGTGTAGGGATAACAGGTCTTGCTCCTGACTGATTTAAATTGACTTTTTGATGAGGCTAAATGGTTTGCTGTTGTCCGTTTCCAGGTGGATCCTCGTAAATATGCTGATGGAGATCGGGAGAAGTTCCTGGATGAGCCGTCCTACGACTACTCCACTCTGTTCCAGCCAGAGCGATCCTGGGAGGACGACCACCACGAGAACAAATACTGTGACTTGCAGTGTAGCCACACCTGTAACTACAAGGCCGTGTCGCCCTCCTACCTGGACAACCTCATCTGGAGGGACAGTGAAGTCAACCACTACTATGAACCCAAGCTCATCATCGACCTCTCCAACTGGAAGGAGCAGCAGAGCAAGGAGAAGGCGGACCGCAAGGCCAAGAGCAAGTGTGAGAAGAACGGGCTGGTGAAGGCCCAGATCGCGCTGCAGGAGGCCGAGAAGACCCAGAGTCCAGTGGAGAAGGACAGTGAGCAGGAGAAACACCAGACAGAGAAGCCTCAAAGCCAGCAGAACCAAGGCTTTGACTTTGACTCCTTCATCGCCAGCACCATTAAACTGAGCCTGCAGCCAGAGCCCTGTCAGGAGGCGGCCCTGCTCAACGAGGTGGGCCTCCTGAACGAGCTCAACTCTTCCGTTTCCCAGCTGGAGGCTCCCCGCTCAGGCTCCATGTCCAAGTCCATAAGTCAGGAGAAGGAGGAGAAGTGCCTGGTAAACCTCGCCCAGTTAGGCGGAGGAGGGTTAGGAGTCGTCAGCGGGGACGACACCTGGCCCGCTCACCCCTGGGAGAGCTTCGGCTCCGGGGAGAGAGTAGGGGAGAACGGCTGTTTGATAGATGAAGCATGCTGGGACATTCATAAAGAGGACCAGCTCCAGAAGGAGAGCACTTACACCAGCTACCTGGACCGCCTGTTCAGCCGGAAGGAAGAAGGGGCCGGAGAGACTGTGGCCAGCACGGAGACGGAGCCCTCGGAGGTGAGAGAGCTGGACGAGAGCTTCCTCGGCAGGAACACAGAGATTGTGCTTAATATGCAGCTGGAGTCTCTGGCCCTGCCTGGCTTTGACAGCACCGATGACTTGCCTCTAAAATCCATCCAGGCGTCCCTCACCCCCTGCGCGGTCAAATGCTCCCCACAGATTGCCCACAAAACATACAGCAGCATATTCAAGCATCTTAATTAAAGAGATATGTATATCCTCCCACACAGTGCAAAATCTAGGCAGTTTTGTTTTATGTTTTTTTTAATAATACGGTATATTATTGAACTTGAATCATTTCATACCTTTTTTTATTATGGTTACTTTTAATTATTTTTTTGTTTTGTTTTTTAAGAGTTGAGAGAGAGGTGATTTATTATATTTAAGGAGTTTTGGTCATCACTCTGAGCCTTGATCACCAGGCCTTCATGGGTTAATGTCTACGCCCTCATTGCTAACCTGGCATGTCACTTGCACACTTAAGTACTGTAGAAGAACGGAAAGCAGGAGAGAAGTAACTAGAAGAAAGATGGGTGGTAGGAGAGGAGTTCTGATTTAAGAGACGATGAGGTTTGGCTGTTAGGGTGTGACATAAGGAAGGATGGTAGACGCTAACATTGCCTTTCCTGGGACTGGATACAAAAGAAAAAAGGGGATGGGATGTCCTTTTTTTTATTTTTCGTTTATGACTTTATGACATTTTTCCCTGAAGAAAGCTTCCTTGATAACCCTTTCATACTGTAAATCTGACACATGATGCCAGCAGCAACCATTATCGTAGGCGTTAATGTAAATGTGTTATCTACCTCAAGGTAACAGCCGCGAGAGACACTCGAAGCCGCACTAGTGCTTTACACACATGACCATCCTGGTCGCGTAGATGAAATCTGTCTCACTTAAGCATTTAACATAGTGAGGTGTTTCAGTAATCATTATTTATTTCTAGCAGATGTGCGATATTTATTTTATCAAAATGTGTTATTTCAATGTGATTATTGAAGATTGAGGAGTTGGACAGACTTCCATTTTCATTTCGGCACTATATGGGCGTGTAAGTGTTCTTTTGTTTTATGGTAGGATGCAAATTCATCTGTTGTGTTCTAAAAGAAGTCGAGGCTTTCCATTTTCCATCAATATTGTCCAAATGGATATCATTCTTTTTATTTCATTTCGTTTTTTTTATTTATAGGTGCGTTCTGTCTTTAATGGAAAAACTGCTTTATGGTTTAAAGAAGCGCCTAAAAGTCTTAATTTTTTATCTAAATGTAATGTTTAAAAAAACGCGTGCATGGAGGCAAGAGAAAGGTACATTAAAAGTAAAGTTAATGGTGAGTATAATGTACGTCAGTTTTAATTGTACGTTTTTTGTTAAATTTCTATGTACTTTTTCCAAGGCAAGCATGATGAATTAGGTTAAGGTGTAGCATGTAGAACACTTATGAACTTTTTTTTTTGTAATCATTGGTTCCCCTGTTCTACAAAATATCTCGAAATAAAATTACTGGCAAAGAGTTTAGCTTGTGTCTCTCCTTTTCTTTTTGGTCAGGGATGACTCTTTGACCTCATACACTCAGTTAAGTGGTGTTTTTGTAACTTTTGTATGACCGCACAGCCACAGGAGCCTTGTTGGTGGAGAAGAAGTGCTGACTTCAGTGCTGCCACCTCTTGACTCAATTTTTAATGTCCAAGCAGGCAGACTAAATTACACCGCAAGCGCTGGGGACACAAGCTTTGAATCACCAGCTAAATGTAGCTCTGGCTCAGACCGCCATATTTCAGAGCTGTCGACTGCGTACACAGATTCCCACCTGCTTTTAGGTGTAAAACACTGCAGAGAGGATTACATAACAAATGCAACAGTGACGCATTTCCTTGTAAAGGAAACAGGTGTAGAAACAGTATTACGCCATTGAACATCCCATCACAGGCAGCCTGACTTAATCTATTTCCAAACTACTCTAAAACGTAAACTGCATGAGAGACAGAACTCAACGCGATGACCATCAGATGGTGTCCTGCAGGTTGTGGTGACATCGCCATGGTCACACTGAGAGTCAATTTTGGGATCAAACATACACAATACTTTTTTTGGGGCAGTTTTTGTGTCTTTATTTACTCAAAGCATATATAGCCTCGGAAATATTGAGATAGCTTGATATTTTGGAGTCGAGGTGAATTATTTCTTAAAAATGTGTATCAGGGGTACATTAAATATGTTGATGTTAAGACAACATGATATTTCGGTGAATTGTTTCTGTACCAAAGCGTGAATAGAATTTCATTAAATACTTTGGCATATTTCTTAATAGATAATCTTTTGTCCACATGCGCCAATCATGTTTAAAAACTGGTTTATAATGTGAATAATTCTCTGACCTGACCAGACGCTCTGCTGTCATTTAAACAACTCTAACCTTACAGGAAGAGAGAAGCTGTGGTACAAAGGTTGGAGCTGGTTGTCTCTCTATAATCAGCCACAGCTGGGCTCGGGGTTTTTCACTGCTGCTACTTCCTGCTGGGAAAAATTAGGCCAGCTCTGTGTTGTTTTTCTGCTCTCTTGGTAACTACAATTCTCAGAAGAGAATAAATCCTGCTGGAATACTCCAGTGAAAGGTACCTGACTTGTGCCAAGTGACAGAATAAGAGGAGTGCCTGAAGACTGAATGTAGGTCAAAATCAAAATGTCATGTGCTATTTCCACTGTTTTCATTCCCACACCCTCACATGTCCTCTGTGAACTCGTCTCGTATCTTTCCCGCAGCTTCCTCGTTCTCTCTCGGTTCTCTCTTTTACAGAAAAATGTGTGATGTTTCATATTTAATTGTCGGCATCTTTGCTCAGATGTCAACACTCGCGTCGACATCACACAGGCTTCCTCGTTATCGCCGCCATGAGACAAACTCTTCCATCCTCCCGCTCTGCTGCGACTTCATCCGCACATTCTGCTGCAAGGTACGACTAATTGTATTGTGTATTTCCCCCTATAGTCTTGCACCTACATACCTCACTTTCTCACGTTCCCTCCTTCCTTCTCCTGACTGCCACTCATCCCCTCGCCCTCTGAGGTCTCCCCCAGGTCCCGGGCCTGTCAGGTGTTGTCGGGTTAAAAATAAAATCCAGGAACACCGGGATAAGCAGCTCAACTCGCCACCCATCAGCTGACAGGAGCTTAACGCATTGCCTACTACAGTAATTCAAGGTCACGGTTGCTATTCTCTTTCCTGGAAGGCCAATTAAAACTCAATGATGGGGATTGCAGCAGACCAGGAACTGATTAGGCTTCTACAGCATTTCTTCCTCCAATGGAAAGTATTGAAATAACTTATAGAGGTGATGATCTGCTTGGCAAAGATCTTGCAGTGAGGTTGGATTCACGTGGAGACAAAGCCTCCAATAGTTATCTGCTACAACTCGAGGCTGCTCATTATGGCACCACGGGGTCAGAATGTGTGTCCATATTCAGACCAGTCATGCAGAGCGCTGGATACTAAAGTTAGAACAAAGTGCCTTTATAAATAAACATCACCTCTTGTGCACTTGTACTTTGAAAGATTTATCTACTGCCAAAGTTACAGAACGTCCCGACCATCGACATTAGATCGGTGTATCATTTTATAATACTAAGCTAGGTGCGGTTTGACATCAGATTTACTAAGTTGTTTTTTGGCCTTAGTAGGCAGCTGTTTTCTGCAAAAAAGCTCTAAAAACTACCTGCTGAGCACCAAACAGACACAGGAAGTGACTAGCTGGTGAACATAATGGGGCATTTAACATCTAAAGAGTCAGATAATTCCCTCAGGAGTTGGAGGAGACCAAAACAGAGTTAAAAGACCAGAAACATGACTCCAAATGAAGGTGTAAAAATAAATATTACTCCATAACTGCTGGACATGTACGTAAGCAAATGTTTTGCTAAGAAGTTTGACATATTACTTAAAGAGCAGCTTGCAGGTTAGAGCTACCAGTGATCAATGTGTAGGAAAAACATAAATATACACTACAGCAGGGGTTCTCAAACTTTTTGGGTTCAGGGACCCCTTAGAGAGGAGAACGTTTTCCAAGGACCTTCATAACACAGATTAAGGATAATGCTTACTACCGTTTGTACTCTTAGATGCCACTGGAACTATTTGTATACTAAAACTTTTCAACCTAAATACTTCAGGCCTGTTTCATAGTGATAAACAGAAACACGTTTCATTTTGAATAATAAATCTAGATATTTAAGTATACCAGTCTAAAGCTGACTCTCAGAAAGTGCTTCAACTTAAAAATAATGAACTTATTGCTGAGTGTCACAATCAACGTGCTAACATGTGTAAGAGTAATGGACACAATATGCTTGTTTTATTGGCACAAATGGTCTCCATCTGTAGATATGTACTTTCTAATGATACAGCACAATTTTATAATTTATAGCTAATTATTTCACGGACCCCCTGACAGAGTGAAACTGACCCCTGGGGGGTCCCTGGACCCCATTTTGAGAATCACTGTACCACAGTGACATTATGATAAGATGATGATATGTCAATGTTGTGTTCACACCTTGTCTCTGCTGCCCTCAAATGGCCAAGAAATCAGTTATAACAGGTGGATAAGTTCACAGCCATAGACTGATCAGCAACCAATCTTTCAGGCATGTATTGTTTTATGATGGACTTGAAGCCTGAGTACTTGAAAATCCCCAGGTACTGCAGAACATTATTTTAAAACAGAGCTGAGGAAAACGCAGTTGAAGTTGTATGATCAGTTTGAGAGAAAGGCATTGGTCTTCAGTTAGGCGTACGTACTCTGGAGCTGATACTGTAGCTAACACAGTCATTTGTGTCTTCATTCAAAGAAAATCATTGTAAAAGCTTAAACAGCTGGTAAAGCACATTAATTAAGCAGAGACACAGAATTTAGGTGAGAAATTTCCATAAAAGAAGATTTCTTCTTTTGTGTGCGTACAAATGAAAATCCCAAAATATGGTATCTTTTTTATCGTGTGCAATCAAAATATCATGTTGTGCGTAAAAGTTATCATCTCGTAGTAAGAATAAAAGGTTCTTAATTGTTTAAAATTAATTTGCTTCCCCCCCTTCATCCTTTATTAGAAATATAATTCATGATTGCTATAATCTAATTTTTTTTTAATTCTGAAGCACATTTTGAGTTCTCTGTCAGTTTGCCTGTAACTGTTATTGCTGCATATCTTGGCCAGGACACTCTTTAAAAAAAGATTATATAATGTCAATGAAGCTTTCTCCACAACATAATGTCTAGTATTATAGTTTTATTTTGAATACATGTACTCCCTATTGTTTCCCCTAGAAAGCAGTATTGATACTGAGTGAATTATCCTGGTAAAATAAAGTAAATTGAATTGTTCCCACATGATTAAAAAAATATATCAACTTTGGGGGCATCCCGGGTTCCTCTCTAACCTTATATAAACTGTACTCACATAACTGTGAGGAAAAGGCGTAAGGTCTGCAGGTGTTGGGCTGAGCAGGCCCATTTTCTACATTGTTGGTAGTTTTCCAAGCACCGCTCACGAGAAAGCCTGCATACATTCCCACCTCAATAACAATTCCTTGTATTTTACAAAACAAAGTTGACCTTTTTCAGGGCAAAGACATTTCCACTGTACTGTTTCACTCAAAAATACAGACATTTCAAAATAATAATAAACTTTCAGAGTTACAAGGTGCTTCACAAAAAAAAAAATTAAATAAATGAAATAAAAGAACATCATACACAGAAAATGCAATAAAAACAGGGATTTTAAGAAGGGGTCCAACATGGAGAGATCAGAAGAAAATTTCCAAACACTAAAAACATTTTTAAAAGATATTATACAAAAACCAGTCTGAAGGACTGGGTATCGGTGCTCGATACCGTATCGATTGAAATAATCCAATACTAAGTAGTATCGAAACTACAAAATGATGAATTTTATGGTTTTGCTTGCAGCCAATAACCACAACTCTTGGATTTAATGCAACGTGTGATTCGGCCATTACTACAGCAGTCAGGATTGACTCCACACAGCTCTCAACATGGAGATGTCTGAGCCGGCTGCCAGCAGCTAATGTTGCTAACAACGCAAACAGTGCTAACTATTGTTTTTTCGACATACTATAGTATGACTTTTTTAAAAAAATACTATACCATGACTTTTTTTTTTTTTAAATGTCGACATACTATAATATGACTTTTTTTTGACATACTATACTATGTCTTGTACATTTTTTTCAATATACAATTTTATGACTTTTATATTTTTTTGACATACTATACTGCGTCTTTTATTTTTTCGACATACTTTACCATGACTTTTTATATTTTTTCAACATACCAAATTATGACTTTATATTTTTTGACATACTCAACTATGACTTTTTTTCAACATACTATTCTATGACTTTTTAAAATTATTTCAACAAACTATACTATGACTTTTTATTTTTTCGACATAAGATACTATCACCTTTTTTTGACATACTATACCCGTGACTTTTAAACATTTTTTTTGACATACTATACTGTACATTTTTTTTTTTAGACATACTATATTATGACTTTTTTAATTTTTTCGACAAACTATTCTATGACTTTTTTTTAAAATACTATACTATGTCTTTTTTAAAAAAAAATTTCGACATATTAAACTATGACTTTTAATATTTTTTCAATATACTATATTATGACTTTTTTTTTTCGACAAACTATACTGTGACTTTTTTGTTTTTTTGACATACTATACGATGACTTTTTTGATACATTATACAATTACTTTTATTTTTTCAACATATTATACTATGACTTTTTTTGACATACTATACTGACTTTGTTTTGACATATTATACCATGGCATTTTTTATGACACTTTTTATGGCATGCTACACTACAACTTTTGTTTGACATTCATGATTATATACTATAATTTGACAATTTGTTATGACAATTATTATGACATAGTATAACATTATTTTTTGTTCTACCTCGTGTAGGGGTATCTGAAAAACTAAAGCACTTTTGAGGATGTATGCCTCCACTAATAACTGTGATGCTATTTTATACTTCTACTCCACATACTTCACATACTTCTACATTTCAAAGGAGTATTATTGTGCTTTTTTCTCCTCTACATTTATTTGACAGCTGGTTACCTTTTAATTTTAGATTTTGTTTTTGTAAAATATGATGTGTTGTTATAGATTAAACAGCCTATTTATAAAAATAATAGTTTGACAGTGATAAGCTACAAAATAAACTGATATATTAAATAAATTGCAATGTGTTTTACATTAAGATGTACATGCAAACACCCACCCTCACAAAGCATCGAAAGGAAAAAACACTCAGGTGCTGGAATTGTGTTTTCAGAAGATCATGTGAGTGTTGTTGCACTGCAAAATATCGCCTACATATGTATTACTTGAGACTCCTACATGAAATAAAATCATCACCTTTGTATTTTTCTTATCCATTGTGTGGGTGACATGAACTGGCCACTTCACAGTAAAGCACATCCAGTAACAGCAGATATGTTTTCTGTGGGTAAATGAATAGGTCTTATATTAGAAGGCGCAGAAAAGCTCAAAGGGCGTACTGGAGGAGAGAAGATGGCCTTTGATATTAATGGATTAACATAATTTGAACTTGAAAGTGGATTTGATTTATGCAAGAGAGCTTCCAGAGCTCCAAGGTAATTGTATGATTCTTCCACCCCCGATGACAGAAGGCAGGGTATTGTCACGACGCCCTGGTGCTGCAGTATATACAGTACAGTTGATTCACCGTGGAAAAAACACTTACCAAAGACGGTTAGAAACTGTTATTGCTTCTTCATCTACTTGTTTAGGCCTACTTGTGCAGGACAGAAATATACAGTGTTAGTGTCAGATCATTCTGTACTGAGGCTTAAAATGTAATTTCTCTTATGGGTAAAAATGATTTACCAATGCTATTTGCTTACAATAGATGACACTTTCTTTTGGAGGTTGCAGGTAAAATCCCAGGAGGTGAACAATAAACTAATAATGGCAATTGCAGGATTGTTGTGAAATGAACCTGGGAACTTTGGGGACTTATTAATTTTGTAATTTTGATCATAATCAGGCAAACCAATACTGAGAAAGGCCTGTTTTTGTGTCCTCATGTATTTCACAGCCAAACAGCTTGAAATATTACAATTCTGCTGAAGCCAAAGTAAAGGCTTATAACAGATATTTCTGTTCCCGTATGGGGAATTTTGGATCAAATCTGTAGAAACAAAAATGTGTTTTGTCAAAACACAGAATGTTGGCTGAATAATTTGGCTGAAATTGTCCACACTTTGTCAGTTAAACTGATCTTGATCCTCAATGGAAAGAGCTCTGTGAAACAAGAAGACCACTGTCATTGATTCTAATGCACCTAAAACCCAAGGCCTGTGAAAAGGATGCTGGGACACAGGCAGACACAGCTCTTGGGGTGTAACACATGCGCAGTGTAACTGAACTTACTTACCTACCAACCTTTGTAAATGTAGACTTGATGGCATATCACAATGTGGGGAAAAATAGTATTTACTAATAGATTAACGAGTGTTAAAGCTGTGGTAGCTATAACTTGATTTGCCTGTATAGGAGGTGACCTGGAGATGATGCAGGTTGGTTCAAGACGAGCTGCTCCTGACGGTCACTAAACAGCTCTCCCTTGTGGAGAATCTGCAGCCTGGCAAATATGAACTCATGATGCTGCTTGAGAGATTGTTGTGTTAATCCAAAAGGTGTACCTCTACTTCTTGGGCTGATACATCTGGGTGGGAAAGCAGATGAATTGCATTTGCTTTTATTTCATCACCAGTGTTGACGTGTATATATACAGTATATACATAGTATATATACAGTATATATACAGTATATATACAGTATATACACAGTAAATACATTGTAAAACACAGAAACATAAACGTAAACAGATGAACTTTGAACTTCTACCATGACATTCAAAACAAACAGTTACTGAGGTTTTTTATCAGACGGTTTCTTATCAACTCGAGGATTTTTAGATGTTTGGTCAGAATGCACTGAGCTCCATCTGAATGTGAAATAACTATGAGGTTAATGTGCTCATTCATAGCAGATAAAAAAAAAATAGAGAAGCACAATTTTCTTCAAGATTACACAAATATTTGCTCAGTTTAACTTTGTATGTTATCAAGATTTCTTACTGCTTGCTGTAAAACATTCTTTATAATGTAATTTGTCATTATATATATATATATATATATATATATATATATGTAATGATATATATAATGATATAGAGATCTAGATCTAGATCTAGATCTAGATCTATATCTATCTATCTATCTATCTATCTATCTATCTATCTATCTATCTGAGTAGTAAAGAAAAATAAGAATGCATGTGGGTGCTAGGACAAAAATCAGTCACTTCCACCAAAGAGACCCGGGTACAATCCCTGATACTGCTACCTTTGGTTTGCCCGTGGGAAACCAGTGAGGGGCTCATGCCCTTGTTGCTGCACTAGCGGCTCCTACTGGCTGGTAATGACACCTGCATGGAGTGGGGTGGGATCTGGGGGTCATTACAAGCACCATAGACAGACAGTGGCAATAGCAGTGAGCGCAGTGCTACTGTCACTGGCTGAAAGCTGCTTTACATGTCTTGTAATTCTTACATAAGCTTAAAAATCATGCATCTAAACAATACTCTAGAGTCCCATCTGGTGGAGTGTATGAAAGACTGTTTAGGCCTCAAATAATGAGGATATGAAGCAAACTGATAATATACAGGGTTCCTCTTAGCTTCTAAATGACTTGCTAAATGTCAACCCTGAAGTTATGCACAGGAGGACAAAAACATGTCATGAGAGCTGCACTGCAGTTTAAGTGTGTTTATAGGTTGCCATGACACAGTTGTCCGGCTACAGTGGATCCCTGGAGATTTACCTCAACAGCAGATTCTCATGAGTCACCTGAGAACAGATCAACATGTACAGCATACAGTTTGTCAAACCCCCTCTAGGATGAGAGAAACGCCGCGTTCTGCGTCTTGGTTATCTTCTCCTTTTGTCATCAAACTAAACGGGCTACAGGGAGGAGTTTCAGCCAATTTGTGGCTTATCTCTTGACATATGGTTCCAGAGCAGAGGTCTCTTTTGTGAGAGAGGCCGTCACTATTTTGAGATGGCTTTTTGTTAGACCAAGCAGCAGAGAGGCTGAGATGAAGGCCAAGGCTTTATCAGTGAGGGAGTGCACCTGGATGTCAGAGGAGTGCCACCTAGCGGATGAGCTGCATGGAGACTCCCAGAGGGACAGTTTGTGTTTACCAAACATATTCAGGTCCAAAAAAGTGAAGCCACTCACTAGGATTCAGACCGGACCCACCTACCAGGTCTACCATACAGCAAGAGAGCTCCTGCTGGAAGTGCTGGACAGAGGAGCCGTCCAGAGGCTGATCAGGAGAGCTGCTGGTGTGAAGCCAGGAGCAAACCGTCCGTCATACAGCCAGAGCAGAGAGCAGAGTGCAGATCTCTCTGAGGAGGAGTATGCTGAGGTGTTAACATGGTTCTCTATAGTCCTACAGAGTGGTCTGTCTGTAGGAGAGAACTGCAGCTTTGGCTCTGAGCTGACCCGAAAACTGGATGGATGGCAGGGTGTCCTGAAGAGAAACAGCTTCCAGACAAACCTCCTGTCTCTGACCAGGCTGGAGGACGGAGACAAGTTGGAAGCCCTCTCTGCTTTCTGTAGCCACTTAATCAGGCGCTACCAGGCCTTATATACACCTGGTCACAACCTGGCTGTGAAGAAATACACACTTTCCTACCAGCAGGGTCCTTGCTCTCTCCATCTCGCCCTCCTCTGCGACACGAGCTCCGGGTTCATCTGTAACATGTATCTGTACTGTCCAGAGCAACTCCAGAGGCAGAGTAGGAAACCTGTAGTGGAGCAGGTGGTCGGACACCTGCTGAGACCTCTCTGCAGCCACAGACACCTGGTTCAGCTGGACAGCTCTGCGTGGATGGAGGGCAGACTCACAGACATCTTCTCTGGTTTAGGGGTTGATATTCATTTTGTTCCACCTGTTAAAGGATCATCTTCATCTCCACCACTCGTGCCGCATCAGCTCCAACGCACACATGAGGTCTCACTGCCTCAGCTTGTAGCCCACCTGCAGGGCTGGACCGGACCTGCTCTGTTTCCTCTGACAGACCTGAAGGGATCAGTGGTAGATGTGTTTCTCCCAGGCCTCTGGGTGACGCTACACATCATCTGCATCAACACATTTGTGCTCCACACTCTGCAGAGCCAGGGTGGCTCAGGCAGGCAGGTCCACCTAGCAGAGTTCACCAGGACTCTGTCCTCTAAGCTGGCCGCGGACAGCAGCATCACCGTGCCTGTTCTGCCACGACTAAACAGCAGCTCATACCAAGAGACGAGTTTAACAAATCTTTCTAAGCAAAGGTTAGTCTCACTGTTTTGTTATAGTGTTTTCAAAGTCAAGCTAATAATAGCCTTCACAATATAATATTTTTTAAAAAGGCAAGCCAGTGATAACTTTTATTTTCGAAAACATTTGATGTCTAAAAATATTTGTATCGAGGCAAACTGTGGATGGCTCTACTATTTTGAATTCAATTAATTTAATTTCAGTGCAACTTCAGCTGAATTCAATTCAGTATGACTCAAAAGGACATCTACAGCAAATAATGAAATGTGTAATCACATTTTCTCAGGATGGTGCACTATTTGGGTCATTTAATTATGAGACAGTTGTGCAAGAAGAAATGTATGTGCTATTAATCCATCAATACAGATTTTAATAGTGTAGTTAACATATTGTGTATATAGTGCAAGTGAAGAGTACAAAGATACGGTGCTCTGTATGTAAGGTGACAGCACAGTAGCCTTATCAATGTAAACTGGGTCGGCATTTTTAATATTAAGGCTGCAACTTATGATTATTATTCTGGTTATTTTTTCAATTAATTGGTTATTTATTAAGTCAGTTACATTTCAGAAAATATTTCACAAATCCCAAGGTGACATTTTCCAATTTCTTCCATCCAAAATGCAAATATATTCAATTTACAATAATTTAAATGAGAGAATATCCTCACATTTGAAATGCTGGAGCCAACAAATGTTGGGCATTTTTTTCTTGATAGATTACTTTAAGGATTAATGATCAAAATTGTTATCAATTAACTTTACTAAACTAATAAACTAATCTATTCAGCTATAGAGAACATATTTAAGGTTTTAAATGGTGTGACTATTTTGATTTCTGTTCACTGATCTTGCAGGGAGAATGCTATCAGCTGCGGTCAGCTGATGGAAAATGAGAAACGAGGCTGCAGCTCTGCAGTGAGGCTGCAGGGGTGGAACAGACCAGGCGTGTGCGGTTTGGACAACTCCGGCAACTCCTGCTACTTAAATGCTGTTTTACAGTGTCTGTGTTCCACTGTGCCCCTCGTGGAGCACCTCCTTAATCGGGACTCTCGCAAAGAGCTGGGAAGGTAAGACCCCACGCCGTCTCTCTTTCTGACTCACACTTGAATGTTAACAGTTTTCCCAGCGGTTTATCCTCTGTTCAAGCAGGTCTAAGTGCCGGATGGCTGAGATGTTTGTCCGCCTGCTGGAGGAGATGTGGCTGGGAAGGAGCTCCAGCTGTGCCCCTGTGGAGGCCAGGTCTGTGCTGTGCTCCATCCTCCCACAGTTCAACAACTACTCCCAGCAAGACGCCCAGGAATTGCTGCTCTTTCTCCTCAATGCACTCCACGACGACCTCAAAAAGGTGAAACGGTATCTATCACATCTGCTCCATCAGTCAACACTCTCTGCAGTAGATCACTACACCTACAGAAAGAGTAACTGTGTGTGTGTATGTTTACAAGGTTGCAAAGCGCCAGATGCGCTCCTCAAAACGACAGCCGAGACAAGACCAGAATAGAAACTGTGCCACTGCAGCGGGGGAGACCACCACCATTGTATCACATCTGTTTGAGGGCCAGCTGGGCTACATGACCCTCTGCATGCACTGCGACCACCAGACACACAGCACACAGACCTTCACTGTCCTGTCACTACCGGTTCCAACAGACATCATCAAGTGCTCTATTCAGGTACCTTTTAACACATGATACATGTGCTATTTGTGCAACATCATCCAGACTGTCTGCATGTTCAGTTTTAGATATATTGGTGGTCTTGGCCTTGTTGTTCTGTGCTTTCTCACAATACGGTCTCTATGTTGTGCAGGATTGCCTGTCCCTGTTCTTCGAACAGACTATCCTGACCGGTGGAGAGCAGATGCTGTGTTCAGTGTGTGGGCTGAGGAGAGAAACGACAGTCCTCACTTGTTTGGATAAACCTCCCGAAATCCTCATTTTGCACCTGAAACGGTGAGTAGACACATTATCGTTATAGTAAGGGTACACGTTTGATGGATGTTTGATTAGTTATTGTGAACAAATGCATGAGATTTAAAATCCTCATTGATAAAACGGTCTCACCTGCATGATCTTCATAAGAAGATGAACTTTGTCCAGTTGCCATAGAAATGTAGAGCAATTTAAAGGGACTGTTTGTAATATTTACTGTAATAAATCATAAAATGGCCATAATATGTCATCAGAGATTAAGGAAATATGCTCAATTGAAATACTGGCTTCTCAAAAATGCTACAGCCAGTTTGTTCTGCTTTGAAATTTCCATTCTGGCCCATTTCGACACCCCGTTGCCACATATGAAACAAATTGGCATACAAACAGAACAGCCTTCTGCAGCCATGGAAACAAGCAAACAAACTGATCAACAGAGATAACATAATATTAGATTCTACTTGACCTGAAAAGCCTCGGCATATCTCTCTGTAGTCTGTGTGCAGCTGGGTTATCAAGGCAGTATTTGAGTTTGAATTTACATATTGCTCCTTTAAGGACTTTTAGTCCATGTTGGTTTGAAGTTTAGTGTCCAACTTCATTCTTGACCTTGAAAACAGCAGTTGACGACACCGTCTCATTTAATCATCATTCAATGTAGGACTTGCAGTTGAGTCATATGATAATTAAATTAAATCTGTGAACCACAGCGCCTTGTTCAGCTTCATTAAAAACAAGATAGTTTTCTTCCTGCACAAAGTCTGATTGTGCTAAAGAGACTTCGGTTTGACTTATTATCAGTGATAAACTTCTATTTCGCCTTCAAATAGTCTGCATTCGCTCTTTATTTACGCAATCATAAATAACATTGTAAGCTTCAGAAAACCTGAAATCACAATAAGTGTCATGACAGCATTATGCAAGCATGGATATTTATTAGAATAATTGGAGGAGTTTGATGAATTAAAACCATTAATTTAAGCAGCAGTTCAGAAACAGTGGGCAGAAACCATGTTGTTAATGAGAGAGGTCAAAGAACAGCCGTGTGGAATCTATGATAAAGACTATGAATACTAATTTGACAACATTTTAATCATGGATGATTTAAAATTCATACGGTAAACAAACTAACAGAGTGTCTTGAGCGTGTATTCATAATGAGCAACAGACCTTCACAATCAATCGTGTGCATTAACTCAAGAAAAGTCTTGTATTTTTTATGCACTAACATGAGTAATTATGAAGGGCGACTATGTCTAAATACTGGAGAGCTAACATTGTGGGTATTAATAGTTGTAAAAACAATAATATCTTCTTAAATCACTGTGATCTTTATCTTCTCTGCAGGTTTGGTTGTAAGGGGAAGAACCAGGTGAAACTGAGGACTAATGTCGTGTTCTCCATGAGGCTCGATGTCTCCCCGTTTCTATCCAGCTCAGTACAGAAAACCTTATATTCTTCATACCGCCTATATGCTGTTGTGGTAAGTACACATGCACACAGATATATATTAGGAACTCTACTTGCTAAATTACAATTTAGATTACAATTTATTAGGGCTGTCAAAGTTAACGTCATAATAGTGCGTTAACGCAAATTTGTTTTAATGCCACTAATTTTTTTGACGCCTTAAGGCAACTTGCGATTTTTAGGTTGTAGCGGGTTCAGTATTAAAGCTAGAGTGAAGATACTGTCATCGAATGAAACTAAACAACCTAAGGAATCATTTGACATATGACATTCAACCATGTCACACTAGCTTGTTGCGAAGGAGGCTAAATAAAATAACTCAAATTTTGGCGAGGGAAAAACTCTCATGGCCATTTTCAAAGGGGTCCCTTGACCTCTGACCTCAAGATATGTGAATGTAAATGGGTTCTATGGGTACCCACGAGTCTCCCCTTTACAGGCATGCCCACTTTATGATAATCACATGCAGTTTGGGGCAAGTCATAGTCAAGTCAGCACACTGACACACTGACAGCTGTTGTTGCCTGTTGGGCTGCAGTTTGCCATGTTATGATTTGAGCATATTGTTTATGCTAAATGCAGTACCTGTGAGGGTTTCTGGACTATACAGTATTTGTCATTGTTGTGTTGTTAATTGATTCCCAGTAATACACATACATACATTAGCATAAAGCAAACATATTGGCCCACTCCCATGTTGATACGAGTATTAAATACTTGACAAATTTCCCTTTAAAGTACATTAAGAACAGATAAACAATGTGTGATTAACTGTGATTAAATATTTTAATCGATTGACAGCCCTACAATTACTTACAATAATGACTGATTCTTTAAATCTGGAAGGTTTATATTTTTTTACACTGGGCAAATGTAAAGATAACCTAAAATGTAAAAATTGACTAAATCATCAAGGGTTTTTGTTTTTTCATAACATGATAGTTTTGGTTCTGTGATTTTTGGAGTTTATATACAACATCATTCCCTTTCGATTTCACATATTTTCATTCACAGGATGGCAATGATGTGCAGCATCTAAGTCATATGTTCTTTACAACACAATTCGTGGCTCGCTGACTGATGTTGTGCTTTAAAAGGAGAATGCTCTTGATTATATTTTTTTATATGATACACAAAAATGGCAACCGCGTTCAACACTTGCTAAAATGGGAATAAATTAAACCGAGTATAATAATATTAGCATGAAACGATAAATTGTGGACAAAGCAAGATTTGACCTTATCCACAATTTCTGTCTTTTATATAATTTACATGTAAATTAACCCTTTCCTTCTCTAGAACCATACAGGTCATCTGAACATGGGTCACTACACAGCTCTGTGCCACAATGCCCTGACTCGGACCTGGCACTGTTTTGACGACTCAGCGGTCAGGGAGGTACAGGACAGCTTTGTGCAATCTCCAAATGCCTACGTGCTGCTTTACAGCCGCAAGCCCTTTCAAAAGCCAAAGATCCACGGACTCTGAGCGCTCCAACCAGCAAGCCAAATCCATTAGGGGACTGAGTTTCAACTTCCTTTTGTGAGTCTGAAAATGTTATAAATCTGTAAAGTACTCTTTTAGATCTGCTCCCCATCAGTGGCCTGGCATCAGTCAGTTTTCCTTCTGTTCTTCCAACTTCTGTCGCAAAATTCTTTAAAGATCCAGCATTGACTTGTGTATCATTAGTATAGCCTGTTTGTGTGTAATGTTTATACACCATATTGTCTTACAGCCTCAGGAATGAAGGAACTATAAGATTAACCAGAAGGTTTCTTTCAACTGGTTTTTAAAATCGATTTATCCTGAAACACTCATTCAGACACAAACACTAATTTGAAGCAATTTTAATAAATAGTCATGAGTTGTTTGAGGTTAATATAATCGTTATATCTGAAAGAAATAAAATCAACATGTACAAGTAAAAAGAAAACAGATTATGAGCTCATGCTAGGCAATAAAACTTTACTCAGGAAGTCAAATCCTGCCACCTCAGATCTCTGGTCCATTCAGAAGAAACATCAGTATACTTTGTGCTTGCTCTCGTCAGTCGGTCAGTCAGGCAGCAAATGTTTACGCTAACACAGCCTAAGTGAATAAAGATAAATTTCTCATGTCCTCATATTATCCCAGGTCAGTACTGAACACAGAAATATAATTAATCAGCTAAATCTAAATCACAGCCTTCTGGAAACTTTCAAAACCAGCAGCACTGGTATAAGCCGAGAAGGATGCCAAGTTATCCAAGTAATTTGTCCTCTAAATACTTTTTGTGTTTGAATATACTAATGTAAAGAGTTAAGTATGTTTAACAGAGAATAAATTCTACAACAAACTTTTTATAGAAGCAGGTAGGTCACTGCCTGGACCGAGCAAGACAGACAAGCTCTCAGCATCAGTGTCGTTTTAAAGCATTCTGAGTCGAGTATTAATGTCTGCGGTTCAACAATGTGTTCTACATAAACAACTTAAATTTGCATATTGTGTAAGTGCAACAATGTGGCTAATATGAACAAGCAACAATCTCAATTCCCTCCTCTATTTGGGAAGAATGCAAAAGTCAACACTCGCAGTCTCCTCCGTCCCCTTTAAGATCATGTTAAACATCAGAAGGCTATAGAGTTAAACCCCTAAAACACACAGTTTGTCTTTATGATTATGGTGAGTCTATGATGGATGCTACTTTCAAGAAAAAAAATGATAATTTGGTCACTTAACAGATTAACACCTCGCCCTCCAGTATTTACATTTTTGAATGTGCAACATCAGCATTGGTAAGTATGTACATGCCATCTAACTGTTAACCCCGGTGTAGACACAGTACAAGAAAGCTGATCAGTTCTGCGATACGGCCATCCACACGGAGCGCAATAAATGAGAGTGAAGAGCGTCTGAATCAGCTGTGAGCCCTACAACACAACCATCAAGAAGTCAGAGTACAAGGAGCATCTGTTTAGTCACTAGATGATCAGTGGTATGAACAGACGGCATGTTTTAACAGGTATAGGGTCCTCTAGTAGCTGAAGCATTGCACAGTGTGCCTGCACCTTTCTCCGATCTGCCACACACTGGATCTCATTGCGTCATCGCGTGCACATACACGACTACTAGTTAACCCGCAACTATGTGCACCAGGTCCTCAGAGCTGTGATTTTTAAAAAGAAAAAAACAACCTCTAGGCTTCAGCGTCGCTGTTCTGGTGTAGTGTTCTCTCCTCGTGTCCGACGGCTCCATCACAGGGTGGAGTAAAACAGGATGTAGGCTGCGGAGGACTTGACGGAGGTGGTGGTCATGTCGGACACCTCGTGGTCATCGAACTTGAACCAGCGCTGTTTGAGGACGTTCTTACAGTAGGCTGTGTAATGGCCGCCATCTAACCCCCCGTAGTGGTTCTGGTGGTGGAGAAGAAGAAGGTCAAGCTCGTCTAAACAGATGCATAATTATATTTGCTGAAATTAACAATGTTATGTGTATATGTTTTTAAGTACACAGTCAATTTATCTTGCTGTCAAATGGACAAAACATTGGTACACAAGATGTAAATACATAGCAACAGTAATAACACTACATTGCTCTGTAATGTACTCTGTACTATTGTCTGCATCTCGTATCCTCCTCCTGTATTCTTGAGTAAATTTCTTGTTTTTACTTTTTGTTTCACAGCTACAACTGGATGGAATTACTTCAACCACATATGGTTTTCCTCAGGTAAAGTTAAAGTGAACATGTAAAGGATAATGTACAGCGAGCTGGTCATTGTTGTGAAATAAACCCCGACCTGGCAAAGCCCTGAAGGAGTTTATTTCGCAACAATGACCCGCTAGCCGTACATTACCCGCTTATTACACGGCTACTTACTCAAGAAATCAATTTGACAAAAAAAATGGTCTTCCAGTGTCCGACATCAGAACTGCACCCATAGCAACGGTCTGTTATACATAGCAACGGTCTGTTATAAAGAAAGACCCGACCGTAGACTGCCGTGATTGACCAATCTGAATCGATTATTCAACAAAGCCGTGTAATAAACACCTGTATTTATTTGTGATGAAATGACAAGTCATCATCTCCTGATTAGATTACCTGACACATATATACCAAACAATATCCCCAGTCTGTATCTCTCATGTGTGATCACAAAACATTACAACATTACAAAATGAATAAAGTTTTTTTCTCTAAATACATCCTCTGTTTCTTGTCTCCTATATTATAGAATGATTTGGCAAATTCTAGCAAATCTGAAAGTGTCTCATATCAGATGACTCATTTAGGCTAATCAGGATTTAATGCTGTGATGTTTCATCATTAATAGCCTAATAAATACAGGTGTTTTCACTCTGACCAGAGGAAGACCATCTGTGGTTGAAACATATCAGTCATCATGTCCACATGAAATAAAAGCAGTTTGTCTTTTTTTTCCGGTGGTCTCGAAATTTGGTCTCTACTTTCTGTCTCTCTTCATCAGGCCTCTCGCATACATATATGCGCAAATTATTAAAAAAAAACCCATTCAAATACATAATCATGATTTTTAGACAGAATTAATTTCACTTCTACTTACAGAAACTCCATAGAGGCTGTATCTCTTCATGTTCTGTTTGGGTCCAATTACGTACTGAGCCAGGTCCAGTGTCTCTAGAGGGAAGTCTACGGTCGTCTGCAGCTTCTGCTTCCATCTACCCTCGTAGGAGAACCTGCAGAAATTACACCAAATAAAGAAAAACAGTGTCAATGTTTTACTAAAGAAAAAAGCTAGAGGTACTTTGCTCATCAGTAGGCAGTGACAAAGCATTTGGTCTTAGTCTAGTCAGTGGTGGAAGAAGTATTCTGATCTTTTACTTAAGTAAAAGTAGCAATACTACAATGTAGAAGTACTCCGTTATAAGTAAAAGTCCTGCATTCAAACTCTTACGAAAGTAAAAGTATAAAAGTACCAAAAGTAAAAGCACTCCTTATGCAGAATGGCACATTTTAGAATCATATAGCCTATATTATATTACTGGATTATAATTTATTGATGCATCTCTTTAATGTTGCAGCTGGTAAAGGTGAGGCTAATTTTAAGTACTTTAAAAAGCCTATTGCTTGGTAGCTTAATCTATAATAATACACCATAATGTGTTAGTTGATTTCTATTATGTATTAATAATCTAAATCTGCAAAGTAACTAAAGTTATCAAATAAACGTAGTGGAGTAAAAAGTACAATATATCCTTCTGAGATGTAGTGGAGTAGAAGTATAAAGTAACATAAAATACAAATACTCAAATGCAGTACTTGAGTAAATGTACTTAGTTACATTCCACCACTGAGTCTAGTCTACATCATTTTTAATGCAAGCATGACTACAGACCGTTTCAAGTGCACCAGGACAATGGGTGGGACCTTCCAGATCTCCAGTTTCTTGGTGGAATCTCTGTGGGCTTTGCAGTGTCTGCAGAACACCTTGTTGTTGTCGGTCAGCTTCTCTTCCTTGGAGAACAACCTCAGACAATCCTGCCAAGAAGCAGTAAACACATCAGTCAAGTAAGACAAAGAAAAAAAAACTGTTACAGATCATAAAGCTTCATTTTTATTTTCATTGACTTTTTTGAAAAACATAGTAGTAATAAGCCTCGAAGGTGTAGTGAGATAATGGTTTATGCGTTTGTCAAGGAAAATAAACTCTGAAACAACAGTCCAGCCTTAACAGGTGAAAATGGTGTGTAATTATTCACTCATTAATCTTAACTCTGAGACCCACAATAGACTCGTTTCTGTCTTTTTTTAGGGTGTACAGGGGGTCTTTATGGGGACATAGGTCAACAGTATATGTCATATAGAAGTGGGGTACATCATCTGAAAGCTGAGAACATGATAATTAATTTGAGGTGCAGCTCAGCACTGTGTGTCAAGTTGTTCTAGTCATAAATCAGAAATAAAAATGAATTTGTTAATTAAAACGAGTGTGAAACGAGTGAAATACTGTGAACGAGTATAAGGGCTTAGAACATTATGATAGAAATATATAATGGTCATCCCCATGCTTTAATATGTGTCATAAATTGTTGCAGCAATTTTTGGGTTCATACCATTTGTTACACAGATTTGGTGCTAATCTAACTATTGTTTACCACTCGAGAGAATGGTCAAAAAGCCATGCGGTGATTTGGTTTAAAAAACTTTTGACATTTGGAGATTTCTGCAAGAATTGCATTTTTTAGCGATTGGATGGCGAGCACTTCTGTTGCGTAAACTGCTCAGAAACCCCCTTATTGTCAATCTACTAGGAAAGCGATCCATCCTCTGAATGCTCTAGATCTCTAGTTTGTGGCTGTAAAGTTTCATGAGGCTGTGATTATCCTAGAGGTCACCACAGGTCATTTTATACAGTGAGGTCAAATTTAAAAAAATGGTCTCACTACAATGAAATGGCTACTATGGGGACTGACCCTGCTCATTGGTTCCACAAGAGTCTCAGCTTTACAGTGATACCAAATATATGTAATTCCATGACTGTTTAGGGACCCCAGTATGCAGAAATATTCAAACACACCATTTTTAGAATAGGCGAAAATAAAATTTTTACTGCATTCAAAAAACTGCATGTGATTATCATAAAGTGGGCATGTCTGTAAAGGGGAGACTCGTGGGTACCCATAGAACTCATTTTCATTCACATATCTTGATGTCAGAGGTCAAGGGACCCCTTTGAAAATGGCCATGCTAGTTTTTCCTTGCCAAAAGTTAGCCTTACTTTGGAGTGTTATTAAGCCTCTTTCCCGACAAGCTAACGTGACATGGTTGGTACCAATGGATTCCTTAGGTTTTCCAGTTTCATATCTGTACATTCACTTTAGCTCAAAAACTGAACCTGCTACAGCCTCTGAAAGGCAGTAATCGGTCGGGATCGCCCACGAGGGAGAATATGTAAATATTATGTAAATTGTTTTTCACTGCCCTCAACAATGAGTGCTGTAAAGAAAACTGAAGACTGAAAGAACATGTTTTTACTTTGAGTGGCTATATGCCTCTGACAAGCTCAAAGCTTCTCACAAACTGTTAAAAACGGTTTGATACACATGTTTAATGTCTGACTGACCTGCAGGGAGCACTTGCTGGTGGAGGCCAGAGGCAGCGACAGGTACATAAAGGTCTCAAAGGTCCGCGACTTGCGATGGCAGGTCAGACACTGCACAGTGGACTTGAACTGCCCCTGGAACAGTGCTACAATGATGGACTCGTTCAGCAGCTTGTGTTTGCCCCAGGCCAAGTCAGCTGCCGCATGATCATCCAGATGGTCGTTTTCCTCCTCCTTGTACCGCTTCCTGTTGTCCGCCTGACACCAGAGATGGAAAACAAAACAACTTGGTACACAAGAGCAACTGCAGCTTAAGGTGTCAGCAAAATCTGCCTTCATGACTCATGGCAGATATATAATATACTGGTCATGACTACAATATTGCCGTTAACACTGACAAAACAGAACTAAATGAGAACTGCAGACTGAATATCTAAGTGATAGACTTTGTATTCAACACCTATCTAATTTCCTTCAGCTTCATTAGCATGCAGTTCAGCCAGATCACTCTCATTATGATAGGTAGGAAGATATGAGAGGCAGGTTAACACTTGCTAATTAATATCTCATTAATTAGACTTGACTGATTTATCAATTAGCCTGGAGAGACACAGTGGACTGGGACAGGGCCAACCTGATGGCAAGACGGGTCTGAACATCACACAAAAGGGATGTGATGAGATGGAGAGTGTTTCATGAGAAATGCATGTCATCAGCTGTTACAACCTAATTGGCATCTCATCCTTAAAATTTGAAAGAGTGAATAGCTTGATAAGTCAAATGTATTACTTCAACTCAACCCCAGGTGGAGACAGTTGTCACAGTATCTCAAAGCTGCCTGTTCTTCTAAGAACCATCTCTGACAGCTTGTGGTCTTCACTAGAAAAAAACTTATTTTAAAAACAATCAGGTTTTGATGTTTTAGCGAGTCTAAAAATAGAAAAATGTAAATATCACAAGCTATGAAATGATCTTTTTCTGTCTTTTTACCAATTCACCTAGTCCTTTCCCCCATTCAAATGCACATGAAGCCAGTAAAATCAGTCGATACAGGCAATGAGGCATGTCTTGGGTCTACATGCACAGAGGTTCTGACAGAGCATCAGACCGGACAGATGCAGACACGCCACACTCACACTGCTGCAGGAGGACCAAGGACACACAGCTATTTACTTACTCTCTAATTTGCCATCAAAATGAAACCAGGTGAAAAAACAGAAAGAAGGAAAACGATAAAAGACTGCGTTTTAATTGTTAACAAGCAAATGTGCAATAACCATAGATCGTACATAAAGATGGACGACGCGTCTCTACTTCCTCCCAGTGAAGTGAAGCCAAAATATTCCGGTTACTGGAGCTGCCATCTTGAGATTTTGACGTAATTTGGAACCAGAGTCTGCCAGTAGTGATCGGGCGGTGGAGCCGCGGTATCGAGGTCACCTGTCCGAACCAATAGCGAGCCGAGCACGGCCGCAGCTTGTCAGCGAGAGAGACTCACAGCTGCCAATCATGACGTCCCACCCGCTTTTTATAGCATCAAATAACTAATTAAAACCAAACTTATCAGAAAAATGAACACTTGAACATACATCAGCATGATGAGAACTACCTAAAATGACAGAAACCATCTTTGGGAAAAATTAGTTTGATGTGTTCTTTGACTTTTTAGTTTGGCCTATGCCCCATCCGCTAACATGGAGGAGGCGGGCTTTATGACTTATACTGCAGCCAGCCACCAGGGGGCGATCAAGATGTCTTGGCTTCACTTTTGGGGAGCTGTCATGTCGTCCATCGTTATATACAGTCTATGGCAACAACATACAGGGGTAGTAGAAGACAAGCCATAGAAAGCCATGGTTAAAATGAATAAATTACTTATTATTTATTCACTCAGTATTTAATTCAGGGTGAGCACATCTAGATGTAAATGCTTCTCCTAGCACATATGGAACGCTTTTTAAGACTTTATTTATGCCACACTGATGGTTATGTCCTAAATGTTGCATGAAACAAGTGTGTGCGTTACCTTGTTGAGGTCCTCGTGGAGCCCATCCATGAGGAACAGCAGCAGCTCCTGGGAGTCTTGCTGGTCGTAGCTAGCAAACTGGTCATTGATCTTGCCTATGGTGACCTTGAAGTCCCGCGGACTGATGCACTTGTACAGACCGGCCCACAGGGCCTTCATGATCACACCGAACTCCTCCGCCACCTCCCCTTTGTGGCCAAGGATGTTGTACCTGGCAGAGGAAGAAGAGCAGAGACAGAGATGTTAAATACTTGTCTTTACATGATTCTTTATGGTAAGTACTTCCACGTATCTGGGCCCTGACCTGTTGATGTCCTCCAGGTAGTAATTGTTGTTGAAGTACTCAGCCATGGCAGGAGTGTTACACAGACACTGCAAGATGGAGTTCATGTAGCACGTGTTGCCCATGTTACGGAGGCCAGTCAGCGATGCACCCAGACCTCCAAATGTAGGATTCAGGTTGCGAATTTTGGCAGCTGACGGACGCACAATCTCCACTTTAGAATAGACTTTACTGGAAGGTCTGCAGGGCAGAGGAGCACAATGAGAGAATACCAGACTAGTTATTGTAGAGACTAAAGGAAATAAAATGTGTAATATATCCAAAGGGATAAAGTACAGCTAGTTTATGATAATAGATACTAGATGCAGGACATTAATGGAACTAAACTTAATTGGTTTAAAAGCTACTTGCTTAACAGGAAACAGTATGTTATTTGGAGTGAAACTAATTCATCATACAGCCACATACAGTGTGGTTTTCCACAAGGTTCCATATAACGTCCTCTATTATTTCTTATATACAGTGATTTGTATTTGATATCAAAAGAAGTGCTCTTTATTTTATATAATATCTTTCTTACAGATAAAGATGAACATAGGTTGATGACTCGTATGAACAATATTCTAGATCGGATGGATATCTGTTTCAAATGCAATAAATTATCCCAACGTTAAAAAGAGTGCTTATCTGATCTTCAAACCTAAAAATAGAACCTTATTCGATCATCCTCGCCCCATTCTTGTAGCCAATAATGTGCTTGAATATGTTTCCTGTGTAAAATTCTTAGTTGTAATCATCACAGTTGACCATCCCAGAATTGACTGACATAAACCTCTGTGTGCCTTACTTTGTCTCTCTGTTGATGGTGGGTATGAGAGGAGCAGTGGTCGGGGCGGTGGCCTTCTTCTGGACCTCCTCTCTCAGATCCTGGCTGATATCAGGAGAGGAGTAGGAGCGTTTCAGTTTAGACTGTTCCCGCTCTCGTTCATGGCCGGTGTCTGACTCAGCTGAATGCGGTGGCTTCTGTTTGACTGTTGGCGGTGTGGAGGGTGGGGTCTGGGGAACAGAGACCTCAGGAGGGTACAGGTGGACACGGTTGGTTGGAGAATGGTAGTATCGGTAGGTCCCCGTCACCGTGTCAAGGAACTAGCCAAAAATGGAGGGGTGAGCATGAAAAGAAATAGAACATTAGGTGGAAAGGAACAATCACACTTAAGGAAATCATTATTTCTCATAAAATATATGCCTTTTTATTTTTTTTTTTAATTTAACTCAACATATTTCAGATTTAAACATCTGGTACCTTCATCCAACCGTCTGGAAGGCCTGGTACACTCCTACCCATCTCCTCACTCCTTGCTCGGGTCAGGGGCTCCCTCTGTGGGATAAACACACACACACACCAACTTCACTTAAAAGTTCTCCACAAAAATAATTATGAGGGAATTTCATGGTGACAGTAAAAGGAATAATGGGTATTTCTGAAGCACGTCAGGCATTGTTCAAGCATAAAACTCATCGACCAAACATCCTTGTTTTTGTGAAGCAGAAAAGAAGTTTATTTTCTCTATTTAATTCACTATAGAAGTGAGCCAAGTGTGAGTAATAAGAGTGACTATTCTGATCATAGGTTTCACTTCCTCCACGGTTATCGCCTCAGCTGTAGTTGACAACTATAGAATTCTGGTCTTAATCATATCTAACAACCAAAATCTTTACAGATGGAGGTCCCTGAAGTAAAATCTTATCAAATGGGTGTCCGTGACCAAATGTGTATCAATTTAGGGGCCCTTGACACAAAAAAGGTTGAGAACCTAAAGTTGGCATCTGATCCCTGTTGTGTGATTTGGGAATTACTACGCACTTTCCCACAGACACAGTGGTGAAACGAAACATCAAACTTTAATGGTGATCAATACTGAAAGAAAAAGAGCGCCTTTGTAGCTGAGTAGTTACGGCGCAGGCAACATTACTGCAACAGGTTTGATTCTAGTCTTGGGACCTTTGTTGCATGTCATTCCCCTCTCTCTCTGCCCATTTCCAGCCTCTGTCTCTACGCTGTCAAATAAAGGCAAAAATGCCAAAAAAAATTATCTTTAAAAACAAAGACTGAAAGAAAAAAGGACTCACCTTAATTTCACAAACAATATGGTTGGGAGCAGGTGAGTCCAGAGACATACTCTTCGAGGGAGTGTCAGAGTTCTGCTCCTTTCCCCTCCTCTCTTTCTCATTCCACACCTTGTTCTCTTTATCTTCCTCTTCTTCCGCCTTCTGCCTTTCCAGTTTCTTCTTCTCCTGAGGTCCATTCTCCTCATCTTCCTTCTTCCTCTTCTCACTTTGCTCCCTTTCTAGCCTTTCCTTCTGGTCCTTCTCCCGTCTCTCCTCCTCTACACGACGCTCCTGGTTGCGTTTCTCCTGCTCTTGCCTCGCCTTCTCCATCCCTGCCACCGCCTCAGAGTGTATCTGGCTCTGTTCTTCTTTAGACAGAGAAGTGCTGGGGATGAGGGGTGGTTTGACTGAGCGATCAGGGACGAATGGGCCGTTCGGCACGGAGTCCTTCGCTGACCCGTTCTGGCTGGGCTTCGGCTCATCTGACACCCGGACAGAGGGTTTCTTGGCACGGTCAAACTGGGACAGGAGAACAGGAGGATAGAACAAAACATGAGTGATGTTTAGATACACTTGAATGTTTAATAGTTATCAGGGTAGATAACAATACCTGTGGGAAGGCCTTGGCTGTTGCAGGTGACTGATTGGTTGTGCCTGCTGCCGGGCCCTTCTTACTAAGGTCCTGCCCAGAATTTGTGGAGACTGTGACGGTGGAATCAACAACGTCTGGCAGCTTGTCAGTAACCATGGAAGTTTTAGATGTGGGGGGTTCTGCTGGGGCAACCCCGTTCACCAGCACAGGAGCTGAGGGTTCCTGGGGCTCAGGCGTAACCTCAGGCTCTGGTTGAGGTGGGGTAGGAGGCCTTGGTTCCTCTAGGGATGGGTAGCTAAAGTTCACTGTTCAAAACATCAAAGAAAGTTTATTAATTAAGGACAGAATCATTTTCTTAGAAAGATTAGACTAAAGAGTCCAGCTACACTTGATGAGTAATTTATTGAGATGGACACAGGTAAACAACAGGTTAACATGAGTGGGAGAGGACGGACTTTGTTTGCTTGACATATGGGCCAAAGAGAACATGCAGAATATGCGAGAAAAAAAAAGTCCACAAAAATATTGACGTTTTAAAAGTAATTTAAGATTAACTGAAGAAGAAGGGATTTGTGTGCACAGTAGATCAGTGCCGAGTCAAAGTGAAAAAACGTAGACAGCAATATATCAAAGTCTGCGATTCCTTGTATAGAACTGGCAGCTCTCGAGACGAAAAAGATAAATTTGCTCAGTCGTACACGCCTCTCAGCAAATTAATGTTTTTATCTGATCTGCTTTAATTTGTACACTGTGAAACTGAACTAGACTAAAATGAAAATGAACCAAAAGTATCAATTTCACTCTGATTAAGACTAACCAAACAGACTATGGCTCGTGAAATGGCTTGTCAAAGGGCCCTAAGTGACTAATTGGATAACAATTTTTGAAACTGGTCCAGTATTGAACGGCAGACACTAAACGGGCTGCAATGTAATCGTTTGGGGCAACTCCTCACCGTCAATTTACATTCACTAAAAGTGCTTGTTTTTGCCACTGACAGGCTTAGATTGTTATTATAAGACACTGATAACATTATGGAACCCCACAGAGAAATTAAACCTTTTACTTACTTTTGATCAGGTCTGTTTGTTATTGTGTGTCTCGCTCAGGAGAAGTCTAGTTCTGAAAATTTGCACTTCATCCACATTGTCCAAACCAGCTAAATATTCAGCCTTGACATTGAAAATCTTTTAGATAACACTAAGCTATGATTTCTGTACTCCAACACAACAAACTCTGACAACACCGGCACTCCTCTCTCCAGCTCTCACTCACGTTTCTACCGTTGTCTTCCAGCAACAAGTCACATGACACAATAACATAACAGACCGGATCAAGCGTAAGGTAAAGAGAAATGTTTTATTTCTCTGTAGGGTCCTTTCCATAATAATGTCAGACACTTATAATAACAACCTGAGCCTGTCAGTGGCAAAAACAAGCACTTATAATGGACGTAAATTGACTGTGAGGAATTCCCCCGATGTGATTACATTGCAGCCCATTTAGCAGCTGCCAACTGCAGCGCTGTCGCTCAATAGAGACCAAATTCAAAAATTGTTTTCCCCATCAGTTAGGAAGATTCAAATCCAGAAAACACAAGCATAATGTGGGATGCAAGGCTCAGAAATACATTTTGTGGTAAAAATTAAATCTGAGTTTTAAGTTTGACATTTAGATAAAAATCTGTGACAGAACTAAGCCCACTTCATTTGACTAATTTATTAACTTGCTTTTATAATTTCTTAAAATAAAATAACAGCAGCTGCATTAACACAAACAATTAACAATAAATTAAACTACGTGGCCTGATAAATACAAAGAGCCAAAGCTGTAATGTGCATGCCGTGCTGGTAATACTCACACTGAGGGAATGAGCTGATGATATCCTGTCTAGGGGGGCGAACTTTAGCGTTGGTTGTGTACATGGGGTAAAACAACAGCCAGTTCTCGTAGCCTCCCTCCAGCACCAGCGGCTCACTACGCAGGATTGTGATGCTGTCCCACTGTGGAGTGTGCAAACACATTATTGTACCTCACAGGAAAGTTCTGCTGCTGTTATTAGAATCATACATAAGCACGTTCACAAATGCCAACCCACACACACACACATACAGTTACCTTATAGAGGGCATCTTTTAGGCTCTGCAAGGTGGTGCCCAGTGTAAGGTCAGTGACTGAACTGAACCAGTCCAGCAGGACTATATAATCCACAAATCCCCGCTGCTTCCAACGCTCTGTCGACACCTCTGGCAGCTTCGCCTCGATCTGATTCACAGTGATTCTAAAAAGTCATGACACACCAGTTCAGGAGGTCAGGTTTAGGAATTGACTTTTTTCTCTCATTGTTTGGCGGTTAATGACACAAACAGAGGGAACAGAAAAACAAGTTAACAAAAAGGAAATAAGATACTAGATTCATTCATATTATCACTCCAAAACCAGATTACAAATTACACATTCATCGTCAAATACACCGGTGTATCCTTTGCGGAAGGATTTTAGGCACCCACGAAGTAAAAGAGGCATGACACACAGCTGGAATAATCTCAAACCATGGCAGGACTACACATGTATCTGTTCCCTTTGTATTCATAAATTGTAGCCTCGTAATTTAAGATGATCAAACTTTCTGCCCTTTGTGTAGCTCCTTATAAGGCACTGTTCTTATCACATTACTTGACAGTTCACCTTGATATTACTTATGTTTTTATCTTGAATGTAGGCCTTGGCTGCATCAAATTCAACTGCTATAATTGTGACATGATGTTTACAAAGTGCAAACAGCTGCTGACAGCAAATTATTATATCAATAAGGTCATTCTCTTACATTCTAATTTGCTGTATTTCATGTTGTCATATAGACAGGAGTGTGTTGTGTGTATAATATAGCTGTCACTCATATAATAAAACTACTTCACACAATAAAATATATAAAGGCTGTAATGTGTTTGTAAAAGAAAATCTGGCATACATTCATTCTTGTCACATTTTGCCACGTTGTAAATTTAATTAGTAACTATAAATATAGCCTGTTGTCATGAACACTGTTCTGCTCATCTGACAGATCAGATCATAATAAGAAAACGATGGACAGCTGATGCAGCTGTGCCACATGTCATATTTAATTGACGTTGCTTTGAAATGACTGCCTCCTCCGCTCGCATCTCCCATGGGAGGGACTAAGACGGGAAGAGAGGAGTCGAGGATGTACAATCTGGGAAATGGGAAAGGCCTCTGGTCCCCAAACCCCTTTCTCACCCTGGGCTAATGGCCTCTTCAGGCACACTGACACAGGTCTGGCCTGGGACCTGAATGTGAGACTCCTCAAAGTCCCTGTGGCTGCGGGCATCCATGACAATCATTGTAATCGTCTGGTCCTTCATCATGTGGAAAAGCTTCTCAGCTGAGATCCCACCAGCTGGCACCGCAGCTAAAAGATAAAGTCATTAAGTCAACACAAAGAAAAGTTTTATCAGGCTTCTTCTGTCTTATTCTGCTTACCTTTTGAGGTTGCATTCTTCAGTTCATTCTGTTCTGCTTTTACCTGACAGACAGACAGACAGACAGACAGACAGACAGACAGACACAACAATCATCTTGTTAATACGTTAAATATTGATTTGACAGATTTAATTTCTTCTTCTAACTTCAAATGATGAAACATACCATACAACATAACAACAATGCCATACATATATTTTCTAATGAAGAAAGTAGTGTTGCTGTTATTTCTGGTATGGTCGGAACTGTAGATGTAAAACTGTATAATTTCAGTGAGTGTAGATTCAAATAAAACCCCACCATGTTGATTTATATTATGTCTGACTGGGCGAAAAAAAGGTTTGAAGGCTTTAGCTTTGTTTTTCCAAAAGTCACACAAGTATGTGGTAAATCTTTTACTATGCTCAATCAAAAACAACATCCTAAACATCCACGTGCAAAACTTCACTTTTAGAGACACGTAGAGCACTGCTGTCAAAAATATCAGAGTATTGATATATATATATATATCGATACTGAATATTTGAAATGGTTTCAATACTCATTTTTTGCAGTAGGGATACACGGGTACCGGCTGCACTTTCTGCTCTCTCTTCTCTCGGACAGCAAGTTGACACACACACCCTGCTATTTATCTTTTAATAAAAATATTAAATTGTATGCCCTCAATGTTGTGTCAATTTTTCCCTGTGGTATTGAACATGGTATTGAATATCCATATTTTTCAAGGTACTGTATCAAAGTTAGAAATTCCAGTATCATGACAACACTAACACTTGATTCCAGTGAGAATCAAGTGTTAGTGTTGTCATGATGAATATGTTTTAATATGCAGATACCATGACAGCTCATCTCTACCTTTTTACTGTCCTTCTTGTTTGCCGAAGACACTTTTGGAGAGCCTCTACCGCCCTCTTTCTCTGTTATTTCCTCCCTCCTTTTCTTCTCCTCTTGTCTCTCCTTCTCCTCAAGTTTTTTTCGAACCTCAACCTCCTCATACCTGTTTGAAATGTAAAGATTAGCTGAGTAAAATAGAAAAAAAAATTTCCAATGTCATACCTTGCAGCTTATGCATTAATAAGGCATGTACAACACAAGACAACCAAAGCCTCTTACCTGAGTTTAAGGCTTTCAGAGAGCTTCTCAGCTTCTTCAATGGCTTTCTTAAAGCTGTTTGGCCCCAGCATGGTCATGTAATACTCCTTTGTACATTGGAACAGAGAAGAGTTACACAGAAATAACTAACTCGAATTCTTGATACATTTATACAACAACTCTTTACATACAAATACTAGGGATGCACCGATTGCAAAATGATGAGCCGATACCGATGTTTAAAATAGAAATTTGGCTGATACAACACCAATGTTTTGTTGTCATTTATTTTGTTGTTATTTATTCCCCCTTTGGTGCAAGGGAAACAAAGACATCTTCATAATAAAAAATAACTGACCTGTTTTCACTCATAAAGTAATTCAGCCCTTTATTCATATCTTGAATGAGCACAAATTAAATCACACAAATTTCTGAAACAAGCTTTTAAATAACCTTTCACATGAAAAATAAGTGCTTCAAAAGCCCCTTAGCCTGTAAACAACTACCTACTCAACGAGAGGAATTCATTACCTAGCCCAACAAAAACATTTTGGGAAACATAAATTAAATCTGCAGTGGGTAGTAACAGAGCAAATGTGATTAAAAAATGTAATTTTTATATTACAACAAAAAAAAACAACAACCAATTAGAGCCGAGCTGGAGCCTTGCCGTCTCTGAGCAGCTGTCAATAACTCACTAACTCCGATCAAACATTCAAACTAGGCAGCGCTGATTAAATATGAATCAATATTCTGTTACTGTAATGCAGCACAATACATAAATATCGGCTGCTTCCAACGATGAATGCCATTTTATTGGCAGTCAACGAGGCAAAAATCGTCCGATACCAATGTTCGGCCGATAAATCGGTGCATCCCTAAAAAATACACAGGAAAAAGTTACAATTATTAACCATACCGGTTGCTGCTTGAAGTCTGGTCTTTTCTTGATGATGTCATATACTGTTAAATACTTCATGTACATCACATAAGCTCTCTCCTCATCTCTGTCCAGACGATACTCCTCTGCCAACTTGAAGATTTTGCAGGCACTCTGAACATAGCTGCAACACAGCGAATAGAAAACATACATTCATCACTATGATTGCAATATCCTTTTTTTGACTGGGAACCGTTTGTGCATGTTATCCCCATTTCTCTCCGCTCACGTAGAGACAGTTTCTCTGTGTTATGAGTGTGTTTTTTTTCACCGTATCCCATATTGGGTTGATACCGGTAAACATGAAACCTAACGTTACCTTCTGGTGCTCGTCTTATCTGGCTTGATTTCAGCCTTTTTATTGAGTTCACCCAGAGATGTGGACAGATGCAGCTCTTTGACCCCGGTGGAAACTGCAGGCATCTTGGCGGATGTGTTCAGTCAGAGCTCACAACTAGTCAGTGTTGTACACAAGCTCTGATCATCTCTGGAAAAAAAATAAAATAAAGTAAACACACGCTGCCTCTAAAAACATTCAACTAGTCCTGTTCAGAATATATTATTGAATAGCGTTAGCTAAGATATATTGTTTATTTTGTTATTGCACAATTTAAGACTATACAACATAACAAAAAAATAAATGAATAATATACAGTGCAGGAAGAGGCAAAAACCCACTGGGCTTATCTGAAGCCTCCACCTAGAGACAAGATTAATATAAAGAAATAATATGACTACATAATAGTGATAACAAACAATTAAGACAAGATATATAAGTTGCTGTTAGCTTCCAATATTATCAGCGAGATAACAGTTAAACAAATGCAATAACAATAGATCTGTGCAATATTAATACACTGAATGTGAAATACATTTGTCTGTGCAATATATATACACCTCAAGTGCAACTACCTTTGTTTACATTTTATTTATTACATCTACCCTACCTGTTTTACAAGTGCAAATATAAATACCTCTGTTTACCTTATATGTTATACTTCTAGTGTAACACTTCTGTTTATTTTTATCTATTACATCAACTCTACCTTTTTTATTTGCTTTTTAACTGTGTGTTTTATGTTATATGTTTTATCTGCCTCGTTTAGTCTTGTCAAGTATTTGTTTTAAAGCTGACCAGAAGTGGCAAACTGTGAATCTCGTTGTATTTAATACGATGACAATAAAGCTTTCTATTCTCTACTATGGCTAAATGGTAGTTTTAACTTATCATTAGCTGTCATTTAAACATGCCCTCAGTTAAGACCAGGTAAAGATGAAAACACGACATGTGGATGATCATTACTTCCAGCTCTCCCAGGATGTTGCTCTCACTGTCAGCCAACACTAGCTCTCTTGTGGTTGTTGTTGTTGTTGTTGTTGTTGTATGTCAACACTGACGACAACCAGTAATAGCTGTCTGGCTAACGTTAGCAGAGACAATTGGGCAGCTAAACAGACGGTACTCAACGTGAGAGCACAAACAGACCACAGCTTTGATATGAACACCGTGTAGCTCTGTAGGCTCCAGAGTTAGCCAGCTAAGCTAACTAGCCTAGCTACGTCAGTTAGCATGCTAACGTTCCGCTGTGAGATCACGCAGTTCTGTTAGCAGTTAGCAGTTAGCAGTTAGCTCAGCTCCTGACAGCTACTGACAGCTGTAATCACACTCAGCAGTACAGACACGTCTCCTGGTAATAATACCAACACGTATAGTCTGGCTGATTGTTTAATAAGATGCTGTTTATTTAGTAAATACCTCTTTCTGATCCGCTGCTTTCACTTCAGCTACTTTAGTAACAGCTGATTCCTGACTGCTACTTCCGCCTCCTCCTCAGCTTCAGCTTCTTCTTTGGTGTTTATAGGCAAACAACGATTTGGTGCATTACCGCCTCCATCTGGTCTGGAGTTTAGATCATTCTGGCTAATAATTACTATATCCCAAAAACAAAACAAAGAAAGAAAAAAAGAAAAAAAAACAACCTCATATTTTTCCAATCATATTAATTTGTCTAAGATGCTGAAATAATGTTCTATAACACTCATTTAGTGAGTTCTTATGTAGAATATCTATTAAATCAAAGTGTACTGTGTGATATGTTCCCTGATGTTCTGTTTTAGCAGTTACCATATTTGTATTGCTCTATCTGCTTTTATTGTCTTGTGAAGCATTTTGTAACATCTGTTTTGAGAAGTGCTATATAAATAAATGTATTATTATTATTAATCTCTTTGAGGCCTTGACTCAAATGCCTTCTTTCTTCCTCATATCTCTCACAATGCAATATGACATGCTCCACCGTTTCCTCTTGTCCAGAGTAATTACATCTACCTGTGTCATGTTTACCTATTTTAAATAGTGTGCTGTTTAGTCCAGTGTGTCCAAATCTAAGTCTTGATATGATTGTCTCATCTCTCCTGTTCCTTCCTACTACACCTCATTTCTCCCACTTTCCTTTGAACTCTGTAAAACCATCTTCCTTTCTTCTCTTCCTCCCATTGCTTCTTCCACCTTTCCCTCAGTCTCTGTTTAATGATGCTCTTCATTTCTGTTTTGCTGAAGCTAACTGTCAAATCAATGTAGTTATTTTTTTAGCCTCCTTTGCAACCTTACCATTTCATATCCTTTGACCAATATATGTGTGCTGGTATCCATAAAAATATTACTGTAAGCCCCATCATTTGAATGCTGTATAATGTTTGTTGCTGTCTGAATGACTGAACTGTAAACTAACTAGTGATGAACATGAGTCTGAGCAAATTATTGCTCTTAATGGTCTGGTCTCCTCTATCCACTGCACTGCTAACAGTATTAAGAGCATTTTTCCTGTGTAAACTGATAAATCATCACTGACCCTTTTCCCTACTATTCCTCCTCTTCTTCTTCTTCTTCTTCTTCATCTCTCACGTTTTGCGGCAGCTGCTCTCCTTAATGTTGCATTACTGCCACCTTCTGGACATAATGGTGTACTTCACTGGCCACTTTCTCAGCCAGTACTTGACTTTCTCTTGTCCTGTCCTCCTGTCCCACCTTCTCAGCTACTCAAAACTCTCACACCTCCAAAATATTAATATTAATAATATATACCAGTAGACTGAGGAACAGTTTTTCCCCCTGGCCATCAGACTTTTAAATAGATAATTCATACGACACCTTCTCACACAAAAATATATCTTATACTGTATATGTTCTTAATGTATATGTTCTTAATATGCCCTTGTACAAAGTATTTCCTTTTATAATTGTAATATAAATGATTATTTTAATGGAGCTTCCCAGCAAAAAACATTTCACACAACAATAAACATGACAATGATCATCTTGAATCTTGAATCTTGAATAGTTTTTTTTTTTTTCATCTATAATAGCTCCGTTTTTTTTATTATAGCTCAGTGAACTATGCCCTCTGTGCCACATATTTACTGTCGGGGGCAGTGGGGGGATTTGAACCTGTGGGGGAAGTTGAACCACCCCTTGTTTCTAGGCAACCATAGACAAAATTGGTCATGTGACCACACATTTTTGAAGAGTCATCAATTTTTCTGACCCTGTGATGGAGAGAGGCCCATATGACAAGTGGTGAGCATATTTAGGTTAAAAAAAACATCGTTCTTCAAAGTGTTTTTTTTATGTTCAAGTAGTCATGATTCTTGTGTCTGAACAATTACAGACAAGTTTGAAACAATGTCACACATGTTAGTACTTTAGGAAGTTACAATATGAGGCTATACTGTTAGTATGACGTTAGTTCTACACTGCTGGATGATACCAGTTTGTTAAAATGGCGGTAATATGAGCCAAGAGGCCTGGGGGATGTTGAGCCATTTATAATTATATATAATTAGATTATAGCTTCAGCTTGTTCTGTCAAGCTCAATGTAAACTGACACGGTTCAATAAAGGATGAATAAAAAGATGATGATATAGGCTAATCAACTTTTTACATTTGCTAGGATGTGTTTGGTTCAGGTTTTAGGGTGTGTCACCATCTGTCAGAAGAGCTGCTGCCTTTAGGCTCAATGTGGGGGACTTCTTTGATAACATCAGTGATAGACAGGTATGATTGATAGACTAGGCGTACCGATATGGCTCAACATCCTCTCCCGAGGCTCAACTTACCCCTCATCGGGGGCAGGTTGAGCCAAGAGACCACTTTTTGGAAAGTCATATTTTGAAAGCTTTTAGATCCAATTATTCCAAAGGATGCACCACACCCTGAAATACATGTACATGTTTTAGTTGGAGACATTACTGTCATTCACTTTAAAGACGCCTCAAGTAAAAGCCCGCTCAACTCACCCCACTCTCCCCTATGCTATTGTCACATGAATGTTTCAGATTCTTTTCATTGTTCACAAAACCAGTCAGATGTGTTCCTGCAGTGTGTAGGCTAGTGTTCAAATTGTTATGGTTAATCAGTCATATTATTGCACTGCTCTGTACTCTTGCACTACTTGTACTACCCTATCTAAAGTGAACTAAACTGTAGGTCTATATACAGTATGTTTATGTCTGCTTTCTTTTGCTGCTTGTCGATATGTGTATATTTGTGTAAGTATAGTGATGTGCACACTAGATCCTGGCCCACACTGGACTGTTGAGGCTGATACAGGATGAAAACAATATGAAGTAGATCTCCAGTCATCCTAAAGCAATTTTGGAGGCTCTAACTTTCTGTTTCTTTCCTTTCTTCAAAATGTTTCACAATCTGTTGAATGTTCAACAATAAAGATTTTATATTGGATTTAAACTAGGGTTGTCAATCGATTAAAATATTTAATTGCATGATTGACCATAGTTAATCGTGATTTATTCATTTTTTATCTGTTCAAAATGTTCCTTAAAGGGAGATTTGTCAAGTATTTAATACTCTTATCAACATGGGAGTGGACAAATATGCTTGCTTTATGCAAATATATGTATATATGTATTATTGGAAATAATTAACAACACAAAACAATGACAAATATTGTCCAGAAACCCTCACAGGTACTGCGTTTAGCATAAAACAATATGCTCAAATCATAACATGTCAAACTGCAGCCCAACAGGCAACAACAGCTGTCAGTGTGTCAGTGTGCTGACTTGACTATGACTTGCCCCAAACTGCATGTCATTCTCATAAAGTGGGCATGTCTGTAAAGAGGAGACTCGTGGGTACCCATAGAACCCATTTTCATTCACATATCTTGAGGTCAGAGGTCAAGGGACCCCTTGAAAATGGCCATGACAAGTTTTTCCTTTAGAGCGTTATTTGACCTCTTTCGCGACAAGCTAGTATGACCCACCAATGGATTCTTTAGGTTTTCTATTTTCATATGATGACAGTATCTTCACTCTCGCTGTAAAGCCCGCTACAACCTAAAAATCACAAGATGTGTTAATGCGTTAAAGAAATTAGTGGCGTTAAAACAAATTTGCGTTAACACATTATTATCGCATTAACTTTGACAGCCCTAGTTTACATTATCCAGCAGAAGGAGTTTTGCGTTGTTTGACTTAGTATATTATTTGATTTTTTTGAATAGCACTTATAAAAACAGGAAGTTAAAAACGTGCAGCTCAGGATTGAAATAAAATAACATAATAAAGCA